>NC_138180.1:10567427-11171799 GCF_964165515.1 Mesoplodon bidens
AATCACAGAAAGTCGAGGGGAAAATAGGTCAATATATACATTGCTATATGGTGAACTAAGACTTAGGCCAGCCACAATGTAGAGGACCTGACCCTTAGAAACTTACAAGTAAGCTGGAATCTTGAAAAGTTCAAATCTTTATAAGTAAAAAGATTTTTTAAAATGAATAACTAAGTGTTTTAATTGACATCAGAAGATCAAAACAATAAACCTGAGAACATAGAAAAAATATAAATAAAGATATGAGCAGAAATTAATACAATAGAAAACGTATAAAATTCAGGTGATGTAGTAAGTCCAAAGAATATTCTTTGACAAGATTAAAAGACACACTTTGATTAAGGAAAACCAAAACATAAGTAAAGAATATACAGAAAGAATCAGGACAATGTTATAGCAGAGAGTATATGAAATGCCAGTAAATTTGAAAGTTTGTGTAAAGTGTACCAGTTCCTAGCTCCTAAAATTTACCAAAACTGACACAAGAGGAAATCATTTAAGGTCATCATGTCAGCCCTTGGCATTCTCCGAATGCCATGGACTCAGAATGCAGCATCTTTAGTCCATGGTAACCTGCGGAGATGGGGCGGGGCTGAGGGAGTTTGGAACACTGCCCCCACAGAGGGAGTTGGTGTGGCCATCTCTGCTGTGACTGAACAAAGGGCCAGGGAGCAGGGGGCCCAGGGCAGGGCCCTCAGAGCCCGGCAGGCCCAGTGGGGTGTCACAAGCATTTAGGCACAGGACAAAGTGCGCCTTCTTTGTCTGCACAGCTGCCCAAACTCTCACCTTTCCACTCAGGCCGCCCTCTTACTTGAAGTGTGTGTGGAACGGGTCCGCGCAGTACACCTCGATGCAAAGCTAACCATAGGTCTGGGCATCATAGCTTCCTGCCAGGTGACCGAAGTTCGCAGGCAGATGGGTCGTGGGACACACGTGGGGAGCCTCCTGCCCAGGCCACAGGCCGCCCAAAGCCACTATCCCAGATCGGGGGCAGCAAAGCAGTCCTGTCTGAGTCCCAGCCTCTAGAGGGAGTAGTGGACCAACACTTGTAGAAAAAGGGGTCCGCGCGGGTAACTCATTGGAGGGACACAAAAAAATCTTTGCGGACTTTCTGCTGAAGCTTACGAGCGTTCACACCTAAGCCTCTTACAAGGTCAGCTGTTTAGCTAAACATGAGCTCATGATCTAAATTTACACACTAATGAAGAAATCAGCTACAAGGGGAGACAAGCAGCAAAAACAATCAATACCAGAATTAGATTCCCTAGGCCAACCATCAGATGTTGGAATAATCAGGTGCAAGGCAGAAAGTATACACAAAACTGGAACTGAAACAAGGAACAAGGATGTTTTCAAAGACTGGTAGGATCTCTAAAACATTTTTAAAGTACATGTCATTGATAAAGCTAAATACTAAATGGTTGTGTAATACAACAGATTCATCATTGAGAAGAGTGAAATTATGCTGTTTTGAAAACTATGGCAGGTCAGATTTTCTGCCTAATTATATAAGAAGATTTCTCTAAAAAATACACATTATTTCAAAGACTTATTGGCTGTGAAATAAGTTAAGGGTATTTCAAATGGCTTGTATGCAAAGAAAGGTGAGATGTAGGGAATAACAGAAAGTCGAGGGGAAAATAGGTCAATATATACATTGCTATATGGTGAACTAAGACTTAGGCCAGCCACAATGTAGAGGACCTGACCCTTAGAAACTTACAAGTAAGCTGGAATCTTGAAAAGTTCAAATCTTTATAAGTAAAAAGATTTTTTAAAATGAATAACCAAGTGTTTTAATTGACATCAGAAGATCAAAACAATAAACCTGAGAACATAGAAAAAATATAAATAAAGATATGAGCAGAAATTAATACAATAGAAAACGTATAAAATTCAGGTGATGTAGTAAGTCCAAAGAATATTCTTTGGCAAGATTAAAAGACACACTTTGATTAAGGAAAACCAAAACATAAGTAAAGAATATTCAGAAAGAATCAGGACAATGTTATAGCAGAGAGTATATGAAATGCCAGTAAATTTGAAAGTTTGTGTAAAGTGTACCAGTTCCTAGCTCCTAAAATTTACCAAAACTGACACAAGAGGAAATCATTTAAGGTCATCATGTCAGCCCTTGGCATTCTCCGAATGCCATGGACTCAGAATGCAGCATCTTTAGTCCATGGTAACCTGCGGAGATGGGGCGGGGCTGAGGGAGTTTGGAACACTGCCCCCACAGAGGGAGTTGGTGTGGCCATCTCTGCTGTGACTGAACAAAGGGCCGGGGAGCAGGGGGCCCAGGGCAGGGCCCTCAGAGCCCGGCAGGCCCAGTGGGGTGTCACAAGCATTTAGGCCCAGGACAAAGGGCGCCTTCTTTGTCTGCACAGCGGCACAAACTCTCACCTTTCCACTCAGGCCGCCCTCTTACTTGAAGTGTGTGTGGATCCTGTCCGCGCAGTACACCTCGCTGCACAGCTAACCATAGGTCTGAGCATCGTAGCTTCCTGCCAGGTGACCGAAGTTCGCAGGCAGATGGGTCTCTGAGACACACGCAGAGAGGCTCCTCCCCGGGCCACAGGACGCCCAATGCCACTGCCCCAGATCGTGGGGCGCAAAGCAGCCCTGTCTGAGGCCGTGCCTCTAGAGGGAGTAGTGGACAAACCCTTGTAGAAAACGGGGTCCTCGAGGGCAACTCATTGGAGGGACACAAATAAATCTTTGCGCACTTTCTGCTGAAGCTTACGAGTGTTCACACCTAAGCCTCTTACAAAGTCAGATGTATAGCTAAACATGAGCTCATGATCTAAATTTACACAATAATGAAGAAATCAGCTACAGGGTGAGACAATCAGCAAAAACAATCAATACCAGAGTTAGATTCCCTAAGCCATCGATCAGACGTTGGAATAATCAGCTGCAAGGCAGAAAACATACATAAAACTGGAACTGAAACAAGGAACAAGAATGTTTTCAAAGACTGGTAGGATCTCTAAATCATTTTTAAAGTACATGTCATTGATAAAGCTAAATACTCAAAGGTTGTGTAATACAACAGATTCATCACTGAGAAGAGTGAAATTATGCTATTTTGAAAACTATGGCAGGTCAGATTTTCTGCCTAAATATATAATAAGATTTCTCTGAAAAATGCACATTATTTCAAAGACTTATTGGCTGTGAAATAAGTTAAGGTTATTTCAAATGGCTTGTCTGCAAAGAAAGGTGAGATGTTGGATATCACAGAAAGTCGAGGGGAAAATAGGTCAATATATACTTTGCTATATTGTGAACTAAGCCTTTGGCCAGCCGCAATGTAGAGGACCTGACCCTTAGAAACTTACAAATAAGCTGGAATCTTTAAAAATTGAAATATTTATAAGTAAAAAGATTTACTAAAATGAATAACCAAGTGTTTTAATTGACATCAGAAGATCAAAACAATAAACCCTGAGAACATAGAAAAAAGATAAATAAAGATATGAGCAGAACTTAATACCATAGAAAACGTATAAAATTCAGTTGAGGTAGTAAGTCCAAAGAATATTCTTTGACAAGATTTAAAAGACACACTTCGATTAAGGAAAACCAAAACATAAGTAAAGAATATACAGAAAGAATCAGGACAATGTTATAGCAGAGAATATCTGAAATGCCAGTAAATTTGAACATTTGTGTAAAGTGGACCATTTCCTAGCTCCTAAAGTTTACCAAAATTGACACAAGAGGAAATCATTTAAGGTCATCATGTCTGCCCTTGGCATTCTCGGAACGCCCTGGCCTCAGAATGCAGCATCTGTAGTCCATGGTAACCTGCGGAGAGGGCTCGGGGCTGAGGGAGGTTGGAACACTGTCTTCACTGAGGGAGTGGGTGGGGCCATCTCTGCTGTGACTGAACAAAGGGCAGGGGAGAAGGGGGCCCACGGCAGGGCCCTCAGAGCCCGGCAGGCCCAGTCGTGTGTCACAAGCATTTAGGCCCAGGCCAAAGTGCGCCTTCTTTGTCTGCACAGCTGCCCAAACTCTCACCTTTCCACTCAGGCCGCCCTCTTACTTGAAGTGTGTGTGGAACCGGTCCGCGCAGTACACCTCGATGCAAAACTAACCATAGGTCTGGGCATCATAGCTTCCTGCCAGGTGACCGAAGTTCGCAGGCAGATGGGTCGTGGGACACACGTGGGGAGCCTCCTGCCCAGGCCACAGGCCGCCCAAAGCCACTATCCCAGATCGGGGGCAGCAAAGCAGTCCTGTCTGAGTCCCAGCCTCTAGTGGGCGTAGTGGACCAACACTTGTAGAAAAAGGGGTCCGCGCGGGTAACTCATTGGAGGGACACACAAAAATATTTGCGGACTTTCTGCTGAAGCTTACGAGCGTTCACACCTAAGCCTCTTACAAGGTCAGCTGTTTAGATAAACATGAGCTCATGATCTAAATTTACACAATAATGAATAAATCAGCTACAAGGGGAGACAAGCAGCAAAAACAGTCAATACCAGAATTAGATTCCCTAGGCCAACCATCAGATGTTGCAATAATCAGGTGAAAGGCAGAAAGTATACACAAAACTGGAACTGAAACAAGGAACAAGGATGTTTTCAAAGACTGGTAGGATCTCTAAAACATTTTTAAAGTACATGTCATTGATAAAGCTAAATACTCAATGGTTGTGTAATACAACAGATTCATCATTGAGCAGAGTGAAATTATGCTGTTTTGAAAACTATGGCAGGTCAGATTTTCTGCCTAATTATATAAGAAGATTTCTCTAAAAAATACACATTATTTCAAAGACTTATTGGCTGTGAAATAAGTTAAGGGTATTTCAAATGGCTTGTTTGCAAAGAAAGGTGAGATGTAGGGAATCACAGAAAGTCGAGGGGAAAATAGGTCAATATATACATTGCTATATGGTGAACTAAGACTTAGGCCAGCCACAATGTAGAGGACCTGACCCTTAGAAACTTACAAGTAAGCTGGAATCTTGAAAAGTTCAAATCTTTATAAGTAAAAAGATTTTTTAAAATGAATAACTAAGTGTTTTAATTGACATCAGAAGATCAAAACAATAAACCTGAGAACATAGAAAAAATATAAATAAAGATATGAGCAGAAATTAATACAATAGAAAACGTATAAAATTCAGGTGATGTAGTAAGTCCAAAGAATATTCTTTGACAAGATTAAAAGACACACTTTGATTAAGGAAAACCAAAACATAAGTAAAGAATATACAGAAAGAATCAGGACAATGTTATAGCAGAGAGTATATGAAATGCCAGTAAATTTGAAAGTTTGTGTAAAGTGTACCAGTTCCTAGCTCCTAAAATTTACCAAAACTGACACAAGAGGAAATCATTTAAGGTCATCATGTCAGCCCTTGGCATTCTCCGAATGCCATGGACTCAGAATGCAGCATCTTTAGTCCATGGTAACCTGCGGAGATGGGGCGGGGCTGAGGGAGTTTGGAACACTGCCCCCACAGAGGGAGTTGGTGTGGCCATCTCTGCTGTGACTGAACAAAGGGCCAGGGAGCAGGGGGCCCAGGGCAGGGCCCTCAGAGCCCGGCAGGCCCAGTGGGGTGTCACAAGCATTTAGGCACAGGACAAAGTGCGCCTTCTTTGTCTGCACAGCTGCCCAAACTCTCACCTTTCCACTCAGGCCGCCCTCTTACTTGAAGTGTGTGTGGAACGGGTCCGCGCAGTACACCTCGATGCAAAGCTAACCATAGGTCTGGGCATCATAGCTTCCTGCCAGGTGACCGAAGTTCGCAGGCAGATGGGTCGTGGGACACACGTGGGGAGCCTCCTGCCCAGGCCACAGGCCGCCCAAAGCCACTATCCCAGATCGGGGGCAGCAAAGCAGTCCTGTCTGAGTCCCAGCCTCTAGAGGGAGTAGTGGACCAACACTTGTAGAAAAAGGGGTCCGCGCGGGTAACTCATTGGAGGGACACAAAAAAATCTTTGCGGACTTTCTGCTGAAGCTTACGAGCGTTCACACCTAAGCCTCTTACAAGGTCAGCTGTTTAGCTAAACATGAGCTCATGATCTAAATTTACACACTAATGAAGAAATCAGCTACAAGGGGAGACAAGCAGCAAAAACAATCAATACCAGAATTAGATTCCCTAGGCCAACCATCAGATGTTGGAATAATCAGGTGCAAGGCAGAAAGTATACACAAAACTGGAACTGAAACAAGGAACAAGGATGTTTTCAAAGACTGGTAGGATCTCTAAAACATTTTTAAAGTACATGTCATTGATAAAGCTAAATACTAAATGGTTGTGTAATACAACAGATTCATCATTGAGAAGAGTGAAATTATGCTGTTTTGAAAACTATGGCAGGTCAGATTTTCTGCCTAATTATATAAGAAGATTTCTCTAAAAAATACACATTATTTCAAAGACTTATTGGCTGTGAAATAAGTTAAGGGTATTTCAAATGGCTTGTATGCAAAGAAAGGTGAGATGTAGGGAATAACAGAAAGTCGAGGGGAAAATAGGTCAATATATACATTGCTATATGGTGAACTAAGACTTAGGCCAGCCACAATGTAGAGGACCTGACCCTTAGAAACTTACAAGTAAGCTGGAATCTTGAAAAGTTCAAATCTTTATAAGTAAAAAGATTTTTTAAAATGAATAACCAAGTGTTTTAATTGACATCAGAAGATCAAAACAATAAACCTGAGAACATAGAAAAAATATAAATAAAGATATGAGCAGAAATTAATACAATAGAAAACGTATAAAATTCAGGTGATGTAGTAAGTCCAAAGAATATTCTTTGGCAAGATTAAAAGACACACTTTGATTAAGGAAAACCAAAACATAAGTAAAGAATATTCAGAAAGAATCAGGACAATGTTATAGCAGAGAGTATATGAAATGCCAGTAAATTTGAAAGTTTGTGTAAAGTGTACCAGTTCCTAGCTCCTAAAATTTACCAAAACTGACACAAGAGGAAATCATTTAAGGTCATCATGTCAGCCCTTGGCATTCTCCGAATGCCATGGACTCAGAATGCAGCATCTTTAGTCCATGGTAACCTGCGGAGATGGGGCGGGGCTGAGGGAGTTTGGAACACTGCCCCCACAGAGGGAGTTGGTGTGGCCATCTCTGCTGTGACTGAACAAAGGGCCGGGGAGCAGGGGGCCCAGGGCAGGGCCCTCAGAGCCCGGCAGGCCCAGTGGGGTGTCACAAGCATTTAGGCCCAGGACAAAGGGCGCCTTCTTTGTCTGCACAGTGGCACAAACTCTCACCTTTCCACTCAGGCCGCCCTCTTACTTGAAGTGTGTGTGGATCCTGTCCGCGCAGTACACCTCGCTGCACAGCTAACCATAGGTCTGAGCATCGTAGCTTCCTGCCAGGTGACCGAAGTTCGCAGGCAGATGGGTCTCTGAGACACACGCAGAGAGGCTCCTCCCCGGGCCACAGGACGCCCAATGCCACTGCCCCAGATCGTGGGGCGCAAAGCAGCCCTGTCTGAGGCCGTGCCTCTAGAGGGAGTAGTGGACAAACCCTTGTAGAAAACGGGGTCCTCGAGGGCAACTCATTGGAGGGACACAAATAAATCTTTGCGCACTTTCTGCTGAAGCTTACGAGTGTTCACACCTAAGCCTCTTACAAAGTCAGATGTATAGCTAAACATGAGCTCATGATCTAAATTTACACAATAATGAAGAAATCAGCTACAGGGTGAGACAATCAGCAAAAACAATCAATACCAGAGTTAGATTCCCTAAGCCATCGATCAGACGTTGGAATAATCAGCTGCAAGGCAGAAAACATACATAAAACTGGAACTGAAACAAGGAACAAGAATGTTTTCAAAGACTGGTAGGATCTCTAAATCATTTTTAAAGTACATGTCATTGATAAAGCTAAATACTCAAAGGTTGTGTAATACAACAGATTCATCACTGAGAAGAGTGAAATTATGCTATTTTGAAAACTATGGCAGGTCAGATTTTCTGCCTAAATATATAATAAGATTTCTCTGAAAAATGCACATTATTTCAAAGACTTATTGGCTGTGAAATAAGTTAAGGTTATTTCAAATGGCTTGTCTGCAAAGAAAGGTGAGATGTTGGATATCACAGAAAGTCGAGGGGAAAATAGGTCAATATATACTTTGCTATATTGTGAACTAAGCCTTTGGCCAGCCGCAATGTAGAGGACCTGACCCTTAGAAACTTACAAATAAGCTGGAATCTTTAAAAATTGAAATATTTATAAGTAAAAAGATTTACTAAAATGAATAACCAAGTGTTTTAATTGACATCAGAAGATCAAAACAATAAACCCTGAGAACATAGAAAAAAGATAAATAAAGATATGAGCAGAACTTAATACCATAGAAAACGTATAAAATTCAGTTGAGGTAGTAAGTCCAAAGAATATTCTTTGACAAGATTTAAAAGACACACTTCGATTAAGGAAAACCAAAACATAAGTAAAGAATATACAGAAAGAATCAGGACAATGTTATAGCAGAGAATATCTGAAATGCCAGTAAATTTGAACATTTGTGTAAAGTGGACCATTTCCTAGCTCCTAAAGTTTACCAAAATTGACACAAGAGGAAATCATTTAAGGTCATCATGTCTGCCCTTGGCATTCTCGGAACGCCCTGGCCTCAGAATGCAGCATCTGTAGTCCATGGTAACCTGCGGAGAGGGCTCGGGGCTGAGGGAGGTTGGAACACTGTCTTCACTGAGGGAGTGGGTGGGGCCATCTCTGCTGTGACTGAACAAAGGGCAGGGGAGAAGGGGGCCCACGGCAGGGCCCTCAGAGCCCGGCAGGCCCAGTCGTGTGTCACAAGCATTTAGGCCCAGGCCAAAGTGCGCCTTCTTTGTCTGCACAGCTGCCCAAACTCTCACCTTTCCACTCAGGCCGCCCTCTTACTTGAAGTGTGTGTGGAACCGGTCCGCGCAGTACACCTCGATGCAAAACTAACCATAGGTCTGGGCATCATAGCTTCCTGCCAGGTGACCGAAGTTCGCAGGCAGATGGGTCGTGGGACACACGTGGGGAGCCTCCTGCCCAGGCCACAGGCCGCCCAAAGCCACTATCCCAGATCGGGGGCAGCAAAGCAGTCCTGTCTGAGTCCCAGCCTCTAGTGGGCGTAGTGGACCAACACTTGTAGAAAAAGGGGTCCGCGCGGGTAACTCATTGGAGGGACACACAAAAATATTTGCGGACTTTCTGCTGAAGCTTACGAGCGTTCACACCTAAGCCTCTTACAAGGTCAGCTGTTTAGATAAACATGAGCTCATGATCTAAATTTACACAATAATGAATAAATCAGCTACAAGGGGAGACAAGCAGCAAAAACAGTCAATACCAGAATTAGATTCCCTAGGCCAACCATCAGATGTTGCAATAATCAGGTGAAAGGCAGAAAGTATACACAAAACTGGAACTGAAACAAGGAACAAGGATGTTTTCAAAGACTGGTAGGATCTCTAAAACATTTTTAAAGTACATGTCATTGATAAAGCTAAATACTCAATGGTTGTGTAATACAACAGATTCATCATTGAGCAGAGTGAAATTATGCTGTTTTGAAAACTATGGCAGGTCAGATTTTCTGCCTAATTATATAAGAAGATTTCTCTAAAAAATACACATTATTTCAAAGACTTATTGGCTGTGAAATAAGTTAAGGGTATTTCAAATGGCTTGTTTGCAAAGAAAGGTGAGATGTAGGGAATCACAGAAAGTCGAGGGGAAAATAGGTCAATATATACATTGCTATATGGTGAACTAAGCCTTAGGCCTGCCATAATGTAGAGGACCTGACCCTTAGAAACTTACAAGTAAGCTGGAATCTTGAAAAGTTCTAATCTTTATAAGTAAAAAGATTTATTAAAATGAATAACCAAGTGTTTTAATTGACATCAGAATATCAAAACAATAAACCTGAGAACATAGAAAACATATAAATAAAGATATGAGCAGAACTTAATACCACAGAAAACGTATAAAATTCAGTTGAGGTAGTAAGTCCATAGAATATTCTTTGACAAGTTTTAAAAGACACACTTTGATTAAGGAAAACCAAAACATAAGTAAAGAATATACAGAAAGAATCAGGACAATGTTATAGCAGAGAATATATGAAATGCCAGTAAATTTGAACATTTGTGTAAAGTGGACCATTTCCTAGCTCCTAAAACTTACCAAACTGACACAAGAGGAAATCATTTAAGGCCATCATGTCAGCCCTTGGCATTCTCGGAATGCCCTGGACTCAGAATGCAGCATCTGTAGTCCATGGTAACCTGCGGAGAGGGGGCGGGGCTGAGGGAGGTTGGAACACTGCCTTCACTGAGGGAGTGGGTGGGGCCATCTCTGCTGTGCCTGAACAAAGGGCAGGGGATAAGGTGGCCAACGGCCGGGCCCTCAGAGCCCGGCAGGCCCAGTCGTGTGTCACAAGCATTTAGGCACAGGACAAAGTGCGCCTTCGTTGTCTGCACAGCTGCCCAAACTCTCACCTTTCCACTCAGGCCGCCCTCTTACTTGAAGTGTGTGTGGAACTGGTCCGCGCAGTACACCTCGCTGCAAAGCTAACCATAGGTCTGGGCATCATAGCTTCCTGCCAGGTGACCGAAGTTCGCAGGCCGATGGGTCGTGGGACACACGTGGGGAGACTCCTGCCCAGGCCACAGGCCGCCCAAAGCCACTATCCCAGATCGGGGGCAGCAAAGCAGTCCTGTCTGAGTCCCAGCCTCTAGAGGGAGTAGTGGACCAACACTTGTAGAAAAAGGGGTCCGCGCGGGTAACTCATTGGAGGGACACAAAAAAATCTTTGCGGAATTTCTGCTGAAGCTTACGAGCGTTCACACCTAAGCCTCTTACAAGGTCAGCTGTTTAGCTAAACATGAGCTCATGATCGAAATTTACACACTAATGAAGAAATCAGCTACAAGTGGAGACAAGCAACAAAAACAATCAATACCAGAATTAGATTCCCTAGGCCAACCATCAGATGTTGGAATAATCAGGTGCAAGGCAGAAAGTATACACAAAAGTGGAACTGAAACAAGGAACAAGGATGTTTTCAAAGACTGGTAGGATCTCTAAAACATTTTTAAAGTACATGTCATTGATAAAGCTAAATACTCAAAGGTTGTGTAATACAACAGATTCATCATTGAGAAGATTGAAATTATGCTGTTTGGAAAATTATGGCAGGTCAGCTTTTCTCCCTAAATATATAAGAAGATTTCTCTGAAAAATGCACGTTATTTCCAAGACTTATTGGCTGTGAAATAAGTTAAGTTTATTTCAAATGGCTTGTCTGCAAAGAAAGGTGAGATGTAGGAAATCACAGAAAGTCGAGGGGAAAATAGGTCAATATATACTTTGCTATATGTTGAATTAAGCCTTCGGCCAGCCACAATGTAGAGGACCTGACCCTTAGATACTTACAAGTAAGCTGGAATCTTTCAAAATTCAAATCTTTATAAGTAAAAAGATTTACTAAAATGAATAACCAAGTGTTTTAATTGACATCAGAAGATCAAAACAATAAACCCTGAGAACATAGAAAAAAGATAAATAAAGATATGAGCAGAACTTAATACCATAGAAAACGTATAAAATTCAGTTGAGGTACTAAGTCCAAAGAATATTCTTTGACAAGATTTAAATGACACACTTTGATTAAGGAAAACCAAAACATAAGTAAAGCATATACAGAAAGAATCAGGACAATGTTATAGCAGAGAATATCTGAAATGCCAGTAAATTTGAACATTTGTGTAAAGTGGACCATTTCCTAGCTCCTAAAGTTTACCAAAATTGACACAAGAGGAAATCATTTAAGGTCATCATGTCTGCCCTTGGCATTCTCGGAATGCCCTGGCCTCAGAATGCAGCATCTATAGTCCATGGTAACCTGCGGAGATGGGGCGGGGCTGAGGGAGTTTGGAACACTGTCTTCACTGAGGGAGTGGGTGGTGACATCTCTGCTGTGACTGAACAAAGGGCACGGGAGAAGGGTGCCCAGGGCAGGGCCCTCAGAGCCCGGCAGGCTCAGTCGTGTGTCACAAGCATTTAGGCCCAGGCCAAAGTGCGCCTTCTTTGTCTGCACAGCTGCCCAAACTGTCACCTTTCCACTCAGGCCGGCCTCTTACTTGAAGTGTGTGTGGAACCTGTCCGCGCAGTACACCTCGATGCAAAGCTAACCATAGGTCTGGGCATCATAGCTTCCTGCCAGGTGACCGAAGTTCGCAGGCAGATGGGTCGTGGGACACACGTGGGGAGCCTCCTGCCCAGGCCACAGGCCGTCCAAAGCCACTATCCCAGATCGGGGGCAGCAAAGCAGTCCTGTGTGAGTCCCAGCATCTAGAGGGAGTAGTGGACCAACACTTGTAGAAAAAGGGGTCCGCGCGGGTAACTCATTGGAGGGACACAAAAAAATCTTTGCGGACTTTCTGCTGAAGCTTACGAGCGGTCACACCTAAGCCTCTTACAAGGTCAGCTGTTTAGATAAACATGAGCTCATGATCTAAATTTACACAATAATGAAGAAATCAGCTACAAGGGGAGACAAGCAGCAAAAACAATCAATACCAGAATTAGATTCCCTAGGCCAACCATCAGATGTTGGAATAATCAGGTGCAAGGCAGAAAATATACATAAAACTGGAACTGAAACAAGGAACAAGGATGTTTTCAAAGACTGGTAGGATCTCTAAAACATTTTTAAAGTACATGTCATTGATAAAGCTAAACACTCAAAGGTTGTGTAATACAACAGATTCATCATTGAGAAGAGTGAAATTATGCTGTTTTGAAAACTATGGCAGGTCAGATTTTCTGCCTAAATATATAAGAAGATTTGTCTGAAAACTACACATTATTTCAAAGACTTATTGGCTGTGAAATAAGTTAAGGTTATTTCAAATGGCTTGTCTGCAAAGAAAGGTGAGATGTAGGAAATCACAGAAAGTCGAGGGTAAAATAGGTCAATATATACTTTGCTATATGCTGAACTAAGCCTTTGGCCAGCCACAATGTAGAGGACCTGACCCTTAGAAACTTACAAGTAAGCTGGAATCTTTAAAAATTCAAATATTTATAAGTAAAAAGATTTATTAAAATGAATAACCAAGTGTTTTAATTGACATCAGAAGATCAAAACAATAAACCCTGAGAACATAGAAAAAAGATAAATAAAGATATGAGCAGAACTTAATACCACAGAAAACGAATAAATTCAGTTGAGGTAGTAAGTCCAAAGAATATTCTTTGACAAGATTTAAAAGACACTCTTTGATTAAGGAAAACCAAAACATAAGTAAAGAATATACAGAAAGAATCAGGAAAATGTTATAGCAGAGAATATATGAAATGCCAGTAAATTTGAACATTTGTGTAAAGTGGACCATTTCCTAGCTCCTAAAGTTTACCAAAATTGACACAAGAGGAAATCATTTAAGGTCATCATGTCTGCCCTTGGCATTCTCGGAATGCCCTGGCCTCAGAATGCAGCATATGTAGTCCATGGTAACCTGCGGAGAGGGGGCGGGTCTGAGGGAGGTTGGAACACTGTCTTCACTGAGGGAGTGGGTGGGGCCACCTCTGCTGTGACTGAACAAAGGGCAGGGGAGAATGGGGCCCACGGCAGGGCCCTCAGAGCCCGGCAGGCCCAGTCGTGTGTCACAAGCATTTAGGCCCAGGCCAAAGTGCGCCTTCTTTGTCTGCACAGCTTCCCAAACTGTCACCTTTCCACTCAGGCCGCCCTCTTATTTGAAGTGTGTGTGGAACCGGTCCGCGCAGTACACCTCGATCCAAAGCTAACCATAGGACTGGGCATCATAGATTCCTGCCAGGTGACCGAAGTTCGCAGGCAGATGTGTCGTGGGACTCACGTCGGGAGCCTCCTGCCCAGGCCACAGGCCGCCCAAAGCCACTATCCCAGATCGGGTGCAGCAAAGCAGTCCTGTCTGAGTCCCAGCCTCTAGAGGGAGTAGTCGACCAACACTTGTAGAAAAAGGGGTCCGCGCGGGTAACTCATTGGAGGGACACAAAAAAATCTTTGCGGAATTTCTGCTGAAGCTTACGAGCGTTCACACCTAAGCCTCTTACAAGGTCAGCTGTTTAGCTAAACATGAGCTCATGATCGAAATTTACACAATAATGAAGAAATCAGCTACAAGTGGAGACAAGCAACAAAAACAATCAATACCAGAATTAGATTCCCTAGGCCAACCATCAGATGTTGGAATAATCAGGTGCAAGGCAGAAAGTATACACAAAACTGGAACTGAAACAAGGAACAACGATGTTTTCAAAGACTGGTAGGATCTCTAAAACATTTTTAAAGTACATGTCATTGATAAAGCTAAATACTCAAAGGTTGTGTAATACAACAGATTCATCATTGAGAAGAGTGAAATTATGCTGTTTTGAAAATTATGGCAGGTCAGATTTTCTGCCTAAATATATAAGAAGATTTCTCTGAAAAATGCACATTATTTCAAAGACTTATTGGCTGTGAAATAAGTTAAGTTAATTTCAAATGGCTTGTCTGCAAAGAAAGGTGAGATGTAGGAAATCACAGAAAGTCGAGGGGAAAATAGGTCAATATATACTTTGCTATATTGTGAACTAAGCCTTTGGCCAGCCACAATGTAGAGGACCTGACCCTTAGAAACTTACAAGTAAGCTGGAATCTTTAAAAATTCAAAACTTTATAAGTAAAAAGATTTATTAAAATGAGTAACCAAGTGTTTTAATTGACATCAGAAGATCAAAACAATAAACCCTGAGAATATAGAAAAAAGATAAATAAAGATATGAGCAGAACTTAATACCATAGAAAACGTATAAAATTCAGTTGAGGTAGTAAGTCCAAAGAATATTCTTTGACAAGATTTAAAAGACACACTTTGATTAAGGAAAACCAAAACATAAGTAAAGAATATACAGAAAGAATCAGGACAATGTTATAGCAGAGAGTATATGAAATGCCAGTAAATTTGAACGTTTGTGTAAAGTGGACCAGTTCCTAGCTCCTAAAATTTACCAAAACTGACACAAGAGGAAATCATTTAAGGTCATCATGTCAGCCCTTGGCATTCTCGGGATGCCCTGGACTCAGAATGCAGCATCTTTAGTCCATGGTAACCTGCGGGGAGGGGGCGGGGCTGAGGGAGTTTGGAACACTGCCCTCACAGAGGGAGTGGGTGTGGCCATCTCTGCTGTGACTGAACAAAGGGCAGGGGAGCAGGGGGCACAGGGCAGGGACCTCAGAGACCGGCAGGCCCAGTGGGGTGTCAAAAGCATTTAGGCCCTGGCCAAAGTGCGCCTTCTTTGTCTGCACAGCGGCACAAACTCTCACCTTTCCACTCAGGCCGCCCACTTACTTGAAGTATGTGTGGAACCGGTCCGCGCAGTACACCTCGATGCAAAGCTAACCATAGGTCTGGGCATCATAGCTTCCTGCCAGGTGACCGAAGTTCGCAGGCAGATGGGTCGTGGGACACACGTGGGGAGACTCCTGCCCAGGCCACAGGCCGCCCAAAGCCACTATCCCAGATCGGGGGCAGCAAAGCAGTCCTGTCTGAGTCCCAGCCTCTAGAGGGAGTAGTGGACCAACACTTGTAGAAAAAGGGGTCCGCGCGGGTAACTCATTGGAGGGACACAAAAAAATCTTTGCGGACTTTCTGCTGAAGCTTACGAGCGTTCACACCTAAGCCTCTTACAAGGTCAGCTGTTTAGGTAAACATGAGCTCATGATCTAAATTTACACAATAATGAAGAAATCAGCTACAAGGGGAGACAAGCAGCAAAAACAATCAATACCAGAATTAGATTCCCTAGGCCAACCATCAGATGTTGGAATAATCAGGTGCAAGGCCGAAAGTATACATAAAACTTGAACTGAAACAAGGAACAAGGATGTTTTCAAAGACTGGTAGGATCTCTAAAACATTTTTAAAGTACATGTCATTGATAAAGCTAAATACTCAATGGTTGTGTAATACAACAGATTCAACATTGAGAAGAGTGAAATTATGCTGTTTTGAAAACTATTGCAGGTCAGATTTTCTGCCTAATTATATAAGAAGATTTCTCTAAAAAATACACATTATTTCAAAGACTTATTGGCTGTGAAATAAGTTAAGGTTATTTCAAATGGGTTGTCTGCAAAGAAAGGTGAGATGTAGGGAATCACAGAAAGTCGAGGGGAAAATAGGTCAATATATACATTGCTATATGGTGAACTAAGACTTAGGCCAGCCACAATGTAGAGGACCTGACCCTTAGAAACTTACAAGTAAGCTGGAATCTTGAAAAGTTCAAATCTTTATAAGTAAAAAGATTTTTTAAAATGAATAACCAAGTGTTTAAATTGACATCAGAAGATCAAAACAATAAACCTGAGAACATAGAAAAAAGATAAATAAAGATATGAGCAGAACTTAAACAATAGAAAACGTATAAAATTCAGCTGATGTAGTAAGTCCAAAGAATATTCTTTGTCAAGATTAAAAGACACACTTTGATTAAGGAAAACCAAAACATAAGTAATGAATATACAGAAAGAATCAGGACAATGTTATAGCAGAGAGTATATGAAATGCCAGTAAATTTGAATGTTTGTGTAAAGTGGACCAGTTCCTAGCTCCTAAAATTTACCAAAACTGACACAAGAGGAAATCATTTAAGGTCATCATGTCAGCCCTTGGCATTCTCGGACTGCCCTGGACTCAGAATGCAGCATCTTTAGTCCATGGTAACCTGCGGAGAGGGGGCGGGGCTGAGGGAGTTTGGAACACTGCCCTCACAGAGGGAGTGGGTGTGGCCATTTCTGCTGTGACTGAACAAAGTGCAGGGGAGCAGGGGGCCCAGGGCAGGGCCCTCAGAGCCCGGCAGGCCCAGTGGGGTGTCAAAAGCATATAGGCCCAGGACAAAGGGCGCCTTCTTTGTCTGCACAGCAGCACAAACTCTCACCTTTCCACTCAGGCCGCCCTCTTACTTGAAGTGTGTGTGGAACCTGTCCGCGCAGTACACCTCGCTGCACAGCGACCCATAGGTCTGAGCATCGTAGCTTCCTGCCAGGTGACCGAAGTTCGCAGGCAGATGGGTCCCTGGGACACACGCAGAGAGGCTCCTGCCCCGGACACAGGCCACCCACTGCCACTGCCACAGATCGTGGGGCACAAAGCAGCCCTGTCTGAGGCCGTGCCTCTAGAGGGAGTATTGGACCAACACTTGTAGTCAACAGGGTCCTCGCGGGCAAATCATTGGAGGGACACAAATAAATCTTTGCTGACTTTCTGATGAAACTTACGAGTGTTCACACCTAAGCCTCTTACAAAGTCAGATGTTTAGCTAAACATGAGCTCATGATCTAATTTTACACAATAATGAAGAAATCAGCTACAGGGGGAGACAATCAGCAAAAACAATCAATACCAGAATTAGATTCCCTAGACCATCGATCAGACGTTGGAATAATCAGGTGCAAGGCAGAAAATATACATAAAACTGGAACTGAACAAGGAACAAGGATGTTTTCAAAGACTGGTAGGATGTCTAAAACATTTTTAAAGTACATGTCATTGATAAAGCTAAATACTCAAAGGTTGTGTAATACAACAGATTCATCATTGAGGAGATTGAAATTATGCTGTTTTGAAAACTATGGTAGGTCAGATTTTCTGCCTAAATATATAAGAAGATTTCTCTGAAAACTACACATTATTTCAAAGACTTATTGGCTGTGAAATAAGTTAAGGTTATTTCAAATGGCTTGTCTGCAAAGAAAGGTGAGATGTCTGAAATCACAGAAAGTCGAGGGGAAAATAGGTCAATAAATACTTTGCTATATTGTGAACTAAGCTTTTGGCCAGCCACAATGTAGAGGACCTGACCCTTAGAAACTACCAAGTAAGCTGGAATCTTTAAAAATTCAAATCTTTATAAGTAAAAAGATTTATTAAACTGAATAACCAAGTGTTTTAATTGACATCAGAAGATCAAAACAATAAACCCTGAGAACATAGAAAAAAGATAAATAAAGATATGAGCAGAACTTAATACCACAGAAAACGTATAAAATTCAGTTGAGGTAGTAAGTCCAAAGAATATTCTTTGACAAGATTTAAAAGACACACTTTGATTAAGGAAAACCAAAACATAAGTAAAGAATATACAGAAAGAATCAGGACAATGTTATAGCAGAGAGTATATGAAATGCCAGTAAATTTGAACGTTTGTGTAAAGTGGACCAGTTCCTAGCTCCTAAAATTTACCAAAACTGACACAAGAGGAAATCATTTAAGGTCATCATGTCAGCCCTTGGCATTCTCTGGATGCCCTGGCCTCAGAATGCAGCATCTGTAGTCCATGGTACACTGCGGAGAGGGGGCGGGGCTGAGGGAGGTTGGAACACTGCCTTCACTGAGGGAGTGGGTGGGGCCATCTCTGCTGTGACTGAACAAAGGGCAGGGGAGAAGGGGGCCAACGGCAGGGCCCTCAGAGCCCGGCAGGCCCAGACGTGTGTCAGATGCATTTAGGCCCAGGACAAAGTGCGCCTTCTTTGTCTGCACAGCTGCCCAAACTCTCACCTTTCCACTCAGGCCGCCCTCTTACTTGAAGTGTGTGTGGAACCGGTCCGTGCAGTACACCTCGCTGCAAAGCTAACCACAGGTCTGCGCATCATAGCTTCCTGCCAGGTGACTGAAGTTCGCAGGCAGATGGGTCATGGGACACACGTGAGGAGCCTCCTGCCCAGGCCACAGGCTGCCCAAAGCCACTATCCCAGATCGGGGGCAGCAAAGCAGTCCTGTCTGAGTCCCAGCCTCTAGAAGGAGTAGTGGACCAACACTTGTAGAAAAAGGGGTCCGCGCGGGTAACTCATTGGAGGGACACAAAAAAATCTTTGCGGACTTTCTGCTGAAGCTTACGAGCGTTCACACCTAAGCCTCTTACAAGGTCAGCTGTTTAGCTAAACATGAGCTCATGATCTAAATTTACACAATAATGAAGAAATCAGCTACAAGGGGAGACAAGCAGCAAAAACAATCAATACCAGAATTAGATTCCCTAGGCCAACCATCAGATGTTGGAATATTCAGGTGCAAGGCAGATAGGATACACAAAACTGGAACTGAAACAAGGAACAAGGATGATTTCAAAGACTGGTAGGATCTCTAAAACATTTTTAAAGTACATGTCATTGATATAGCTAAATACTGAAATGTTGTGTAATACAACAGATTCATCATTGAGAAGAGTGAAATTATGCTGTTTTGAAAATTATGGCAGGTCAGATTTTCTGCCTAAATATATAAGAAGATTTCTCTGAAAAATGCACATTATTTCAAAGACTTATTGGCTGTGAAATAAGTTAAGTTTATTTCAAATGGCTTGTCTGCAAAGAAAGGTGAGATGTAGGAAATCACAGAAAGTCTAGGGGAAAATAGGTCAATATATACTTTGCTATATTGTGAACTAAGCCTTTGGCCAGCCACAATGTAGAGGACCTGACCCTTAGAAACTTACAAGTAAGCTGGAATCTTTAAAAATTCAAATCTTTATAAGTAAAAAGATTTATTAAAATGAATAACCAAGTGTTTTAATTGACATCAGAAGTTCAAAACAATAATCCCTGAGAAAATGGAAAAAAAATAAATAAAGATATGAGCAGAACTTAATACCATAGAAAACGTATAAAATTCAGTTGAGGTAGTAAGTCCAAAGAATATTCTTTGACAAGATTTAAAAGACACACTTTGATTAAGGAAAACCAAAACATAAGTAAAGAATATACAGAAAGAATCAGGACAATGTTATAGCAGAGAATATCTGAAATGCCAGTAAATTTGAACATTTGTGTAAAGTGGACCATTTCCTAGCTCCTAAAGTTTACCAAAATTGACACAAGAGGAAATCATTTAAGGTCATCATGTCTGCCCTTGGCATTCTCGGAACGCCCTGGCCTCAGAATGCAGCATCTGTAGTCCATGGTAACCTGCGGAGAGGGGGCGGGGCTGAGGGAGGTTGGAACACTGCCTTCACTGAGGGAGTGGGTGGGGCCATCTCTGCTGTGACTTAACAAAGGGCAGGGGTGAAGGGGTCCCAGGGCAGGGCCCTCAGAGCCCGGCAGGCCCAGTTGTGTGTCACAAGCATTTAGGCCCAGGCCAAAGTGCTCCTTCTTTGTCTGCACAGCTGCCCAAACTCTCACCTTTCCACTCAGGCCGCCCTCTTACTTGAAGTGTGTGTGGAACCGGTCCGCGCAGTGCACCTCGATGCAAAGCTAACCATAGGTCTGGGCATCATAGCTTCCTGCCAGGTGACCGAAGTTCGCAGGCAGATGGGTTGTGGGACACACGTGGGGTGCCTCCTGCCCAGGCCACAGGCCGCCCAAAGCCACTATCCCAGATCGGGGGTAGCAAAGCAGTCCTGTCTGAGTCCCAGCCTCTAGAGGGAGTAGTGGACCAACACTTGTAGAAAAAGGGGTCCGCGCGGGTAAATCATTGGAGGGACACAAAAAAATCTTTGCGGACTTTCTGCTGAAGCTTACGAGCGTACACACCTAAGCCTCTTACAAGGTCAGCTGTTTAGCTAAACATGAGCTCATGATCAAAATTTACACAATAATGAAGAAATCAGCTACAAGGGGAGACAAGCAGCAAAAACAATCAATACCAGAATTAGATTCCCTAGGCCAACCATCAGATGTTGAATAATCAGGTGCAAGGCACAAAGTATACACAAAACTGGAACTGAAACAAGGAACAAGGATGTTTTCAAAGACTGGTAGGATTTCTAAAACATTTTTAAAGTACATGTCATTGATAAAGCTAAATACTCAAAGGTTGTGTAATACAACAGATTCAACATTGAGAAGAGTGAAATTATGCTGTTTTGAAAACTATGGCAGGTCAGATTTTCTGCCTAATTATATAAGAAGATTTCTCTAAAAAATACACATTATTTCAAACACTTATTGGCTGTGAAATAAGTTAAGGGTATTTCAAATGGCTTGTCTGCAAAGAAAGGTGAGATGTAGGGAATCACAGAAAGTCGAGGGGAAAATAGGTCAATATATACATTGCTATATGGTGAACTAAGACTTAGGCCAGCTACAATGTAGAGGATCTGACCCTTAGAAACTTACAAGTAAGCTGGAATCTAGAAAAGTTCAAATCTTTATAAGTAAAAAGATTTTTTAAAATGAATAACCAAGTGTTTTAATTGACATCAGAATATCAAAACAATAAACCTGAGAACATAGAAAAAATATAAATAAAGATATGAGCAGAACTTAATACAATAGAAAACGTATAAAATTCAGGGGATGTAGTAAGTCCAAAGAATATTCTTTGACAAGATTAAAAGACACACTTTGATTATGGAAAACCAAAACATAAGTAAAGAATATACAGAAAGAATCAGGACAATGTTATAGGAGAGAGTATATGAAATGGCAGTAAATTTGAACGTTTGTGTAAAGTGGACCATTTCCTAGCTCCTAAAGTTTACCAAAATTGACACAAGAGGAAATCATTTAAGGTTATCATGTCTGCCCTTGGCATTCTCGGAATGCCCTGGCCTAAGAATGCAGCATCTGTAGTCCATGGTAACCTGCGGAGAGGGGGCGGGGCTGAGGGAGGTTGGAACACTGCCTTCACTGAGGGAGTGGGTGGGGCCATCTCTGCTGTGACTGAGCAAAGGGCAGGGGAGAGGGGGGCCAACGGCAGGGCCCTCAGAGCCCGGCAGGCCCAGTCGTGTGTCAGATGCATTTAGGCCCAGGCCAAAGTGCGCCTACTTTGTCTGCACAGCTGCCCAAACTCTCACCTTTCCACTCAGGCCGCCCTCTTACTTGAAGTGTGTGTGGAACCGGTCCACGCAGTACACCTCGCTGCAAAGCTAACCATAGGTCTGGGCATCATAGCTTCCTGCCAGGTGACTGAAGTTCGCAGGCAGATGGGTCGTGGGACACACGTGGGGAGCCTCCTGCCCAGGCCACAGGCCGCCCAAAGCCACTATCCCAGATCGGGGGCAGCAATGCAGTCCTGTCTGAGTCCCAGCCTCTAGAAGGAGTAGTGGACCAACACTTGTAGAAAAAGGGGTCCGCGTGGGTAACTCATTGGAGGGACACAAAAAAATCTTTGCGGACTTTCTGCTGAAGCTTACGAGCGTTCACACCTAAGCCTCTTACAAGGTCAGCTGTTTAGCTAAACATGAGCTGATGATCTAAATTTACACAATAATGAATAAATCAGCTTCAAGGGGAGACAAGCAGCAAAAACAATCAATACCAGAAATAGATTCCCTAGGCCAACCATCAGATGTTGGAATAATAAGGTGCAAGGCAGATAGCATACACAAAACTGGAACTGAAACAAGGAACAAGGATGTTTTCAAAGACTGGTAGGATCTCTAAAACATTTTTAAAGTACATGTCATTGATAAAGCTAAATACTCAAAGGTTTTGTAATACAACAGATTCATCATTGAGAAGAGTGAAATTATGCTGTTTTGAAAGCTATGGCAGGTCAGATTTTCTGCCTAAATATATAAGAAGATTTCTCTGAAAAATGCACATTATTTCAAAGACTTATTGGCTGTGAAATAAGTTAAGTTTATTTCAAATGGCTTGTCTGCAAAGAAAGGTGAGATGTAGGGAATCACAGAAAGTCGAGGGGAAAATAGGTCAATATATACTTTGCTATATTGTGAACTAAGCCTTTGGCCAGCCACAATGTAGAGGACCTGACCCTTAGAAACTTACAAGTAAGCTGGAATCTAGAAAAGTTCAAATCTTTATAAGTAAAAAGATTTAATAAAATGAATAACCAAGTGTTTTAATTGACATCAGAAGATCAAAACAATAATACCTGAGAAAATGGAAAAAAAATAAATAAAGATATGAGCAGAACTTAATACCATAGAAAACGTATAAAATTCAGTTGAGGTAGTAAGTCCAAAGAATATTCTTTGACAAGATTTAAAAGACACACTTTCATTAAGGAAAACCAAAACATAAGTAAAGAATATACAGAAAGAATCAGGACAATGTTATACCAGAGAATATCTGAAATGCCAGTAAATTTGAACATTTGTGTAAAGTGGACCATTTCCTAGCTCCTAAAGTTTACCAAAATTGACACAAGAGGAAATCATTTAAGGTCATCATGTCTGCCCTTGGCATTCTCGGAACGCCCTGGCCTCAGAATGCAGCATCTGTAGTCCATGGTAACCTGCGGAGAGGGGACGGGGCTGAGGGAGGTTGGAACACTGCCTTCACTGAGGGAGTGGGTGGGGTCATCTCTGCTGTGACTGAACAAAGGCAGGGGAGTAGGGGGCCCAGTGCAGGGCCCTCAGAGCCCGGCAGGCCCAGTCGTGTGTCACAAGCATTTAGGCCCAGGCCAAAGTGCGCCTTCTTTGTCTGCACAGCTGCCCAAACTCTCACCTTTCCACTCAGGCCGCCCTCTTACTTGAAGTGTGTGTGGAACCGGTCCGCGCAGTGCACCTCGATGCAAAGCTAACCATAGGTCTGGGCATCATAGCTTCCTGCCAGGTGACCGAAGTTCACAGGCTGATGGGTTGTGGGACACACGTGGGGTGCTTCCTGCCCAGGCCACAGGCCGCCCAAAGCCACTATCACAGATCGGGGGTAGCAAAGCAGTCCTGTCTGAGTCCCAGCCTCTGGAGGGAGTAGTGGACCAACACTTGTAGAAAAAGGGGTCCGCGCGGGTAACTCATTGGAGGGACACAAAAAAATCTTTGCGGACATTCTGCTGAAGCTTACGAGCGTTCACACCTAAGCCTCTTACAAGGTCAGCTGTTTAGATAAACATGAGCTGATGATCTAAATTTACACAATAATGAAGAAATCAGCTACAAGGGGAGACAAGCAGCAAAAACAATCAATACCAGAATTAGATTCCCTAGGCCAACCATCAGATGTTGAATAATCAGGTGCAAGCCACAAAGTATACACAAAACTGGAACTGAAACAAGGAACAAGGATGTTTTCAAAGACTGGTAGGATCTCTAAAACATTTTTAAAGTACATGTCATTGATAAAGCTAAATACTCAATGGTTGTGTAATACAACAGATTCAACATTGAGAAGAGTGAAATTATGCTGTTTTGAAAACTATGGCAGGTCAGATTTTCTGCCTAATTATATAAGAAGATTTCTCTAAAAAATACACATTATTTCAAAGACTTATTGGCTGTGAAATAAGTTAAGGTTATTTCAAATGGCTTGTCTGCAAAGAAAGGTGAGATGTAGGGAATCACAGAAAGTCGAGGGGAAAATAGGTCAATATATACATTGCTATATGGTGAACTAAGACTTAGGCCAGCTACAATGTAGAGGATCTGACCCTTAGAAACTTACAAGTAAGCTGGAATCTAGAAAAGTTCAAATCTTTATAAGTAAAAAGATTTTTTAAAATGAATAACCAAGTGTTTTAATTGACATCAGAATATCAAAACAATAAACCTGAGAACATAGAAAAAATATAAATAAAGATATGAGCAGAACTTAATACAATAGAAAACGTATAAAATTCAGGGGATGTAGTAAGTCCAAAGAATATTCTTTGACAAGATTAAAAGACACACTTTGATTAAGGAAAACCAAAACATAAGTAAAGAATATACAGAAAGAATCAGGACAATGTTATAGGAGAGAGTATATGAAATGGCAGTAAATTTGAACGTTTGTGTAAAGTGGACCATTACCTAGCTCCTAAAGTTTACCAAAATTGATACAAGAGGAAATCATTTAAGGTCATCATGTCTGCCCTTGGCATTCTCGGAATGCCCTGGCCTCAGAATGCAGCATCTGTAGTCCATGGTAACCTGCGGAGAGGGGGCGGGGCTGAGGGAGGTTGGAACACTGCTTTCACTGAGGGAGTGGGTGGGGCCATCTCTGCTGTGACTGAACAAAGATCAGGGGAGAAGGGGGCCAACGGCAGGGCCCTCAGAGCCCGGCAGGCCTAGTCGTGTGTCAGATGCATTTAGGCACAGGCCAACGTGCCCCTTCTTTGTCTGCACAGCTGCCCAAACTCTCACCTTTCCACTCAGGCCGCCCTCTTACTTGAAGTGTGTGTGGAACCGGTCCACGCAGTACACCTCGCTGCAAAGCTAACCATAGGTCTGGGCATCATAGCTTCCTGCCAGGTGACTGAAGTTCGCAGGCAGATGGGTCGTGGTACACACGTGGGGAGCCTCCTGCCCAGGCCTCAGGCCGCCCAAAGCCACAATCCCAGATCGGGTGCAGCAAAGCAGTCCTGTCTGAGTCCCAGCCTCTAGAAGGAGTAGTGGACCAACACTTGTAGAAAAAGGGGTCCGCGTGGGTAACTCATTGGAGGGACACAAAAAAATCTTTGCGGACTTTCAGCTGAAGCTTAGGAGCGTTCACACCTAAGCCTCTTACAAGGTCAGCTGTTTAGCTAAACATGAGCTGATGATCTAAATTTACACAATAATGAAGAAATCAGCTTCAAGGGGAGACAAGCAGAAAAACAATCAATACCAGAATTAGATTCCCTAGGCCAACCATCAGATGTTGGAATATTCAGGTGCAAGGCAGATAGGATACACAAACCTGGAACTGAAACAAGGAACAAGGATGTTTTCAAAGACTGGTAGGATCTCTAAAATATTTTTAAAGTACATGTCATTGATAAAGCTAAATACTCAAAGGTTGTGTAATACAACAGATTCATCATTGAGAAGAGTGAAATTATGCTGTTTTGAAAATTATGGCAGGTCAGATTTTCTGCCTAAATATATAAGAAGATTTCTCTGAAAAATGCACATTATTTCAAAGACTTATTGGCTGTGAAATAAGTTAAGTTTATTTCAAATGGCTTGTCTGCAAAGAAAGGTGAGATGTAGGAAATCACAGAAAGTCGAGGGGAAAATAGGTCAATATATACTTTGCTATAATGTGAACTAAGCCTTTGCCCAGCCACAATGTAGAGGACCTGACCCTTAGAAACTTACAAGTAAGGTGGAATCTTGAAAAATTCAAATCTTTATAAGTAAAAAGATTTATTAAAATGAATAACCAAGTGTTTTAATTGACATCAGAAGATCAAAACAATAATACCTGAGAAAATGGAAAAAAAATAAATAAAGATATGAGCAGAACTTAATACCATAGAAAACGTATAAAATTCAGTTGAGGTAGTAAGTCCAAAGAATATTCTTTGACAAGATTTAAAAGACACACTTTGATTAAGGAAAACCAAAACATAAGTAAAGAATATACAGAAAGAATCAGGACAATGTTATAGCAGAGAATATCTGAAATGCCAGTAAATTTGAACATTTGTGTAAAGTGGACCATTTCCTAGCTCCTAAAGTTTACCAAAATTGACACAAGAGGAAATCATTTAAGGTCATCATGTCTGCCCTTGGCATTCTCGGAACGCCCTGGCCTCAGAAGGCAGCATCTGTAGTCCATGGTAACCTGCGGAGAGGGGGCGGGGCTCAGGGAGGTTGGAACACTGCCTTCACTGAGGGAGTGGGTGGGGCCATCTCTGCTGTGACTTAACAAAGGGCAGGGGAGAAGGGGGCCCAGGGCAGGGCCCTCAGAGCCCGGCAGGCCCAGTCGTGTGTCACAAGCATTTAGGCCCAGGCCAAAGTGTGCCTTCTTTGTCTGCACAGCTGCCCAAACTCTCACCTTTCCACTCAGGCCGCCCTCTTACTTGAAGTGTGTGTGGAACCGGTCCGCGCAGTGCACCTCGATGCAAAGCTAACCATAGGTCTGGGCATCATAGCTTCCTGCCAGGTGACCGAAGTTCGCAGGCAGATGGGTTGTGGGACACACGTGTGGTGCCTCCTGCCCAGGCCACAGGCCGCCCAAAGCCACTATCCCAGATCGGGGGTAGCAAAGCAGTCCTGTCTGAGTCCCAGCCTCTAGAGGAAGTAGTGGACCAATACTTGTAGAAAAAGGGGTCCGCGCGGGTAAGTCATTGGAGGGACACAAAAAAATCTTTGCGGACTTTCAGCTGAAGCTTAGGAGCGTTCACACCTAAGCCTCTTACAAGGTCAGCTGTTTAGCTAAACATGAGCTCATGATCTAAATTTACACAATAATGAAGAAATCAGCTACAAGGGGAGACAAGCAGCAAAAACAATCAATACCAGAATTAGATTCCCTAGGCCAACCATCAGATGTTGGACTATTCAGGTGCAAGGCAGATAGGATACACAAAACTGGAACTGAAACAAGGAACAAGGATGTTTTCAAAGACTGGTAGGATCTCTAAAACATTTTTAAAGTACATGACATTGATAAAGCTAAATACTCAAAGGTTGTGTAATACAACAGATTCATCATTGAGAAGAGTGAAATTATGCTGTTTTGAAAATTATGGCAGGTCAGATTTTCTGCCTAAATATATAAGAAGATTTCTCTGAAAAATGCACATTATTTCAAAGACTTATTGGCTGTGAAATAAGTTAAGGTTATTTCAAATGGCTTGTCTGCAAAGAAAGGTGAGATGTAGGAAATCACAGAAAGTCGAGGGGAAAATAGGTCAATATATACTTTGCTATATTGTGAACTAAGACTTTGGCCAGCCACAATGTAGAGGACCTGACCCTTAGAAACTTACAAGTAAGCTGGAATCTTTAAAAATTCAAATCTTTATAAGTAAAAAGATTTATTAAATGAATAACCAAGTGTTTTAATTGACATCAGAAGATCAAAACAATAATACCTGAGAAATGGAAAAAAAATAAATAAAGATATGAGCAGAACTTAATACCATAGAAAACGTATAAAATTCAGTTGAGGTAGTAAGTCCAAAGAATATTCTTTGACAAGATTTAAAAGACACACTTTGATTAAGGAAAACCAAAACATAAGTAAAGAATATACAGAAAGAATCAGGACAATGTTATAGCAGAGAGTATATGAAATGCCAGTAAATTTGAAAGTTTGTGTAAAGTGGACCAGTTCCTAGCTCCTAAAATTTACCAAAACTGACACAGGAGGAAATCATTTAAGGTCATCATGTCAGCCCTTGGCATTCTCGGAATGCCCTGGACTCAGAATGCAGCATCTTTAGTCCATGGTAACCTGCGGAGAGGGGGCGGGGCTGAGGGAGTTTGGAACACTGC
The DNA here is from genome assembly GCF_964165515.1 of Mesoplodon bidens. Classification (NCBI taxonomy): domain Eukaryota; kingdom Metazoa; phylum Chordata; class Mammalia; order Artiodactyla; family Ziphiidae; genus Mesoplodon; species Mesoplodon bidens. Next base: position 10,595,545 of record NC_138180.1, read on the forward strand.
CCTCACAGAGGGAGTGGGTGTGGCCATCTCTGCTGTGACTGAACAAAGGGCAGGGGAGAAGGGGGCCAACGGCAGGGCCCTCAGAGCCCGGCAGGCACAGTGGGGTGTCACAAGCATTTAGGCCCAGGACAAAGGGCGCCTTCTTTGTCTGCACAGCGGCACAAACTCTCACCTTTCCACTCAGGCCGCCCTCTTACTTGAAGTGTGTGTGGAACCGGTCCGCGCAGTATACCTCGCTGCACAGCTAACCATAGTTCTGAGCATCGTAGCTTCCTGCCAGGTGACCGAAGTTCGCAGGCAGATGGGTCCCTGGGACACACGCAGAGAGGCTCCTGCCCCGGCCACAGGCCACCCACTGCCACTGCCACAGATCGTGGGGCACAAAGCAGCCCTGTCTGAGTCTCCTGCCTCTAGAGTGAGTATTGGAACAACACTTGCAGAAAACGGGTTCCTCGCGGGCAACTCATTGGAGGGACACAAATAAATCTTTGCTGACTTTCTGCTGAAGCTTACCAGCCTTCACACCTAAGCCTCTTGCAAGGTCACCTGTTTAGCTACACATGAGCTCATGATCTAAATTTACACAATAATGAAGTAATCAGCTACAAGGGAGACAATCAGCAAAAACAATCAATACCAGACTTATATTCCTTAGGCCATCCATCAGATGTTGGAATACTCAGGTGCAAGGCAGAAAATATACACAAAACTGAAACTGAAACAAGGAACAATGATGTTTTCAAAGACTGGTAGGATCTCTAAAACATTTTTAAAGTACATGTCATTGATAAAGGTAAATACTCAGAGGTTGTGTAAGACAACAGATTCATCATTGAGAAGAGTGAAATTATGCTGTTTTGAAAACTATGGCAGGTCACATTTTCTGCCTAATTATATAAGAAGATTTCTCTAAAAAATACACATTATTTCAAAGACTTATTGGCTGTGAAATAAGTTAAGGGTATTTCAAATGGCTTGTCTGCAAAGAAACGTGAGATGTAGGGAATCACAGAAAGCCGAGGGGAAAATAGGTCAATATTTACATTGCTCTATGGTGAACTAAGCCTTAGGCCAGCAACAATGTAGAGGACCTGACACTTAGAAACTTAAAAGTAAGCTGGAATCATCAAAAGTTCAAATCTTTATAAGTAAAAAGATTTATGAAAATGAATAACCAAGTGTTTTAATTGACATCAGAAGATCAAAACAATAAACCCGAAGAATATAGATAAAAGATAACGAAAGATATGAGCAGAACTTAATACAACAGAAAACGTATAAAATTCAGGTGATGTAGTAAGTCCAAAGAATATTCTTTGAAACATTTAAAAGACACACTTTGATTAAGGAAAACAAAAACATAAGTAAAGAATATACAAAAGAACCAAGACAATGTTATAGCAGAGAATATATGCAATGCCAGTAAGTTAGAACATTTCGGTAAAGTGGACCATTTCCTAGCTCCTAAAGTTTACCAAAACTGACACAAGAGGAAATCATTTAAGGTCATCATGTCTGCCCTTGGCATTCTCAGAACGCCCTGGCCTCAGAATGCAGCATCTGTAGTCCTTGGTAACCTGCGGAGAGGGTGCGGGGCTGAGGGAGTTTGGAACACTGCCCACATTGAGGGAGTGCGTGTGGCCATCTCTGCTGTGACTGAACAAAGGGCAGGGGAGCAGGGGGAGCAGGGCAGGGCCCTCAGTGCCCGGCAGGCCCAGTGGGGTGTCACAAGCATTTAGGCCCAGGCCAAAGTTCGCCTCTTTGTCTGCACAGCTGCCCAAACTCTCACCTTTCCCCTCAGGCCGCCCTCTTACTTGAAGTGCGTGTGGAACCTGTCCGTGCAGTACACCTCGCTGCACAGCTAACCATAGGTCTGGGCATCGTAGCTTCCTGCCAGGTGACCGAAGATCGCAGGCAGATGGCTCCCTGGGACGCACGCGGAGAGGCTCCTGCCCGGGCACCGGCCGCCAAATGCCCCTGCCCCAGATCGGGGACCGCAAACCAGCCCCCTCTGAGTCCCCTGCCTCTAGAGGGAGTATTGGAACAACACTTGTAGAAAATGGGATCCTCGCGGGCAACTCATTTGAGGGACACAAATAAACCTTTGCGGCCTTCTGCTGAAGATTACGAGCATTCACACCTAAGCCTCTTACAATGTAAGCTGTTTAGCTCAACATGAGCTCATGATCTAAATTTACACAATAATGAAGAAATCAGGTACAAGGGGAGACAATCAGCAAAAACAATCAATACCAGAATTAGATTCCCTAGGCCATCCATCAGATGTTGGAATAATCAGGTGCAAGGCAGAAAATATACACAAAACTGGAACTGAAACAAGGAACAAGGATGTTTTCAAAGCCTGATAGGATCTCTAAAACATTTTTAAAGTACATGTCATTGATAAAGCTAAATTCTCAAAGTTGCATAATACAACAGATTCATCATTGAGAAGAGTGAAATTATGCTGTTTTGAAAACTATGGCAGGTCAGATTTTCTGCCTAATTATATAAGAACATTTCTCTAAAAAATACACATTATTTCCAAGACTTATTGGCTGTGAAATAAGTTAAGGGTATTTCAAATGGCTTGTCTGCAAAGAAAGGTGAGATGTAGGGAATCACAGAAAGCCGAGGGGAAAATAGGTTAATATATACTTTGCTCTATGGTGAACTAAGCCTTAGGCCAGCAAAAATGTAGAGGACCTGACCCTTAGAAACTTACAAGTAAGCTGGAATCTTCAAAAGTTCAAATCTTTACAAGTAAAAAGATTTATGAAAATGAATAACCAAGTGTTTTAATTGACATCAGAAGATCAAATCAATAAACCCTGAGAACATTGAAAAAAGATTAATAAACATATGAGCAGAACTTAATACAACAGAAAACGTGTAAAATTCAGGTGATGTTGTAAGTCTGAAGAATATTCTTTGAAAAGACTTAAAAGACACACTTTGATTAAGGAAAACAAAAACATAAGTAAAGTATATACAATAGAATCAAGAAATGTTATAGCAGAGAATATATGAAATGCCAGTAAATTTGAACATTTCTGTAAAGTGGACCATTTCCTAGCTCCTAAAATTTACCAAAACTGACACAAGAGGAAATCATTTAAGGTCATCATGATGGTCTTGGCATTCTCGGAAAGCCCTGGCCTCAGAATGCAGCATCTGTAGTCCATGGTAACCTGCGGAGAGGGGGCGGGACTGAGGGAGGTTGGAACACTGCCCTCACTGAGGGAGTGGGTGTGGCCATCTCTGCTGTGACTGAAAAAAGGGCAGGGGAGCAAGAGGAGCAGAGCAGGGCCCTCAGAGCCCGGCATTCCCAGTGGTGTGTCACAAGCATTTAGGCACAGGCCAAAGTGCGCCTTCTTTGTCTGCACAGCTGCCCAAACTCTCACCTTTCCACTCAGGCCGCCCTCTTACTTGAAGTGTGTGTGGAACCGGTCCACGCAGTACACCTCGCTGCAAAGCTAACCATAGGTCTGGGCATCATAGCTTCCTGCCAGGTGACTGAAGTTCGCAGGCAGATGGGTCGTGGTACACACGTGGGGAGCCTCCTGCCCAGGCCTCAGGCCGCCCAAAGCCACAATCCCAGATCGGGGGCAGCAAAGCAGTCCTGTCTGAGTCCCAGCCACTAGAAGGAGTAGTGGACCAACACTTGTAGAAAAAGGGGTCCGCGTGGGTAACTCCTTGGAGGGACACAAAAAAATCTTTGCGGACTTTCAGCTGAAGCTTAGGAGCGTTCACACCTAAGCCTCTTACAAGGTCAGCTGTTTAGCTAAACATGAGCTGATGATCTAAATTTACACAATAATGAAGAAATCAGCTACAAGGGGAGACAGGCAGCAAAAACAATCAATACCAGAATTAGATTCCCTAGGCCAACCATCAGATGTTGGAATATTCAGGTGCAAGGCAGATAGGATACACAAACCTGGAACTGAAACAAGGAACAAGGATGTTTTCAAAGACTGGTAGGATCTCTAAAACATTTTTAAAGTACATGTCATTGATAAAGCTAAATACTCAAAGGTTGTGTAATACAACAGATTCATCATTGAGAAGAGTGAAATTATGCTGTTTTGAAAACTATGGCAGGTCAGATTTTCTGCCTAAATATATAAGAAGATTTCTCTGAAAAATGCACATTATTTCAAAGACTTATTGGCTGTGAAATAAGTTAAGTTTATTTCAAATGGCTTGTCTGCAAAGAAAGGTGAGATGTAGGAAATCACAGAAAGTCGAGGGGAAAATAGGTCAATATATACTTTGCTATAATGTGAACTAAGCCTTTGCCCAGCCACAATGTAGAGGACCTGACCCTTAGAAACTTACAAGTAAGCTGGAATCTTGAAAAATTCAAATCTTTATAAGTAAAAAGATTTATTAAAATGAATAACCAAGTGTTTTAATTGACATCAGAAGTTCAAAACAATAATCCCTGAGAAAATGGAAAAAAAAATAAATAAAGATATGAGCAGAACTTAATACCATAGAAAACGTATAAAATTCAGTTGAGGTAGTAAGTCCAAAGAATATTCTTTGACAAGATTTAAAAGACACACTTTGATTAAGGAAAACCAAAACATAAGTAAAGAATATACAGAAAGAATCAGGACAATGTTATAGCAGAGAATATCTGAAATGCCAGTAAATTTGAACATTTGTGTAAAGTGGACCATTTCCTAGCTCCTAAAGTTTACCAAAATTGACACAAGAGGAAATCATTTAAGGTCATCATGTCTGCCCTTGGCATTCTCGGAACGCCCTGGCCTCAGAATGCAGCATCTGTAGTCCATGGTAACCTGCGGAGAGGGGGCGGGGCTGAGGGAGTTTGGAACACTGCCTTCACTGAGGGAGTGGGTGGGGCCATCTCTGCTGTGACTGAACAAAGGGCAGGGGAGAAGGGGGCCCAGGGCAGGGCCCTCAGAGCCCGGCAGGCCCAGTCGTGTGTCACAAGCATTTAGGCCCAGGCCAAAGTGTGCCTTCTTTGTCTGCACAGCTGCCCAAACTCTCACCTTTCCACTCAGGCCGCCCTCTTACTTGAAGTGTGTGTGGAACCGGTCCGCGCAGTGCACCTCGATGCAAAGCTAACCATAGGTCTGGGCATCATAGCTTCCTGCCAGGTGACCGAAGTTCGCAGGCAGATGGGTTGTGGGACACACGTGGGGTGCCTCCTGCCCAGGCCACAGGCCGCCCAAAGCCACTATCCCAGATCGGGGGTAGCAAAGCAGTCCTGTCTGAGTCCCAGCCTCTAGAGGAAGTAGTGGACCAATACTTGTAGAAAAAGGGGTCCGCGCGGGTAAGTCATTGGAGGGACACAAAAAAATCTTTGCGGACTTTCAGCTGAAGCTTAGGAGCGTTCACACCTAAGCCTCTTACAAGGTCAGCTGTTTAGCTAAACATGAGCTCATGATCTAAATTTACACAATAATGAAGAAATCAGCTACAAGGGGAGACAAGCAGCAAAAACAATCAATACCAGAATTAGATTCCCTAGGCCAACCATCAGATGTTGGACTATTCAGGTGCAAGGCAGATAGGATACACAAAACTGGAACTGAAACAAGGAACAAGGATGTTTTCAAAGACTGGTAGGATCTCTAAAACATTTTTAAAGTACATGACATTGATAAAGCTAAATACTCAAAGGTTGTGTAATACAACAGATTCATCATTGAGAAGAGTGAAATTATGCTGTTTTGAAAATTATGGCAGGTCAGATTTTCTGCCTAAATATATAAGAAGATTTCTCTGAAAAATGCACATTATTTCAAAGACTTATTGGCTGTGAAATAAGTTAAGTTTATTTCAAATGGCTTGTCTGCAAAGAAAGGTGAGATGTAGGAAATCACAGAAAGTCGAGGGGAAAATAGGTCAATATATACTTTGCTATATTGTGAACTAAGCCTTTGGCCAGCCACAATGTAGAGGACCTGACCCTTAGAAACTTACAAGTAAGCTGGAATCTTTAAAAATTCAAATCTTTATAAGTAAAAAGATTTATTAAATGAATAACCAAGTGTTTTAATTGACATCAGAAGATCAAAACAATAATACCTGAGAAATGGAAAAAAAATAAATAAAGATATGAGCAGAACTTAATACCATAGAAAACGTATAAAATTCAGTTGAGGTAGTAAGTCCAAAGAATATTCTTTGACAAGATTTAAAAGACACACTTTGATTAAGGAAAACCAAAACATAAGTAAAGAATATACAGAAAGAATCAGGACAATGTTATAGCAGAGAGTATATGAAATGCCAGTAAATTTGAAAGTTTGTGTAAAGTGGATCAGTTCCTAGCTCCTAAAATTTACCAAAACTGACACAGGAGGAAATCATTTAAGGTCATCATGTCAGCCCTTGGCATTCTCGGAATGCCCTGGACTCAGAATGCAGCATCTTTAGTCCATGGTAACCTGCGGAGAGGGGGCGGGGCTGAGGGAGTTTGGAACACTGCCCTCACAGAGGGAGTGGGTGTGGCCATCTCTGCTGTGACTGAACAAAGGGCAGGGGAGAAGGGGGCCAACGGCAGGGCCCTCAGAGCCCGGCAGGCACATTGGTGTGTCACAAGCATTTAGGCCCAGGACAAAGGGCGCCTTCTTTGTCTGCACAGCGGCACAAACTCTCACCTTTCCACTCAGGCCGCCCTCTTACTTGAAGTGTGTGTGGAACCGGTCCGCGCAGTATACCTCGCTGCACAGCTAACCATAGTTCTGAGCATCGTAGCTTCCTGCCAGGTGACCGAAGTTCGCAGGCAGATGGGTCCCTGGGACACACGCAGAGAGGCTCCTGCCCCGGCCACAGGCCACCCACTGCCACTGCCACAGATCGTGGGGCACAAAGCAGCCCTGTCTGAGTCTCCTGCCTCTAGAGTGAGTATTGGAACAACACTTGCAGAAAACGGGTTCCTCGCGGGCAACTCATTGGAGGGACACAAATAAATCTTTGCTGACTTTCTGCTGAAGCTTACCAGCCTTCACACCTAAGCCTCTTGCAAGGTCACCTGTTTAGCTACACATGAGCTCATGATCTAAATTTACACAATAATGAAGAAATCAGCTACAAGGGAGACAATCAGCAAAAACAATCAATACCAGACTTATATTCCTTAGGCCATCCATCAGATGTTGGAATACTCAGGTGCAAGGCAGAAAATATACACAAAACTGAAACTGAAACAAGGAACAATGATGTTTTCAAAGACTGGTAGGATCTCTAAAACATTTTTAAAGTACATGACATTGATAAAGCTAAATACTCAAAGGTTGTGTAATACAACAGATTCATCATTGAGAAGAGTGAAATTATGCAGTTTTGAAAATTATGGCAGGTCAGATTTTCTGCCTAAATATATAAGAAGATTTCTCTGAAAAATGCACATTATTTCAAAGACTTATTGGCTGTGAAATAAGTTAAGTTTATTTCAAATGGCTTGTCTGCAAAGAAAGGTGAGATGTAGGAAATCACAGAAAGTCGAGGGGAAAATAGGTCAATATATACTTTGCTATATTGTGAACTAAGCCTTTGGCCAGCCACAATGTAGAAGACCTGACCCTTAGAAACTTACAAGTAAGCTGGAATCTTTAAAAATTCAAATCTTTATAAGTAAAAAGATTTATTAAATGAATAACCAAGTGTTTTAATTGACATCAGAAGATCAAAACAATAATACCTGAGAAATGGAAAAAAAATAAATAAAGATATGAGCAGAACTTAATACCATAGAAAACGTATAAAATTCAGTTGAGGTAGTAAGTCCAAAGAATATTCTTTGACAAGATTTAAAAGACACACTTTGATTAAGGAAAACCAAAACATAAGTAAAGAATATACAGAAAGAATCAGGACAATGTTATAGCAGAGAGTATATGAAATGCCAGTAAATTTGAAAGTTTGTGTAAAGTGGACCAGTTCCTAGCTCCTAAAATTTACCAAAACTGACACAGGAGGAAATCATTTAAGGTCATCATGTCAGCCCTTGGCATTCTCGGAATGCCCTGGACTCAGAATGCAGCATCTTTAGTCCATGGTAACCTGCGGAGAGGGGGCGGGGCTGAGGGAGTTTGGAACACTGCCCTCACAGAGGGAGTGGGTGTGGCCATCTCTGCTGTGACTGAACAAAGGGCAGGGGAGAAGGGGGCCAACGGCAGGGCCCTCAGAGCCCGGCAGGCACAGTGGTGTGTCACAAGCATTTAGGCCCAGGACAAAGGGCGCCTTCTTTGTCTGCACAGCGGCACAAACTCTCACCTTTCCACTCAGGCCGCCCTCTTACTTGAAGTGTGTGTGGAACCGGTCCGCGCAGTATACCTCGCTGCACAGCTAACCATAGTTCTGAGCATCGTAGCTTCCTGCCAGGTGACCGAAGTTCGCAGGCAGATGGGTCGCTGGGACACACGCAGAGAGGCTCCTGCCCCGGCCACAGGCCACCCACTGCCACTGCCACAGATCGTGGGGCACAAAGCAGCCCTGTCTGAGTCTCCTGCCTCTAGAGTGAGTATTGGAACAACACTTGCAGAAAACGGGTTCCTCGCGGGCAACTCATTGGAGGGACACAAATAAATCTTTGCTGACTTTCTGCTGAAGCTTACCAGCCTTCACACCTAAGCCTCTTGCAAGGTCACCTGTTTAGCTACACATGAGCTCATGATCTAAATTTACACAATAATGAAGAAATCAGCTACAAGGGAGACAATCAGCAAACACAATCAATACCAGACTTATATTCCTTAGGCCATCCATCAGATGTTGGAATACTCAGGTGCAAGGCAGAAAATATACACAAAACTGAAACTGAAACAAGGAACAATGATGTTTTCAAAGACTGGTAGGATCTCTAAAACATTTTTAAAGTACATGTCATTGATAAAGGTAAATACTCAGAGGTTGTGTAAGACAACAGATTCATCATTGAGAAGAGTGAAATTATGCTGTTTTGAAAACTATGGCAGGTCACATTTTCTGCCTAATTATATAAGAAGATTTCTCTAAAAAATACACATTATTTCAAAGACTTATTGGCTGTGAAATAAGTTAAGGGTATTTCAAATGGCTTGTCTGCAAAGAAACGTGAGATGTAGGGAATCACAGAAAGCCGAGGGGAAAATAGGTCAATATTTACATTGCTCTATGGTGAACTAAGCCTTAGGCCAGCAACAATGTAGAGGACCTGACACTTAGAAACTTAAAAGTAAGCTGGAATCATCAAATGTTCAAATCTTTATAAGTAAAAAGATTTATGAAAATGAATAACCAAGTGTTTTAATTGACATCAGAAGATCAAAACAATAAACCCGAAGAATATAGATAAAAGATAACGAAAGATATGAGCAGAACTTAATACAACAGAAAACGTATAAAATTCAGGTGATGTAGTAAGTCCAAAGAATATTCTTTGAAACATTTAAAAGACACACTTTGATTAAGGAAAACAAAAACATAAGTAAAGAATATACAAAAGAACCAAGACAATGTTATAGCAGAGAATATATGCAATGCCAGTAAATTAGAACATTTCGGTAAAGTGGACCATTTCCTAGCTCCTAAAGTTTACCAAAACTGACACAAGAGGAAATCATTTAAGGTCATCATGTCTGCCCTTGGCATTCTCAGAACGCCCTGGCCTCAGAATGCAGCATCTGTAGTCCTTGGTAAACTGCGGAGAGGGTGCGGGGCTGAGGGAGTTTGGAACACTGCCCACATTGAGGGAGTGCGTGTGGCCATCTCTGCTGTGACTGAACAAAGGGCAGGGGAGCAGGGGGAGCAGGGCAGGGCCCTCAGAGCCCGGCAGGCCCAGTGGGGTGTCACAAGCATTTAGGCCCAGGCCAAAGTGCGCCTCTTTGTCTGCACAGCTGCCCAAACTCTCACCTTTCCCCTCAGGCCGCCCTCTTACTTGAAGTGCGTGTGGAACCTGTCCGCGCAGTACACCTCGCTGCACAGCTAACCATAGGTCTGGGCATCGTAGCTTCCTGCCAGGTGACCGAAGATCGCAGGCAGATGGCTCCCTGGGACGCACGCGGAGAGGCTCCTGCCCGGGCACCGGCCGCCAAATGCCGCTGCCCCAGATCGGGGACCGCAAACCAGCCCCCTCTGAGTCCCCTGCCTCTAGAGGGAGTATTGGAACAACACTTGTAGAAAATGGGGTCCTCGCGGGCAACTCATTTGAGGGACACAAATAAACCTTTGCGGCCTTCTGCTGAAGATTACGAGCATTCACACCTAAGCCTCTTACAATGTAAGCTGTTTAGCTCAACATGAGCTCATGATCTAAATTTACACAATAATGAAGAAATCAGCTACAAGGGGAGACAATCAGCAAAAACAATCAATACCAGAATTAGATTCCCTAGGCCATCCATCAGATGTTGGAATAATCAGGTGCAAGGCAGAAAATATACACAAAACTGGAACTGAAACAAGGAACAAGGATGTTTTCAAAGCCTGATAGGATCTCTAAAACATTTTTAAAGTACATGTCATTGATAAAGCTAAATTCTCAAAGTTGCATAATACAACAGATTCATCATTGAGAAGAGTGAAATTATGCTGTTTTGAAAACTATGGCAGGTCAGATTTTCTGCCTAATTATATAAGAACATTTCTCTAAAAAATACACATTATTTCCAAGACTTATTGGCTGTGAAATAAGTTAAGGGTATTTCAAATGGCTTGTCTGCAAAGAAAGGTGAGATGTAGGGAATCACAGAAAGCCGAGGGGAAAATAGGTTAATATATACTTTGCTCTATGGTGAACTAAGCCTTAGGCCAGCAAAAATGTAGAGGACCTGACCCTTAGAAACTTACAAGTAAGCTGGAATCTTCAAAAGTTCAAATCTTTACAAGTAAAAAGATTTATGAAAATGAATAACCAAGTGTTTTAATTGACATCAGAAGATCAAATCAATAAACCCTGAGAACATTGAAAAAAGATTAATAAACATATGAGCAGAACTTAATACAACAGAAAACGTGTAAAATTCAGGTGATGTTGTAAGTCTGAAGAATATTCTTTGAAAAGACTTAAAAGACACACTTTGATTAAGGAAAACAAAAACATAAGTAAAGTATATAGAAAAGAATCAAGAAATGTTATAGCAGAGAATATATGAAATGCCAGTAAATTTGAACATTTCTGTAAAGTGGACCATTTCCTAGCTCCTAAAATTTACCAAAACTGACACAAGAGGAAATCATTTAAGGTCATCATGTCTGCTCTTGGCATTCTCGGAAAGCCCTGGCCTCAGAATGCAGCATCTGTAGTCCATGGTAACCTGCGGAGAGGGGGCGGGACTGAGGGAGGTTGGAACACTGCCCTCACTGAGGGAGTGGGTGTGGCCATCTCTGCTGTGACTGAAAAAAGGGCAGGGGAGCAAGAGGAGCAGAGCAGGGCCCTCAGAGCCCGGCATTCCCAGTGGTGTGTCACAAGCATTTAGGCCCAGGCCAAAGGTCGCCTCCTTTGTCTGCACAGCTGCCCAAACTCTCACGTTTCCCTTCAGGCCGCCCTCTTACTTGAAGTGTGTGTGGAACCTGACCGCGCAGTACACCTCGCTGCACAGCTAACCATAGGTCTGGGCATCGTAGCTTCCTGCCAGGTGACCAAAGTTTGCAGGCAGATGGGTCCCTGGGACACACGCGGACAGGCTCCTGCCCGGGCCACCGGCCGCCCACTGCCCCTCCCCCAGATCGGGGACCGCAAATCAGCCCCTTCTGAGTCCCCTGCCTCTAGAGGGAGTATTGGAACAATACTTGTAGAAAATGGGGTCCTCACGGGCAACTCATTGGAGGGACACAAATAAACCTTTGCCGCGTTCTACTGAAGCTTACGAGCGTTCACACCTAAGCCTCTTACAAGGTCAGCTGTTTAGCTAAACATGAGCTCATGATCTAAATTTACACAATAATGAAGAAATCAGCTACAAGGGGAGACAAGCAGCAAAAACAATCAATACCAGAATTAGATTCCCTAGGCCAACCATCAGATGTTGGAATATTCAGGTGCAAGGCAGATAGGATACACAAAACTGGAACTGAAACAAGGAACAAGGATGATTTCAAAGACTGGTAGGATCTCTAAAACATTTTTAAAGTACATGTCATTGATATAGCTAAATACTGAAATGTTGTGTAATACAACAGATTCATCATTGAGAAGAGTGAAATTATGCTGTTTTGAAAATTATGGCAGGTCAGATTTTCTGCCTAAATATATAAGAAGATTTCTCTGAAAAATGCACATTATTTCAAAGACTTATTGGCTGTGAAATAAGTTAAGTTTATTTCAAATGGCTTGTCTGCAAAGAAAGGTGAGATGTAGGAAATCACAGAAAGTCGAGGGGAAAATAGGTCAATATATACTTTGCTATATTGTGAACTAAGCCTTTGGCCAGCCACAATGTAGAGGACCTGACCCTTAGAAACTTACAAGTAAGCTGGAATCTTTAAAAATTCAAATCTTTATAAGTAAAAAGATTTATTAAAATGAATAACCAAGTGTTTTAATTGACATCAGAAGTTCAAAACAATAATCCCTGAGAAAATGGAAAAAAAATAAATAAAGATATGAGCAGAACTTAATACCATAGAAAACGTATAAAATTCAGTTGAGGTAGTAAGTCCAAAGAATATTCTTTGACAAGATTTAAAAGACACACTTTGATTAAGGAAAACCAAAACATAAGTAAAGAATATACAGAAAGAATCAGGACAATGTTATAGCAGAGAATATCTGAAATGCCAGTAAATTTGAACATTTGTGTAAAGTGGACCATTTCCTAGCTCCTAAAGTTTACCAAAATTGACACAAGAGGAAATCATTTAAGGTCATCATGTCTGCCCTTGGCATTCTCGGAACGCCCTGGCCTCAGAATGCAGCATCTGTAGTCCATGGTAACCTGCGGAGAGGGGGCGGGGCTGAGGGAGGTTGGAACACTGCCTTCACTGAGGGAGTGGGTGGGGCCATCTCTGCTGTGACTTAACAAAGGGCAGGGGTGAAGGGGTCCCAGGGCAGGGCCCTCAGAGCCCGGCAGGCCCAGTTGTGTGTCACAAGCATTTAGGCCCAGGCCAAAGTGCTCCTTCTTTGTCTGCACAGCTGCCCAAACTCTCACCTTTCCACTCAGGCCGCCCTCTTACTTGAAGTGTGTGTGGAACCGGTCCGCGCAGTGCACCTCGATGCAAAGCTAACCATAGGTCTGGGCATCATAGCTTCCTGCCAGGTGACCGAAGTTCGCAGGCAGATGGGTTGTGGGACACACGTGGGGTGCCTCCTGCCCAGGCCACAGGCCGCCCAAAGCCACTATCCCAGATCGGGGGTAGCAAAGCAGTCCTGTCTGAGTCCCAGCCTCTAGAGGGAGTAGTGGACCAACACTTGTAGAAAAAGGGGTCCGCACGGGTAAATCATTGGAGGGACACAAAAAAATCTTTGCGGACTTTCTGCTGAAGCTTACGAGCGTACACACCTAAGCCTCTTACAAGGTCAGCTGTTTAGCTAAACATGAGCTCATGATCAAAATTTACACAATAATGAAGAAATCAGCTACAAGGGGAGACAAGCAGCAAAAACAATCAATACCAGAATTAGATTCCCTAGGCCAACCATCAGATGTTGAATAATCAGGTGCAAGGCACAAAGTATACACAAAACTGGAACTGAAACAAGGAACAAGGATGTTTTCAAAGACTGGTAGGATTTCTAAAACATTTTTAAAGTACATGTCATTGATAAAGCTAAATACTCAAAGGTTGTGTAATACAACAGATTCAACATTGCGAAGAGTGAAATTATGCTGTTTTGAAAACTATGGCAGGTCAGATTTTCTGCCTAATTATATAAGAAGATTTCTCTAAAAAATACACATTATTTCAAACACTTATTGGCTGTGAAATAAGTTAAGGTTATTTCAAATGGCTTGTCTGCAAAGAAAGGTGAGATGTAGGGAATCACAGAAAGTCGAGGGGAAAATAGGTCAATATATACATTGCTATATGGTGAACTAAGACTTAGGCCAGCTACAATGTAGAGGATCTGACCCTTAGAAACTTACAAGTAAGCTGGAATCTAGAAAAGTTCAAATCTTTATAAGTAAAAAGATTTTTTAAAATGAATAACCAAGTGTTTTAATTGACATCAGAATATCAAAACAATAAACCTGAGAACATAGAAAAAATATAAATAAAGATATGAGCAGAACTTAATACAATAGAAAACGTATAAAATTCAGGGGATGTAGTAAGTCCAAAGAATATTCTTTGACAAGATTAAAAGACACACTTTGATTATGGAAAACCAAAACATAAGTAAAGAATATACAGAAAGAATCAGGACAATGTTATAGGAGAGAGTATATGAAATGGCAGTAAATTTGAACGTTTGTGTAAAGTGGACCATTTCCTAGCTCCTAAAGTTTACCAAAATTGACACAAGAGGAAATCATTTAAGGTTATCATGTCTGCCCTTGGCATTCTCGGAATGCCCTGGCCTAAGAATGCAGCATCTGTAGTCCATGGTAACCTGCGGAGAGGGGGCGGGGCTGAGGGAGGTTGGAACACTGCCTTCACTGAGGGAGTGGGTGGGGCCATCTCTGCTGTGACTGAGCAAAGGGCAGGGGAGAGGGGGGCCAACGGCAGGGCCCTCAGAGCCCGGCAGGCCCAGTCGTGTGTCAGATGCATTTAGGCCCAGGCCAAAGTGCGCCTACTTTGTCTGCACAGCTGCCCAAACTCTCACCTTTCCACTCAGGCCGCCCTCTTACTTGAAGTGTGTGTGGAACCGGTCCACGCAGTACACCTCGCTGCAAAGCTAACCATAGGTCTGGGCATCATAGCTTCCTGCCAGGTGACTGAAGTTCGCAGGCAGATGGGTCGTGGGACACACGTGGGGAGCCTCCTGCCCAGGCCACAGGCCGCCCAAAGCCACTATCCCAGATCGGGGGCAGCAATGCAGTCCTGTCTGAGTCCCAGGCTCTAGAAGGAGTAGTGGACCAACACTTGTAGAAAAAGGGGTCCGCGTGGGTAACTCATTGGAGGGACACAATAAAATCTTTGCGGACTTTCTGCTGAAGCTTACGAGCGTTCACACCTAAGCCTCTTACAAGGTCAGCTGTTTAGCTAAACATGAGCTGATGATCTAAATTTACACAATAATGAATAAATCAGCTTCAAGGGGAGACAAGCAGCAAAAACAATCAATACCAGAAATAGATTCCCTAGGCCAACCATCAGATGTTGGAATAATAAGGTGCAAGGCAGATAGCATACACAAAACTGGAACTGAAACAAGGAACAAGGATGTTTTCAAAGACTGGTAGGATCTCTAAAACATTTTTAAAGTACATGTCATTGATAAAGCTAAATACTCAAAGATTTTGTAATACAACAGATTCATCATTGAGAAGAGTGAAATTATGCTGTTTTGAAAGCTATGGCAGGTCAGATTTTCTGCCTAAATATATAAGAAGATTTCTCTGAAAAATGCACATTATTTCAAAGACTTATTGGCTGTGAAATAAGTTAAGTTTATTTCAAATGGCTTGTCTGCAAAGAAAGGTGAGATGTAGGGAATCACAGAAAGTCGAGGGGAAAATAGGTCAATATATACTTTGCTATATTGTGAACTAAGCCTTTGGCCAGCCACAATGTAGAGGACCTGACCCTTAGAAACTTACAAGTAAGCTGGAATCTAGAAAAGTTCAAATCTTTATAAGTAAAAAGATTTATTAAAATGAATAACCAAGTGTTTTAATTGACATCAGAAGATCAAAACAATAATACCTGAGAAAATGGAAAAAAAATAAATAAAGATATGAGCAGAACTTAATACCATAGAAAACGTATAAAATTCAGTTGAGGTAGTAAGTCCAAAGAATATTCTTTGACAAGATTTAAAAGACACACTTTCATTAAGGAAAACCAAAACATAAGTAAAGAATATACAGAAAGAATCAGGACAATGTTATACCAGAGAATATCTGAAATGCCAGTAAATTTGAACATTTGTGTAAAGTGGACCATTTCCTAGCTCCTAAAGTTTACCAAAATTGACACAAGAGGAAATCATTTAAGGTCATCATGTCTGCCCTTGGCATTCTCGGAACGCCCTGGCCTCAGAATGCAGCATCTGTAGTCCATGGTAACCTGCGGAGAGGGGGCGGGGCTGAGGGAGGTTGGAACACTGCCTTCACTGAGGGAGTGGGTGGGGTCATCTCTGCTGTGACTGAACAAAGGCAGGGGAGTAGGTGGCCCAGTGCAGGGCCCTCAGAGCCCGGCAGGCCCAGTCGTGTGTCACAAGCATTTAGGCCCAGGCCAAAGTGCGCCTTCTTTGTCTGCACAGCTGCCCAAACTCTCACCTTTCCACTCAGGCCGCCCTCTTACTTGAAGTGTGTGTGGAACCGGTCCGCGCAGTGCACCTCGATGCAAAGCTAACCATAGGTCTGGGCATCATAGCTTCCTGCCAGGTGACCGAAGTTCACAGGATGATGGGTTGTGGGACACACGTGGGGTGCTTCCTGCCCAGGCCACAGGCCGCCCAAAGCCACTATCACAGATCGGGGGTAGCAAAGCAGTCCTGTCTGAGTCCCAGCCTCTAGAGGGAGTAGTGGACCAACACTTGTAGAAAAAGGGGTCCGCGCGGGTAACTCATTGGAGGGACACAAAAAAATCTTTGCGGACATTCTGCTGAAGCTTACGAGCGTTCACACCTAAGCCTCTTACAAGGTCAGCTGTTTAGCTAAACATGAGCTGATGATCTAAATTTACACAATAATGAAGAAATCAGCTACAAGGGGAGACAAGCAGCAAAAACAATCAATACCAGAATTAGATTCCCTAGGCCAACCATCAGATGTTGAATAATCAGGTGCAAGCCACAAAGTATACACAAAACTGGAACTGAAACAAGGAACAAGGATGTTTTCAAAGACTGGTAGGATCTCTAAAACATTTTTAAAGTACATGTCATTGATAAAGCTAAATACTCAATGGTTGTGTAATACAACAGATTCAACATTGAGAAGAGTGAAATTATGCTGTTTTGAAAACTATGGCAGGTCAGATTTTCTGCCTAATTATATAAGAAGATTTCTCTAAAAAATACACATTATTTCAAAGACTTATTGGCTGTGAAATAAGTTAAGGTTATTTCAAATGGCTTGTCTGCAAAGAAAGGTGAGATGTAGGGAATCACAGAAAGTCGAGGGGAAAATAGGTCAATATATACATTGCTATATGGTGAACTAAGACTTAGGCCAGCTACAATGTAGAGGATCTGACCCTTAGAAACTTACAAGTAAGCTGGAATCTAGAAAAGTTCAAATCTTTATAAGTAAAAAGATTTTTTAAAATGAATAACCAAGTGTTTTAATTGACATCAGAATATCAAAACAATAAACCTGAGAACATAGAAAAAATATAAATAAAGATATGAGCAGAACTTAATACAATAGAAAACGTATAAAATTCAGGGGATGTAGTAAGTCCAAAGAATATTCTTTGACAAGATTAAAAGACACACTTTGATTAAGGAAAACCAAAACATAAGTAAAGAATATACAGAAAGAATCAGGACAATGTTATAGGAGAGAGTATATGAAATGGCAGTAAATTTGAACGTTTGTGTAAAGTGGACCATTACCTAGCTCCTAAAGTTTACCAAAATTGATACAAGAGGAAATCATTTAAGGTCATCATGTCTGCCCTTGGCATTCTCGGAATGCCCTGGCCTCAGAATGCAGCATCTGTAGTCCATGGTAACCTGCGGAGAGGGGGCGGGGCTGAGGGAGGTTGGAACACTGCTTTCACTGAGGGAGTGGGTGGGGCTATCTCTGCTGTGACTGAACAAAGATCAGGGGAGAAGGGGGCCAACGGCAGGGCCCTCAGAGCCCGGCAGGCCTAGTCGTGTGTCAGATGCATTTAGGCAAAGGCCAACGTGCCCCTTCTTTGTCTGCACAGCTGCCCAAACTCTCACCTTTCCACTCAGGCCGCCCTCTTACTTGAAGTGTGTGTGGAACCGGTCCACGCAGTACACCTCGCTGCAAAGCTAACCATAGGTCTGGGCATCATAGCTTCCTGCCAGGTGACTGAAGTTCGCAGGCAGATGGGTCGTGGTACACACGTGGGGAGCCTCCTGCCCAGGCCTCAGGCCGCCCAAAGCCACAATCCCAGATCGGGGGCAGCAAAGCAGTCCTGTCTGAGTCCCAGCCTCTAGAAGGAGTAGTGGACCAACACTTGTAGAAAAAGGGGTCCGCGTGGGTAACTCATTGGAGGGACACAAAAAAATCTTTGCGGACTTTCAGCTGAAGCTTAGGAGCGTTCACACCTAAGCCTCTTACAAGGTCAGCTGTTTAGCTAAACATGAGCTGATGATCTAAATTTACACAATAATGAAGAAATCAGCTACAAGGGGAGACAAGCAGAAAAACAATCAATACCAGAATTAGATTCCCTAGGCCAACCATCAGATGTTGGAATATTCAGGTGCAAGGCAGATAGGATACACAAACCTGGAACTGAAACAAGGAACAAGGATGTTTTCAAAGACTGGTAGGATCTCTAAAATATTTTTAAAGTACATGTCATTGATAAAGCTAAATACTCAAAGGTTGTGTAATACAACAGATTCATCATTGAGAAGAGTGAAATTATGCTGTTTTGAAAATTATGGCAGGTCAGATTTTCTGCCTAAATATATAAGAAGATTTCTCTGAAAAATGCACATTATTTCAAAGACTTATTGGCTGTGAAATAAGTTAAGTTTATTTCAAATGGCTTGTCTGCAAAGAAAGGTGAGATGTAGGAAATCACAGAAAGTCGAGGGGAAAATAGGTCAATATATACTTTGCTATAATGTGAACTAAGCCTTTGCCCAGCCACAATGTAGAGGACCTGACCCTTAGAAACTTACAAGTAAGCTGGAATCTTTAAAAATTCAAATCTTTATAAGTAAAAAGATTTATTAAAATGAATAACCAAGTGTTTTAATTGACATCAGAAGATCAAAACAATAATACCTGAGAAAATGGAAAAAAAATAAATAAAGATATGAGCAGAACTTAATACCATAGAAAACGTATAAAATTCAGTTGAGGTAGTAAGTCCAAAGAATATTCTTTGACAAGATTTAAAAGACACACTTTGATTAAGGAAAACCAAAACATAAGTAAAGAATATACAGAAAGAATCAGGACAATGTTATAGCAGAGAATATCTGAAATGCCAGTAAATTTGAACATTTGTGTAAAGTGGACCATTTCCTAGCTCCTAAAGTTTACCAAAATTGACACAAGAGGAAATCATTTAAGGTCATCATGTCTGCCCTTGGCATTCTCGGAACGCCCTGGCCTCAGAAGGCAGCATCTGTAGTCCATGGTAACCTGCGGAGATGGGGCGGGGCTCAGGGAGGTTGGAACACTGCCTTCACTGAGGGAGTGGGTGGGGCCATCTCTGCTGTGACTTAACAAAGGGCAGGGGAGAAGGGGGCCCAGGGCAGGGCCCTCAGAGCCCGGCAGGCCCAGTCGTGTGTCACAAGCATTTAGGCCCAGGCCAAAGTGTGCCTTCTTTGTCTGCACAGCTGCCCAAACTCTCACCTTTCCACTCAGGCCGCCCTCTTACTTGAAGTGTGTGTGGAACCGGTCCGCGCAGTGCACCTCGATGCAAAGCTAACCATAGGTCTGGGCATCATAGCTTCCTGCCAGGTGACCGAAGTTCGCAGGCAGATGGGTTGTGGGACACACGTGTGGTGCCTCCTGCCCAGGCCACAGGCCGCCCAAAGCCACTATCCCAGATCGGGGGTAGCAAAGCAGTCCTGTCTGAGTCCCAGCCTCTAGAGGAAGTAGTGGACCAATACTTGTAGAAAAAGGGGTCCGCGCGGGTAAGTCATTGGAGGGACACAAAAAAATCTTTGCGGACTTTCAGCTGAAGCTTAGGAGCGTTCACACCTAAGCCTCTTACAAGGTCAGCTGTTTAGCTAAACATGAGCTCATGATCTAAATTTACACAATAATGAAGAAATCAGCTACAAGGGGAGACAAGCAGCAAAAACAATCAATACCAGAATTAGATTCCCTAGGCCAACCATCAGATGTTGGACTATTCAGGTGCAAGGCAGATAGGATACACAAAACTGGAACTGAAACAAGGAACAAGGATGTTTTCAAAGACTGGTAGGATCTCTAAAACATTTTTAAAGTACATGACATTGATAAAGCTAAATACTCAAAGGTTGTGTAATACAACAGATTCATCATTGAGAAGAGTGAAATTATGCTGTTTTGAAAATTATGGCAGGTCAGATTTTCTGCCTAAATATATAAGAAGATTTCTCTGAAAAATGCACATTATTTCAAAGACTTATTGGCTGTGAAATAAGTTAAGGTTATTTCAAATGGCTTGTCTGCAAAGAAAGGTGAGATGTAGGAAATCACAGAAAGTCGAGGGGAAAATAGGTCAATATATACTTTGCTATATTGTGAACTAAGACTTTGGCCAGCCACAATGTAGAGGACCTGACCCTTAGAAACTTACAAGTAAGCTGGAATCTTTAAAAATTCAAATCTTTATAAGTAAAAAGATTTATTAAATGAATAACCAAGTGTTTTAATTGACATCAGAAGATCAAAACAATAATACCTGAGAAATGGAAAAAAAATAAATAAAGATATGAGCAGAACTTAATACCATAGAAAACGTATAAAATTCAGTTGAGGTAGTAAGTCCAAAGAATATTCTTTGACAAGATTTAAAAGACACACTTTGATTAAGGAAAACCAAAACATAAGTAAAGAATATACAGAAAGAATCAGGACAATGTTATAGCAGAGAGTATATGAAATGCCAGTAAATTTGAAAGTTTGTGTAAAGTGGACCAGTTCCTAGCTCCTAAAATTTACCAAAACTGACACAGGAGGAAATCATTTAAGGTCATCATGTCAGCCCTTGGCATTCTCGGAATGCCCTGGACTCAGAATGCAGCATCTTTAGTCCATGGTAACCTGCGGAGAGGGGGCGGGGCTGAGGGAGTTTGGAACACTGCCCTCACAGAGGGAGTGGGTGTGGCCATCTCTGCTGTGACTGAACAAAGGGCAGGGGAGAAGGGGGCCAACGGCAGGGCCCTCAGAGCCCGGCAGGCACAGTGGGGTGTCACAAGCATTTAGGCCCAGGACAAAGGGCGCCTTCTTTGTCTGCACAGCGGCACAAACTCTCACCTTTCCACTCAGGCCGCCCTCTTACTTGAAGTGTGTGTGGAACCGGTCCGCGCAGTATACCTCGCTGCACAGCTAACCATAGTTCTGAGCATCGTAGCTTCCTGCCAGGTGACCGAAGTTCGCAGGCAGATGGGTCCCTGGGACACACGCAGAGAGGCTCCTGCCCCGGCCACAGGCCACCCACTGCCACTGCCACAGATCGTGGGGCACAAAGCAGCCCTGTCTGAGTCTCCTGCCTCTAGAGTGAGTATTGGAACAACACTTGCAGAAAACGGGTTCCTCGCGGGCAACTCATTGGAGGGACACAAATAAATCTTTGCTGACTTTCTGCTGAAGCTTACCAGCCTTCACACCTAAGCCTCTTGCAAGGTCACCTGTTTAGCTACACATGAGCTCATGATCTAAATTTACACAATAATGAAGTAATCAGCTACAAGGGAGACAATCAGCAAAAACAATCAATACCAGACTTATATTCCTTAGGCCATCCATCAGATGTTGGAATACTCAGGTGCAAGGCAGAAAATATACACAAAACTGAAACTGAAACAAGGAACAATGATGTTTTCAAAGACTGGTAGGATCTCTAAAACATTTTTAAAGTACATGTCATTGATAAAGGGAAATACTCAGAGGTTGTGTAAGACAACAGATTCATCATTGAGAAGAGTGAAATTATGCTGTTTTGAAAACTATGGCAGGTCACATTTTCTGCCTAATTATATAAGAAGATTTCTCTAAAAAATACACATTATTTCAAAGACTTATTGGCTGTGAAATAAGTTAAGGGTATTTCAAATGGCTTGTCTGCAAAGAAACGTGAGATGTAGGGAATCACAGAAAGCCGAGGGGAAAATAGGTCAATATTTACATTGCTCTATGGTGAACTAAGCCTTAGGCCAGCAACAATGTAGAGGACCTGACACTTAGAAACTTAAAAGTAAGCTGGAATCATCAAAAGTTCAAATCTTTATAAGTAAAAAGATTTATGAAAATGAATAACCAAGTGTTTTAATTGACATCAGAAGATCAAAACAATAAACCCGAAGAATATAGATAAAAGATAACGAAAGATATGAGCAGAACTTAATACAACAGAAAACGTATAAAATTCAGGTGATGTAGTAAGTCCAAAGAATATTCTTTGAAACATTTAAAAGACACACTTTGATTAAGGAAAACAAAAACATAAGTAAAGAATATACAAAAGAACCAAGACAATGTTATAGCAGAGAATATATGCAATGCCAGTAAATTAGAACATTTCGGTAAAGTGGACCATTTCCTAGCTCCTAAAGTTTACCAAAACTGACACAAGAGGAAATCATTTAAGGTCATCATGTCTGCCCTTGGCATTCTCAGAACGCCCTGGCCTCAGAATGCAGCATCTGTAGTCCTTGGTAACCTGCGGAGAGGGTGCGGGGCTGAGGGAGTTTGGAACACTGCCCACATTGAGGGAGTGCGTGTGGCCATCTCTGCTGTGACTGAACAAAGGGCAGGGGAGCAGGGGGAGCAGGGCAGGGCCCTCAGTGCCCGGCAGGCCCAGTGGGGTGTCACAAGCATTTAGGCCCAGGCCAAAGTTCGCCTCTTTGTCTGCACAGCTGCCCAAACTCTCACCTTTCCCCTCAGGCCGCCCTCTTACTTGAAGTGCGTGTGGAACCTGTCCGCGCAGTACACCTCGCTGCACAGCTAACCATAGGTCTGGGCATCGTAGCTTCCTGCCAGGTGACCGAAGATCGCAGGCAGATGGCTCCCTGGGACGCACGCGGAGAGGCTCCTGCCCGGGCACCGGCCGCCAAATGCCCCTGCCCCAGATCGGGGACCGCAAACCAGCCCCCTCTGAGTCCCCTGCCTCTAGAGGGAGTATTGGAACAACACTTGTAGAAAATGGGGTCCTCGCGGGCAACTCATTTGAGGGACACAAATAAACCTTTGCGGCCTTCTGCTGAAGATTACGAGCATTCACACCTAAGCCTCTTACAATGTAAGCTGTTTAGCTCAACATGAGCTCATGATCTAAATTTACACAATAATGAAGAAATCAGCTACAAGGGGAGACAATCAGCAAAAACAATCAATACCAGAATTAGATTCCCTAGGCCATCCATCAGATGTTGGAATAATCAGGTGCAAGGCAGAAAATATACACAAAACTGGAACTGAAACAAGGAACAAGGATGTTTTCAAAGCCTGATAGGATCTCTAAAACATTTTTAAAGTACATGTCATTGATAAAGCTAAATTCTCAAAGTTGCATAATACAACAGATTCATCATTGAGAAGAGTGAAATTATGCTGTTTTGAAAACTATGGCAGGTCAGATTTTCTGCCTAATTATATAAGAACATTTCTCTAAAAAATACACATTATTTCCAAGACTTATTGGCTGTGAAATAAGTTAAGGGTATTTCAAATGGCTTGTCTGCAAAGAAAGGTGAGATGTAGGGAATCACAGAAAGCCGAGGGGAAAATAGGTTAATATATACTTTGCTCTATGGTGAACTAAGCCTTAGGCCAGCAAAAATGTAGAGGACCTGACCCTTAGAAACTTACAAGTAAGCTGGAATCTTCAAAAGTTCAAATCTTTACAAGTAAAAAGATTTATGAAAATGAATAACCAAGTGTTTTAATTGACATCAGAAGATCAAATCAATAAACCCTGAGAACATTGAAAAAAGATTAATAAACATATGAGCAGAACTTAATACAACAGAAAACGTGTAAAATTCAGGTGATGTTGTAAGTCTGAAGAATATTCTTTGAAAAGACTTAAAAGACACACTTTGATTAAGGAAAACAAAAACATAAGTAAAGTATATACAATAGAATCAAGAAATGTTATAGCAGAGAATATATGAAATGCCAGTAAATTTGAACATTTCTGTAAAGTGGACCATTTCCTAGCTCCTAAAATTTACCAAAACTGACACAAGAGGAAATCATTTAAGGTCATCATGTCTGCTCTTGGCATTCTCGGAAAGCCCTGGCCTCAGAATGCAGCATCTGTAGTCCATGGTAACCTGCGGAGAGGGGGCGGGACTGAGGGAGGTTGGAACACTGCCCTCACTGAGGGAGTGGGTGTGGCCATCTCTGCTGTGACTGAAAAAAGGGCAGGGGAGCAAGAGGAGCAGAGCAGGGCCCTCAGAGCCCGGCATTCCCAGTGGTGTGTCACAAGCATTTAGGCACAGGCCAAAGTGCGCCTTCTTTGTCTGCACAGCTGCCCAAACTCTCACCTTTCCACTCAGGCCGCCCTCTTACTTGAAGTGTGTGTGGAACCGGTCCACGCAGTACACCTCGCTGCAAAGCTAACCATAGGTCTGGGCATCATAGCTTCCTGCCAGGTGACTGAAGTTCGCAGGCAGATGGGTCGTGGTACACACGTGGGGAGCCTCCTGCCCAGGCCTCAGGCCGCCCAAAGCCACAATCCCAGATCGGGGGCAGCAAAGCAGTCCTGTCTGAGTCCCAGCCACTAGAAGGAGTAGTGGACCAACACTTGTAGAAAAAGGGGTCCGCGTGGGTAAATCATTGGAGGGACACAAAAAAATCTTTGCGGACTTTCAGCTGAAGCTTAGGAGCGTTCACACCTAAGCCTCTTACAAGGTCAGCTGTTTAGCTAAACATGAGCTGATGATCTAAATTTACACAATAATGAAGAAATCAGCTACAAGGGGAGACAGGCAGCAAAAACAATCAATACCAGAATTAGATTCCCTAGGCCAACCATCAGATGTTGGAATATTCAGGTGCAAGGCAGATAGGATACACAAACCTGGAACTGAAACAAGGAACAAGGATGTTTTCAAAGACTGGTAGGATCTCTAAAACATTTTTAAAGTACATGTCATTGATAAAGCTAAATACTCAAAGGTTGTGTAATACAACAGATTCATCATTGAGAAGAGTGAAATTATGCTGTTTTGAAAATTATGGCAGGTCAGATTTTCTGCCTAAATATATAAGAAGATTTCTCTGAAAAATGCACATTATTTCAAAGACTTATTGGCTGTGAAATAAGTTAAGTTTATTTCAAATGGCTTGTCTGCAAAGAAAGGTGAGATGTAGGAAATCACAGAAAGTCGAGGGGAAAATAGGTCAATATATACTTTGCTATAATGTGAACTAAGCCTTTGCCCAGCCACAATGTAGAGGACCTGACCCTTAGAAACTTACAAGTAAGCTGGAATCTTGAAAAATTCAAATCTTTATAAGTAAAAAGATTTATTAAAATGAATAACCAAGTGTTTTAATTGACATCAGAAGTTCAAAACAATAATCCCTGAGAAAATGGAAAAAAAAATAAATAAAGATATGAGCAGAACTTAATACCATAGAAAACGTATAAAATTCAGTTGAGGTAGTAAGTCCAAAGAATATTCTTTGACAAGATTTAAAAGACACACTTTGATTAAGGAAAACCAAAACATAAGTAAAGAATATACAGAAAGAATCAGGACAATGTTATAGCAGAGAATATCTGAAATGCCAGTAAATTTGAACATTTGTGTAAAGTGGACCATTTCCTAGCTCCTAAAGTTTACCAAAATTGACACAAGAGGAAATCATTTAAGGTCATCATGTCTGCCCTTGGCATTCTCGGAACGCCCTGGCCTCAGAATGCAGCATCTGTAGTCCATGGTAACCTGCGGAGAGGGGGCGGGGCTGAGGGAGGTTGGAACACTGCCTTCACTGAGGGAGTGGGTGGGGCCATCTCTGCTGTGACTGAACAAAGGGCAGGGGAGAAGGGGGCCCAGGGCAGGGCCCTCAGAGCCCGGCAGGCCCAGTCGTGTGTCACAAGCATTTAGGCCCAGGCCAAAGTGTGCCTTCTTTGTCTGCACAGCTGCCCAAACTCTCACCTTTCCACTCAGGCCGCCCTCTTACTTGAAGTGTGTGTGGAACCGGTCCGCGCAGTGCACCTCGATGCAAAGCTAACCATAGGTCTGGGCATCATAGCTTCCTGCCAGGTGACCGAAGTTCGCAGGCAGATGGGTTGTGGGACACACGTGGGGTGCCTCCTGCCCAGGCCACAGGCCGCCCAAAGCCACTATCCCAGATCGGGGGTAGCAAAGCAGTCCTGTCTGAGTCCCAGCCTCTAGAGGAAGTAGTGGACCAATACTTGTAGAAAAAGGGGTCCGCGCGGGTAAGTCATTGGAGGGACACAAAAAAATCTTTGCGGACTTTCTGCTGAAGCTTACGAGCGTTCACACCTAAGCCTCTTACAAGGTCAGCTGTTTAGCTAAACATGAGCTCATGATCTAAATTTACACAATAATGAAGAAATCAGCTACAAGGGGAGACAAGCAGCAAAAACAATCAATACCAGAATTAGATTCCCTAGGCCAACCATCAGATGTTGGACTATTCAGGTGCAAGGCAGATAGGATACACAAAACTGGAACTGAAACAAGGAACAAGGATGTTTTCAAAGACTGGTAGGATCTCTAAAACATTTTTAAAGTACATGACATTGATAAAGCTAAATACTCAAAGGTTGTGTAATACAACAGATTCATCATTGAGAAGAGTGAAATTATGCTGTTTTGAAAATTATGGCAGGTCAGATTTTCTGCCTAAATATATAAGAAGATTTCTCTGAAAAATGCACATTATTTCAAAGACTTATTGGCTGTGAAATAAGTTAAGTTTATTTCAAATGGCTTGTCTGCAAAGAAAGGTGAGATGTAGGAAATCACAGAAAGTCGAGGGGAAAATAGGTCAATATATACTTTGCTATATTGTGAACTAAGCCTTTGGCCAGCCACAATGTAGAGGACCTGACCCTTAGAAACTTACAAGTAAGCTGGAATCTTTAAAAATTCAAATCTTTATAAGTAAAAAGATTTATTAAATGAATAACCAAGTGTTTTAATTGACATCAGAAGATCAAAACAATAATACCTGAGAAATGGTAAAAAAATAAATAAAGATATGAGCAGAACTTAATACCATAGAAAACGTATAAAATTCAGTTGAGGTAGTAAGTCCAAAGAATATTCTTTGACAAGATTTAAAAGACACACTTTGATTAAGGAAAACCAAAACATAAGTAAAGAATATACAGAAAGAATCAGGACAATGTTATAGCAGAGAGTATATGAAATGCCAGTAAATTTGAAAGTTTGTGTAAAGTGGATCAGTTCCTAGCTCCTAAAATTTACCAAAACTGACACAGGAGGAAATCATTTAAGGTCATCATGTCAGCCCTTGGCATTCTCGGAATGCCCTGGACTCAGAATGCAGCATCTTTAGTCCATGGTAACCTGCGGAGAGGGGGCGGGGCTGAGGGAGTTTGGAACACTGCCCTCACAGAGGGAGTGGGTGTGGCCATCTCTGCTGTGACTGAACAAAGGGCAGGGGAGAAGGGGGCCAACGGCAGGGCCCTCAGAGCCCGGCAGGCACAGTGGTGTGTCACAAGCATTTAGGCCCAGGACAAAGGGCGCCTTCTTTGTCTGCACAGCGGCACAAACTCTCACCTTTCCACTCAGGCCGCCCTCTTACTTGAAGTGTGTGTGGAACCGGTCCGCGCAGTATACCTCGCTGCACAGCTAACCATAGTTCTGAGCATCGTAGCTTCCTGCCAGGTGACCGAAGTTCGCAGGCAGATGGGTCCCTGGGACACACGCAGAGAGGCTCCTGCCCCGGCCACAGGCCACCCACTGCCACTGCCACAGATCGTGGGGCACAAAGCAGCCCTGTCTGAGTCTCCTGCCTCTAGAGTGAGTATTGGAACAACACTTGCAGAAAACGGGTTCCTCGCGGGCAACTCATTGGAGGGACACAAATAAATCTTTGCTGACTTTCTGCTGAAGCTTACCAGCCTTCACACCTAAGCCTCTTGCAAGGTCACCTGTTTAGCTACACATGAGCTCATGATCTAAATTTACACAATAATGAAGAAATCAGCTACAAGGGAGACAATCAGCAAAAACAATCAATACCAGACTTATATTCCTTAGGCCATCCATCAGATGTTGGAATACTCAGGTGCAAGGCAGAAAATATACACAAAACTGAAACTGAAACAAGGAACAATGATGTTTTCAAAGACTGGTAGGATCTCTAAAACATTTTTAAAGTACATGACATTGATAAAGCTAAATACTCAAAGGTTGTGTAATACAACAGATTCATCATTGAGAAGAGTGAAATTATGCAGTTTTGAAAATTATGGCAGGTCAGATTTTCTGCCTAAATATATAAGAAGATTTCTCTGAAAAATGCACATTATTTCAAAGACTTATTGGCTGTGAAATAAGTTAAGTTTATTTCAAATGGCTTGTCTGCAAAGAAAGGTGAGATGTAGGAAATCACAGAAAGTCGAGGGGAAAATAGGTCAATATATACTTTGCTATATTGTGAACTAAGCCTTTGGCCAGCCACAATGTAGAGGACCTGACCCTTAGAAACTTACAAGTAAGCTGGAATCTTTAAAAATTCAAATCTTTATAAGTAAAAAGATTTATTAAATGAATAACCAAGTGTTTTAATTGACATCAGAAGATCAAAACAATAATACCTGAGAAATGGAAAAAAAATAAATAAAGATATGAGCAGAACTTAATACCATAGAAAACGTATAAAATTCAGTTGAGGTAGTAAGTCCAAAGAATATTCTTTGACAAGATTTAAAAGACACACTTTGATTAAGGAAAACCAAAACATAAGTAAAGAATATACAGAAAGAATCAGGACAATGTTATAGCAGAGAGTATATGAAATGCCAGTAAATTTGAAAGTTTGTGTAAAGTGGACCAGTTCCTAGCTCCTAAAATTTACCAAAACTGACACAGGAGGAAATCATTTAAGGTCATCATGTCAGCCCTTGGCATTCTCGGAATGCCCTGGACTCAGAATGCAGCATCTTTAGTCCATGGTAACCTGCGGAGAGGGGGCGGGGCTGAGGGAGTTTGGAACACTGCCCTCACAGAGGGAGTGGGTGTGGCCATCTCTGCTGTGACTGAACAAAGGGCAGGGGAGAAGGGGGCCAACGGCAGGGCCCTCAGAGCCCGGCAGGCACAGTGGTGTGTCACAAGCATTTAGGCCCAGGACAAAGGGCGCCTTCTTTGTCTGCACAGCGGCACAAACTCTCACCTTTCCACTCAGGCCGCCCTCTTACTTGAAGTGTGTGTGGAACCGGTCCGCGCAGTATACCTCGCTGCACAGCTAACCATAGTTCTGAGCATCGTAGCTTCCTGCCAGGTGACCGAAGTTCGCAGGCAGATGGGTCCCTGGGACACACGCAGAGAGGCTCCTGCCCCGGCCACAGGCCACCCACTGCCACTGCCACAGATCGTGGGGCACAAAGCAGCCCTGTCTGAGTCTCCTGCCTCTAGAGTGAGTATTGGAACAACACTTGCAGAAAACGGGTTCCTCGCGGGCAACTCATTGGAGGGACACAAATAAATCTTTGCTGACTTTCTGCTGAAGCTTACCAGCCTTCACACCTAAGCCTCTTGCAAGGTCACCTGTTTAGCTACACATGAGCTCATGATCTAAATTTACACAATAATGAAGAAATCAGCTACAAGGGAGACAATCAGCAAACACAATCAATACCAGACTTATATTCCTTAGGCCATCCATCAGATGTTGGAATACTCAGGTGCAAGGCAGAAAATATACACAAAACTGAAACTGAAACAAGGAACAATGATGTTTTCAAAGACTGGTAGGATCTCTAAAACATTTTTAAAGTACATGTCATTGATAAAGGTAAATACTCAGAGGTTGTGTAAGACAACAGATTCATCATTGAGAAGAGTGAAATTATGCTGTTTTGAAAACTATGGCAGGTCACATTTTCTGCCTAATTATATAAGAAGATTTCTCTAAAAAATACACATTATTTCAAAGACTTATTGGCTGTGAAATAAGTTAAGGGTATTTCAAATGGCTTGTCTGCAAAGAAACGTGAGATGTAGGGAATCACAGAAAGCCGAGGGGAAAATAGGTCAATATTTACATTGCTCTATGGTGAACTAAGCCTTAGGCCAGCAACAATGTAGAGGACCTGACACTTAGAAACTTAAAAGTAAGCTGGAATCATCAAATGTTCAAATCTTTATAAGTAAAAAGATTTATGAAAATGAATAACCAAGTGTTTTAATTGACATCAGAAGATCAAAACAATAAACCCGAAGAATATAGATAAAAGATAACGAAAGATATGAGCAGAACTTAATACAACAGAAAACGTATAAAATTCAGGTGATGTAGTAAGTCCAAAGAATATTCTTTGAAACATTTAAAAGACACACTTTGATTAAGGAAAACAAAAACATAAGTAAAGAATATACAAAAGAACCAAGACAATGTTATAGCAGAGAATATATGCAATGCCAGTAAATTAGAACATTTCGGTAAAGTGGACCATTTCCTAGCTCCTAAAGTTTACCAAAACTGACACAAGAGGAAATCATTTAAGGTCATCATGTCTGCCCTTGGCATTCTCAGAACGCCCTGGCCTCAGAATGCAGCATCTGTAGTCCTTGGTAACCTGCGGAGAGGGTGCGGGGCTGAGGGAGTTTGGAACACTGCCCACATTGAGGGAGTGCGTGTGGCCATCTCTGCTGTGACTGAACAAAGGGCAGGGGAGCAGGGGGAGCAGGGCAGGGCCCTCAGAGCCCGGCAGGCCCAGTGGGGTGTCACAAGCATTTAGGCCCAGGCCAAAGTGCGCCTCTTTGTCTGCACAGCTGCCCAAACTCTCACCTTTCCCCTCAGGCCGCCCTCTTACTTGAAGTGCGTGTGGAACCTGTCCGCGCAGTACACCTCGCTGCACAGCTAACCATAGGTCTGGGCATCGTAGCTTCCTGCCAGGTGACCGAAGATCGCAGGCAGATGGCTCCCTGGGACGCACGCGGAGAGGCTCCTGCCCGGGCACCGGCCGCCAAATGCCGCTGCCCCAGATCGGGGACCGCAAACCAGCCCCCTCTGAGTCCCCTGCCTCTAGAGGGAGTATTGGAACAACACTTGTAGAAAATGGGGTCCTCGCGGGCAACTCATTTGAGGGACACAAATAAACCTTTGCGGCCTTCTGCTGAAGATTACGAGCATTCACACCTAAGCCTCTTACAATGTAAGCTGTTTAGCTCAACATGAGCTCATGATCTAAATTTACACAATAATGAAGAAATCAGCTACAAGGGGAGACAATCAGCAAAAACAATCAATACCAGAATTAGATTCCCTAGGCCATCCATCAGATGTTGGAATAATCAGGTGCAAGGCAGAAAATATACACAAAACTGGAACTGAAACAAGGAACAAGGATGTTTTCAAAGCCTGATAGGATCTCTAAAACATTTTTAAAGTACATGTCATTGATAAAGCTAAATTCTCAAAGTTGCATAATACAACAGATTCATCATTGAGAAGAGTGAAATTATGCTGTTTTGAAAACTATGGCAGGTCAGATTTTCTGCCTAATTATATAAGAACATTTCTCTAAAAAATACACATTATTTCCAAGACTTATTGGCTGTGAAATAAGTTAAGGGTATTTCAAATGGCTTGTCTGCAAAGAAAGGTGAGATGTAGGGAATCACAGAAAGCCGAGGGGAAAATAGGTTAATATATACTTTGCTCTATGGTGAACTAAGCCTTAGGCCAGCAAAAATGTAGAGGACCTGACCCTTAGAAACTTACAAGTAAGCTGGAATCTTCAAAAGTTCAAATCTTTACAAGTAAAAAGATTTATGAAAATGAATAACCAAGTGTTTTAATTGACATCAGAAGATCAAATCAATAAACCCTGAGAACATTGAAAAAAGATTAATAAACATATGAGCAGAACTTAATACAACAGAAAACGTGTAAAATTCAGGTGATGTTGTAAGTCTGAAGAATATTCTTTGAAAAGACTTAAAAGACACACTTTGATTAAGGAAAACAAAAACATAAGTAAAGTATATAGAAAAGAATCAAGAAATGTTATAGCAGAGAATATATGAAATGCCAGTAAATTTGAACATTTCTGTAAAGTGGACCATTTCCTAGCTCCTAAAATTTACCAAAACTGACACAAGAGGAAATCATTTAAGGTCATCATGTCTGCTCTTGGCATTCTCGGAAAGCCCTGGCCTCAGAATGCAGCATCTGTAGTCCATGGTAACCTGCGGAGAGGGGGCGGGACTGAGGGAGGTTGGAACACTGCCCTCACTGAGGGAGTGGGTGTGGCCATCTCTGCTGTGACTGAAAAAAGGGCAGGGGAGCAAGAGGAGCAGAGCAGGGCCCTCAGAGCCCGGCATTCCCAGTGGTGTGTCACAAGCATTTAGGCCCAGGCCAAAGGTCGCCTCCTTTGTCTGCACAGCTGCCCAAACTCTCACGTTTCCCTTCAGGCCGCCCTCTTACTTGAAGTGTGTGTGGAACCTGACCGCGCAGTACACCTCGCTGCACAGCTAACCATAGGTCTGGGCATCGTAGCTTCCTGCCAGGTGACCAAAGTTTGCAGGCAGATGGGTCCCTGGGACACACGCGGACAGGCTCCTGCCCGGGCCACCGGCCGCCCACTGCCCCTCCCCCAGATCGGGGACCGCAAATCAGCCCCTTCTGAGTCCCCTGCCTCTAGAGGGAGTATTGGAACAATACTTGTAGAAAATGGGGTCCTCACGGGCAACTCATTGGAGGGACACAAATAAACCTTTGCCGCGTTCTACTGAAGCTTACGAGCGTTCACACCTAAGCCTCTTACAAGCTAAGCTGTTTAGCTCAACATGAGCTCATGATCTAAATTGACACAATAATTAAGAAATCAGCTACAAGAGGAGACAATCAGCAAAAACAATCAATACCAGAATTAGATTCCCTAGGCCGTCCATCAGATGTTTGAATAATCAGGTGCAAGGCAGAATATATACACAAAACTGGAACTGAAACAAGGAACAAGGATGTTTTCAAAGCCTGATAGGATCTCTAAAACATTTTTAAACTACATGTCACTGATAAAGCTAAATACTCAAAGGTTGCATAAGACAACAGATTCATCATTGAGAAGAGTGAAATTATGCTGTTTTGAAAACTATGGCAGGTCAGATTTTCTGCCTAATTATATAAGAAGATTTCTCTAAAAATACACATTATTTCAAAGACTTATAGGCTGTGAAATAAGTTAAGGGTATTTCAAATGGCTTGACTGCAAAGAAAGGTGAGATGTAGGGAATCACAGAAAGCCGAGGGGACAATAGGTCAATATATACATTGCTATATGGTGAACTAAGACTTAGGACAGCAACGATGTTGAGGATGTGACACTTAGAAACTTACAAGTAAGCTGGAATCTTCAAAAGTTCAAATCTTTATAAGTAAAAAGATTTATGAAAATGAATAACCAAGTCTTTAATTGACATCAGGAGACCAAAACAATAAACCCTGATAACATAGAAAAAAGATAAATAAAGATATGAGCAGAACTTAAAACAACAGAAAACGTATAAAATTCAGGTGATGTAGTAAGTCCAAAGAATATTCTTTGAAAAGATTTAAAAGACACACTTTGATTAAGGAAAACAAAAACATAAGTGAAGAATGTACAGAAAGAATCAGGACAATGATATAGCAGAGAATATATGAAATGCCAGTAAATTTGAACATTTCTGTAAAGTGGACCATTTCCTAGCTCCTAAAGTTTACCAAAACTGACACAGGAGGAAATCATTTAAGGTCATCATGTCTGCACTTGGCATTCTCGGAACGCCCTGGCCTCAGAATGCATCATCTGTAGTCCAAGGTAACCTGCGGAGAGGGGGCAGGGCTGAGGGAGTTTGGAACCCTGCCCACACTGAGGGAGTGGGTGTGGCCATCTCTGCTGTGACTTAACAAAGGGCAGGGGAGCGGGGGCCCAGTGGGGTGCCACAAGCATTTAGGCTCAGGCCAAAGGGCGCCTTCTTTGTCTGCACAGCTGCCCAAACTCTCACCTTTCCACTCAGGCTGCCCTCTTACTTGAAGTGTGTGTGGAACCTGTCCATGCAGTACACCTCGCTGCACAGATAACCATAGGTCTGGGCATAGTAGCTTCCTGCCAGTTGACCGAAGTTCTTAAGCAGATTGGTCCCTGGGACACACGCGGAGAGGCTTCTGCACGGTCCACAGGCCGCCCACTGCCCCTCCCCCAGATAGGGGGCCGCAAAGCATCCCTCTCTGAGTCTCCTGAATCTAGATGGAGTATTGGACCAACACCTGTAGAAAACGGGGTCCTCGCGGGCAACTCATTGGAGGGACACACATAAATCTTTGCCAACTTTCTGCTGAAGCTTACGAGCGTTCACACCTAAGCCTCATACAAGGTCAACTGTTTAGCTAAACATGAGCTCATCATCTAAATTAACACAATAATGAAGAAATCAGCTACAAGGGGAAACAATCAGCAAAAACAATCAATACCAGAATTAGATTCCCTAGGCCATCCATCAGATTTTGGAATAATCAGGTGCAAGGCATAAAATATACACAAAACAGAAACTGAAACAAGGAAGAAGGATGTTTTCAAAGACTGGTAGGATCTCTAAAACATTTTTAAAGTACATGTCATTGATAAAGGTAAATACTCAGAGGTTGTGTAAGACAACAGATTCATCATTGAGAAGAGTGAAATTATGCTGTTTTGAAAACTATGGCAGGTCAGATTTTCTGCCTAATTATATAAGAAGTTTTCTCTAAAAAATACACATTATTTCAAAGACTTACTGGCTGTGAAATAAGTTAAGGGTATTTCAAATGGCTTGTCTGCAAAGAAAGGTGAGATGTAGGGAATCACAGAAAGCTGAGGGGAAAATAGGTCAATATATACATTGCTCTATGGTGAACTAAGCCGTAGGCCAGCAACAATGTAGAGGACCTGACCCTTAGAAACTTACAAGTAACCTGGAATCATCAAAAGTTCAAATCTTTATAAGTAAAAAGATTTATGAAAATGAATAACCAAGTGTTTTAATTGACATCAGAAGATCAAAACAATAAATCCTGAGAACATAGATAAAAGATAACGAAAGATATGAGCAGAACTTAATACAACAGAACACGTATAAAATTCAGGTGATGTAGTAAGTCCACAGAATATACTTTGAAACATTTAAAAGACACACTTTGATTTAGGAAAACAAAATCATAAGTAAAGAATATACAAAAGAATCAAGACAATGTTATAGCAGAGAATATATGAAATGCCAGTAAATTTGAACATTTCGGTAAAGTGGACCATTTCCTAGCTCCTAATGTTTACCAAAACTGACACAAGAGGAAAACATATAAGGTCATCATGTCTGCCCTTGGCATTCTCGGAACGCCCTGGCCTCAGAATGCAGCATCTGTAGTCCATGGTAAACTGCGGAGAGGTGGCGGGGCTGAGGGAGTTTGGAACACTGCCCTCACTGAGGGAGTGGGTGTGGCCATCTCTGCTGTAACTGAACAAAGGGCAGGGGAGCAGGGGGAGCAGGGCAGGGCCCTCAGAGCCCGGCAGGACCAGTGGGGTGTCACAAGCATTTAGGCCCAGGGCAAAGGGCGTCTTCTTTGTCTGCACAGCTGCCCAAAGTCTCACGTTTCCCCTCAGGCCGCCCTCTTACTTGAAGTGTGTGTGGAACCTGTCCATGCAGTACACCTCGCTGCACAGATAACCATAGGTCTGGGCATAGTAGCTTCCTAACAGTTGACCGAAGTTCTCAAGCAGATGGGTCCCTGGGACACACACGGAGAGGCTCCTGCACGGGCCACAGGCCGCCCACTGCCCCTCCCCCAGATCGGGGGCCGCAAAGCATCCCTCTCTGAGTCTCCTGACTCTAGAGGGAGTATTGGACCAACACTTGTAGAAAACGGGGTCCTCGCGGGCAACTCATTGGAGGGACACAGATAAATCTTTGCCGACTTTCTGCTGAAGCT
This sequence comes from Mesoplodon bidens, assembly GCF_964165515.1. Lineage (NCBI taxonomy): Eukaryota > Metazoa > Chordata > Mammalia > Artiodactyla > Ziphiidae > Mesoplodon > Mesoplodon bidens. The sequence continues at coordinate 10,631,607 of NC_138180.1, forward strand.
TACGAGCGTTCACACCTAAGCCTCATACAAGGTCAGCTGTTTAGCTAAACATGAGCTCATCATCTAAATTTACGCAATAATGAAGAAATGAGCTACAAGGGGAAACAATCACCAATAACAATCAATACCAGAATTAGATTCCCTAGGCCATCCATCAGATGTTGGAATAATCAGGTGCAAGGCAGAAAATATACACAAAACTGAAACTGAAACAAGGAACAAGGATGTTTTCAAAGACTGGTAGGATCTCTAAAACATTTTTAAAGTACATGTCTTTGATAAAGCTAAATACTCAATGGTTGTGTCATACAACAGATTCATCATTGAGAAGAGTGAAATTATGCTGTTTTGAAAACTATGGCAGGTCATATTTTCTGCCTAAATATATAAGAAGATTTCTCTAAAAAATACACATTATTTCAAAGACTTATTAGCTGTGAAATAAGTTAAGGGTATTTCAATTGGCTTGTCTGCAAAGAAAGGTGAGATGTAGTAAATCACAGAAAGTCTAGGGGAAAATAGGTCAATATATACTTTGCTATATGGTGAACTAAGCCTTAGGACAGCAACAAGGTAGAGGTCCTGACCCTTAGAAACTTACAAGTAAGCTGGAATCTTCAAAAGTTCAAATCTTTATAAGTAAAAAGATTTATGAAAATGAATAACCAAGTGTTTTAATTGACATCAGAAGATCAAATCAATAAACCCTGAGAACATTGAAGAAAGAAAAATAAAGATATGAGCAGAACTTAATACAACAGAAAACGTATAAAATTCAGGTGATGTTGTACGTCTGAAGAATATTCTTTGAAAAGACTTAAAAGACACTCTTTGATTAAGGAAAACAAAAACATAAGTAAAAAATAGAGAAGAGAATCAGAACAATGTTATAGCAGAGAATATATGAAATGCCAGTAAATTTGAACATTTCTGTAAAGTGGACCATTTCCTAGCTCCTAAAGTTTACCAAAACTGACACAGGAGGAAATCATTTAAGGTAATCATGTCTGCCCTTGGCATTCTCGGAACGCCCTTGCCTCAGAATGCAGCATCTGTAGTCCATGGTAACTTGCGGAGAGGGGGCGGGGATGAGGGAGGTTGGAACAATGCCCTCACTGAGGGAGTGCGTGTGGCCATCTCTGCTGTGACTGAACAAAGGCCAGGGGAGCAGGGGGCCCAGGGCAGGGCCCTCAGGTCCCGGCAGGCCCAGTGGGTTGTCACAAGCCTTTAGGCCCAGGCCAAATGACGCCTTCTTTGTCTGCCAGCTGCCCAAACTCTCACCTTTCCCCTCAGGCCGCCCTCTTACTTGAAGTGTGTGTGGAACCTGTCCGTGCAGGACACTTCGCTGCACAGATAACCATATGTCTGGGCATAGTAGCTTCCTGCCAGTTGACCGAAGTTCTCAAGCAGATGGGTCCCTGGGACACACGCGGAGAGGCTCCTGCACGGGCCACAGGCCGCCCACTGCCCCTCCCCCAGATCGGGGGCCGCAAAGCATCCCTCTCTGAGTCTCCTGCCTCTAGAGTGAGTATTGGAACAACACTTGCAGAAAATGGCGTCCTCACGGGCAACTCATTGGAGGGACACAAATAAACCTTTGCCGCCTTCTGCTGAAGCTTACGAGCGTTCACACCTAAGCCTCTTACAAGCTAAGCTGTTTAGCTCAACATGAGCTCATGATCTAAATTGACACAATAATGAAGAAATCAGCTACAAGAGGAGACAATCAGCATAAACAATCAATACCAGAATTAGATTCCCTAGGCCGTCCATCAGATGTTGGAATAATCAGGTGCAAGGCAGAAAATATACACAAAACTGGAACTGAAAAAAGGAACAAGGATGTTTTCAAAGCCTGATGGGATCTCTAAAACATTTTTAAAGTTCATGTCATTGATAAAGGTAAATACTCGGAGGTTGTGTAAGACAACAGATTCATCATTGAGAAGAGTGAAATTATGCTGTTTTGAAAACTATGGCAGGTCAGATTTTCTGCCTAATTATATAAGAAGATTTCTCTAAAAAATACACATTATTTCAAAGACTTTTTGGCTGTGAAATAAGTTAAGGGTATTTCAAATGGCTTGTCTGCAAAGAAAGGTGAGATGTAGGGAATCACAGAAAGCCGAGGGGAAAATAGGTTAATATATACTTTGCTCTATGGTGAACTAAGCCTTAGGCCAGCAAAAATGTAGAGGACGTGACCCTTAGAAACTTACAAGTAAGCTGGAATCTTCAAAAGTTCAAATCTTTACAAGTAAAAAGATTTATGAAAATGAATAACCAAGTGTTTTAATTGACATCAGAAGATCAAAACAATAAATCCTGAGAACATAGATAAAAGGTAACGAAAGATAGGAGCAGAACTTAATACAACAGAACACGTATAAAATTCAGGTGATGTTGTAAGTCTGAAGAATATTCTTTCAAAAGACTAAAAAGACACACTTTGATTAAGGAAAACAAAAACATAAGTAAAAAATATAGAAGAGAATCAGAACAATGTTATAGCAGAGAATATATGAAATGCCAGTAAATTTGAACATTTCTGTAAAGTGGACCATTTCTTAGCTCCTAAAGTTTACCCAAAGTGACAAAAGAGGAAATCATTTAAGGTCATCATCTCTACCCTTGGCATTCTCGGAACGCCCTGGCCTCAGAATGCAGCATCTGTAGTCCATGGTAACTTGCGGAGAGTGGGCGGGTCTGAGGAAGGTTGGAACACTGCCCTCACTGAGGGAGTGGGTGCGGCCATCTCTGCTGTGACTGAACAAAGGGCAGGGGAGCAGGGGGCAGAGGGCAGGGCCCTCAGAGCCCGGCAGGCCCAGTGGGTTGTCACAAGCATTTAGGCCCAGGCCAAAGTACGCCTTCTTTGTCTGCACAGCTGCCCAAACTCTCACCTTTCCCCTCAGGCCGCCCTCTTCCTTGAAGTGGGTGTGGAACCTGTCCGTGCAGTACACCTCGCTGCACAGATAACCATAGGTATGGGCATAGTAGCTTTCTGCCAGTTGACCGAAGTTCTCAAGCTGATGGGTCCCTTGGACACACGCACAGAGGCTCCTGCAAGGGCCACAGGCCGCCCACTGCCCCTCCCACAGATCGGGGGCCGCAAAGCATCCCTCTCTGAGTCTCCTGCTTCTAGAGGGAGTATTGGACCAACACTTGTAGAACACGGGGTCCCCGAGGGCTACTCATTGGAGGGACACAAATAAACCTTTGCCGCCTTCTGCTGAAGATTACGAACATTCACACCTAAGCCTCTTACAATGTAAGCTGTTTAGCTCAACATGAGCTCATGATCTAAATTTACACAATAATGAAGAAATCAGCTACAAGGGGAGACAATCAGCAAAAACTATCAATACCAGAATTAGATTCCCTAGGCCATCCATCAGATGTTGGAATAATCAGGTGCAAGGAAGAAAATATACACAAAACTGGAACTGAAACAAGGAACAAGGATGTTTTCAAAGACTGGTAGGATCTCTAAAACATTTTTAAAGTACATGTCATTGATAAAGCTAAATACTCAAAGGTTGCGTAATACAACAGATTCATCATTGAGAAGAGTGAAATTATGCTGTTTTGAAAACTATGGCAGGTCAGATTTTCTGCCTAATTATATAAGAACATTTCTCTAAAAAATACACATTATTTCAAAGACTTATTGGCTGTGAAATAAACTAAGGGTATTTCAGATGGCTGGTCTGCAAAGAAAGGTGCGATGTAGGGAATCACAGAAAGCCGAGGGGAAAATAGGTAAATATATACATTGCTATATGGTGAACTAAGCCTTAGGCCGGCAAAAATGTAGAGGACCTGACACTTAGAAACTTACAAGTAAGCTGGAATCTTCAAAAGTTCAAATCTTTATAAGTAAAAAGATTTATGAAAATGAATAACCAAGTGTTTTAATTGACATCAGAAGATCAAATCAATAAACCCTGAGAACATTGAAAAAAGAAAAATAAAGATATGAGCAGAACTTAATACAACAGAAAACGTATAAATTCAGTTGATGTTATAAGTCTGAAGAATATTCTTTGAAAAGACTTAAAAGAAACACTTTGATTAAGGACAACAAAAACATAAGTAAAAAATATAGAAGAGAATCAGAACAATGTTATAGCAGAGAATATATGAAATGCCAGTAAATTTGAACATTTCGGTAAAGTGGACCATTTCCTAGCTCCTAAAGTTTACCAAAAGTGACACAAGAGGAAATCATTTAAGGTCATCAAGTCTGCCCTTGGCATTCTCGGAAAGCCCTGGCCTCAGAATGCAGCATCTGTAGTCCTTGGTAACTTGCGGAGAGGGGGCGGGTCTGAGGGAGTTTGGAACACTGCCCAAACTGAGGGAGTGGGTGGGGCCATCTCTGCTGTGAATGAACAAATGGCAGGGGAGCAGGGGGCCCAGGGCAGGTCACTCAGAGCCCGGCAGGCCTAGTGGGTTGTCACAAGCATTTAGGCAGAGGATAAATTACACCATCTTTGTCTGCACAGCTGCCCAACCTCTCAACTTTCCCCTCAGGCCGCCCTCTTACTTGAAGTGTGTGTGGAACCTGTCCGTGCAGTACACCTCGCTGCACAGCTAACCATAATTCTGGGCATAGTAGCTTCCTGCCAGTTGACCGAAGTTCTCAAGCAGATGGGTCCCTGTGACACACGAGGAGAGGCTTCTGCACGGGCCACAGGCCGCCCACAGCCCCTCCCCCAGATCGGGGGCCAAAAAGCATCCCTCTCTGAGTCTCCTGCCTCTAGAGTGAGTATTGGAACAACACTTGCAGAAAACGGGTTCCTCGCGGGCAACTCATTGGAGGGACACAAATAAATCTTTGCGGACTTTCTGCTGAAGCTTACCAGCGTTCACACCTAAGCCTCTTGCAAGGTCACCTGTTTAGCTACACATGAGCTCATGATCTAAATTTACACAATAATGAAGAAATCAGCTACAAGGGGAGACAATCAGCAAAAACAATCAATACCAGACTTATATTCCTTAGGCCATCCATCAGATGTTGGAATACTCAGGTGCAAGGCAGAAAATATACACAAAACTGAAACTGAAACAAGGAACAATGATGTTTTCAAAGACTGGTAGGATCTCTAAAACATTTTTAAAGTACATGTCATTGATAAAGGGAAATACTCAGAGGTTGTGTAAGACAACAGATTCATCATTGAGAAGAGTGAAATTATGCTGTTTTGAAAACTATGGCAGGTCACATTTTCTGCCTAATTATATAAGAAGATTTCTCTAAAAAATACACATTATTTCAAAGACGTATTGGCTGTGAAATAAGTTAAGGGTATTTCAAATGGCTTGCCTGCAAAGAAACGTGAGATGTAGGGAATCACAGAAAGCCGAGGGGAAAATAGGACAATATATACATTGCTCTATGGTGAACTAAGCCTTAGGCCAGCAACAATGTAGAGGACCTGACACTTAGAAACTTAAAAGTAAGCTGGAATCATCAAAAGTTCAAATCTTTATAAGTAAAAAGATTTATGAAAATGAATAACCAAGTGTTTTAATTGACATCAGAAGATCAAAACAATAAACCCGAAGAAAATAGATAAAAGATAACGAAAGATATGAGCAGAACTTAAAACAACAGAAAACGTATAAAATTCAGGTGATGTAGTAAGTCCAAAGAATATTCTTTGAAACATTTAAAAGACACACTTTGATTAAGGAAAACAAAAACATAAGTAAAGAATATACAAAAGGACCAAGACAATGTTATAGCAGAGAATATATGCAATGCCAGTAAATTAGAACATTTCGGTAAAGTGGACCATTTCCTAGCTCCTAAAGTTTACCAAAACTGACACAAGAGGAAATCATTTAAGGTCATCATGTCTGCCCTTGGCATTCTCAGAACGCCCTGGCCTCAGAATGCAGCATCTGTAGTCCTTGGTAACCTGCGGAGAGGGTGCGGGGCTGAGGGAGTTTGGAACACTGCCCACACTGAGGGAGTGCGTGTGGCCATCTCTGCTGTGACTGAACAAAGGGCAGGGGAGCAGGGGGAGCAGGGCAGGGCCCTCAGAGCCCGGCAGGCCCAGTGGGGTGTCACAAGCATTTAGGCCCAGGCCAAAGACGCCTTCTTTGTCTGCACAGCTGCCCAAATTCTCAACTTTCCCCTCAGGCCGCCCTCTTACTTGAAGTGCGTGTGGAACCTGTCCGTGCAGTACACCTCGCTGCACAGCTAACCATAGGTCTGGGCATCGTAGCTTCCTGCCAGGTGACCGACGTTCGCAGGCAGATCGCTCCCTGGGACGCACGCGGAGAGGCTCCTGCCCGGGCACCGGCTGCCAACTGCCCCTGCCCCAGATCGGGGACCGCAAACCAGCCCCCTCTGAGTCCCCTGCCTCTAGAGGGAGTATTGGAACAACACTTGTAGAAAATGGGGTCCTCGCGGGCAACTCATTTGAGGGACACAAATAAACCTTTGCGGCCTTCTGCTGAAGATTACGAGCATTCACACCTAAGCCTCTTACAATGTAAGCTGTTTAGCTCAACATGAGCTCATGATCTAAATTTACACAATAATGAAGAAATCAGCTACAAGGGGAGACAATCAGCAAAAACAATCAATACCAGAATTAGATTCCCTAGGCCATCCATCAGATGTTGGAATAATCAGGTGCAAGGCAGAAAATATACACAAAACTGGAACTGAAACAAGGAACAAGGATGTTTTCAAAGCCTGATAGGATCTCTAAAACATTTTTAAAGTACATGTCATTGATAAAGCTAAATTCTCAAAGTTGCATAATACAACAGATTCATCATTGAGAAGAGTGAAATTATGCTGTTTTGAAAACTATGGCAGGTCAGATTTTCTGCCTAATTATATAAGAACATTTCTCTAAAAAATACACATTATTTCCAAGACTTATTGGCTGTGAAATAAGTTAAGGGTATTTCAAATGGCTTGTCTGCAAAGAAAGGTGAGATGTAGGGAATCACAGAAAGCCGAGGGGAAAATAGGTTAATATATACTTTGCTCTATGGTGAACTAAGCCTTAGGCCAGCAAAAATGTAGAGGACCTGACCCTTAGAAACTTACAAGTAAGCTGGAATCTTCAAAAGTTCAAATCTTTACAAGTAAAAAGATTTATGAAAATGAATAACCAAGTGTTTTAATTGACATCAGAAGATCAAATCAATAAACCCTGAGAACATTGAAAAAAGATTAATAAACATATGAGCAGAACTTAATACAACAGAAAACGTGTAAAATTCAGGTGATGTTGTAAGTCTGAAGAATATTCTTTGAAAAGACTTAAAAGACACACTTTGATTAAGGAAAACAAAAACATAAGTAAAGTATATAGAAAAGAATCAAGAAATGTTATAGCAGAGAATATATGAAATGCCAGTAAATTTGAACATTTCTGTAAAGTGGACCATTTCCTAGCTCCTAAAATTTACCAAAACTGACACAAGAGGAAATCATTTAAGGTCATCATGTCTGCTCTTGGCATTCTCGGAAAGCCCTGGCCTCAGAATGCAGCATCTGTAGTCCATGGTAACCTGCGGAGAGGGGGCGGGACTGAGGGAGGTTGGAACACTGCCCTCACTGAGGGAGTGGGTGTGGCCATCTCTGCTGTGACTGAAAAAAGGGCAGGGGAGCAAGAGGAGCAGAGCAGGGCCCTCAGAGCCCGGCATTCCCAGTGGTGTGTCACAAGCATTTAGGCCCAGGCCAAAGGTCGCCTCCTTTGTCTGCACAGCTGCCCAAACTCTCACGTTTCCCTTCAGGCCGCCCTCTTACTTGAAGTGTGTGTGGAACCTGACCGCGCAGTACACCTCGCTGCACAGCTAACCATAGGTCTGGGCATCGTAGCTTCCTGCCAGGTGACCAAAGTTTGCAGGCAGATGGGTCCCTGGGACACACGCGGACAGGCTCCTGCCCGGGCCACCGGCCGCCCACTGCCCCTCCCCCAGATCGGGGACCGCAAATCAGCCCCTTCTGAGTCCCCTGCCTCTAGAGGGAGTATTGGAACAATACTTGTAGAAAATGGGGTCCTCACGGGCAACTCATTGGAGGGACACAAATAAACCTTTGCCGCGTTCTACTGAAGCTTACGAGCGTTCACACCTAAGCCTCTTACAAGCTAAGCTGTTTAGCTCAACATGAGCTCATGATCTAAATTGACACAATAATTAAGAAATCAGCTACAAGAGGAGACAATCAGCAAAAACAATCAATACCAGAATTAGATTCCCTAGGCCGTCCATCAGATGTTTGAATAATCAGGTGCAAGGCAGAATATATACACAAAACTGGAACTGAAACAAGGAACAAGGATGTTTTCAAAGCCTGATAGGATCTCTAAAACATTTTTAAACTACATGTCACTGATAAAGCTAAATACTCAAAGGTTGCATAAGACAACAGATTCATCATTGAGAAGAGTGAAATTATGCTGTTTTGAAAACTATGGCAGGTCAGATTTTCTGCCTAATTATATAAGAAGATTTCTCTAAAAATACACATTATTTCAAAGACTTATAGGCTGTGAAATAAGTTAAGGGTATTTCAAATGGCTTGACTGCAAAGAAAGGTGAGATGTAGGGAATCACAGAAAGCCGAGGGGACAATAGGTCAATATATACATTGCTATATGGTGAACTAAGACTTAGGACAGCAACGATGTTGAGGATGTGACACTTAGAAACTTACAAGTAAGCTGGAATCTTCAAAAGTTCAAATCTTTATAAGTAAAAAGATTTATGAAAATGAATAACCAAGTCTTTAATTGACATCAGGAGACCAAAACAATAAACCCTGATAACATAGAAAAAAGATAAATAAAGATATGAGCAGAACTTAAAACAACAGAAAACGTATAAAATTCAGGTGATGTAGTAAGTCCAAAGAATATTCTTTGAAAAGATTTAAAAGACACACTTTGATTAAGGAAAACAAAAACATAAGTGAAGAATGTACAGAAAGAATCAGGACAATGATATAGCAGAGAATATATGAAATGCCAGTAAATTTGAACATTTCTGTAAAGTGGACCATTTCCTAGCTCCTAAAGTTTACCAAAACTGACACAGGAGGAAATCATTTAAGGTCATCATGTCTGCACTTGGCATTCTCGGAACGCCCTGGCCTCAGAATGCATCATCTGTAGTCCAAGGTAACCTGCGGAGAGGGGGCAGGGCTGAGGGAGTTTGGAACCCTGCCCACACTGAGGGAGTGGGTGTGGCCATCTCTGCTGTGACTTAACAAAGGGCAGGGGAGCGGGGGCCCAGTGGGGTGCCACAAGCATTTAGGCTCAGGCCAAAGGGCGCCTTCTTTGTCTGCACAGCTGCCCAAACTCTCACCTTTCCACTCAGGCTGCCCTCTTACTTGAAGTGTGTGTGGAACCTGTCCATGCAGTACACCTCGCTGCACAGATAACCATAGGTCTGGGCATAGTAGCTTCCTGCCAGTTGACCGAAGTTCTTAAGCAGATTGGTCCCTGGGACACACGCGGAGAGGCTTCTGCACGGTCCACAGGCCGCCCACTGCCCCTCCCCCAGATAGGGGGCCGCAAAGCATCCCTCTCTGAGTCTCCTGAATCTAGATGGAGTATTGGACCAACACCTGTAGAAAACGGGGTCCTCGCGGGCAACTCATTGGAGGGACACACATAAATCTTTGCCAACTTTCTGCTGAAGCTTACGAGCGTTCACACCTAAGCCTCATACAAGGTCAACTGTTTAGCTAAACATGAGCTCATCATCTAAATTAACACAATAATGAAGAAATCAGCTACAAGGGGAAACAATCAGCAAAAACAATCAATACCAGAATTAGATTCCCTAGGCCATCCATCAGATTTTGGAATAATCAGGTGCAAGGCATAAAATATACACAAAACAGAAACTGAAACAAGGAAGAAGGATGTTTTCAAAGACTGGTAGGATCTCTAAAACATTTTTAAAGTACATGTCATTGATAAAGGTAAATACTCAGAGGTTGTGTAAGACAACAGATTCATCATTGAGAAGAGTGAAATTATGCTGTTTTGAAAACTATGGCAGGTCAGATTTTCTGCCTAATTATATAAGAAGTTTTCTCTAAAAAATACACATTATTTCAAAGACTTACTGGCTGTGAAATAAGTTAAGGGTATTTCAAATGGCTTGTCTGCAAAGAAAGGTGAGATGTAGGGAATCACAGAAAGCTGAGGGGAAAATAGGTCAATATATACATTGCTCTATGGTGAACTAAGCCGTAGGCCAGCAACAATGTAGAGGACCTGACCCTTAGAAACTTACAAGTAACCTGGAATCATCAAAAGTTCAAATCTTTATAAGTAAAAAGATTTATGAAAATGAATAACCAAGTGTTTTAATTGACATCAGAAGATCAAAACAATAAATCCTGAGAACATAGATAAAAGATAACGAAAGATATGAGCAGAACTTAATACAACAGAACACGTATAAAATTCAGGTGATGTAGTAAGTCCACAGAATATACTTTGAAACATTTAAAAGACACACTTTGATTTAGGAAAACAAAATCATAAGTAAAGAATATACAAAAGAATCAAGACAATGTTATAGCAGAGAATATATGAAATGCCAGTAAATTTGAACATTTCGGTAAAGTGGACCATTTCCTAGCTCCTAATGTTTACCAAAACTGACACAAGAGGAAAACATATAAGGTCATCATGTCTGCCCTTGGCATTCTCGGAACGCCCTGGCCTCAGAATGCAGCATCTGTAGTCCATGGTAAACTGCGGAGAGGTGGCGGGGCTGAGGGAGTTTGGAACACTGCCCTCACTGAGGGAGTGGGTGTGGCCATCTCTGCTGTAACTGAACAAAGGGCAGGGGAGCAGGGGGAGCAGGGCAGGGCCCTCAGAGCCCGGCAGGACCAGTGGGGTGTCACAAGCATTTAGGCCCAGGGCAAAGGGCGTCTTCTTTGTCTGCACAGCTGCCCAAAGTCTCACGTTTCCCCTCAGGCCGCCCTCTTACTTGAAGTGTGTGTGGAACCTGTCCATGCAGTACACCTCGCTGCACAGATAACCATAGGTCTGGGCATAGTAGCTTCCTAACAGTTGACCGAAGTTCTCAAGCAGATGGGTCCCTGGGACACACACGGAGAGGCTCCTGCACGGGCCACAGGCCGCCCACTGCCCCTCCCCCAGATCGGGGGCCGCAAAGCATCCCTCTCTGAGTCTCCTGACTCTAGAGGGAGTATTGGACCAACACTTGTAGAAAACGGGGTCCTCGCGGGCAACTCATTGGAGGGACACAGATAAATCTTTGCCGACTTTCTGCTGAAGCTTACGAGCGTTCACACCTAAGCCTCATACAAGGTCAGCTGTTTAGCTAAACATGAGCTCATCATCTAAATTTACGCAATAATGAAGAAATGAGCTACAAGGGGAAACAATCACCAATAACAATCAATACCAGAATTAGATTCCCTAGGCCATCCATCAGATGTTGGAATAATCAGGTGCAAGGCAGAAAATATACACAAAACTGAAACTGAAACAAGGAACAAGGATGTTTTCAAAGACTGGTAGGATCTCTAAAACATTTTTAAAGTACATGTCTTTGATAAAGCTAAATACTCAATGGTTGTGTCATACAACAGATTCATCATTGAGAAGAGTGAAATTATGCTGTTTTGAAAACTATGGCAGGTCATATTTTCTGCCTAAATATATAAGAAGATTTCTCTAAAAAATACACATTATTTCAAAGACTTATTAGCTGTGAAATAAGTTAAGGGTATTTCAATTGGCTTGTCTGCAAAGAAAGGTGAGATGTAGTAAATCACAGAAAGTCTAGGGGAAAATAGGTCAATATATACTTTGCTATATGGTGAACTAAGCCTTAGGACAGCAACAAGGTAGAGGTCCTGACCCTTAGAAACTTACAAGTAAGCTGGAATCTTCAAAAGTTCAAATCTTTATAAGTAAAAAGATTTATGAAAATGAATAACCAAGTGTTTTAATTGACATCAGAAGATCAAATCAATAAACCCTGAGAACATTGAAGAAAGAAAAATAAAGATATGAGCAGAACTTAATACAACAGAAAACGTATAAAATTCAGGTGATGTTGTACGTCTGAAGAATATTCTTTGAAAAGACTTAAAAGACACTCTTTGATTAAGGAAAACAAAAACATAAGTAAAAAATAGAGAAGAGAATCAGAACAATGTTATAGCAGAGAATATATGAAATGCCAGTAAATTTGAACATTTCTGTAAAGTGGACCATTTCCTAGCTCCTAAAGTTTACCAAAACTGACACAGGAGGAAATCATTTAAGGTAATCATGTCTGCCCTTGGCATTCTCGGAACGCCCTTGCCTCAGAATGCAGCATCTGTAGTCCATGGTAACTTGCGGAGAGGGGGCGGGGATGAGGGAGGTTGGAACAATGCCCTCACTGAGGGAGTGCGTGTGGCCATCTCTGCTGTGACTGAACAAAGGCCAGGGGAGCAGGGGGCCCAGGGCAGGGCCCTCAGGTCCCGGCAGGCCCAGTGGGTTGTCACAAGCCTTTAGGCCCAGGCCAAATGACGCCTTCTTTGTCTGCCAGCTGCCCAAACTCTCACCTTTCCCCTCAGGCCGCCCTCTTACTTGAAGTGTGTGTGGAACCTGTCCGTGCAGGACACTTCGCTGCACAGATAACCATATGTCTGGGCATAGTAGCTTCCTGCCAGTTGACCGAAGTTCTCAAGCAGATGGGTCCCTGGGACACACGCGGAGAGGCTCCTGCACGGGCCACAGGCCGCCCACTGCCCCTCCCCCAGATCGGGGGCCGCAAAGCATCCCTCTCTGAGTCTCCTGCCTCTAGAGTGAGTATTGGAACAACACTTGCAGAAAATGGCGTCCTCACGGGCAACTCATTGGAGGGACACAAATAAACCTTTGCCGCCTTCTGCTGAAGCTTACGAGCGTTCACACCTAAGCCTCTTACAAGCTAAGCTGTTTAGCTCAACATGAGCTCATGATCTAAATTGACACAATAATGAAGAAATCAGCTACAAGAGGAGACAATCAGCATAAACAATCAATACCAGAATTAGATTCCCTAGGCCGTCCATCAGATGTTGGAATAATCAGGTGCAAGGCAGAAAATATACACAAAACTGGAACTGAAAAAAGGAACAAGGATGTTTTCAAAGCCTGATGGGATCTCTAAAACATTTTTAAAGTTCATGTCATTGATAAAGGTAAATACTCGGAGGTTGTGTAAGACAACAGATTCATCATTGAGAAGAGTGAAATTATGCTGTTTTGAAAACTATGGCAGGTCAGATTTTCTGCCTAATTATATAAGAAGATTTCTCTAAAAAATACACATTATTTCAAAGACTTTTTGGCTGTGAAATAAGTTAAGGGTATTTCAAATGGCTTGTCTGCAAAGAAAGGTGAGATGTAGGGAATCACAGAAAGCCGAGGGGAAAATAGGTTAATATATACTTTGCTCTATGGTGAACTAAGCCTTAGGCCAGCAAAAATGTAGAGGACGTGACCCTTAGAAACTTACAAGTAAGCTGGAATCTTCAAAAGTTCAAATCTTTACAAGTAAAAAGATTTATGAAAATGAATAACCAAGTGTTTTAATTGACATCAGAAGATCAAAACAATAAATCCTGAGAACATAGATAAAAGGTAACGAAAGATAGGAGCAGAACTTAATACAACAGAACACGTATAAAATTCAGGTGATGTTGTAAGTCTGAAGAATATTCTTTCAAAAGACTAAAAAGACACACTTTGATTAAGGAAAACAAAAACATAAGTAAAAAATATAGAAGAGAATCAGAACAATGTTATAGCAGAGAATATATGAAATGCCAGTAAATTTGAACATTTCTGTAAAGTGGACCATTTCTTAGCTCCTAAAGTTTACCCAAAGTGACAAAAGAGGAAATCATTTAAGGTCATCATCTCTACCCTTGGCATTCTCGGAACGCCCTGGCCTCAGAATGCAGCATCTGTAGTCCATGGTAACTTGCGGAGAGTGGGCGGGTCTGAGGAAGGTTGGAACACTGCCCTCACTGAGGGAGTGGGTGCGGCCATCTCTGCTGTGACTGAACAAAGGGCAGGGGAGCAGGGGGCAGAGGGCAGGGCCCTCAGAGCCCGGCAGGCCCAGTGGGTTGTCACAAGCATTTAGGCCCAGGCCAAAGTACGCCTTCTTTGTCTGCACAGCTGCCCAAACTCTCACCTTTCCCCTCAGGCCGCCCTCTTCCTTGAAGTGGGTGTGGAACCTGTCCGTGCAGTACACCTCGCTGCACAGATAACCATAGGTATGGGCATAGTAGCTTTCTGCCAGTTGACCGAAGTTCTCAAGCTGATGGGTCCCTTGGACACACGCACAGAGGCTCCTGCAAGGGCCACAGGCCGCCCACTGCCCCTCCCACAGATCGGGGGCCGCAAAGCATCCCTCTCTGAGTCTCCTGCTTCTAGAGGGAGTATTGGACCAACACTTGTAGAACACGGGGTCCCCGAGGGCTACTCATTGGAGGGACACAAATAAACCTTTGCCGCCTTCTGCTGAAGATTACGAACATTCACACCTAAGCCTCTTACAATGTAAGCTGTTTGGCTCAACATGAGCTCATGATCTAAATTTACACAATAATGAAGAAATCAGCTACAAGGGGAGACAATCAGCAAAAACTATCAATACCAGAATTAGATTCCCTAGGCCATCCATCAGATGTTGGAATAATCAGGTGCAAGGAAGAAAATATACACAAAACTGGAACTGAAACAAGGAACAAGGATGTTTTCAAAGACTGGTAGGATCTCTAAAACATTTTTAAAGTACATGTCATTGATAAAGCTAAATACTCAAAGGTTGCGTAATACAACAGATTCATCATTGAGAAGAGTGAAATTATGCTGTTTTGAAAACTATGGCAGGTCAGATTTTCTGCCTAATTATATAAGAACATTTCTCTAAAAAATACACATTATTTCAAAGACTTATTGGCTGTGAAATAAACTAAGGGTATTTCAGATGGCTGGTCTGCAAAGAAAGGTGCGATGTAGGGAATCACAGAAAGCCGAGGGGAAAATAGGTAAATATATACATTGCTATATGGTGAACTAAGCCTTAGGCCGGCAAAAATGTAGAGGACCTGACACTTAGAAACTTACAAGTAAGCTGGAATCTTCAAAAGTTCAAATCTTTATAAGTAAAAAGATTTATGAAAATGAATAACCAAGTGTTTTAATTGACATCAGAAGATCAAATCAATAAACCCTGAGAACATTGAAAAAAGAAAAATAAAGATATGAGCAGAACTTAATACAACAGAAAACGTATAAATTCAGTTGATGTTATAAGTCTGAAGAATATTCTTTGAAAAGACTTAAAAGAAACACTTTGATTAAGGACAACAAAAACATAAGTAAAAAATATAGAAGAGAATCAGAACAATGTTATAGCAGAGAATATATGAAATGCCAGTAAATTTGAACATTTCGGTAAAGTGGACCATTTCCTAGCTCCTAAAGTTTACCAAAAGTGACACAAGAGGAAATCATTTAAGGTCATCAAGTCTGCCCTTGGCATTCTCGGAAAGCCCTGGCCTCAGAATGCAGCATCTGTAGTCCTTGGTAACTTGCGGAGAGGGGGCGGGTCTGAGGGAGTTTGGAACACTGCCCAAACTGAGGGAGTGGGTGGGGCCATCTCTGCTGTGAATGAACAAATGGCAGGGGAGCAGGGGGCCCAGGGCAGGTCACTCAGAGCCCGGCAGGCCTAGTGGGTTGTCACAAGCATTTAGGCAGAGGATAAATTACACCATCTTTGTCTGCACAGCTGCCCAACCTCTCAACTTTCCCCTCAGGCCGCCCTCTTACTTGAAGTGTGTGTGGAACCTGTCCGTGCAGTACACCTCGCTGCACAGCTAACCATAATTCTGGGCATAGTAGCTTCCTGCCAGTTGACCGAAGTTCTCAAGCAGATGGGTCCCTGTGACACACGAGGAGAGGCTTCTGCACGGGCCACAGGCCGCCCACAGCCCCTCCCCCAGATCGGGGGCCAAAAAGCATCCCTCTCTGAGTCTCCTGCCTCTAGAGTGAGTATTGGAACAACACTTGCAGAAAACGGGTTCCTCGCGGGCAACTCATTGGAGGGACACAAATAAATCTTTGCGGACTTTCTGCTGAAGCTTACCAGCGTTCACACCTAAGCCTCTTGCAAGGTCACCTGTTTAGCTACACATGAGCTCATGATCTAAATTTACACAATAATGAAGAAATCAGCTACAAGGGGAGACAATCAGCAAAAACAATCAATACCAGACTTATATTCCTTAGGCCATCCATCAGATGTTGGAATACTCAGGTGCAAGGCAGAAAATATACACAAAACTGAAACTGAAACAAGGAACAATGATGTTTTCAAAGACTGGTAGGATCTCTAAAACATTTTTAAAGTACATGTCATTGATAAAGGGAAATACTCAGAGGTTGTGTAAGACAACAGATTCATCATTGAGAAGAGTGAAATTATGCTGTTTTGAAAACTATGGCAGGTCACATTTTCTGCCTAATTATATAAGAAGATTTCTCTAAAAAATACACATTATTTCAAAGACGTATTGGCTGTGAAATAAGTTAAGGGTATTTCAAATGGCTTGCCTGCAAAGAAACGTGAGATGTAGGGAATCACAGAAAGCCGAGGGGAAAATAGGACAATATATACATTGCTCTATGGTGAACTAAGCCTTAGGCCAGCAACAATGTAGAGGACCTGACACTTAGAAACTTAAAAGTAAGCTGGAATCATCAAAAGTTCAAATCTTTATAAGTAAAAAGATTTATGAAAATGAATAACCAAGTGTTTTAATTGACATCAGAAGATCAAAACAATAAACCCGAAGAAAATAGATAAAAGATAACGAAAGATATGAGCAGAACTTAAAACAACAGAAAACGTATAAAATTCAGGTGATGTAGTAAGTCCAAAGAATATTCTTTGAAACATTTAAAAGACACACTTTGATTAAGGAAAACAAAAACATAAGTAAAGAATATACAAAAGGACCAAGACAATGTTATAGCAGAGAATATATGCAATGCCAGTAAATTAGAACATTTCGGTAAAGTGGACCATTTCCTAGCTCCTAAAGTTTACCAAAACTGACACAAGAGGAAATCATTTAAGGTCATCATGTCTGCCCTTGGCATTCTCAGAACGCCCTGGCCTCAGAATGCAGCATCTGTAGTCCTTGGTAACCTGCGGAGAGGGTGCGGGGCTGAGGGAGTTTGGAACACTGCCCACACTGAGGGAGTGCGTGTGGCCATCTCTGCTGTGACTGAACAAAGGGCAGGGGAGCAGGGGGAGCAGGGCAGGGCCCTCAGAGCCCGGCAGGCCCAGTGGGGTGTCACAAGCATTTAGGCCCAGGCCAAAGACGCCTTCTTTGTCTGCACAGCTGCCCAAATTCTCAACTTTCCCCTCAGGCCGCCCTCTTACTTGAAGTGCGTGTGGAACCTGTCCGTGCAGTACACCTCGCTGCACAGCTAACCATAGGTCTGGGCATCGTAGCTTCCTGCCAGGTGACCGACGTTCGCAGGCAGATCGCTCCCTGGGACGCACGCGGAGAGGCTCCTGCCCGGGCACCGGCTGCCAACTGCCCCTGCCCCAGATCGGGGACCGCAAACCAGCCCCCTCTGAGTCCCCTGCCTCTAGAGGGAGTATTGGAACAACACTTGTAGAAAATGGGGTCCTCGCGGGCAACTCATTTGAGGGACACAAATAAACCTTTGCCGCCTTCTGCTGAAGATTACGAGCATTCACACCTAAGCCTCTTACAATGTAAGCTGTTTAGCTCAACATGAGCTCATGATCTAAATTTACACAATAATGAAGAAATCAGCTACAAGGGGAGACAATCAGCAAAAACAATCAATACCAGAATTAGATTCCCTAGGCCATCCATCAGATGTTGGAATAATCAGGTGCAAGGCAGAAAATATACACAAAACTGGAACTGAAACAAGGAACAAGGATGTTTTCAAAGCCTGATAGGATCTCTAAAACATTTTTAAAGTACATGTCATTTATAAAGCTAAATACTCAAAGTTGCGTAATACAACAGATTCATCATTGAGAAGAGTGAAATTATGCTGTTTTGAAAACTATGGCAGGTCAGATTTTCTGCCTAATTATATAAGAACATTTCTCTAAAAAATACACATTATTTCCAAGACTTATTGGCTGTGAAATAAGTTAAGGGTATTTCAAATGGCTTGTCTGCAAAGAAAGGTGAGATGTAGGGAATCACAGAAAGCCGAGGGGAAAATAGGTTAATATATACTTTGCTCTATGGTGAACTAAGCCTTAGGCCAGCAAAAATGTAGAGGACCTGACCCTTAGAAACTTACAAGTAAGCTGGAATCTTCAAAAGTTCAAATCTTTACAAGTAAAAAGATTTATGAAAATGAATAACCAAGTGTTTTAATTGACATCAGAAGATCAAATCAATAAACCCTGAGAACATTAAAAAAAGATTAATAAACATATGAGCAGAACTTAATACAACAGAAAACGTGTAAAATTCAGGTGATGTTGTAAGTCTGAAGAATATTCTTTGAAAAGACTTAAAAGACACACTTTGACTAAGGAAAACAAAAACATAAGTAAAGTATATACAAAAGAATCAAGAAATGTTATAGCAGAGAATATATGAAATGCCAGTAAATTTGAACATTTCTGTAAAGTGGACCATTTCCTAGCTCCTAAAGTTTACCAAAACTGACACAAGAGGAAATCATTTAAGGTCATCATGTCTGCCCTTGGCATTCTCGGAAAGCCCTGGCCTCAGAATGCAGCATCTGTAGTCCATGGTAACCTGCGGAGAGGGGACGGGACTGAGGGAGGTTGGAACACTGCCCTCACTGAGGGAGTGGGAGTGGCCATCTCTGCTGTGACTGAAAAAAGGGCAGGGGAGCAAGAGGAGCAGAGCAGGGCCCTCAGAGCCCGGCATTTCCAGTGGTGTGTCACAAGCATTTAGGCCCAGGCCAAAGGTCGCCTTCTTTGTCTGCACAGCTGCCCAAACTCTCACGTTTCCCCTCAGGCCGCCCTCTTACTTGAAGTGTGTGTGGAACCTGACCGCGCAGTACACCTCGCTGCACAGCTAACCATAGGTCTGGGCATCGTAGCTTCCTGCCAGGTGACCAAAGTTTGCAGGCAGATGGGTCCCTGGGACACACGCGGACAGGCTCCTGCCCGGGCCACCGGCCGCCCACTGCCCCTCCCCCAGATCGGGGGCCGCAAAGCATCCCTCTCTGAGTCTCCTGCTTCTAGAGGGAGTATTGGACGAACACTTGTAGAACACGGTGTCCCCGAGGGCTACTCATTGGAGGGACACAAATAAACCTTTGCCGCCTTCTGCTGAAGATTAAGAACATTCACACCTAAGCCTCTTACAATGTAAGCTGTTTAGCTCAACATGAGCTCATGATCTAAATTTACACAATAATGAAGAAATCAGCTACAAGGGGAGACAATCAGCAAAAACAATCAATACCAGAATTAGATTCCCTAGGCCATCCATCAGATGTTGGAATAATCAGGTGCAAGGAAGAAAATATACACAAAACTGGATCTGAAACAAGGAACAAGGATGTTTTCAAAGACTGGTAGGATCTCTAAAACATTTTTAAAGTAGATGTCATTGATAAAGCTAAATACTCAAACGTTGTGTAATACAACAGATTCATCATTGAGAAGAGTGAAATTATGCTGTTTTGAAAACTATGGCAGGTCAGATTTTCTGCCTAATTATATAAGAACATTTCTCTAAAAAATACACATTATTTCCAAGACTTATTGGCTGTGAAATAAGTTAAGGGTATTTCAAATGGCTTGTCTGCAAAGAAAGGTGAGATGTAGGGAATCACAGAAAGCCGAGGGGAAAATAGGTCAATATATACATTGCTATATGGTGAACTAAGCCTTAGGCCGGCAAAAATGTACAGGACCTGACCCTTAGAAACTTACAAGTAAGCTGGAATCTTCAAAAGTTCAAATCTATATAAGTAAAAATATTTATGAAAATGAATAACCAAGTGTTTTAATTGACATCAGAAGATCAAATCAATAAACCCTGAGAACATTGAAAAAAGAAAAATAAAGATATGAGCAGAACTTAATACAACAGAAAACGTATAAATTGAGTTGATGTTATAAGTCTGAAGAATATTCTTTGAAAAGACTTAAAAGAAACTCTTTGATTAAGGAAAACAAAAACATAAGTAAAAAAATATAGAAGAGAATCAGAACAATGTTATAGCAGAGAATATATGAAATGCCAGTAAATTTGAACATTTCGGTAAAGTGGACCATTTCCTACCTCCTAAAGTTTACCAAAACTGTCACAAGAGAAAATCATTTAAGGTCATCATGTCTGCCCCTGGCATTCTCGGAATGCCCTGGCCTCATAATGCAGCATCTGTAGTCCATGGTAACCTGCGGAGAGGGGGCGGGGCTGAGGGAGGTTAGAACACTGCCCTCACTGAGGGAGTGGGTGTGGCCATCTCTGCTGTGACTGAACAAAGGGCAGGGGAGCAGTGGCCCAGGGCAGGGCCCTCAGAGCCCGGCAGGGGCTGTGGAGTGTCACAAGCATTTAGGCCCAGGCCGAAGAGCTCCTTCTTTGTCTGCACAGCCGCCCAAACTCTCACCTATCCACTCAGGCCGCCCTCTTACTTGAAGTGTGTGTGAAACCTGTCCGTGCAATACACCTCGCTGCAGAGCTAACCATAAGTGTGGGCATCGTAGCTTCCTGCGAGGTGACCGAAGCGTGCAGGCAGATGGGTCCCTGGGATACACGCGGAGAGGCTACTGCCCGGGCGACAGGCGGCTCACTGCCTCGGTCCCAGATCGGAGGCCACAAAGCAGCCCTCTATGAGTCCCTGCCTATAGAGGAAGTATTGGACCAACACTTGTAGAAAACGGGGTCCTGGCGGGCAACTCATTGGAGGGACACAAATAAATCTTTGAGACTTTCTGATAAAGCTTACGAGCGTTCACACCTAAGCCTCTTACAATGTCAACTGTTTAGCTAAACATGAGCTCATGATCTAAATGTACACAATAATGAAGAAATCAGCTACAAGGGGGAGACAATTAGCAAAAACAATCAATACCAGAATTAGATTCCCTAGGCCATCCATCACATGTTGGAATAATCAGGTGCAAGGCAGCAAATATACATAAAACTGGAAATGAAACAAGGAACCAGGATGTTTTCAAAGACTGGTAGGATCTCTAAAACATTTTTAAAGTACATGTCATTGACAAAGCTAAATATTCAAAGGTTGTGTAACACAACAGATTCATCATAGAGAAGAGTGAAATTATGCTGTTTTGAAAAATATGGTAAGTCAGATTTTCTGCCTAATTATATAAGACGATTTCGCTAAAAAATACACATTATTTCAAAGACTCTTTGGCTGTGAAATAAGTTAAGGGTATTTCAAATGGCTTGTCTGCAAAGAAAGGTGAGATGTAGGGAAACACAGAAAGTCCAGGGGAAAATAGGTCAATATATACATTGCTATATGTTGAACTAAGCCTTAGGCGAGCAACAATGTAGAGGACCTGACCCTTAGAAACTAACAAGTAAGATGGAATCTTCAAAAGTTCAAATCTTTATAAGTAAAAAGATTTATTAAAATGAATAACCAAGTGTTTTAATTGACATCAGAAGATCAAAACAATAAACCCTGAGTACATAGAATAAAGATAAATAATGATATGAGCAGAACTTAATACAACAGAAAACGTATAAATTTCAGGTGATGTAGTTAGTCCAAAGAATATTCTTTGAAACGATTTAAAAGACACACTTTGATTAAGGAAAACAAAAACATAAGTAAAGAATATACAGAAAGAATCAGGACAATGTTATAGCAGAGAATATCTGAAATGCCAGAAAATTTGAACATTTCTGCAAAGTGGACCATTTCCTAGCTCCTAAAGTTTACCAAAACTGACAAAAGAGGAAATCATTTAAGGTCATCATGTCTGCCATTGTCATTCTCCGAACACCCTGGCCTCAGAATGCAGCATCTGTAGTCCATGGTAACCTGCGGAGAGGGGGCGGGGCTGAGGGAGGTTGGAACACTGCCCTCACTGAGGGAGAGGGTGTGGCCATCTCTGCTGTGACTGAACAAAGGGCATGGGAGCAGTGTATCCAGGGCAGGGCCCTCAGAGCCCGGCATGCCCAGTGTGGTGTCACAAGAATTTAGGCCCTGGCCAAAGTGCGCCTTCTTTGTCTGCAGAGCTGCCCAAACTCTCACCTTTCCACTCAGCCCGCCCTCATACTTGAAGTGTGTTTGGAACCTGTCCACGCAGTACACCTCGCTGCACAGCTAATCATATGTCTGGGCATCGTAGCTTCCTGCCAGGGGATCGAAGATCGCAGGCTGTTGGGTCCCTGGCACCCACGCGGAGAGCATCCTGCCCGGGCCACAGGCCGCCCACAGCCCCTGCCCCAGATCGGGGGCCGCAAAGCAGCCCTGTCTGAGTCCCTGCCTCTAGAGGGAGTATTGGACCAACAGTTATAGAAAACGGAGTCCTCGCATGCAACTCATTGGAGCGACCCAAATAAATCTTTGCCGACTTTCTGATGAAGCTTACGACCGTTCACACCTAATCCTCTTACCAGGTCAGCTGTTTAGCTAAACATGAGCTCATGATCTAAATATACCCAATAATGAAGAAATCAGCTACAAGGGGAGACAATCAGCAAAAACAATCAATACCAGAATTAGATTCCCAGGCCATCCAGCAGATGTTGGAATAATCAGGTTAAAGGCAGAAAATATACATAAAACTGGAACTGAAACAAGGAACAAGGATGTTTTCAAAGACTGGTAGGATCTTAAAAACATTTTTAAAGTACATGTCATTGATAAAGATAAATACTGAAAGGTTGTGTAATACAACAGATTAATCTTTGAGAAGAGTGAATTTATCCTGTTTTGAAAACTATGGCAGGTCAGATTTTCTCCCTAATTATATAAGACGATTTCTCTAAAAAATACACATTATTTCAAACACTTATTGGCTGTGAAATAAGTTAAGGTTATTTCAAATGGCTTGTCTGCAAAGATAGGTGAGATGTAGGGAATCACAGAAAATCGAGGGGAAAATAGGTCAATATATATATTGCTTTATATTGAACTAAGCCTTAGCCAGCAAAAATGTACAGGACGTGAGCCTTAGAATCTTACAAGTAAGCTGGAATCTTTAAAAGTTCAAATCTTTATAAGGAAAAAGATTTATTAAAATGAATAACCAAGTGTTTTAATTGACATCAGAAGATCAAAACAATAAACCCTGAAAACATAGAAAAAAGATAAATAAAGATATGAGCAGAACTAATACAACAGAAAACGTATAAAATTCAGGTGATGTAGTAAGTCCAAAGAATATTTTTGAAAAGATTTAAAAGACTCACTTTGATTAAGGAAAACAAAAACATAAGTAAAGAATAAACAGAGAGAATCAGGACAATGTTATAGCAGAGAATATCTGAAATGCCAGTAAATTTGAACATTTCTGTAAAGTGGACCATTTCCTAGCTCCTAAAGTTTACCAAAACTGACACAAGAGGAAATCATTTAAGGTCATCATGTCTGCCCTTGGCATTCTCGGAACGCCCTGGCCTCAGAATGCAGCATGTATAGTCCACGGTAAACTGCCGAGATGGGGCGGGGCTGAGGGAAGTTGGAACACTGCCCTCACTGAGTGAGAGGGTGTGGCCATCTCTGCTGTGACTGAACAAAGGGCAGGGGAGCAGGGCGTCCAGATCAGGGCCCCCAGAGCCCGGCTGGCCCAGTGGGGTGTCACAAGCATTAAGACCCTGGCCAAAGGGCGCCTTCTTTGTCTGCACAGCTGCCCAAACTGTCACCTTTCCACTCAGCCCGCCCTCATACTTGAAGTGTGTTTGTAACCTGTCCGCGCAGTACAACTCGCTGCACAGCTAACCATAGGTCTGGGCATCATAGCTTCCTGACAGGGGACCGAAGTTTGCAGGCAGTTGGGTCACTGGCACCCACTCGGAGAGTATCCTGCCCGGGCCAAACGCCGCCCACTTCCCCTGCCCCAGATCGGGGGCCGCAAAGCAGCCCTGTCTGAGTCCCTGCCTCAAGAGGAAGTATAGGACCAACAGTTATAGAAAACAGAGTCCTCGCGTGCCACTCATTGGAGCGACACAAATAAGTCTTTGCCGACTCTCTGATGAAGCTTACCAGCGATCACAGCTAAGCCTCTTACAAGGTCAGCTGTTTAGCTAAACATGAGCTCATGATCTAAATTTACACAATAATGAAGAAATCAGCTACAAGGGGAGACAATCAGCGAAAACATTCAATACCAGTATCAGATTCCCTAGGCCATCCATCAGATGTTGGAATAATCACGTTCAAGGCAGAAAATATACATAAAACTGGAACTGAAACAAGGAACAAGGATGTTTTCAAATACTGGTAGGATCTTTAAAACATTTTTAAAGTACATGTCATTGATAAAGTTAAATACTCAAAGGTTGTGTAATACAACAGATTAATCTTTGAGAAGAGTGAATTTAGGATGTTTTGAAAACTATGGCTGGTCTGATTTTCTGCTTAATTCTATAAGACGATTTCTCTAAAAAATACACATTATTTCAAACACTTATTGGCTGTGAAATAAGTTAAGGTTATTTCAAATGGCTTGTCTGCAAAGCTAGGTGAGATGTAGGGAATCACAGAAAGTCGAGGGGAAAATAGGTCAATATATACATTGCTATATGTTGAACTAAGCCTTAGGCCAGCAAAAATGTACAGGACCTGAGCCTTAGAATCTTACAAGTAAGCTGGAATCTTTAAAAGTTCAAATCTTTATAAGGAAAAAGATTTATTAAAATGAATAACCAAGTGTTTTAATTGACATCAGAAGATCAAAACAATAAACCCTGAAAACATAGAAAAAAGATAATGATATGAGCAGAACTTAATACAACAGAAAACGTATAAAATTCAGGGGATGTATTAAGTCCAAAGAATATTTTTGAATAGAATTAAAAGACACACTTTGATTAAGGAAAACAAAAACATAAGTAAAGAATATACAGAGAGAATCAGGACAATGTTATAGCAGAGAATATCTGAAATGCCAGTAAATTTAAACATTTCTGTAAAGTGGACCATTTCCTAGCTCCTAAAGTTTACCAAAACTGACACAAGAGGAAATCATTTAAGGTCATCATGTCTGCCCTTGGCATTCTCGGAACGCCCTGGACTCAGAATGCAGCATCTATAGTCCACGGTAAACTGCGTAGAGGAGGCGGAGCTGAGGGTGGTTGGAACATTGCCCTCACTGAGGGAGAGGGTGTGGCCATCTCTGCTCTGACTTAACGAAGGGCAGGGGAGCAGGGCGTCCAGGGCAGGGCCCTCAGAGCCCGGCAGGCCCAGTGGGGTGTCACAAGCATTTAGGCCCTGGCCAAAGGACGCCTTCTTTGTCTGCACAGCTGCCCAAACTCTCACCTTTCCACTCAGCCCGCCCTCATACTTGAAGTGTGTTTGGAAGCTGTCCGCGCAGTACAACTCGCTGCACAGCTAACCATAGGTCTGGGCATCATAGCTTCCGGCCAGGGGACCGAAGTTTGCAGGCAGTTGGGTCCCTGGAACCCCTCGGAGAGGATCCTGCCCGGGCCACAGGCCGCCCACTGCCCCTGCCCCAGATCGGGGGCCGCAAAGCAGCCCTGTCTGAGTCCCTGCCTCTAGAGGAAGTATAGGACCAACAGTTATAGAAAACGGAGTCCTCGCGTGCCACTCATTGGAGCGACACAAATAAGTCTTTGCCGACTCTCTGATGAAGCTTACGAGCGTTCACAGCTAAGCCTCTTACAAGGTCAGCTGTTTAGCTAAACATGAGCTCATGATCTAAATTTACCCAATAATGAAGAAATCAGCTACAAGGGGAGACCATAAGCAAAAACAATGAATACCAGAATTAGATTCCCAAGGCCATCCATCAGATGTTGGAATAATCAGGTTCAAGGCAGAAAATATACATAAAACTGGAACTGAAACAAGGAACAAGGATGTTTTCAAAGACTGGTAGGATCTTTAAAACATTTTTAAAGTACATGTCATTGATAAAGCTAAATACTCAAAACAGATTCATCATTGAGAAGAGTGAAATTATGCTGTTTTGAAAACTATGGCATGTCAGATTTTCTGCCTAATTATATAAGATGATTTCTCTAAAAAATACACATTATTTCAGAGACTTATTGGCTGTGAAATAAGTTAAGGGTATTTCAAATGGATTGTCTGCAAAGAAAGGTGAGATGTAGGGAATCACAGAAAGTCGAAAGGAAAATAGGTCAATATATACATTGCTATATGTTGAACTAAGCCTTAGGCCAGCAAAAATGTACAGGACCTGAGCCTTAGAATCTTACAAGTAAGCTGGGATCTTTAAAAGTTCAAATCTTTATAAGGAAAAAGATTTATTAAAATGAATAACCAAGTGTTTTAATTGACATCAGAAGATCAAAACAATAAAACCTGAAAACATAGAAAAAAGATAATGATATGAGCAGAACTTAATACAACAGAAAACGTATAAAATTCACGTGACGTAGTAAGTCCAAAGAATATTTTTGAAAAGATTTAAAAGACACACTTTGATTAAGGAAAACAAAAACATAAGTAAAGAATATACAGAGAGAATCAGGACAATGTTATAGCAGAGAATATCTGAAATGCCAGTAAATATGAACATTTCTCTAAAGTGGACCATTTCCTAGCTCCTAATGTTTACCAAAACTGACACAAGAGAAAATCATTTAAGGTCATCAAGTCTGTCCTTGGCATTCTCGGAATGCCCTGGCCTCAGAATGCAGCATGAATTGTCCACGGTAAACTGCGGAGAGGGGTCGGGGCTGATGGAGGATGGAACACTGCCCTCACTGAGGAAGAGGGTGTGGCCATCTCTGCTGTGACTGAACAAAGCTCAGGGGAACATGGGGCCCAGGGCAGGGCCCTCAGAGCCCGGCAGGCCCAGTGGCGTGTCACTAGCATTTAGGCCGTAGCCAAAGGGCACCTTCTTTGTCTGTACAGCTGCCCAAACTCCAACCTTTCCACTCAGGCCGCCATATTACTTGAAGTGTGTGCGGAACCTGTCCGTGCAGTAAAACTCACTGCAGAGCTAACCATAGGTCTGGGCATCGTAGGTTCCTGCCTGGTGACCGAAGTGCTCAGGCAGATGTGTCCCTGGGACACACGAGGAGAAGCTCATGCCCGGGCCACAGACCGCTCACTGCCCCGGCCCCAGATCGGAGACCACAAAGCAGCCCTATATGAGTCCCTGCCTATAGAGGAAGTATTGAACAAACCCTTGTAGAAAACGGGGTCCTAGCGGGCAACTCATTGGAGGGACACAAATAAATCTTTGCGACTTTCTGATGAAGCTTACGACCGTTCACACCTAAGCCTCTTACAAGGTCAGCTGTTTAGCTACACATGAGCTCATGATCTAAATTTACACAATATTGAAGAAATCAGATACAAGGGGAGACAATCTGCAAAAACAATCAATACCAGAATTAGATTCCAAAGGCCATCCATCAGATGTTGGAATAATCAGGTTCAAGGCAGAAAATATACATAAAACTGGAACTGAAACAAGGAACAAGGATGTTTTCAAAGACTGGTAGGATCTTTAAAACATTTTTAAACTACATATCATTGATAAAGATAAATACTCAAGGGTTTTGTAATACAACAGATTAATCTTTGAGAAGAGTGAATTTATGCTGTTTTGAAAATTATGGCTGGTCAGATTTTGTGCCTAATCATATAAGAAGATTTCTCTAAAAATTCACATTATTTCCAACACTTATTGGCTGTGTAATAAGTTAAGTTTATTTCAAATGGCATGTCTTCAAAGAAAGGTGAGATGTAGGGAATCACAGAAAGTCGAAGGGAAAATAGGTCCATATATACATTGCTATATGTTGATCTAATCCTTAGGCCAGCAAAAATGTAGAGGACCTGAGCCTTAGAATCTTACCATAAGCTGGAATCTTTAAAAGTTCAAATCTTTATAAGGAAAAAGATTTATTAAATTAATAACCAATTGTTTTAATTGACATCAGAAGATCAAAACAATAAACCCTGAGAACATAGAAAAAAGATAAATAATGATATGAGCAGAACTTAATACAACAGAAAACGTATAAAATTCAGGTGATGTAGTAAGTCCAAAGAATATTTTTGAAAAGATTTAAAAGACACACTTTGATTAAGGAAAACAAAAACATAAGTAAAGAATATACAGAGAGAATCAGGACAATGTTATAGCAGAGAATATCTGAAATGCGAAAAATTTGAATATTTTTGTAAAGTGGACCATTTCCTAGCTCTTAAAGTTTACCAAAACTGACACAAGAGGAAATCATTTAAGGTCATCATGTCTGCCCTTGGCATTCTCGGAACGCCCTGGTCTCAGAATGCAGCATCTGTAGTCCATGGTAACCTGCGGAGAGTGGGCGGGGCTGAGGGAGGTTGGAACACTGCCCTCACTGAGGGAGTTGGTGTGGCCATCTCTGCTGTGACTGAACAAAGGGCAGAGGAGCAGGGGGCCCAGGTCCGAGCCCTCAGAGCCCGGCAGGACCAGTTGGGTGTCACAAGAATTTAGGCCCAGGCCATAGGGCGCCTTCCTTTTCTGCACAGCTGCCCAAACTCTCACCTTTCCACTCAGGCGGCCATCTTACTTGAAGTGTGTGTGGAAACTGTCCGTGCAGTAAAACTCGCTGCACAGCTATCCATAGGTCTGGGCATCGTAGCTTCCTGCCAGGTGACTGAAGTGCACAGGCAGATGTGTCCTTGAGACACAGGCGGAGAGGCTCCTGCCCGGGCCACATGCCGCCCAATGCCGGGGCCCCAGATCAGGGGCCACAAACAGCCCTCTCTGAGTCCCTGCCTCTAGAGGAAATTTTGGACCAACACTTGTACAAAACGGGGTCCTCGCGGGCAACGCATTGGAGGGACACAAATAAATCTTTGTGACTTTCTGATGAAGCTTACGAGCGTTCACACCTAAGCCTCTTACAAGGTCAACTGTTTAGCTAAGCATGAGCTCATGATCTAAATTTATACAATAATGAAGAAATCAGCTACAAGGGGGAGACAATTAGCAAAAACAATCAATACCAGAATTAGATTCCCTAGGCCATCCATCACATGTTGGAATAATCAGGTGCAAGGTAGAAAATATACATTAAACTGGAACTGAAACAAGAAACAAGGATGTTTTCAAAGACTGGTAGGATCTCTAAAACATTTTTAAAATACATGTCATTGACAAAGCTAAATATTCAAAAGTTGTGTAATACAACAGATTCATCATAGAGAAGAGTGAAATTATGCTGTTTTGAAAACTATGGCAGGTCAGATTTTCTGCCTAATCATATAAGAAGATTTCGCTAAAAAATAAATATTATTTCAAGGACTTATTGGCTGTGAAATAAGTTAAGGGTATTTCAAATGGCTTGTCTACAAAGAGAGGTGAGATGTATGGAATCACAGAAAGTCGAAGGGAAAATAGGTCAATATATACATTGCTCTATGTTGAACTAAGCCTTAGGCAAGCAACAATGTAGAGGACCTGACCCTTAGAAACATACAAGTAAGCTGGAATCTTCAAAAGATGAAATCTTTATAAGTAAAAATATTTATGAAAATGAATAAACAAGTGTTTATATTGACATAAGAAGATCAAAACATTAAACCCTGAAAAGATAGAAAAAAGATAAATAAAGATATGAGCAGAACTTAATACAACAGAAAACGTATAAAATTCAGGTGATGTAGTAAGTCCAAAGAATATTCTTTGAAAATATTTAAAAGACACACTTTGATTAAGGAAAACAAAAATATAAGTAAAGAATATACAGAGAGAATCAGGACCATGTTATAGCAGCGAATATCTGAAATGCCATAAATTTGAACATTTCTGTAAAGTGGACCATTTCCTAGCTCCTAAAGTTTACCAAAACTGACACAAGAGGAAATCATTTAAGGTCATCATGTGTGCCCTTGGCATTCACGATACACCCTGACCTCAGAATGCAGCATCTGTAGTCCATGGTAACCTGCGGAGAGGGGGCGGGGCTGAGGGAGGTTGGAACACTGCCCTCACTGAGGGAGTGGGTGTGGCCATCTCTGCTGTGACTGAACAAAGGGCAAGGGCGCAGTGGGCCCAGGAAGGGCCCTCATAGCCCGGCAGGACCAGGGTTGTGTCACAAGCATTTAGGCCTACGCCAAAGGGCGCCTTCTTTGTCTCCACAGCTGCCCATGGTGTCACCTTTCCACTCAGGCCGCCGACTTACTTGAAGTGTGTGTGGAACCTGTCCGTGCAGTAAAACTCTCTGCACAGCTAACCATAGGTCTGGGCATCGTAACTTCCTGCCAGGTGACCGAAGTGCGCAGGCAGATGAGTCTGTGGGGCATACGCGGAGAGGCTTCTACCCGGGCCACAGGCCGCTCACAGCCCCGGCCCCAGATCGGGGGCCTCAAAGCAGCCCTGTCTGTGTCCCTGTCTCTAGAGGAAGTACTGGACCAACACTTGTAGAAAACGGGGTCTTAGCGGGCAACTCATTGGATAGACACAAATAAATCTTGCCGACTTTCTGATGAAGCTTACGAGCGTTCACACCTAAGCCTCTTAGAAGGTCAGCTGTTTAGCTAAACATGAGCTCATGATCTAAATGTACACAAAAATGAAGAAATCAGCTACAAGGGGGAGACATTTAGCAAAAACTATCAATACCAGAATTAGATTCCCTAGGCCATCCATCAGATGTTGGAATAATCAGGTGCAAGGCAGAAAATATACATAAAACTGGAACTGAAACAAGGAACAAGGATGTTTTCAAAGACTGGTAGGATCTCTAAAACATTTTTAAAGTACATGTCATTGACAAAGTTAAATACTCAAAGATGGTGTAATACAACAGATTCATCATTGAGAAGAGTGAAATTATGCTGTTTTGAAAACTATGGCAGGTCAGATTTTCTGCCTAATTATATAAGAAGATTTCTCTTAAAAATACACATTATTTCAAAGACTTATGGGCTGTGAAGAAAGTTAAGGGTATTTCAAATGGCTTGTCTGCCAAGAAAAGTCAGATGTAGGGAATCACAGAATGTCGAGGGGAAAATAGGTCAATATATTCATTGCTATAGGGTGAACTAAGCCTAAGGACAGGAACAATGTAGAGGACCTGACCCTTAGAAACTTACAAGTAAGCTGGAATGTTCAAAAGTTCAAATCTTTATAAGGAAAAAGATTTATTAAAATGAATAACCATGTGTTTTATATGACATCAGAAGATCAAAACAATAAACCCTGAAAACATAGAAAAAAGATAAATAAAGATATGAGCAGAACTTAATACAACAGAAAACGTATAAAATTCAGGTGTTGTAGTAAGTCCAAAGAATATTTTTGAAAAGATTTAAAAGACACACTTTGATTAAGGAAAACAAAAACATAATTAAAGAGTATACAGAGACAATCAGGACAATGTTATAGCAGAAAATATCTGAAATGCCAGTATATTTGAACATTTTTGTAAAGTGGACCATTTTCTAGCTCCTAAAGTTTACCAAAACTGACACAAGAGGAAATCATTTAAGTTCATCATGTCTGCCCTTGGCATTCTCGGAACTACCTGGCCGCAGAATGCAGCATCTGTAGTCCATGGTAACCTGGGGAGAGGTTGCAGGGCTGAGGGCGGTTGGAACACTGCCCTCACTGAGGGAGTGTGTTTGGCCATCTCTGCTGTGACTGAACAAAGGGCAGGGGAGCCGGGTGACCAAGGCAGGGCCCTCAGAGCCCGGCATGCCCAGTGGGGTGTCACAAGCATTTAGGCCCAGGCCAAAGGGCGCCTTCTTTGTCTGCACAGCTGCCCAAACTCTCACCTTTCCACTCAGGCCGCCATCTTACTTGAAGTGTGTGTGGAAACTACCGTGCAGTAAAACTCGCTGCAGAGCTAACCATAGGTCTGGGCATCGTAGCTTCCTGCCAGGTGACCGGAGTGTGCAGGCAGATGGGTCACTGGGATACACGCGGAGAGTCTCCTGCCCGGGCCACACGCCACTCAATGCCCCGGCCCCAGATCGGAGGCCACAAAGCAGCCCTGTCTGAGTCCCTGCCTCTAGAGGAAGTATTTGTTCAACACTTGTAGAAAACGGGGTCCTAGGGGACAACTCATTGGAGGGACACAAATAAATCTTTGCCGACTTTCTGATGAAGCTTACGAGCGTTCACACCTAAGCCTCTTACAAGGTCAACTGTTTGGCTAAACATGAGCTCATGGTCTAAGTTTACAATAATGAAGAAATCAGCTACAAGGGGGAGACAATTAGCAAAAACAATCAATACCAGAATTAGATTCCCTAGGCCATCCATCAGATGTTGGAATAATCAGGTGCAAGGCAGAAAATATACATAAAACTGGAACTGAAACAAGGAACAAGGATGTTTTCAAAGACTGGTAGGATCTCTAAAACATTTTTAAAGTACATGCCATTGACAAAGCTAAATATTCAAAGTTTGTGTAATACAACAGATTCATCATAGAGAAGAGTGAAATTATGCTGTTTTGAAAACTATGGCAGGTCAGATTTTCTGCCTAATTATATAAGAAGATTTCGCTAAAACATACACATTATTTCAAAGACTTATTGGCTTTGAAATAAGTTAAGGGTATTTCAAATGGCTTGTCTGCAAAGAAAGGTGAGATGTAGGGAAACACAGAAAGTCGAGGGGAAAATAGGTCAATATATACATTGCTATATCTTGAACTAAGCCTTAGGCGAGCAATAATGTAGACGATCTGACCCTTAGAATCTTACAAGTAAGCTGGAATCTTCAAAAGTTCAAATCTTTATAAGTAAAAAGATTTATGAAAATAATAACCAAGTGTTTTAAATGACACCAGAATATCAAAACAATAAACCCTGAGAACATAGAAAAAAGATAAATAAAGATATGAGCAGAACTTATTACAAGAGTAAACGTGTAAAATTGAGGTGATTTAGTAAGTCCAAAAATATTCTTTGAAAAGATTTAAAAGACACACTTTGATTAAGGAAAACAAAAACATAAGTAAAGAAGATACAGAAAGAATCAGGACAAACTTATAGCAGAAAATATAGGAAATGCCAGTAAATTTGAACATTTCTGTAAAGTGGACCATTTCCTAGTTCCTAAAGTTTACCAAAACTGACACAAGAGGAAATCATTTAAGGTCATCATGTCTGCCCTTGGCATTCTCGGAACGCCCTGGCCTCAGAATGCAGCGTCTGTAGTCCATGGTAATCTGCGGAGAGTGGGCGGGGCTGAGGGAGGTTGGAACCCTGCCCTCACTGAGGGAGTGGGTGTGGCCATCTCTGCTTTGACTGAACAAAGGCAAGGGAGCAGGGGTCCCAGGGCAGGGCCCTCAGAGCCCGGCAGTCCCAATGGTGTGTCACAAGCATTTAGACCCAGGCCAAAGGGCGCCTTCTTTGTCTGCACAGCTGCCCACACACTAACCTTTCCACTCAGCCCGCCCTCATACTTGAAATGGGTGTGGAACCTGTCCACGCAGTACACCTCGCTGCACAGCTAACCTTAGATCTGGACATCGTACCTTCCTGCAAGGTGACTGAAGTTCGCAGGAAGATGGGTCCTTGGTACACACGCGGAGAGACCCCTGCGCGGGCCACAGGCCGCCCACTGCCGCTGCCCCAGATCGGGGGCCGCAAAGCAGCCCTGTCTGAGTCCCTGCCTCTAGAGGAAGTATTGGACCAACACTTGTAGTAAACGGGGTCCTCGCGGGCAACTCATTGGAGGGACACAAATAAATCTTTGCCGACTTTCTGAAGAAGCTTACGAGCGTTCACACCTAAGCCTCTTACAAGGTCAGCTGTTTAGCTAAACATGAGCTCATGATCTAAATTTACACAATAATGAAGAAATCAGCTACCAGGGGGAGACAATCAGCAAAAACAATCAATACCAGAATTAGATTCCCAAGGCAATCCATCAGATGTTGGAATACTCTGGTGCAAGGCAGAAAATATACATAAAACTGGAACTGAAACAAGGAACAAGGATGTTTTCAAAGACTGATAGGATCTCTAAAACATTTTTAAAGTACATGTCATTGACAAAGCTAAATATTCAAAGTTGTGTAATACAACAGATTCATCATAGAGAATAGTGAAATTATGCTGTTTTGAAAACTATGGCAGGTCAGATTTTCTGCCTAAATATATAAGAAGATTTCTCTGAAAAATACACATTATTTCAAAGACTTATGGGCTGTGAAGTAAGTTAAGGGTATTTCAAATGGCTTGTCTGCAAAGAAAGGTGAGATGTAGGGAATCACAGAAAGTCGAGGGGAAAATAGGTCAATATATACATTGCTATAGGGTGAACTAAGCCTTAGGCCAGCAACAATGTAGATGACCTGACCCTTAGAAACTTACAAGTAAGTTGGAATCTTTCAAAGTTCAAATCATTATAAGTAAAAAGATTTATTAAAATGAAAAACCAAGTGTTTTAATTGACATCAGAACATACAAACAATAAACCATGAGAACATAGAAAAAAGATAAATAAAGATATGAGCAGAATTTAATACAACAGAAAACGTATATAATTGAGGTGATTTAGTAAGTCCAAAGAATATTCTTTGAAAAGATTTAAAAGACACACTTTGATTAAGGAAAACAAAAACATAAGTAAAGAATATACGGAAAGAATCAGGACAATCTTATAGCAGAGAATATAGGAAATGCCAGTAAATTTGAACATTTCTGTAAAGTGGACCATTTCCTAGCTCCTAAAGTTTACCAAAACTGACACAAGAGGAAATCATTTAAGGTCATCATGTCTGCCCTTGGCATTCTCGGAACGCCCTGGCCTCAGAATGCAGCATCTGTAGTCCATGGTAACCTGCGGAGAGGGGGCGGGGCTGAGGGAGGTTGGAACACTGCCCTCACTGAGGGAGTGGGTGTGGCCATCTCTGCTTTGACTTAACAAAGGCAGGGGAGCAGGGGTCCCAGGGCAGGGCTCTCAGAGCCCGGCAGGCCCAATGGGGTGTCACAAGCATTTAGGCCCAGGCCAAAGGGCGCCTTCTTTGTCTGCACAGCTGCCCAAACACTAACCTTTCCACTCAGCCCGCCCTCATACTTGAAGTGTGTGTGGAACCTGTCCACGCAGTACACCTCGCTGCACAGCTAACCATAGGTCTGGGCATCGTAGCTTCCTGCCAGGGGACCGAAGTTCGCAGGCAGATGGGTCCCTGGGACACAAGCGGAGAGGTTCCTGACCGGGCAACAAGCCGCTCACTGCCCCGGCCCCAGATCGGGGGCCACAAAGCAGCCCTGTCTAAGTCTCTGTCTCTAGAGGAAATTTAGGACCAACACTTGTAGAAAACGGGGTCCTAGCGGGCAACTCATTGGAGGGACACAAATAAATCTTTGCGACTTTCTGATGAAGCTTACGAGCGTTCACACCTAAGCCTCTTACAATGTCAACTGTTTAGCTAAACATGAGCTCATGATCTAAATTTACACAATAATGAAGAAATCAGCTACAAGGGGGAGACAATTAGCAAAAACAATCAATACCAGAATTAGATTCCCTAGGCCATCCATCACATGTTGGAATAATCAGGTGCAAGGCAGATAATATACATAAAACTGGAACTGAAACAAGGAACAAGGATGTTTTCAAAGTCTGGAAGGATCTCTAAAACATTTTTAAAGTACATGTCATTGACAAAGCTAAATACTAAAAGGTTGTGTAATACAACAGATTCATCATAGAGAAGAGTGAAATTATGCTGTTTTGAAAACTATGGCATGTCAGATTTTCTGCCTAATTATATAAGAAGATTTCGCTAAAAAATACACATTATTTCAAAGACTTATTGGCTGTGAAATAAGTTAAGGGTATTTCAAACGGCTTGTCTGCAAAGAAAGGTGAGATGTAGGGAATCACAGAAAGTCGAGGGGAAAATAGGTCAATATATACATTGCTATATGGTGAACTAAGCCTTAGGCCCGCAACAATGTAGAGGACCTGACCCTTAGAAACTTACAAGTAAGCTGGAATCTTCAATACTTCAAATCTTTATAAGTAAATAGATTTATGAAAATGAATAACCAAGTGTTTTAATTGACATCAGAAGATCAAAACAATAAACCCTGAGAACATAGAAAAAAGATAAATAAAGATATGAGCAGAACTTAATACAACAGAAAACGTATAAAATTCAGATGATGTAGTAAGTCCAAAGAATATTCTTTGAAAAGATTTAAAGGACACGCTTTGATTTAGGAAAACACAAACATAAGTAAAGAATATACAGAAAGAATCAGGACAATGTTACAGCAGAGAATATGGGAAATGCCAGTAAATTAGAACATTTCTGTAAAGTGGACCATTTCCTAACTCCTAAAGTTTACCAAAACTGACACAAGAGGAAATCATTTAAGGTCATCATGTCTGCCCTTGGCATTCTCGGAACGCCCTGGCCTCATAATGCAGCATCTTTAGTCCATGGTAACCTGCGGAGAGGGGGCGGGGGTGAGGGAGGTTGGAACACTGCCCTCACTGAGGGAGTGGGAGTGGCCATCTCTGCTGTGACTGAACAAAGGGCAGGGGAGCAGGGGCCCAGGGCAGGGCCCTCAGAGCCCGGCAGTCCCAGTGGGGTGTCACAAGCACACGGTGGGTGCTTTGCTGAGGTCGTGGATGAGTCCTGCCTGCTCACTTGCACCTGCCGGGTGTGGGTCTGGCCCAGGGCTCTCCCCTCACCTCACCCCTGCCGGCCAACTGCGGCCCTTGACTCCTTCTAGACCCAGAGACAGCACCGTGCTCCCTCACAGAATCAGAACAACGTGAATTAAAAGCCCAATCCTGACTAAGAGGGCGCCCCAGGGTGTGTGGCTTAGCCTCTCTGAACCTCAGTTTTTTCATCTGTACATTGGACACGATGGCAGACCTGGTTTGCTGTGAGACCCACCCGAGGGCAGGCAGGCACACAGCGAGCGGGCAATCGACCAAGTCTGGCTACCACCTTCACTTCTACAGTTTTCACTGTGTAACCCTCCAGCTGCCCCGTTGAGCCCACAGGATTCCCGGAGCCAAGATCGGGGCCTCCTGGAGCGCCCTGTGGTTCGGCCTCTGTGTCCTGTGGGGAGGTCAGGTGAAAGTTCAGGGACAGTAAATAAACTCACAGGCTGAGTGAGGTGAGCACCTTCACCTTTGGTCCAGAGGCCCTACTTTATCTCCTGTCCCTCCCGCCTGTCCTGTTTGCCCACGTCAAGGTGATGGACAGTGGGTAAACATGGCCCCAGCAGGCTGGCCCGCTGAGGGGCAGCGGGGCAACGGGGGCAGTGGAGGACAGCCAGGAGAGGCTGGGGACGGTGTGGGGACCAGACCCAGGAGTCTGGGGACCAGAGCCGGCTGCAGGAAAGAGCCCACCCCCACCTCCAGGGCTGGTCCCATCTCCCAGGGTCGCAGACCAACAGAAACCCAGCCCAGCCAGCTACAGGCCCGCCTGGACACCCAGCTCTTGGTTCACCCTCAGCCCCTTACCCCCTGGATCCCACCTCCCTCTGCGGGACTAAGGGAGCACCCATTCCTTCACCTGACAATTGTTACCCCGGCACCCAATGAGCATGGTCACCGAGCTAGTGAGCAAGTTAGAGGGGTCCTGTCCCAGGGGCTGTCTCTGTCCAAGTCCACGTGGGATTCCAGATCCAGAAAGTCAAGGTGTCTGCTCAGCTGACCTCATGCCTCATGGAAATCCCTCGGCCTCTGTTAAGGGGCCGTAGAAAAAAAGCCTTTTGAAGGCATGGACCACCCTCTTCCTCTCTCATAAGGAAACATCTGATAAATCACTGCTGGACCCTAGCCCCAGGAAAACTAGTCCTCCAGGTGAATGCTTCCTCCCATTGGCCGGAAGGGCAAGCCCATCTTCTTTCTTTCCTTGCTGTGGCTGCCAGGAAGCTCAGGCTCACATCATGTGACCAATGGCCCTCTCTCCGGTCCCTGAGACACTCTTCTCTTTCCTCTTCCCTCTACAGTATTCCTGAACTTTTCCTTCGATTTCCATAATTAAGTTCTGTGTTTCAGTATGTATTTTTTTTGCAGAAGATTCCCAGTGAATACACAGAAAATGTTTAATTGTGTATATACCCAGCCACTTAACATTGCAAAATAAATAATTTCCAGTGGTGTCCTCAAAACACTGGTGCACACACACATGCGTGCACATACACACAATCTTGAGTTCTCCCCTTAGCCCACTTTCCCGGATGCATTGTATCTCTAGAGGTATGAGTGTCATACTCATCCCCCTGCTACCACCCTGCTTTCAGCCTACACCTCGTCCCTACTGGGGCGTAGGGGATGGGGAGGGAGTTTGGCAGGCAGAGTCCCTGGACCTAGATCCTGCTTTGCCCCCATGAAAGTGAACACTTGGGGGGCCCCTCCTGGCCCCCAGTTATACACCTGGAACACAGGAGTTAGTGATGGTTCCTCTCGGAGGGGAGGGAGGATTCACTGCCCCAATTGCCACGTCTGACCCTCTTCCAGGAAGCCACCCCCTCCCCGACCATGGGCTCCCACTCTGTAGACTCTGACCAAAGCCCTGGGCTGACCCCCAGAGAGAACCCCATGAAAAGCCAGCCCGAGCCAGCACCGCCAGGTTCTGGGCGCTGCCAGGAGCCTCGCTGGCCACTCCATGTGCAATGCGGTCCCTCCTTCTCCCCTCCAGACTCGGGGTTCCCCCAGGGCAGGGGCCTCACCTTCACCCCACAGGCCGGCGGAACCCAACACTAGGAGCCCTCCTCCCCCCAGCCCTACGGAAATGCCCCAGCCGCTCCTCTCCCCAGCACCCCTGCCCCGGTCCAGGTTTGCTGAGGTCGCAGACTGCCCTCCCCAGATCTATGTACCTGATGAGTCCAGCCACGTGAGGACCATGATGGGGAAACCAGGTCTGGGACAAGTTCAACCGAAGAGGCAGGAGCTGGAGGTGTCCAAGGCACAGGGCCCCCATACCCCGCCCACCCTGGGCTCTGCAAGAGGCTGCCGCAGGTTCCCCAGGACACCCTGCCCCCTGCACACCGCAGAGCTGCCTCTGCCAGTCCCTAACACAATTCATCCCCAACCTAACTGCAATGTGCAATAAAGGAAGGATAATCAGTATTAATATTAGTTATTGTTATTGATTTCAGCTTGAAAGAATTGATTTCCAGTCTGGGCCCCTTTTATGAGGCTCTTTGCAGAAGACCCATGGATGCGGCCCACCACTATTTGTGGACCGGCCCCCTCACCAGGCCGGGCCTGCAAAAATCACCGCAGGGACAGCGGGGAAGAGGAGGAGTGAGGAAGTGAGGAGAGGTGGGTGAGGATGGACGGCCCCGGGGTGGAAACACTTCCACGCTCTGTGCTCCACAAGGAGCTGACACCAGGGGCTGGGTGGACCCTCATTCATCCAGGGAGCATAGATCTTAAAAGGCCACGTCATGGGCCTGCTTTTTCTCTTTGCTCCCCGTTCACCCACCTCCCCACTCCAGCTCCACCTCCAGGGCCCTGCCTGATGAGCCTGCCTCCTGCTGAGTTCTCCCCGACCCCATCCCCTTCCCCTGCCCACCCAGAGCCCCTACTCCCCCACCCCCATTTCTTCTGAATACCCAGGATCAGTTGAGACCCTGCTCTGGGCTCCTACCCACCACAGCCCTGCCGTGTGCCCACTGATGGAGCAGGTGCAGAAGCCTGGGTCTCACTCCAAGTTACCTGCAGAGACGTACTCCAAGCCTGGCTTCCACGCACACACAGGTTTGTTGAATGAATGAATGACCACGGCGTTTTTGAACACCTACTATGTGCCCGGTCCTAGGCTCCTAGAATGTCAGAGTTGGAGGACCATCTGATAATTTAGAGACAGTTAGAGATGATCTCATCCACTCCCTGTACAGATGGGGAAACTGAGGCCCAGGGAAGGGAAGGGACTTTCCCAGAGTCACTTGTTCCCCCTCTGGTGCTCTCTGGGCAGACCACACAGTCCTGCCAGGGCAGGGCAGGAGCAGGACAGAGTCCCGTCACAGGTTCCCATGGAATTTTCTCACCTACAGGAGAAAGCGCTGTCCCACCCCCACCCATGAGCCCACTCTCCCCTCCGGCTGGCTTCCTGATGGGGGTATAGGGGGGTCAGGGGGGCAGGGTCCCTCTCTTCCTCTCCAGCACCCACCGCTTCAGATTCCAGAAAAGACAAGAAATCAGATTTCTGGTTGTCTGCAAAGGACAATTTCTTGCCAACGACGTGATGCCAGGACTCATTCATTCCTTCCCTTAACTGTTCGTTGACTCTTTGAAGGATTAACCAAGACATGGCACCAGGAATGTCAGACAAGGGCCAGAACATTAAACACGACAAATCCAGGCATTTTATAATGACTTCAAAGGCATGAAAACTACGACCCTGAAGAAGTGCAAAGCAGGCAAGAGCCTTTATGCTCCATAGAGGTAGCGGTGGATCCGGGGAAGAGCACACGTCCAGGGAGCCGTCCAGGGGGCGAGGCCCCTCATCTGAGTTCCTGGGGGCTGCGGGCTCCTCGTACACCCCGACCCAGCCCTCTGCACTAGGGGCGTCCTCATTTCTTTGATGCAGGGGGCGCCTTTGTGAACCTGGCGGAGCCCATGAGTCCTCCTCAGCGGCATGGGTGGTGTCAGGGGCAGTGCACCCTGCAGCCCACCCAAACACCCTCCAGGCTTCCCTGGCAGCGGGTAGAGCCCTGCTTGTACCACCCAGGTACAGCGCCCAGGGCTCTCCTGAGATTCCCAAGGTCACCCCGGGGAGAGGCAAAGCTGGAATCCAGCCGCAGCTCCAACCGATCCCAAAGCCCAGGTCCTGCCCCTGGGAGGCTGCCCGCGTGCCCCTCGCCAGGCAACCTAAGACGGCCCTGGGCTGGGGGCCTGGACATCTAAGGGGTACCGAGGATGCAGTGCAGGTGTTCTCTGGATAAAGCAGCTCCCTTCGTGCTGGCAACGTCCGCGTGGCACCCCCTCCATCAGAGCCACCCTCCCCCACCCCTGCTCCTTCATCCTGGTTGCCAAGCCCCTTCCTTGAGCTACCTCTGCGCTTCAGAATCATACGCCAGGGAAGAAAGAGGCCTGGCGGCGGGTGCCAGGCCACCCGCAGTGGAACTGTTTTCTGCAACTTTGCGTGGATTTCCTGAGAAGCCGGTGACGGTTCTCTTCCCTCCGTGGCTGAGCCATAAAAATAGAGTAACCTCCGCAGCAGCGGGCTCACCCCCAAGCCCAGCCCTCCGCCTTCTGCCTGATGCACCATCCCTCCCCCAGGCTTAGGGCGGGCAGCAAAGCATCTTCTCCTGCAACTGGG
Organism: Mesoplodon bidens; assembly: GCF_964165515.1. Lineage (NCBI taxonomy): Eukaryota > Metazoa > Chordata > Mammalia > Artiodactyla > Ziphiidae > Mesoplodon > Mesoplodon bidens. The sequence continues at coordinate 10,673,056 of NC_138180.1, forward strand.
TCGCAGAGTCCTTGCCTCCCGAGTGGCTGATAAGTTCTGTCCCAACTTAGCTAATGAGGAGCCAGCGGAGCTGGGCTTCCATCTTCCGAGGGCGCCCCACTCCCGACCGGGACCCATGCGTTGTCTACTGTCACCGCTGCGAAATGAGGGCCATCACAGGAGCCCAGAGCACCTGCTAAGGGACAACGGGGTCCAGTGGTTGGGAGGAGCAAGGCTGCCAGGGCCGGGGAGGGACAATGCGGTAACGACTCCAGAGTGATAACAATGGGTCTTTAACTAATTAGTATCTCAAGCCCTCCTTAAAAGCTACATTGGGCAAAATGACTTTAAATACTGTTTTAGCCTATTACCATCCTATAAATTAATCGCTCACAGCACACAGAGGCGTCCTAAGGGGGCGATTGGGATAGAGCAGTGAAGTAATTATGCGCGAGACAAGAAACTCCCGCAGAAGAGGCATATTTTACACTTAAGTTATAATTAAAATTTGAGAAATCTCTTCCACCCAGTGCACAAATATAATCTCTGTCAACCTCCCCGAGAGGTGCGATTCTAATCAATTTATTTGCTGTTGGAAGATACCAAGGCGGTAACCGATCACGGTCTGGGCTTCAAATACAGAGGCAGATACGATCCAGAACAGGATCTTTGCAGCAACTCCACCAAGCTCAGATTTGTGGTTATTAAACCTAAAAATCCAGAACCTGCCCAGCAACCTGCAGGGAAGAGAGAAGCACGGTGAGCTTTCGTGAGCCCAGGGTCAGGAGGCAAGGGTGGGGGCACAGGCCCTCTGGGGTGAGGACCAGCCCGGGGTCTGCACGCAGGAGAGGTAGGAAGCCCCGGTGGGCTGGATGCCAGTGTGGGGGGCCCACGGGAGTCCCGGGGGCAGGCAGGACTCCAGATCAGGAAGGGGTGCAGATGGTGCCCACTGAGCTGGGAGCCCGGGGTCCTGCCAGGGTGGAGAGCCCCGCCCTTGCCCCAGGGAGATGGAGTCTTCATCGTGCTTTAATTGCTCACCCTAGTTTAAAAGCAACAATGCCATAAACGCCCTCTTTCAGAAACATGGAGAGACAGGAAGGGTCTGCCCTGCTCCTTGGTAGCTCTCCTCAGGACAGTTTTGCTCTCTCCCCCAAAATGGGCAAATTTCATGACTGCCTTCCCCCCATTCCAGTGCAGAAGTTGATCGCAGCTTAGACCTTGTGATGAGGGATGATCTCCCAGACCAATGCCTGCCCCTCCTCCGGGCCTCTCCGGAGGGCTTGGACTGCTGCGTCCATAGGAGGCAGATGGCCTCCGGCCCTTACTGAGTGTTTCCCATGCGTTCGGCGCTCCCCAGAAGGCGCCGGGGGGCTGGGGAGCTGTTGACCCATTTGGCAGCAGGGAAGACTGAGGCTCCAGGAAGCTGAATAGTGAGGCCAGCAAGTGGAGGAGCTGAGCTTCAGATCCAGCACCTTTGGTCTCAGAGGCCAGTCTTGTACCCGCTGCCCTCTGCTCTGTGGAGTGGGGGTGCCTACACCACGCCAAAGTGGGAGCAGAGGGTGTCCACCCAGCACCCCCAGGCAGGGAAACCCCGGGGTGGTGGTGTCTTAGTCTGCTCGGGCAGCCATAACAAACTACTGCGGATGGGACGGCTTAAACAACAGAAATATATTTTCTCAGTTTGGGAGGCTAGAGCTCCAGGATCAAGGTGTGGTCCGTTGGGGCTGGGTTCTGGGGAGAGCGCGCTTGTTGGCTCGCAGGTGGCTGCCTTCCGTCCACTTCCTCACGTGGCCTCTTGTCTGTGGGGACAGAGAGAGAGCTTGGGTGTCTTCCTCTTCTTTGAGGGACACTAGTTTCATCATATCAGGGCCTCACCCTTACAAACTCATCTAACTTTAATTACCTCCGTAAAGGCTGTATCTCCAAATACAGTCACATAGGGCGTTGCTCAAGGCTTCAGCACATGGAATTAGGGAGACACAGTTCAGCCCATTACAGCGGGGAAGATGCTCTTACCCAGAACAGGGGGTGAGCAGCTGCGACCCCCAGGGTCGCTCATCACAAGACTCTGAGGCCAGGAAACCCACGACCAGAAACCAGAAAGCACGCACTAGGCCCAGCCAGACCGGCCAGGTCCAGGACCGCTTGGAGTGATTACAGAGCGGCGGGCAATCCAGGGGCCGGAGAGAGCTGAGTGTCTGAGCGTACAAGTGCACCTGGGTTATCCTGACCACCCCTTACCGCACAGAGCAGTGCAACCCCAAAGTGCACACCTCCGTGGGTCCTCACAAAGCAGATCAACGTGGCACCACCAGCCCCCAAGCCCCCACGTCCGGTAACCATGGTCCTGACTTCCAAAGTCACAGGTTAGGTTTGCTTGTTTTGAAATCCACAAAAGGGGAATCAGACAGAATGTGATCTTTTCCATCTGCGTCCTTGGGCTCAGCACGCCATCCGGGAGGCACCCACGTTGTGGCTTGTAGTGTGTGGTTTGTTACCGTCAGGGCTGTATGTGTGACGTGGACCCACCTGGTTAGTTTATCCGTGCTACTGACAGTGGACGTTCGGGCAGTTGCCAGCTTCTTGTTCAAACAGACAAACAGGACTCCTCTTGTACATCTCTTCCGGCCAGTTCACACACTCAGTGGGGGAATGGCTGGGGTCTAGGCTACAGGTGTACCCCGCTTGTGGATGATACCGAATGGTTTTCCAGGGTGGTTGAATCACGCCACACACACCACAACCTCGCCAGCAAGAGCTATTGTCAGTGTCTTGAGTTTTAGACATGCTGGTAGGTGTGTAGTGGTGCCTGACTTGAGTTTTATGTGCATTTCCCACATGAATCATGAGCTTGGGGAACTTTTCATGTGCCTAGTGGCTACTTGGAAATCTTATTTTAGATGGGGCCTGTTTAAGAATTCTGCCCATTTTTCTACTGATTGTCTTTTTCTTACTGATTTGTAGGAGTTCTTTCTGGGTCCTGGATGTGGGTCTTCTGTTGGATGAATATATGGCAAACACACTCTCCAGCTTTGGGGCTTGCCTTTTCATCTCCCGATTTTGTCTTTCGATGAACAGAATGCTTCCTTTTAAAGGAATATAGTCTATCATTTTTTTCCCTCTAGGCCCCTGTCTGGTCTCAAGGCTGGATGGTGAGGTCACCTCTTCATCCTCTAGATTCTTATACCCCAGGCTAGCTCCCCTGCTGGTCCAGCCCCTCAGAACATCCCCAAGTGTCCTGAGGCCCTGGTTGCTACGCCTTCCTCAGGCTGTGGCTGCAGGTTTATCTACTGACTCTCAGAATTAGGCAGAGAAATGCCAAGAGATGCCTCCAGTGGACCACCCAGGTGCTAAATGTATTGTCCCTCCCCTAGAGTATAAAAGCAGCCCCATTTCCTCTTGATGCTCCTGGTCAATTACCCCTGCCAGGATGGTCTCTTAGCAAAAAGGAGCCTGAAGTGACAGGGTGGCAGGCATGAGCTCATGTTTAATGAGATTCTTATGGTGTCACCTGGTGGAAGTGTTCCCTGCTGGGAGGTAGCACTTGTGGACCACAGAGCCTGGGATTGTGGGGATGGAGAATACAAATTTCTCAAGTAGGTTACTGGGAGTGATGGTGTGTGGGACCCCTCCTACTGAAATCTTCGGCTCCCAGACCCAGGACTCTGCCCACTGGGGGCACAGCATCATACATCCTAGAAGATGCACCTCATCTTCACAGGTAACATCTCCAAGCCAGAGTCAGCTGTGTCTTCGTAAGGCTGCTCCATCCCTCTACCAGTCCGCGGTTGCTGGGGTACAATATGTGCTACAATCACGACCAGACCGTCCACTGCCAGACCTTTGTTGTAAAGTTTGTTCTCCTTTTTCTAGTTTCTTCAGGTGGAAGGTGAGGTTATTGATTTGAGATCCTTTTTAAGGTAGACATTTACTGCTGTAGATTTCCCTCTGAGCACCGCTTTAATTATATCTCTTACTGTTTTGCTTTGTTGTGTTTTGGTTTTCATTCTCTTCAAAGCATTTTCTAATTTCCTTGTTTTTCTTTGATCCATGGGTTATTTAAGAATGTGTTGTTTAATGCCCCCATATTTGACTTTCCAAATTTCCTTCTGCTATTAATTTCTAATTTCATTCCATTGCAGTCAGAGCACATATTTTTTAGGATTTCAATCTTTTTAAATGTACTGAGACTTATTTATACCATAATATATGGTCTGTCCTGGAGAATGTTCCATGTGCACTTGGGAAGAATGTATATTTTGCTGTTTCTGGATGGAGTGTTCTATAGATATCTGTTAAGCTCCCTTGGTAGATAGTCTTGTTGAGGTTTTTAAGTTCCTTGCTGAGTTTCTAATTGTTAGATCCATTATTGAAAGTGGAGTACTGACGTTTCCAACTATTATAGTTGAATTCTCTACTTCTCTCAATTCTGTCATTTTTTTTTTTTTGCTCCATGTATTTGGAGCTCTGTTGTCAGGTGCATATATATCCACAATTGTCAAATCTTCTTCATGGACTGACCCTTCTACCATTTTATCTCCTTTTTTGTCTCTAAAAGCAGTTTTTGTACTAATGTCTATTTTGTCTGATACTAGTGTAACCACTCCACCTCTCTTTTGAATACAGTTTGCATGGAATATATTTCTCCATCCTTTTGCTTTCAACCTATTCGTGTCTGGTTCTAAAGTGAGTCCGTCATAGATAGCACATCACTGGATCATGTCATTTTATCTGACTTGCTAATCTCTGCCTTTTAACTGAAGAGTTTAAATCTATTTACATTTAATATAATTACTTATAAGAAAGAAATTACTTCTGTCATTGTGTGATTTGGTTTCTATACCTCTTTTCTGTTCCTCAGTTCCTCCATCTCTGCCTACTTTTGTGTTCAATAGATATTTTCTAGTGTACTATTTTAATTCCACTGTAATTTCTTTTACTATATTTTTTGAGTTATTTTCTTGTCATTGCCCTAGGGATTACAATTAACATCTTAGTTTATAACAAGCTAGTTCAGATGAATAACAATTTATTTTCAATAGTATACAAAAACTTTGCTCTTCTTAACTCCATCCCCTACCTTTATGCTACTATTGTCATCCAAACTACATCTTTATACATTGTGTGCCCATCAGCCTAGACTTATAATTATTACTTCATGCTGTTATCTTTTAAGTCAGATATTTTTAAAAGGAGTTACAAGCTAAAAATACATCATCTGTTAATCTTATCGAGGATTGCTTGTACATGATGTGTCACTTCTCTCTTGCTGCTTTCAAGATTCTCTCTTTGTCTTTAGCTCTTGACAGTTGGAATATGATGTATCTGGGTATGAAACTCTTTGAGTTCTTTGAGCTTCTTGGATGTGAAAAACATAATGTTTCTTACCACATTTAGGACGCTTTCCTCTTTCTTTCTCTTCTCTCCTTCTGGAACTCCCATTATGCACGTTTTGGTATGCTGGATGGTGTCCCACAGGTATCTGAGGTTCTGTTCATTTGTCTTCACTCCTTTTTCTTTCTCTTTCTCAGACTGGAAAATCTCAGTTGACTCATCTTCAAGTGGGCTGATTCTTTCCGCTGCCTCTAATCTACTCTAGTGATGTTTTCATTTCAGTTATTGAGCTTTTCAATTCCAAATTTTCTCTTTGTTTCTTTGTTGTATTTTATATCTCTTTATTGATATTCTCAGTTTGATGAGACACTGTCCTTTAGTTCTTTAGACACAGTTTCCTTTACCTCATCAAACATATTTACGTTGCCGATATAGAGTCTTTGTCTAAAAAGTCCAATGTCTGGACTTCCTCAGGGACAGATTATACTGATTTCCTTTTTTTCCTGTGTATGAGCCATACTTTCTTGTTTCTTTGCACACCTTGTAATTTTTTATTGAAAACTGGCCACTTTGAATATTATAATGTGGCAACTCTGGAAACAAGATTCTCTCCCCTTCCCAAGATTTGTTGTTGCTGTTACTTATTGTAGTTGTTGGGATTTTTTTAAAGTAACTTTTCTGAACTAATTCTGTAAAGTCTGTATTATTTGTCTTGTGTGGACCCTAAAATCTCTGTTTTGTTAGCTTATGGTCAGGTACTGATTGGACAGAAATTTCCTTAAAGGCCTGGAACAACAAAAACATCCTCCAGTGCCAAGGGCTCTGTGTGTGTTTGGACCCAAGCCTTCAATGCCAAGCTAGGCAGTTTGTAACTCTGCCTTAGCCTTCACTTCCTGCCTCTGCCTAGGCAGTGTCAGCAGGAGGTGAGAGCCGAGGACCTTCTGAGTCTTTTCGGAGGATGTGCACTTAGCCCTTTAGACTCCTAGGAATATGTCCAAGCTTTCCAAAACCCTGACATCTCATTCCCAGCCTTTCCTCCCAAACTTTGTGATTAGTTATTGTTTCCCCCAACTGTTTTCTATCACCTCCAGCAACAGTCAGTTAATGTTTTCAACAAATGCTCCTGTACACATCTTGAGCTCCAGGCCAATTCTGAGTTAGGTGAAACACAAACAAACCTTTGAGCTGGTCTTCCAGAGAACACAAGACCAATCAGAACAAATATTTAATCATGATTCTTTGTGAATGAGGTCTGTTCTGCATTTACCAGTATTGGGAACATGGGCTGAGATTTTCACAGCTACTGCTGAGCTAAAGAGCAGGGAGAGGGGGACTATCGAATTAACTGATCTTACTGAGAATCAGCCATTTCTCTTAAGTAAATCTTCCCTGGGTTACTGCAAGCCTTTGGTTAATTTCCAGAGTTTGGGGTGGGGTGGGGTGGGTGCAGTAGATGCTAATAGTTTTTGCCCATTTTTAAATTGTTTTATAGAGGGGCAGAATTTAGAGTTCCTTACTCCACAACTTTTGCCGACGTCACCCCACACTTAATCTTAAATTGATGAATAATCACCCTCAGGCTCTCACAGTGTTTCTCCCATCCACTGACAACAGCCAGTGATACCACCCAATTCCATAGTCCTTATAATTACTACTTCTCCCCCAGATCTCAAACACTTGAGATATTCCACCCACCAGTGCAGTGTCCCAACCCAGTCCCCCCACTGGATGAAGTTTTAAGGGTCACACCACTATCACATGCCAGGGTCTGTCCCTATTTCACCCATCACCCACTGCCCAGCTCCAAAATCCCATTTTAAAATTTTCTCCCTAGTGCCTCTCCCTGTACCAATGGCCTTCAGTGAGTTTCTCCAGGAAACTGACTCCAAGGTGGAAATTTGCAGGCAGGTGGCTTCCTGGGGAGAGAGCCTGTGAGAGAGTGAGGGATATGGGACTGGGCAGACGGAAGGCTGCAACAAAGGCCTCAAGTGACCTCATGGGAAGCTCTGGAGCTGGGACAGCCCTTTAGAGTTCTCCCCCGTCAAGGCAAGGGGCTGGGACTTTGAGCTCCCATGCCCACCAGGCTCGGATGCAGACTTAAACTTGGGTGAAGCAGCCCCCTTTGGGCGAGGCAATTCTGGAGAAGCGCTTAGCTGCAAAACATCAGCAGGCAACATGGCCAACAGCTTGGAGAACGGATACCCCTGTCTGACGTGGGGATTTGGGCGTGCGTCACAGCACCCACTTCTGTGGTTCAGCTCCTGCCAGGCGGCCCCTTCTTCCACAGGGGGTCATAGGGGATCCCAGGAACACCCTCAGCCCCTATGGGTGCTAATCTCTGAGTTGCCCCACCCTCCTGTCTGGGTTTTCCCCTTCCTGCACCTTTGGGACTAGTTCCCCATACTAAACTCTGTCTGTTGAGCCACCTGACATGGGCCCTGGCGTCCTGCCTGGTCCCTGGCAGCTGATAACTAGGTCACTCACTGCTAAATCCACTGCTAAGTTCCCTTCAATGTTGAATATTCTCACCCAGCATCACCCAGCAAGTTTATGGCAGGACAGAGATTAGAACCCAGGCTTCCCGCCCCGCCGCCCACCCCCACCCCCCAAGCCTGGGTGCTTTCTTGCCTTGTCCTGGCTTCCTCGGCCCCTAAGGCGGGGCAGGTCACTAATGCTGACCTCCGAGGGCCACTGGGGCATCAAATGGCCTGGAGACATGAAATGTGAAAGCACTCAGGACAGTTAAGGGCAGCGTGCAGATGGAGAGGAGCTGACGCCTTCAGGCAAGGTTGCTTTATCCCTCTTTATCCCTCTTGGATGGGTGTGTGGGAATCACACCTCCTCCTGCCCCGTGCCCCAGAGAGCCTGCTCAGGCAGCCAGCCTGGAGGGACAAAGATGCTCTTGTTGGGTTTCAATCTTCCTGTAAAGAACAGAAATTCCAGGGGGCGGACTTCTGAAGCCCTCTTGCAGGGAGGGAATGGAAAATGGGCTCTCTCCCTCCCCACTGCCCTGGGCTGACTCAAGCAACCTTCCACCAGCGGAACTACTTTTTCTGATGATAAAAGAAATACACGCTCACTGTAAAAACATAAATAACTAAGTTTGAGCAGGTCATGGTGTGTGAATTACACAGTGTCACTGCTCCACCAGCCCCAGGATTTGGAGAAGACCCAGTTAACACACGGGCATGTGGCCACCGGGTTTTTCACTGCACCTGGAAAGATGCTGTTTCTGCAGCCATCAGTCTGTGCCAAGAGAGGCGTGGAGAGCTGGGTAAGAGCCTGGGCTTCTGAGTTGGAGAGACCTGGCTGGGACTCCCAGCCCTGCCACCACTGCCACGCATTTGCATACCTGTAAGGTGGGGACAGTCACACTGGCGTGACTAGGGCATGAGAATTCAATGTGTGAATGCAGGTAAAATGCTAAACAGTGAGCCAGGCACTTGCCAAGGTCTCCCCCAAGATTCCAATTCAAGTCCAATCCGCTCCCTCCAGACCCCGCCCTCCCCCGTTGAGCCCAGGAGTACGGAAGAGAGGGTGTGGCAGGGCAGGGTTGACCCCTGCGGTGGCCTCTCATCCTTCTGCTCACCCGGAAGGGCTGGGACTGGGGAGGGGGCCCGCTGATCACGACGCTCCAGTGCCCTGTCCAGGGCTCCTCAGGGAACTCGGCTCAGAGAACCGGCTGTCAGAGTGCTGGTGGGGGTTCCTCAAGAGGAAGGCATTCCACAGGCAAAGGCGGGTGGGACTCATGGGTCAGGCGAAGTGAAACTGGGCCTTCACTGCAGAATCTCTCGGGGCCTCGAGCTGTTTTATGATGGGTCTGCAGTATCTCGCCCCCTCCTCTGTGTTCCTGGCTCTGGATCATCCTTTTTGTTAGTAAACTTTATTTTTTTTAAGACAGCTTAAGATTTGCAGCAAAATGGAGACCGTTGTGCAGAGTTCCCATCTCCCCCCACCCCGTTTTCCTAATTATTAACATCTTACCTCTGTGTGGGGCGTTGGCTACAAGTAATCAACCAATATGAATAACTGAAGTACACTCTTTATTCAGATTTCCTTAGTTTTCCCCCTAATGTCCTTTTCTGTCCCAGGACCCCATCCAGGACCCCACATTGCACTCAGTCATCACATCCCCTTGGGCTCCTCTGGGCTGGGACAGCTTCTCAGACTTTCCTTGTTTTTGGTGAATTTAGCGGTTTTGAGGAGGGCCTGTCAGGTTTTCGTAGAATGTCCCTTAGTTGGGCTTTGTCTGATGAGATCCTCATGGTGAGACTGGGGTGGGGGTCGGGATTGGGAGGAAGACCCCAGAGGTGAGGTGCCCTTCTCACCCTGTCCTACCAGGGGCGCGTGCTGTCACCAGGACTCGCTGACCTTGGTCCCCCGGGGGGCAGTTGTGGCTTCCCTGCAGAGTCCCTTTTCCCTTCCTGCTGCACTCGTTGGCCTCCTGGGCCCCCGTCTTGGGGCCGTCCCTATGGAACCGTGCGCTTCGGCAATGCAGAGTCCGTTCAAGCCTGGCACACAGTAGGTGCCTACTTAACCGTGTCTGAACTGAATGGGGCAGGGAAATCAAACCCACGCTGTCAGCCTCATTAGGAATGAAGTTTTCCCTTGATCTTCGACTGGACTTCCTCACCGTTTGTGGTCTAATTAAGCACAGCTGCTCCCTCGGAGCCTGGCTTGTTGGGTCGGCTCACCCACGACTTGGGGAGCTCCCAAGGCCCCCCACTCCCAGCCTCTGCCCACCCAGGAGAAGTGCACCCCCAGCTGGAGGGGCATCCGGCTCACCCACAAATACCCTGTGTTTAACCCCACATAGACTTCAAAAGCACACCAGGTGGTTGAGTGTCCACCTGCCAATGCAGGGGACGCGGGTTCGTGCCCCAGTCCGGGAAGATCCCACATGCCGCAGAGCGGCTGGGCCCGTGAGCCATGGCCGCTGAGCCTGGGTGTCTGGAGCCTGTGCTCCGCAACGGGAGAGGCCACTACAGTGAGAGGCCCGCGTACTGCAAAAAAAAAAAAAAAAAAAAGCACACCAGCACAGAAAGGTCCACGACAGCACATGGGCAAGCGAGGGGCTGTGGCTGTGACTGTGGCTGTCCCCACTGCTCCGCCTGCAGCAGAGGTCCATCAAAGCCACGAGCAACCTGGGAGCCTGCGGTGAGCCCCAGCCCAACCTGCACAGACCCCATGGGGTGGCACCCCTCCCCCAGTGACTGCCCCCACGCTGCAGAGAGGAAAACTGAGGTTCAGAGTGGGGAGGTGCCTGTACCAGGTCCCACCGTGCAGAGTGGGAAGGTGGGATTCAAACCGAAGCGGGGCCCCAAATGTCACAGCCCTCCCAGCGAGTGGGGGGCCCCTCTGTTACATGACAAGCAGAAACCAGAACACGTTCAGGTGGAAAGTGGGAGGGGCTTCGCCAGTCCCGGTGAGCTGGGCGCCTGGCCTGGGGCAGGTCTGGGCATGGCGTGGGGTGGCCTTTGCCCGAAGAGGTACAGGCAGGCAGACGTGTCCACGCTGCAGGGGTTCTCCAGGCCGCCTTGAGCCCCAAGTCCCCCGGGACCTCGGGCCTGACGCCCCCTGACCGCTGCCTCTGCCCTCTGCGGGGACGAGGCTGCAGTGGGGAAGCCTAAGCACCAGACGGCCGGCCTGGCACCCAGACACCTGGGCCCGGGGAGCCACAGCAAGGGGAGTAAAAGGGGAGAGGAGAGTGAAAGCGTGGCCTGGGCGCCCTCCAGGGCGAGAAGTGGCTGCGGGCACGGGGCCAGGGCCTCAGTCGGGGACAGGAGCTCTGGGGAGGTGACAGGTGAGCTGGACGCGGAGGTGGAGGGGAGCACGCAGTGCGCTGAGCAGACAAAGGCAGGGATGCTGCCGACAGGGGTTACACCGAGTGCAGAGGTGTGGGCAGCAGGCCTGGGGGGAGGGGGAGGCAGCCCAAGTGGGGTCCCGGGGGCCCCCGCACCTCCTCCAGAGGGCGAGGGGAAGATGTGGAGGCCCTGAGGGACACAGTCAGATCTGCATTCTAGAAAGATCCGTCCGGCTGCAGAGTGGGAAGGACAGGAAGGGACAGCCAGAGGCAAGTGACCGCTAGGAGCTGACGCATCCTTCCAGTCAGAGACAAGGAGGCCTAGGGGTCAGTGCTTCCGAGGATCCCTCCTCCTTGATGCTTACTTTTGGGGTCACCGGGGTCTCCGGGCCAGAGGGTACAGAGTTCCTCTCCCATAACCAGGGTCCCATAACGGAGTCCCCTGGTGCAGAGACCGACCCCTCCTTGAGAAGCCTGTGGGGCGGCGAAGGGTCAGGAGGGGCCCTGCTTTTCCATTTTTCTTCAGGCCCCAAAGGAATCCATTTGCCTGGTCCGAAGCTGGACATCCCTGCTGGTGCCCCGCCCTGGAAACGTGTCGGGGAAAAGCGCCCAGCCGGCTCAGGGGGCAAAAGGCCCGCGCCACCTGGCTGGGAGAGGGGACGCCGAGCAGCATCAGGAGGGAGCCCCGAGTGCAGTGGCCTGGACGGCGCACAGCACTGCCCCTTAGGGCCTGCCTCTGGCCACGAAGGCCTGTTGCAACACCTCTGTACCCCCGAGGCCGGCCCTGGAGCCCCAAACACGGGCACCCAGGCAGGAGGATGGGAACTTGCCCTCTGGGGTCAGCGGTGCTTTTCCGTGTCCTCTACTTCACCAACAAGGGCGCTGCTGGTGTCTTCCCGCGCGCCCCCCTCTGAGTGACTGCCGCCACCCTGGACGCCGCTGGGCAAGGCACTGCTCCCTCCAGCGAGGAAACCAAGGCCCAGGGGGGCAGCCTCTTGGCCCGCACAGGCCTGTCTGACCCGAGGCCCCGAGGCCCCCCTGTGTTGATGCTACTCTGGTGCCACACCCCCTGCCCACGCCAGCCTGACGAGCGGCCGGAGGGTTCAGGTGGCAGCTCCCCACAGACACAGGAAGCTTTTGTTTCCTCAGCTCCTTGCACAGATGTCCTGCCTTCAAGTACCGACACTGATCAGGGCCCCTGGAGCTGGGCAGGGCAGCCCCCTGCTCCCAGGACGGGCCAGAGGCACACCAGGCACTCTGGGGGGTGGGGCACCTGGACAGCGGGGGCCCGTCAGTGAGAAAGCAGAGCAGACCCTTTGCCTCTGTCCCAGGGTCTTTGGTGCCCACGGATCAGGCCCAGCTACAGCTGGGGAACTAGGGGCTCCGCCCAGCCCAGAGTCTCTCCCAGACCTTCGGGGAAAGGGAGGGGGTGGGAGTGTCTGGGGACCATCCCACACCAGCCCGGCACACGCCGCGGCTGTTTCCTTTCCAAATGTGAAGCCACAGGGCAATTTTTACAGAGCGAATGGGCTCGAGAGACAAGAGGAAAGCACAGTGAGGATACAGGCAGGCAAGTGGAGCACGTAGGACCCTCGAGCCTGGGTCGGGAGTGGAGGCCCAGGGGGCGGAGGCCCTGACCAGTGTCTGGGCCTTGCGTCCCTGGCGTCACAGTGTGGGCTAAGGAGGCAAGGACACGCCGCACTGGGCCTGGTCCCCCCTCGCCTAAGCAACCCTGGAAGAACCTCGTCCCCTCCCACCTGCGTGGGGTGTGAGGCCCACGGAAAGGAGGAAGTGGTGAGCGAGGGGTGGAGGGAGGCCATCTGGGCAGGCAGTGCCGTTTCACCAGGCACGATTTAGAGTGGACCTGGTCTGAGGGGCCCAGGGGCCAAGACGGGGCAGGAGTTGTCTGAGGCCTCACAGTAAACTAGCTTCCAGGTTGGGGCCAGAAGCCGGCCTGCCTGTGGCCGCGGAGAACTGACATCTTGTAGGTGGTCCAGCGGTCCCTGCAGTAGCCCCCAGGTGGACCAGAACTACATGACCGCTGTGACCTTCTGCCTGTCCAGGGCCCCTCACACCCAGGCTCTGCAGATTCAGGGCCCCCAAGAGCCTCTGCCTCAAAAGCATCCCCTCCCAACCCTCACTCAGCCTGGAGCTCCACCACTGCTCTCATTCCCTGGGCTGAGGCTGGACTCCCAGGCTCCTCCCTTGCTGAAATGCAAATACTCAAATTGAACCCTGGGCAGGCACCTCTCATGGCTGCTTTTGGCAACAACCTCCGAAGGAATGTGGGCTGCATCTTCCCCAGAGCACCTGCCAGTCCTGGCCTGGACGGAAGGACCCTTCAATAAACAACATCATAAAAAACTTCTCTCTTGTTGATCACAAACACCGTCTCTTCTGTCATAGCTCCCTTTTTGCCCTGGCTGCCAGGAAGCTCAGCATTGCATTCAGGGCCAACCACACGGTCACTCTGCTTTTGCTTCCCCACCCTACCCTGCCCTCCATGGTTGGCTTTGCTTTCCCCTCTCCCGTCTCTCTTCCTTGATGTGTGTGTGTCCCTGGCGAACCTCCTCAGACCTTAGAGGAATGAGGTGGACTCAAACTTCATTTGTCTCAAGCCGCATGGAGCCATATCCACCGGCAAGGCTGATGTCCAAATGGGCCATGCACGAGCTCGGGAGGCCGTGGGTCCTGCGGAAGCAGGTCTGGGATGCTGGGTATAAAAGGGCGGTCATTGTCAAGGCTAGAACCTGGAGGTGCTGGAGGGGGCAGTGGGCAGGTGAAGGGTCTCCAGGGAGAGGCCATGTGAAAGAACCAAGACAAAGGTCAGTCTTTAAATTACCAACAGCCAAGTGGGGGAGGATGGGCAATGGGGAACTTGTCCCCAGGGGGCCCACCCACCCTCCACAGGACAGCTCTGCTGCTCTTTCAAACTAGGACCCCCAGCACCCAGGTTTAAGCAGCTGCCCCCTTGGGTTCCAGCACCTCCTCTGCAGCTGTCTGTAGAGTGGCTCCTGGGGACAGTGAGGGTGCCTGGCCCCTGCCAGTGGGGGCTGACAGTCACTGGGGGAGGAGGCAGACATCGGCCTCCAGAGGGGACCAGGAAAGAAAGTCTCTCTGTCCCTATTACTCCAGCCCTGTTTCAGGGAACAGCTGAGTCGGGGTACCCAGGCAGGGGTCCCTCCCAAATCTCAGTTACAAGGTAATCATAAGATTGGGGCCTGTTCCTTCAGCAGTACGATCAAGGTCTGCAAAGTCAGCGGGGTTGGGGGAGCCTTCAAGTCGCCCCCGTGCTGGCTCCCAATCTCAACGTTTCAACGCTCCGTTTCACCAGGGACCCAGTGTCGGGGGCCAGCAGCCCCTGGGGGACGAGAGGCTGTCAGCGGGCCCAGGTCCAAGCGCACACCATCCCACCCGGTGGGGAAGACGAGCTGGCCCTTTAAGAAGAGGGGGGCCACTCCTGGCAGAGCACACAGCTGGCCCCGCCAGAGACGGGCACGTTCCTGATCTTTCTGGAAGGCTGAGTTGGAAAGGGGACAAAGTGTTCCTGCACAGCTCAGTAAACAAGCCTAGAGTGTTTTGAAAGCCTCTGCCGATATAAAGGACTGTGAAATAAATGCAAGAATTGCAAAAGAAGGGCCAGCTGCTGGGGGTTGGGGATCGTGGGCGGGAGGAGGGCATCTGGGCGGCCCACCGCCTGGCCCCGGGAGCGCCTGTGTGGTGACGGGTCACCGTGTGTGCCTGTGCTCCTGGCCACGGCCTGCGTGTGCAGATATGGGGGCCTCACGTATGCGTAGCCGGGAGGGTGCGTGTTGATACACACCTCTGGGCGTGAACACAAACGCCCGTGGGTGTTTTTGTGCCCGTGGGCGTGTCCCCGTGTCTGGGTGTGTGGCTCGCCTGCGGTACACGGCAGCTCCCCGGCTCACCCCACCCCTTCCCTAGGAACCCAGCTGGAGGAGACCCAGGTTAACGTCACCCTTGGAAGGAAGCACGGAACCCCGCTCCCCAGGGAGTTAATTAAGGGAGACCTGGCGTCTGAAAGTGAGATGTGGGCGAGAGGCGAGCCTGGCGGGAAAGCGCGCTCTGGGGCCTGGACCCGCTCACGCGCTGGTCTCTCGGCTCATCCAGGAGGGTTTTACGCAGTAATGATGGTGCCGAGGGTATAGGAGCTCCCATGGGGCCTCCCTTGGGTGCTGGGGGAGGTGCCCGACCTTCCTGGCAAAGACCAGGATCTAGCCCAGCTCAGCCGCTCCCGGCTCTGTCGACCTGGGGCTCAGTTTCCTCCTCAGTAAAATGGGCAGAACACCACCTCCCTCCCAGGACGGTTGTGCAGATCGGATGAGAGCCCGTGCTGGGGGTAAGGTGCCTTCAGCAGAGAAACACGGCACCCCCACCCCTAGTCCCACCTCTGCACCGTGGGCGGGAGGATCGCAGCCAGGTGGGACCCCATTCTCTGACTGCCTTGGGGCCCTCAGCCTCACCCTGGGGAGGAATCACCTCCCCCCACCCCACCACAGAGCCCACCCTCCCTTCCCATCACTCAGGAGCCTCGAGACCTGGCAGTCAGCCCGACTTAGGGCTCGGCCCCGGAGGGTCAACACACCAGTCAGGCCCGGGTAGCCCTGGGACAGGCACAAACCAGGGCTTGGGCCACCGGAGGCGCCACACTGCACTGCAGGAGAGACACACAGTGGCCTCAGGGAGGAGAGCGAAGCCTTCTGGAGCAGTTAACGTGTGAGGCCAGAGGATGGGGCTTGGGGGGGACAGACCAGGAGGGCCAGCTAGAAGAGCACCCGCACACAGTAGGTGCTCAATTAATGCCTGTTTAGTGAACGAATAAACCCTGTGAGGCAGGAGAAAACTGAAACCCACAGAGGGAATGTTCCTCTAAGGTCACGATGTCCTGTTTGCCTGGCCCCCACAGTTACGCCCCTCCCTGCCTGAGAGGCTGGTGCCCCCAGGCCGGGCTGGCGCCTAGAGAGGGCCTCCCCCCACCGCCTGATCCTCTCCGAAGGTTTCGAGCACCTCCCGAGGCTCAGGGCTCATCACTGGCTGCCTCTCCGATCTCAGCGGCATTGCCAGGAACAACCAGAATCCTGCATTCCTACCCGAACCCGTGGGGTGGCCCCGGGAGGCCAAGGAGCATCATCCAGCCTGGCTGCAGCAGGACGCATCCCGGCCAGGAGGCCCATTTGGGAAATGGGCAGCCGGGAGGGGCCGCAGGGGCGCAGGGCCAGCCAATGCCAGCGCTGCCAGCCCGTCCACCCTCTGCTGGTGGGGGGCTCCCTGGCAGGCTGAGCCTCCGGTACCTGTGAGCCAAACCACTCAGAAACCACAGGCCAAATGAAGCCACTTTCTAACGTGCCCAAGAGAGAGGGAGACACCGCAGTTTCTGTTCCAGCCGCCCCGCCCAGGAAAGCTAAGGCAGCAAAGGGCACGGGGGGGGGAGGGGGGGGTAACAGGCCCCGAGCTGCCCCCAGTCCTCAGCGCCCCTCGGGCCACACGTTCAGAACTCCCTCCTGTAGGTCCAGCTTTGGTCCCGGCCCCGAGAGGTCTGCTATCGCCTGGTGTGCCCTCCCCCATGTCAGGAAAGTGACAAAGGCACAAAGTATTGTCCCAGCCAGAGAGGGAAGGGGTGAAGCACAGGGTGGGAGCGGTGACAGGACTGCGCTGCCAAGACAGCCTCATGGGGACCAATCCCTGGGCCGCGGCCTTGCTCCCAGGCTGTGCGCTCCCCCGGGGGCCAGGCTGGGTCTCCCAGCCGAGTCCGCACAGCTCGTACTGTTGCTGCCCTGAAGGCCACAGACGCTGGGCAGCGGGCCGCCCCTGCACGGGGCCAGCGTGCACTGCCTCTCGTCCCCATAACCCGGGAGCTCGGCACCTAACACGTCCAAGCCACGCGGTCAGTAGATGGACAGAGGAATGGGGCCCCTGAGCCGAGGGTCTGCTCCTGTTCCCAAGGACTGAATGGCTGCGTCACGGGCTGGTCTCTTACCCTCCAGCTTGGGAAGGAAGGAAGGCGGGAACAGGGGCCCCCAAGCTCCGAGAGGCGGGGGGGGTTGTGAGGCCGGAAAGAAAGTGGGTGCTCTTGGGAGCATGCAATGTCCATCCCGTCCTGGGGTGGGAGAGGGGCACCCACAGAGGTGGTGGCTGGGAGGCAGGGCAAAGCCTCCCCACCCTGCCCGTGTGCAGGGGACGTGTGCAGGGGTGAGAGGGGGCAGTGGGGAGGGTACAGGGGAATGGTGTAGAGGGGGTTGCAGGGGGAGGGTGCACGGGGTCCCCTCCATTCCTCTCAGGCCTCCCTTCCCATATCCGTGAAAGGAGAAGGAGTCCAGATGGAACAGGGTCCTCCTCCTTGGGGTCCAGGGCAGGGGACGTCACAGCAGCAGGGACACCCCAGCGCGGTCAGTCACTCTGCCAACGGGGAGGGAGCCCCAGGCTCTGTGCTGGGCTCGGATGTCGGTGGAACCCCACTCCTGCCTCAGAAGGCTCCCTCTGGATGGCTGCGCCCCCGGAGTCACACTGGACCTAGAGACCCTTCTCCTGCCCCCAGTGTCCTCACCTCCCTCTGGAGGGCAGGGAAAGGGTGCCCCAGGCTCAGACAGGTCAGCAGAGCACTGAGGGGCCCCGTAGGACTGGCACCCAGAACACAGGACTCCCAATCCTGCACCCCTTGAAATGCCCAGCGAAGCCCTTGCCTCGCCAGGCACAGAGAGCTTGCTGTGGTGGACACGTGGCGGCCTCCAGCCGGGGCCTATTTAAACGAACGCTGCAGGGCGCAGGGACCCCTAAGGAAACTGCTGTAATAAAAGACCCTGGGGGGCTGCTGAGGGAAGAGAGGGAAACGGGGAGCTGAGCATGGAAGGGGAGGAGAGAGGGGCACAGGATGGCACTCTGGGGACCCAGTGGCACCCCAGAGATGGAGCAGCACCCAGGCCACGGAAGCCCAAGAAGAGATGACAGTCCCCGGTGGGAAGTGGGGGGGTGCGTGGGGATGGGCAGAAGTCGGGTGCCCATCCGTCCTACCCGCCCCAGACACCGGGCGGCTCTTTGAGGACGGGGCCGTCTGTCTGGAGACAGAGTTGGGGCAGTGCGGAGGGTCAGGAGACTGACTGATGCCTTGGACAAGGGACCACGCATGCCTCTCCCAGCCTCAGTGTCGCGCTCTGTAAGGTGGGCGTGCTCGCTGCCCTGACCTGCCAGGGGCGCTGCGAGGACGAGCAGACGTAAGTGCATACAGGGCTCCCGGCACCCCCAGTAACCTCAGTGAGCTCTAGTTCTCTTTCTGGTGTCCCCTCCTGCCGAGGGAGGGACGTGAGCGCCCACCACCCCAGCAGGTCCAGGCCTTCCCTTCCTGCTGATGCCCGGTGTGCCCACCGCCTCCACCCCCAGGAGTTCAAGAAGGGCATCATCAGCGTTGCCCAGGGGCGCCTGGCAGGGCCCTGCCACATGGGGTCCCAGGGTCCTGCACGTTTGAGGAAAAAGGCCTGCCCAGCACAGGGGCTGTGGGCCCTATAGGAGGTTCTGAGTGAAGGCGGAGTTGACCTGAACCTGGGCTCCTGAGACCTCCTCAGCCTGGAGCCCTTTCCCCAGGGACCCCATCAACCTCTCACAGAGCTGGTGTTCCCAGAGCAGCTTCCGGAAGCCCTGCGGCAGCCAGATGTCTTCTCCGCCCCCAAGAGAACACAGAGGGTTTGGGGGTGGCTGTATGTGGCAAAGCTACCCAGTCAAACAGCCACCTCCACTAAAGGGCAGCGAGAGGCCAAGTCCCCTACCCTCGCTCACACTGCTGGGCATTTCTCACCGGGTTCAGTGGACGCTGAAAAGCTCAGGGCCCCGCCTCCATCTCTCCTACCTGCGGCCATCACACACTCCCTGCCAGCGTCAGCTTCCCGAAATGTGAGTGCTAGCCTACCGCTCCCGCCCTAAACAACCCCTCTTGGCTCCCCATTTCCCCAGAATGAAAGGGCTCATCATTCACAGGCTTCCGCTCCAAGTGCCAGCCTCTCTTTCCCAACTTCGCTCCCCAGATTGAGGTTCCCAACTCCTCTTCCTCCTGGACCTTCCTCCCAGGGACCCCCAGAAGGTCCAATTTCACAAGGAGGCACCTCCCAATCTGCCCCACTCCCCTCATCACAGCAGCCGCTGCCTGGTGCCGGTCCCTCCCAGCTCTTCATCCAAGCGGGTCTGGGAAGCTGATTCATACTAGATTGGAAAGAGCTGAAAAGGAGACTCTTTGTCCTGGAAACACATCACTATTTACCTGGTGCTCCTACAAGTCCAAACTTTAGCCAAAGGCCTGGAGGTTTAGATCGGAGAAAGGCCTGGGATTTCAACTTGGGGGGGTGCTCCCCTTGTCCCCTCCCTTCTCAAGGCCCACAGTGGGACAGTGGCTTGACCGCCTCCTTCTCAAGTCGGTGACGGGGTTAGGTCAGGATCCCAGGGGTCCGGCCTGCAATCCAGACCCCCTCTCTTTCCCAACCCAGATGAGAGTGGGAGGCTGAGAGCCCTCTGACCCCCAGAAGCATCTTGAAGTCGTGGGACTTCAAGATTCAGAAAGGGGTCCCACGGAAGGGGTGTAGTGGGTAGTGGATCTGAGGCCCTATCACCAGGCAGGCGGGGAGGCCACAGGCCTCTGAATTCCAGGCTAATTGGCATCTGGCAAAGCACACTCTCCCCCACAGCAGGCCTGCCTTCCTGCCCAGGTCTGCACGCTGACCCCACCCCCGGGACACCCCCTAAGACCCAAACTGACGCAGCCCCGTCTGCCTGGGCCGCCCCGGGAAGCCTCTGACCCAGGCCCTCTCCCAGCCGGGAGGCACCACGGTGGCTGGGCTGCAGGCCTGGGAGGAAGGGCTCCCTGACCTCGGGGCCAGAGCATTGCAGGGAACCCAGCCGGAGACAGACGCAGGCTCCAGAGGCATCCAGGGGAGATTAGAGGCGGCCACATAAACAGTGATAGGGAGACGCGCCTGCACGGATCCAGATGCTGGATGGGAAACAAAGCTCCGGGCAGAGCTCGCCCCGCGGGAATTGCCCAACTGGACTGTTGCAATGGGTTAGGATTCCAGGGTTGGCCCTGCAGACAGCCGCCAGGCAGGCCCTCCCGGTGGCCCTGAGCGCCTGGGGTTTGGGGACAGTGATTGCCGAGCAGGGAGGGAAGGCGGGTGTCCCTGGGCCCCCACACCCCGTGGTCTGTGGTCAGGAGGTGAGGGACAGGAACGAGGCCTCGGGGGCTGCAGTGGCTCAGGGACGACCATTCTCATCCCAGGACCGTCCCAAGGTGTCCCCCTTTGCCCCCAGGAAGCAGGGAAGACCCAAGCCGACACCTGTCCGACAAGGCCATGGGGCCTGGCCACACCCTCCTCTGCCCCCACTCCCCACCCACCGCCCTCCCATCACACGGCCCTGGGGGAGCAGATGCCGCCCGCAGCAGGATGGGTCTTAAACCTGCCCCAACACATGCCCTCCGGCCACGGGACATGCCGTCCCTGCCCCAGCTTGCCAGGACTCCTGAAGGCCACGCGCCCTGGCCTCACGGTCCCTGTCGTGCACAGGTGCCCAGGCGACCATCGAGCAGCCCCTGCCCCTGTTCTCCCAGCAGGAGGCTAAGCAACCCAGTCCTTTCCACTGTCACTCACCAAATCTCTCCCTTTTTTCTGCAGAATCTAATTTCTTTTTCGGTCAAGCCACCATGTACTGAGCACTTTAAAGTACAGTAGGTATGAGGCCATCTCGTCCGCTGGACCCA
The DNA here is from genome assembly GCF_964165515.1 of Mesoplodon bidens. Lineage (NCBI taxonomy): Eukaryota > Metazoa > Chordata > Mammalia > Artiodactyla > Ziphiidae > Mesoplodon > Mesoplodon bidens. The sequence goes on from NC_138180.1 coordinate 10,693,926, forward strand.
CCGTGAAGCAGGTGCTCTCACCCCATTCTACAGGTGGGAAGACCAAGGGGGTGAAGGGCCACAGTCAGAACAACAGCCCAGAGCCTCAGGTTTACTCCCTTCAGCATCCATCTTCCTCTACCCGAGCTTCGCCCTGCCCATCTCCCTCTCTGTCCAGCCGGGCAGCCCCTCAGGCCTCAGACCCCCTCTGACCGGCCCAGCCCAGGGCCGCTCAGCCCCCCGCTGCGTCTGGTCTGGTCGCAGAACAGACACAGGCAAACAGCCCTGCGGGAGGATTGAAGGTCAGATAGACCGACGGTGACCAGTGCCTCCCTCGGCCTCCATGCCCCCTTTGGAGTTTAGGGTCCTGCTGGGATTCAGGAGCACCATCTGAGTAGCGATGGCTGCTTTCCCACAGTCCTCTGGCTGGGGGGGTCGACCCCAGAGGAGGCAGCTCCACTCCCGAGGGGCCCCCTGTTCTCCCAGGTGAGACACCCAGAGGCACAGCCTCCCACCCAGCCTGGCTGTTGGGCTCCCTGCCGAGTTCTCGGTGGGCACCCCCGTGACATGCTGGCCTCTGAGCCCCACCTCCCAGCTCAATCCACCTTGTGATCACAGAAGCCCAGGCAGCAAGCAGAACCTTCAGGAAGGCTCAGAGGTGACAGGCCCTGGCTGAGAACCCTGCTGTCCAGCCAAGGCCACGCTCAAGGACGTGTCCAGGACCACTGGCTGGCCCGTCCCCAGCAGGACCCGTGTAATCTGCCCAAAGCAACGTGGCTAGTTAAAAGTTTTATTGATTGAACACAATTGAGTGTTAGTAGTAAAAGTTCTCCTGATGTAACCCACTTTTTATTAATGGGTAATCTCAGACACTCGAGTTTGTGTGTTAAAGGAGCTTTAGGACAATTTAATAGCTCATAAAATTTTATAGTCCCAGTTGAAATCAGAGTGATAACTCTGGCCTGCACAGCGATAGTTTGCTAAATGTCTCTCATCTATTTTTTGCCCCGTTTATTGGAAAGTTAACATCTGCTCCGCTATGGGTGGAAAGAAAAGGGATGGAAAATAATGATCTATTTTTCTAGAAGAGAGGTAAGAGATTTGGACTCTCCTGGCAGCATCCTATTTTCCAGACACGTGGTTTTCTTTAAGTCAAAAAGAGGTTTGAGAAAGTGACTGGCCCACAGTTCACGGAAGGAACACCCCAGCAGGCGTCAGGACCCCTCGGCAACTACTGAGGAATTGAAGTCTATCCAGGCCACGGCCACGTCCCAGGATCAGTCCAAACCTGGGGAACCCGCTAAGAATCACTACCTGGTAATTTATAAAGCGCCTACTGTGTGCATGGTCCAGAGGGGCCCACAAAGGCCAAGGACACAAGTTCACTGACCTCAAGGAGCACTAGCCCTCGGCAGATTAAACTGTAACCGGGCTCTGCACCCAGGCAGCCTTTCCGAAGGCTTCTGGGAAGAGGCGGAGGTGGGACTGGGGCTCCAGGGATGTGCAGGATTCAGAGGCTGGGTCCAAGGGACAGGAGAGCCCAAAGTCCCAGCTGCACCACTGGGCAGCATGTCACCTGACCTCTGGGAGCCTCAGTTTCCTTGTCTTTCAAATGGGAATCACATGGCACCTACCTCTTAGGGTCAGTGTGAAGATAAAAGGAAATAAAGTATGTGGAATGCCGGCCAGAAGCTGGTGCTTCAGACACATTATCAAAAAGAAGGAAATTCGGGAAAACAATGTGGATCAACCTCAAAAACATCATCCTAAGTGAAAGAAGGCAGACATGAAAGGTCACATATGGTACAATTCCTTTTATATGAAGTGTCAGCGTAAGTAAATCCTCAGAGACTGAAAGCAGATTGGTGGTTGCCAAGGGCTGGGGGAGGGGGAGGGCTTTCCTTTTGGGTTAACGACAACGCTTTGGAACTAGACAGAGAGGCGGTGGTTGCACAACAGTGTGAATGGGCTAAATGTCACTGGATTGTCCCCTTGGAAATGGTTAATTTTATGGTATGTGAATTTCACCTCGATAAAAAAAAAATTTCTTAAATTTATATTGACAAACATGACACATGGAATGCTCGCTGGGGCCAGACCCCAGACACAGGGCCTCCTGTCACCCTTCAGCCTGTGAAGAGTGAGCTGCTGGGTGCCCCCCACCCCCGCCACGCCCTGTCCAGCCCTGGGAGCTTGGAGCCCGGCCGGCGGCGCCCAGCGGAGGCCAGACACGGCAGGCAGGGCGGGCTCAGGTTGGCTGCCCCACGAGGTGCGGTGGAGAGGCCCGCGTCCCGGGGCTGCTGGAAGGGCTATGCTGAACGCAAGGTAATTTATGGGGGGTGCATTGGGAAGAGAGAAGGGCGAGCTCTCAGGCACACTGGCTGCACCTGCCGGGGAGCGCCTGCCCTGGGAGCCACAGGGACCTGCACAGTGGGAAGCCCACAGGGGTCAAGGCAGAGCCCCACCTGCCCCCGACTCTGGGGGCACTCTGCTCCACCTCCTCAGCCATGCTCGCTCTCCTGGCTTCTCTGGATTCCTCCCAGGCTTCCCATCCTAATTCCACCCGGGGGCCGGGGAGAGGGAGCCCGGGGCTCTGGCTCTCTGTGCTGTGCCCACCCCGCAGGCAGCCAGGCCCACAGTGTGAGTCTCCCTGCCCGGAGAGAAGGCTGCCTGGCCCAGCAGCCATGGAAGAAGCGCCAGCCACATGTGGCTGCCACGACGGTGGGTCCTGGGCTTTCCCCACTGGGTCCCACTCCCTGGACAGCCCCCTGGGCTTTTGGCCACCAGGGGAAAGGATAAAGAGAGGCCATGTGCCTCCTGCCACGTGGAAGCAGCCACGCCCAGAGGGTGGTGCAACACTGACACGTGGAACTCCAGTGCCCAAGGACTGCAGGGGGCACTTAGCCAGGCGAGGCTCAGCAAGCCCAATGGCACTGCCTGGTGGGATCCCAGGGCTCAGGGAGACCACGCTGCCATGGGTGCCCAGGTCTGCCCAGACCAGGCTGGGAGCCGCCCAATGTTTATAGTGTCGCTTGACTGGCAAGAAACATGCCTGCCAAGGAATCTGCAAATCTTCAGATTCATAAATGCCCTAACGGGTTAGTGACCCCTTGAAACGCAGGCAGGTGTTACGGAAAAATGCCCGTGATCCCTTCCTTCTCATAATAACCCCACACGGATGGAAGGAGAGTAATTTGCAGAGCGCCTGGCTTTTCTTGAGGTGGGCTTGCCATTGTCTCCAAGGAGTGGGTTTTATCAGATCCGGATGCCCAAGACCCCGGGGCCTGGCCACGGAAGGACGGGGCTGGACGGCCCGTCTCGGGAGCCACACACTGTCTGGCCCTGCACCCAGTCCCCGTGGGCAGCTCAAGCCCAGGGCAAAATCCACTTCACAGGCCTGCGGTGAGACCTTACAGCAGCAGGACTCTGCTTGCCATCCCCAGCCCCCTGCCCTTCGCTGCCCCCTCTGTCCAGAGCCTGCAGGCTCCATCCCATCTCTAGGTCACCTCCTTGAGACCACCCACCGGCAGAAGACACCCCCCAACCCTGGCCACTGAGGCATCCCCTTGAGGCCCGGCCGCAAAGCCCTCAGCAGCTTTTCAGTCATTCTGTTCTGTGATTTGATCTGTGTTTGTTTCCTGCCTCAGCCTCCGTGGGGCCTGACAGCTTCCCCGCCGCATCTCCCAAGCGCTAGAGCCCCGAGGGAGGTAAATATTTGTTGAATGAGGACTGGATACCGAAACGGAAAACACTCTGTGATCAGACACCTGAATCTGAATCCCAGCCCGGCCGCTGAATTGTGACCTTGGCCTCGTTATTTATTTCTTCTTGTCCATAAAATGGACAGCATGACGCACATCCACAGACTAGCACTCTTTCTCCATCACTCTGCTGCCTGTGAATCTCAAGGATGAAAGGATTTTTTAGGAGGTCTTGAGACCACCCTCACCACCAAGAAGAGCTGCAGTTAACTCCTCCGACATGTTGGCACAAGTGCATCGCGAGGGCACTGAAATAATCCAATTGCAGGAGGAGAGAGAGGGAGCGAGGGAAGGATAATTGAATATCGCAGAGGAAGCTATTCTCAGGTCAGCTGTGTCATGGTTCATTCTCGTATTTATGTTTTCTAAGAGAGCCCCCAAATAAAACAGTTCCATTATTTTATGACTTATAAAATAACGTTATAACATCTTAACAGCAGTCATTGTAACTGCACTTATTGAATACCTACTATGCGCCGTGAAACTCTCAAGGTGGGTCTTACTCTCCCACTTTGCAGCCAGGAAAGCCACAGCCGCGGCCACGCTGCCCCGGACCACGAGGCCACGCTGGGCTGGACCCCAGGTCAGCCTAGTCGGAAGCTGCCCTCCCTCCCCTGCGCCTCTGCCCGTGAAAAGCCCTTTCCAGATTTCCAGACGTCCAGGCTCAGTCCTCCATCGTCAGGCTTAGGTGCTGCACTGCTCTTCATTTCCAAGTCTGGTTACTACAGATGCAAAATGAAAAATGAGCCAATAACCCAGTAAACCCAAGCCACTCGGCGCGAAATGCAATAACCGTGGTGAGAACCGGGCGGCGAGTCCAGCCAGACAGATTAAGCAGGCGTCGCGGTGAGAAGCTGTCCTCTCGGGCTCTCGGTGACGTCGAAAGGGCACGGAGAGGGCTCACCCTGAAGAACAGAGGGGGGTCCCAGCCAGGGCGGGGTGGGGGAGGGGACCCAGGCTCCGGCTGTGACTCACGCTTCCCGGCGAGGGGCCCGGGCCCGGGACTTTGCCCCTCTGCCCCTTGGCTCCCAGGTGTGAACACTGAAAACACACACACCTGGAAAGTTCCGGCACAGGTGAAGACTCCAAGAACGTTAGTGCCCGCCCGGTGTGTGAAATGGGCATAATGCTGCTAATCTTGAACGACAACTTTCCAACAGAGGATAGCACACAGGTGGTGAAGGCATTTGGGGCTGGAGGTTCTGTTCTTTTTTTACTCTTTTTTAAATCGAAGTATAGTTGGTTTACAATGTTGCGTTAGTTTCAGGTGCATAGCAAAGTGATTCAGTTACACATACACACCCGGACGTATTCTTTTTCAGATTCTTTTCCCTTTTAGGTTACTACAAGATACTGAGTATAGTTCTCTGTGTTATATGGTAGGTCCTTGTTGGTTATCTAGTTTATGTATAGTAGTGTGTATATGTTTATCCCAAACTCCTAATTTATCCCTCCCCTACCCCCTTTCCCCTTTGGTAACTACAAATTTGTTTTCTAAGTCCGTGAGTCTGTTTCTGTTTCATAAATAAGTTCATTTGTATCATTTTTTTAGATTCCACGTATAAGTGATATCATATGGTATTCGTCTTTCTCTGTCTGGTTTTTTGAAAGGAATAGATGTAAAATATAACAAGCCGCTCTGCTGACCACACTGTTTATGCTCTTCCGGGAAGGGGACGGAGAACAATGATGACGCCCACACTAAAACAATATGTTACCACAGACTCAGAGGTCCACAGGCCAGGTAAGGTCCTGACTGACTTTCAGTCCTGGGGACGTCTTATTTTTTTAAAATATTTATTTATTTATTTATTTATTTCGCTGTGTTGGGTCTTAGTTGTGGCACGCAGGATCTTCGTGGCTGCACGCGGGCTCTTTCGTTGCAGCATGTGGGATCTTCGTTGCGGCATGCGGGATCTAGTTCCCTGACCAGGGATCGAACACGGGCCCCCTACATTGGGAGCGCAGAGCTTTAGCCACTGGACCACCAGGGAAGCCCCCGGGGAGGTTTAAAAACATTCATGCCTCACCCCACGCCCAGACCTGGATTTCACTGGCCTGGGTGTGACCAGCTGGCCAAGCACACCTGACACTTATGCTCCGTGGGGCACCCCACCCAGCAAGTGGGCCTCCCTCCTCGGTGCCTTCCTGAGGGGCCAGGAGGCTGCAAAGCTCCCCAAAATGGGCCTGCACCACCCAGCCCAGCACAGCTGTCTCAGTAACAGCATCAGAGATGTGCCGCCTCATGCATGGGGTCACTGAGCACCCGGATGCTCTCGAGGGCCGAAGCCCCGCACCTTCCAGTAAGTTTCCATCAACCAGGAAAAGAAGACTCCCTCCTCCCAGCCAAGGCTGCTGGGTTCTGGGTCTGTCAGACAAAGTGAGGCCCCTGGCCTTGACCGGCCCCTGGCAGCATGGCCGTGAAGGATGTGGAAGGCTCGAGCACCCGCAGCGGGGCTCAGTGGGCCCGCACCAAGCACGTGAGCCCCCTGCCCAGGGGTGATCCCTTCAGAGCTAAGCGCCCCCAACAGCAGCCTGCCGGGCCACATCGGAGCCGGAGGTGACAGGAAAAGGCAGTGACACTGACCCTCTGTATTTAAGAACTGGGTATTTGATTCACTGTGGCCTTTTTGTGTTAATTTTGATTTTTAAGAGTATTGCATTAAAGAAGTATTTCTCTCGATGACAGAGCTTCCTAGAGCCTGGGATGAGCGCCTTGCTCCCCTTACCCTGGTCCCAGCCCTGGCCTCTCTGTGATCCACCATGCTGATGCCTGCTCTCTGGACCTGTGGATACTCTGCTGGTCATTCTGTTGACCCGCCAAGCCCCCCCAGCAAGTGAAGACGTCCTCTGTTTTAGTCTCCAGAGCATTTATTGTCACAGGGGTCCATCGTGAGGGTTAAAAGCTAAGTGGCTCCACCTCCAAGGGGCATTTTGGAAATTCAGGAAAGGCTGTTTTGGGGGTGTCTCAATGACCGTGGCGAGGGAGAGGTGCCCTTGACATTCAGTAAACAAGGGCCCACCATCGCACAGACCAGCTCCACTGACCACCCTGTTCCGAGTCACACACAACTTCTTTTTTCTTTCTTTCTTTTTAATTTAATTTTTATTTTATATTGCAGTATAGTTGACTTACAATGTTGTGTGAGTTTTAGGTGTAGAGCAAAGTGATTCAGTTATACATATACATATGCCCATTCTTTTTCAGTTTCTTTTCCCATATAGGTTATTACAGAACATTGAGTAGAGTTCCCTGTGCTATACAGTAGGTCCTTGTTGATTATCAATTTTATATATAGTCGTGTGTATATGTTAATCCCAGACTCCTAATGTATCCCCAGCACACACACCTTTTCCCCTTAGGTAACTACACACAACTTCTAAAGGTCTCAGCAGACATTCAGGTACATGACCCGAGCTAGAAGCATACAAAGGGAGCCCTGAGCCTCCTTTGTGTGTATTTAGCAATTGCCACACTTTTCAGGAAAGTGTCCACCTGTAAGTTGAAGGCCGTGTGCCTTGTTCTGTTTGGAATTTACCATCTGGGAAAATCACATCACAGACAGACACACCTGCAGGTGCTGGAGGCCCACACACCTCACCTGTGTCTACTGCATCCTCAGCTGTGACTGGTGTGGGGACTTCCTGCAGTTCCTATAGGAGACAGGCTGGTGTCTACATACTGAAACACAGATTATCTTATTATCAATGATTTCCCTGCTATTCCTCCTTTATGTCACAGTCAGGACATTATATTGATTTTTTTTTGAAATTATGTGTGAGATGAGTTATATCTCCTATGATTTTTATATCAAATAGTAAAGGGACAGGTCTTGAGATGAGTTATATCTCCTCTGATTTTTATATCAAACAGTAAAGGGACGGGTCTGAAGAGGGAGAACAGGTCAACCCAGTGTCCAGGCTGCCCACCAAACCGCCTGGGAGCATCACAACACGCTGGTCCCCAGGGCCTGGCCCGGAATGCTGACACACCTGGTCTGGGAAGTGACCTGGGCAGGGGGTGGATGGAGAACCTGAGCAGCACAGACTGCGTCCAGTCTCAGCTTGGGTGAATTCCCTGCACTCTCCAGGCCTCAGTTTTCTCATCTGTGAAATGGGAACATCCCAGATGCACCCAGACCCAAGCACACAGACACGGGAAAGAGGCTACCTCCTTCGGCCTCATGTTCCCCTGACAGCATGAGAGTGTCTGTGTGTCCACCTCACCACTCCCCAGCCTGGGCCCCCTCCGCACGGAGCCAGCACACAGTGGGTGCTCATCAAATGTGTGTTGCCATGAAATGAGCCATGAGGAAGTGAGAGTCTCCCTTTCCTCAGGAGAGGCTAGTGGGTGCTCCCCATCCCCTTTCAGGGGGAAGTAATTCAGTTACAGGTGGCCAGGCTAACCTGGCCGATGGCATAATACAATATGGAAGACGTAGGACCCCCCATGTAAGTAGCTGTGTGTTATCTGGGCCCCGGTGAAGCTTCATGACTCCAGGGAGGGAGGGAGGGAGCCCCACTCCCAGGAACTATTTTCTCCAGCACAGAATTCCCACAGTGGGGCTGTCAGGGTGAGGGGGAGAGATGAAGGGGCCACGGCCCACCCGCCCAGGGCTCTGGGGGAGGCCGAGGCAGGGAGAGGGCCGGCCTTCCTTTGGGGGAAATAAGGGATCAACCCCTCCCAGGAGCGTCTATAATGTCAGTTTTCGTTATGGAGGGGCAAACGGGAGCCCGCCTCCCCAAGAAAGCCCCGGATGCTTCATTAGCCTGTTACCTTCCCAACCATCTGACTGGAAAGAAAGCCCAGGAGCTGAGTGGCTTTGAGATCCCCACTGCGTCCTTCACCCCTCCCCGGCACCTGCATCTTCTGCTGGTTCAGTTTGTTTGCCTGTTTGGTGAAACTCCCCAGGGTGCTGTTTTTGCACACCCCCAGAAGAGCCCTGCCTTCTGTCTTGCAGGGGGCACCTCTCTCCCAGGCCGGGGAGGACCAGGAGGTAGGGGGTCGTGGGGCCCGGGGCCCCATTCCTGCCCCCTATGGCAGCCAGGCCGCCCTTGCCCCAGAAGCCCTTCCCAGCCTCACAAGGAGCAGCGGGGCTCCAGTCCCAGAAAGGGGAAAAGGGACCAAAGGACGAACGCACAGGCTCTTTTCGGGTTGTCGCTGGTTTCGGAGCGGCCTGGACCCACCCCAGGTGCCGACTGCGCCTGGTACAAGGGGGAAGAATCCTTTTCATCGTTTTGTTCGGGGATAATTCACATACAGTAAAACTCACCCTTCTTCGTGCACACTTCTGAGAGTCCTGACTAACGCGTGCGGTCACATAAGCGTCGAGATCTAGCTCGTGCCATCCCCCGCTGACCCCCCGGTGCCCCTTTGCTGTCAGCCCACCCCCACGCCAGCTGCTGGCAGCGGTCGACTGCTTTCTGCGCCTGTTGCACGGCCATGTGAGTGGAACCGGAAGGCACGTGGCCTTCGGAGCCACGCCGCGTGCCCGAGGCTCGCCCTGGCGCTGCAGCCTCTTCGCTGCTCGGTAGCGCTCCGCGCAGGCATGGCCTCAGGTGATCTGTTCCCCAGACGAAGGACCTTCGGGTGTTTCTAGTTTTTGCTTAACCAAGTTCTAAAAAGTTGCTTCTCAGCCCAGAGCAGGCTTCACGGCCACCAGCTCTGGAACAGAGCCCTGGGGCCACTGTGTGCTGACATCCGGGCAATCATGAGAATCCCTGGGGGGTGGTGAGGCTTGGGGACCCCGAGTCTCCGGCTGCTACTCACCCGGGGCCATCGGACCCCCGCCCCTGCACGCCCCTGCACGCCCCTGCACGCCCCTGCACTTGGCAAGTCAGCGTTGCTACGAGGCCACCTGGAGTCTCAGGCCTTCTACAAATGGGACCTGGGGTCCTGAGGGTGGGCTGCTTCGCCCTCTGCACCCCTCCCACCTCCACCACATCCTCGCGTGAGCGGCACGCGGGGGCGGCACACGGGGGCTGTGCCCGCCCTCACCCAGCCCCGCCAACTGGAAGAGGACGGAATGAATGACGTTTCCCGGCAGCCAATGAACTGAGCACGAACTCAACTCAGGTGAGGGAGGGATGCGGGGAGAGGCCCCTGCAGCCGTTCCTCAGCCCCTCCGGCCAGCCGTGCATCCCTTTGTTCCCGAGGGAGGGACGGTGGGGCTGGACGGCCACTGGGTGCCTCTCCGCCGCCCTCCAGAGAAGAGATCACTCAGGCCCTGATACGATCACTGCGGGACAGGCGGAAATTGGAGTGTCCCTGGTGCTTGATCGCGCCTGCCGTGGCCGCAGGGACATTAGCGGCCAGCGTAATGGCCCGCGTTCAGCTCCCCTGGCAGCCCCAGGAGTTTATGACCTTGGCGGCTCGGAGCCCATTGCTGTTTTAATGAAAAATCAGGAGTTGGGGAACGGCTGTGGCTTGGAGCGGGGAGAGAGGGGGTGGGCTCTGTGCAGCTGCCCTCTGTCCATCTGTCCACGCCGACTGCAGGCCACCCGGCCACGCTGGCGCCCTCATGGTGGGGCCTGGGGACACCCGAAGAGACAAAGATCCCCAGCACCAGGGACCTTCGGTCCTGTCTGTGAGGAGGAGCTGCAGGCCCTCAGGGGAGGGCGGGGTGGGGAGGAGCCCGCAGGGGTTTCTCCTCACCGCACTGGGACAAAGGGACGTTCCATCCAGCCTGGGCCAAGGTGCCCACTCCGACACCCACGCCCCGGCCCCGGTTTCCCCCGTCTCGAATAGCTCGGCCCCCCTCTGGCTCCCCCAGTAAGAACCGACGGCTTCACTGAAGCACCTACTGTGTGTCCTCCCTGTCCCCAGAGCACCTCGTGACCCCGGGCTGCCATTCGCCCCATTTTCAGAGGAGGAGGCTGAAGTGACGCCCCCCCACCCCAAGACCATGCAGCGAAAGGAGCGCACACCGCCGGGGTGTAGACCCTCCGCCTGGGCTGGGGGTGGGCCCACCACACCCTGAGCTGTGTCTGTGGGCTCTTTCCCAGGAGATCGGGCTCAGCGCCAGGCCCCGCTCCGTCACCTCCCGCTCTGAACCACGCCGGCCCCTCTGGGTGGACAGCTCCCCCAGGCAGGAGGCGCCTAACCCAGCAGAGCCCCCCCGCCCTGGTCTGTCTGCTCCCACCTCCAGGCCTACATAGAATCCAAGCACCAGGTCTTCCCTGGTGGCGCAGTGGTTGAGAGTCCGCCTGCCGATGCAGGGGACACAGTTTCATGCCCCGGTCCGGGAAGATCCCACATGCCGCGGAGCGGCTGGGCCCGTGAGCCATGGCCGCTGAGCCTGCGCGTCCGGAGCCTGTGCTCCGCAACGGGAAAGGCCACAACAGTGAGAGGCCCGCGTACCGCAAAAAAAAAAAAAAAAATTCTGATCTACTAGATAACTTTGGGATCGCAGTGAGACTGCACGCGACAGTGGAGCTGGAGACCAGGCACCCACGTGTTCCCTGGGGAACAAGGGGGAAGGGAAGACAAGGGTGGAGGAGGGGAGGGGAGAGAGCCAGCACTCACTGAGGGCTCCCACAGCCTGGCTGAGCCAGCTGATCTGCCTACATCTCCCCTGTAACCTTCAAGAGCCTCATGGCAGCTTTGAGTCAGATGGCCTCCCCACTTAGAGGTGAGCAAAACCAGACTCCAATAGGTGAAATTACTTGGGAAGAGCCCGCAGCCTGCAAGAGGCGAAGTTTGAAACAGGCTCTTGACACCACACTGCGCCAGCCCCAGGATACCTGGCATGCGGCAGGTGTCAACAAGCATCAGAGGACAGAAAGCCTCACTGCAAACACAGCTGGCAGCCTGTGGGCAGTCCCAGAGGGCAAGTCCAAGGCCAGGCTGCAAGGGCATCAGCCTCCCCAGCCTCATGTGTGCAGGTTCAGAGCCCTGTAGGGTTGTTAATCGTCTTCCACGCAGAGGGCAGATGCAATTTATAAAGTGGGCCTTGGACACCCCTGCCTCCGTTCAGTAGATGAACGCAGGGTTTTGGCAGCGTCCACTGTATGTGGGCTGTATGTTTGGTCCAGAATGACCCACCTTTGACAATTTCTGCCGGGTGCCCACAGCAACCAACAGAGTTGAGTCACCTCTTTGCCAGGGGACATACCCTCACCTGGCCAGCCGGGGCCGTCTCAGGACCCAGAGGGCAGGGGTAGCTGGGGGATGCTGCTGCTGTGCACACTGGCAGTGACAATGATCCTCCTCCATCTCCTGGCCAGGTGGTCTCCGGGTGTGAAGCCAGTGAAGGCAGGAGGCTGGGATGGGGCTGAACCTCTCAGAGAGGAAGGAGTGAGCCCCCTGTGCTGGAGGGAAGCAGGGAGGAATGGGGAGTGTTTCTTCTCCTCCTGTTTTCAGAGCCTTCTTACCAACCCAGGGCACTATGAATGGCGACCACGCCCCAGCCCGGGTCACCTGCACCCCTCTGAGAATGCCCCGTCCCCTTCGGGCACCTCCATGGTCACCTCTGGCATCTTCTCTCAGGGGCCATTCTCTTATCCACCTCCTGAGTTAGACTCTGGAGCCCAGATTCTGCTAATGGCCAGCTCCTGAGTGGCGTCCCCTCTCTGAGCCTCAGTTTCCTCATCTGTAAAATGGGTGCCTGTGCCCCAAGGTATGTTTTCTGTGAGGCGAGGCCCGTAAAGCAGTGGGTACAGAGCCTGGCTGGAGAAATGCCCTATGGCAAGGAGCCACGATCATTAATGATGTAGCTGGGGCCTCACCCCTCATCCCACCCTCCTCCAACCATCCCTGGGCCCTGGCCCCCAGCCCGCCCAGCACAAACCCACCCCGGTTCTCTTCCTGAAGCAGGACAGTGCTCACCCACACCTCTGCTCCAAAACTTCCAAGACTTCCTGTCCACCAAGCCAGTCTCAGCTCCTACTCTGCCTCCGAGGCTTCTGTGGTTGCCATGGACCCAAAGACCTTGCCCGGCCCAACCGAGGCAGCTCCCAGTGAGGGAGGCCTCCGTTTGTCCATGTGGTTGGGTTGGCTTGTGTCAGGAAGGACAACGGGCCAGAGCCCAGGGAGGGACGGACATCGGCCGTGAGCAGGACAGCTTGCCTAAGACGCAGGGAGGAGAGATCCAGGAAGTCCCGGAGGGTGGGGCCCCCACGCGGGTGGCCCTGCTCTGTGTGTCAGAGGCCCGGGCCCGAGGAACATCCAGTAGGAACATCCTTCTCACAGTAAGGGTCCCGGGGATCTTGGCGCTGCTTATAAGCCCACGCGTGCCAAGTTCTTCCTTGCTAAATAATTAGCCACACAGGTTTTTAGGAGTTGGCCCGAGAGTGTTCAAGCTGCATATAAATAGGACAAAGGAAGTGGAGAGTCAGCACTTCTGGGTTTGCCTTCACCCCTGGAAAGCGTTTCAGGCCCATGAATGTCGACCTCGATGTGCTCATGGGCAACACGGTGATGAAACAGGGGACAGTGTCAGGGCTTCATTTCCAAATCCACAAGGGATGCCCATTCTAGCTGCCGAAGGCCTTGGGACCGTGTGCACAGTGGTGTGGCATCTCGACGACCGTGGGCTCACTCAGCGTCAGGACCATGACCACAGCAGCCAGCCCGGGGCCCAGGTGTCACACCAACTCCCAGGACCTCTGGGAGGCTGAGTTAGATCCAAAGTCTCGCAAGCCCGGGTCCCCAGACCGGGCTCTGGTGGTGCCAACGTCTTTTACCATCAGTGACCAACAAGAACAGGACGTGTGACGGGCCGTCCTCTCTTCTGACCTCATGTGACTTTCACTCCCTGGGGGTTTAGATGTCCTTTGTTTTATGAACTCGTGGTGACAGCGGACGGAAGTTGGGTGTTTGTTTTGTTTGTTTGAGGGTCTTGACTCAGTAAAGGAAGAAGTGAGCCACTGTTCTATCCCAGATGGCTGTCTGCACTTTGTTCTGGGTGCTGAGGGATTTAAGCCCTAGAAAGCAGCCTGTTCTGGGCCATCCTGGGTATTTCACCTGCCACCACCATAACAGCTCCTATTTTGACGTGAGCAGGGCAGAATTTCCACCCTAAGGAGGGAGATGGATGTCTCCCAAGTAAATAAAGAATATGGTTTCTGGTGAGTGTGATGGATGTCACACAGCAAACAAGCAGGGGCAAGGACTGAGAATGGCAGGGACGGGTGGGCCCCTTGAGCTGAGGGAGGGAGGGAGCAGCTCCTGTGGGGGAACAGCAGGTGCAAAGGCCCTGGGGTGGGATGGAGGGGCATGGCTGGGCAGAGGGTGCACAGAGGGCAGTGTCTCAGGGTGTCCACCAGGGTGCGGCAGGGCCAGCGGGGCCTGATGGACAATGATGCCGTCATTTAAGGGGCGGGTGGACACAGGGAAGAGCGGATTTCTGGTTTGGACACGCCAATTATGAGCTGCTAGGTAATCTCACAATCAAGGTTGTAAGAGATACGGGACTTCCCTGGTGGTCCAGTGGTTAAGACTCCATGCTTCAAATGCAGGGAGCTATGGGTTTGATCCCTGGCTGAGGAAATAGAATCCCACATGCTGTGTGGTGTGGCCAAAACATTAAAAACAATTTTTTTAATTTTTAAAAAGAAAAAAAAGGTTGTAAGAGGTTGACACGTTGAGGAGTTGAGTGGGTGGCTGGATGAACACAATTCTGGATCACAGGGGGGACTGGTGCCCAGGAGCCATCCCCACATGGATGGCATTTAAAGGGCTGGGAGAGGTCCTGGGGGAGGGGCACAGATGGGGCTGAGTCCCGGTGCTCCCAGGGGGGAAAGAGCCAGAAGGACCAGCCCAGGAGACGGAGAAGGCCCTGCCCAGAGGGAGGAGAAGGCCAGGTGGGGCCAGTGCTTCGGACCGGAAGGCTGAGCATGAGAGCCTTTCTGAGGACGGACTCTTGATTGAAGCCGGAAGTGAGGAGGAGGAGTTTGAAAAGAGATGCGGGGAGGGGAGTGAGCTCGGTTGCAGGTTGCTAGGACTGAGCCCACATGCAGGGAAGCTGATGACCAGGCAAGAGTGAGGGTGGCTTTGGACCTGTCCTGCCCCAAACCTGAGACCAGGTGCGTTTTGGTGCCTGGACTCACCCAGCCGTTCGCCCTGAGCTGTGTACCTCCCTCTGCTGAAGCCCCCATGGCTCCCCAGTGCCCTCAGGGGAAGTCCAGCCCCCATCCTTCCCCAGGAGGCCTGCGCTCCGGCCTTGACCTTCTAAAGCCCCTCCAGGATGCCCGCCCCCCTCCCCTGGGAGGGGGCAGGTCAGGCTCACTCCTCACTCTGCCCGCCCCAGACCTCGAGCTCCCAGAGGCCTCCACCGTGTGTCCAGCCCGGCTGGGAGTGAGCACCGAGACACGGCCGCAGAGCCAGAGCCCATGACAACTGGGGGAGACTGCTGGGGTCAGCCGGGCCAGCCACATGCCCTTCGACCTCCCACCTCTCCTTTTCCTCTCTGCTCTCATTGTCCAGCTTCCCCTTGGATGCCCCCCATGATGGGGTGCTCAGCACCATGCAAGGCTGCCGTGTCCCTGCTCTGGTTATTCCCTCCTGGTGTTGGTTCTAGGCTAGAGCAGGGAACCGGGGCCAACAGGGCCAGGGGTGGGGCACACTCTGCAGCTCGGGGGCCCCGCCACTTCTTTGCCTCCACGACACCTGTACACACGTCTCATTGCCTGTTCACAGACGGAAGATGGACCCACCGCTGACCCAGCTCTCAGACATGTACAGTGACACACACCTTTTCATTCGGACCCGTTATTGTAACCTGCTGGAAATAAAGCATCTTTCTCCCAGGGACAGAGTCACACGGGTGTTCCCAAATTCTCTTTTTGCACAGCCCTCGGAATCCTGCCCACCGGTCATACCCATCATCCGGGAGAAAAATAATGTCGTTTCTATCATGCGCACCCTCTCCACGGAGGCGCTATAAACATGGAGAGAGGCCGTTGAGGGCAGCACGGTTGTGTGAGTGATGTCATCTTGCGGGGTCGCCTAGCAACCCAACAACGTTTGGGAGGCACTAATTCTCGAGCAGGGCAAAGTCACATTTCTGCATTCAGTTCATCAGCTTCCTGGCAACTCCGCCAAGATGATCTCATTTTATTCATGATTATTTGATGTGAAGTGCACTTTTAGCTCTAAGAGAACACAAAGATTTAATTCAAAATCCGCTATTGCTTTATGTTTCCAGGGTGTCGTGTTAACATGGCGTCCACGCAGATAACCATGGTAACACATGGGTAATTAGTATAGGCAGCGCACGGTGTTAATACAGAGCCGGGGCCAGCTCCCAATCAGTGAGGGTTATAGCACGTCATTACTGGAGTGATTACCTGCAGTAACACACAAATTGAACTAAACGGTCAATTGAAGTAAAGTGAATGGCTTTTTATTCTAGTCCCTAAATAATGTGTCTGCTTGCCTGAGTAGTTCAAGGTAAATAAAACTCTCAAATTGATGGCCTCTCCCCCACCTCGCCCTGGCAGAGAACTGGGCTTCCTTCCAGACAGGTATTCCTGGGTGCCCCCTGCTGATCCACCAGCTTCCCCATCTCCTAATGGGCACCCCTGAAAGAGGGGGACCCCCGGCCCCCTGTCTCTGCAGTGCTCCGGCCCTTATTTTAAAAATCCTGAGGCCTCACACAGCTGTCTTACTCATCCCCCGAGGGAAGAGGGCACAGAACTTTCCAGATAGAGGATGGGGTGAAAAGGCAACGGCCTTCCTCCCAGGGATGTTTTCTTGCCCCTCTGGTAGGTGGGGCAGAATCGCTGGCTTCCTGTTACAGGATGTAAGGGGGGAGGGTGGGTCAAAGGTTACTTCTGCCTTTATTAACGCAGCGTTTCTCAAATTCCATAAACTTAGCAAATCTTCAAACAGGAAGTCACCCTGGACCCCTGAAAAGGACCTCCGGGGCACGCACACTCCGAGTTGGAGATGCCTTGCCTTCCTTTTGAAGAAGCAGGGAGCGCCCGCAAGTGGTCCTCAGAGAATGAGACTTGTGCAGCCAGATGCCCAGCGGTGGATAAAAGGGAACCAACTCAGTCTTATTCCAGGCATTACCCACCGAGAGAGGCAGAACCAGACAATGGTGAGCAGGCCGGGGGAGTCTGGGCTCAAAACACCCAGAACCCCATTTGATGGAGGTGAATTGGTCTCTCCAGCAGTTCTGGCACCAAGGGCCAGCCTTCTGGACGATGGCCATTGCCCTGCAAGGCCATCAAATGCCACAAAGGCAAAGATGGGGTGCAGGGGGCAACTTGAAGGGGGAAACCTGGCTGGGGGGTCTTATCTCAGGAGTGATATTTAAGCTGTGGTCAGGGAGACTGACCAGGAGGCCCTCAGTCTGAGGGCAACTGAAAGAAGGCCACTGATCTTATCACTGTCTTGACATGCCACCCATGCCAAAATTTGTAAAGGTAGAGACACATGTAGAGGGAAGAAAGACGTGACTTCAAAACCCATGGTCATGTCTGCCTCTCGGGGTCGGGGTGGGCAGATTCACCACAGGGGAAAGTGGCTGTGTTTCTCAGGAAACATTCTAAAAGGCTTTGGTTTCCAGGGCCAGACCACCCTATCTACTCCGGTTTGGAGAAGCCAAGACAGACAAAGGGAGCAAATCACACTCCAAAACAAAGGGTGCACCAAAATAGCTCATGGGTGCACCCTTCTCCCATCCTACTGCTCCAGTGATAAAAGCCACGCAAAGGAGGTGACCCAACACACATGGTGGGCTAAAACCGCGGTAACCTCTCCAGAAATGAGGGACACAAAGTCAGGGTAGGGCGTCCGGACTCTTGGCAGTCCCTGCAGGGAGCAGGTACCTCGGTCCAGGTGGGGGCCGACACAGGTCTGTAGAAGGGGACAAGAACAGAGCAGGGCAGCTCCCACACCAGGTGGTCCTGTAGAGGGGCTGCATGCCATGGAGATGGGAGTGAGGAAGGCTGATGCCAGAGCTCAAGGGGAAAAGCCCAGCCAAGCTGCCTTCTGCCTCCAGGACTGGATCCGCTTGACCCCTGTGTCACACCCTCCATAAACATCACCTCAAGACCTGGTTCTGGACTAGGGGCGAGGGGCTGGTAGACAAACACAAAGCTGGTCAGGGCTGGTCAGGGCTGGTCAGGGAGGAAGAGAGTGTGAAAGCAAAACCCCAAGTCCTCCAACTCAAAATGAGCCCCCAAACTAATGTTTGAAAAACACAGGAAGAAATGGGAGAAAGAAGAAATCAAGTTTGTATAGCAGTCTGACAAAGACTCTAAGATAAAGACACAAACAGATGTCTAACATCTATTTAGAATGAACAAGATGCCTATACATTTGAAAAATACATGAAGTTAGATGAAATGGGCAAATTTCTTAAAATTAATTAATAAAATAATTCATCAAAACAAAAAAACTCAAGAAGAAATAGAAAATAATAGAAATAGAAAAACTGAGTGGTCCTATGACTATTACATGAATTTAGTCAGCTAAAAAAAAAAAAACAGGGCTTCCCTGGTGGCTCAGTGGTTAAGAATCCGCCTGCCAATGCAGGGGACACGGGTTTGAGCCCTGGTCCGGGAAGATCCCACACGCCGTGGAGCAACTAAGCCCGTGTGCCACAACTACGGAAACTGTGCTCTAGAGCCCACGAGCCACAACTGCTGAGCCCCTGAGCCACAACTACTGAAGCCCACGCACCTAGAGCCCTTGCTCTGTAATAAGAGATACCACCACAATGAGAAGCCCACACACCGCTACAAAGAGTAGCCGCCCCCTCGCCACAACTAGAGAAAGCCTGCACACAGCAGCAAAGACCCAACATAGCCCAAAATAAATAAATAAATAAAATAAAATTTTAAAATATATATTTAAAAAAAATTTTTTTTTAAACAAAAAACCCCACCTTCCTAAATAGGGAGCCTCTGGTCATGTTGAATGCAAACAGAAGAAGTTTTATATCTTCCTTTCCAATCTGTGTATATATTTTTTCCTTGCCTTATTCTACTGGCAATACTTATTCCAGTACAGTATTGAATAGGAGTAATGACACTGCATACCCTCGCTTTGGTCCTGATCTTAGAGGGAAACGATTCAGTATTTCACCATTAATTACGATGTTAGGTAGAGGGTTTTTGTAGACACCTTTTGTGAGATTGAAGAAATTCCCTTCTCCTTCTGAGTTGCTCCAAGTTTTTTTTCATGAGTAGAGGTTGAGCTTATCAATGTTTCTTTTTACGTCTGTTGAAATATGGTTTGTCTTCTCTAATCTGTTGATATGGTGAATAATATTGATTAATTATTGAATGTTGAGCCAGACTTGCATTCCTAGGATAAATCCCATTGGTCATGACGGATTATCCCTTTGGGATATTGCTGGATTTGATTTGATACTATTTTGTTAAGAACATTTATGTCCGATTTCATGAAGGATATTAGTCTATAGTTTTCTTTCCTTGTAACGTCTTTGTCAGGTTTTGGTACCAGGGTAATGCTGACTTTATAAAAAGAGTTGGTAGTTGTTCCCTCCTTTTCTATTTTCTGGAAGAGATTGTGTATGATTTTGGTATTATTTCTTTTTTAAGTGTTTGGTAGAATTGGCCAGAAAACTCCTCTAGGTCTGGAGTTTGTCGTCGTTGTTGGAGGGTTTGTTTTGGTTTTAGTATTTATGTATTTATTTATTTTGGCTGTGCCGGGTCTTAGTTGAGGCATGCGGGATCTTCAGCATGCAGGTTATTCGTTGTGGCATGCAGGCTTCTTAGTTGCAGCATGTGGACTCTTAGTTGCAGCATGCAGGCGGGATCTAGTTCCCCAACCAGGGATCAAACCCAGGCCCCCTGCGCTGGGAACATGGAGTCTTACCTTCTGGACCACCAGGGGAGTCCCTGTTGGAAGGTTTTTAACATCAAACTCTTTAGTATTAATGGGACTTTAGCACATATGTGAGCCTGTTTTTTCTTGTGTGAGCTTTGACAGCTTACGTCTTTCAAGGAATTTGTCTACTTCATCCAAGTTGTAGACTCTGTGGGCATAAAATTGCTTGTAATATTCTTCATTATCCTCTTTAATATCTATAGCATCTGTAGTGATGTCCCCTTTTCCATTCTTGGTATTGGTAATTTGTGCCTTCTGTCTTTTTTCTTGGTCCGTCTAACTAGAGATTTGTCAATTATGTATAGTCTTTTTGTAGAGGCAACTTTGGTTTCATTCAGTATTTTTTCCTGTTGCCTTTCCGTTTTCTGTCTCGTTGATTACTGTTTCCTTCTTTCTGTTTGCTTTGAATTTGCTTCTTTTTCTAGTTTCTTACGGTGGAAGCTTAGATCACTGGTTTTCTTTTTTAATATAAGCATTTAACTCTAAGTGTTCCTTTAAGAAAATTTTCTAAATAAATATTTAAATTTTCCTTAAATAAATTTAAGCTATAAATTTTCCTGTAAACATTGGTTTAGCTGCATCGCACAAAGTTGATCTGTGGTGTTTCAATTTTCATTCAATCCAAAATATGTGGTCATTTCCCTTGCCCGTAACCACTCCCCTAGACTAGCTGTGTGTCCCTGGGTGAATGGGGTCATCAGGAGTTGGGTAACACCTAAGCAGAGGATTACCGTCTGGGACTCTGGAACTCCACATCCAGTATCCTGGCTAAGACTCCACATTGCCCTGGGCCAATCCCAAAAGTGCTGTTCAAAGGAGAGAAAATGAGTGAGGATTCATCAGGCCTTCTTGGATACCCTGTTCCAGCTCAGCCCTTCTCTGGCATCGCACCTGGTGCAGCGTCTGGGCCTCAGCCTTTCTGATGCTCTGGCAGCAGTTGGCACCCAAGGGCCACTAACTCATGCTCTAGGATGAGGGACTTCTCACCTCTGTGGCTTCTTATCCACAAGCCCAAACAAATACGATGCTAACAGTCAAGAAGCCCTCACTATACACCAGGGACGGTAGGCTAGCAGTCCCTAAACATTATCTCTCGAGTTTGCAATATTCCTTTCAAAGTAGGGAGAATTATTATTCTTTTTGCATATTCTTTATGGTCACCTGGCCAGCAGGGGCCTGTGTCAGAGCAGAAGCTGCAGGTCTTGACTGTTTGATTCGTGGAGATCTCCTGAGACCATGTAGTTCCCCAGGATAGCTCAGGCGTAGCCTGCCCACTGGCTCCGTATTTCTTTCCTTCCCGTCTAGAACCTAGGTGGGTGTTTGTATTTTGGAATCGAGGGCATGGATGTTTTTAAGGAGAACTGCCAAGTCTTAAACTGGCAGCTTCACCCTGCAGCCAGCTGGGATGCAGGCATAGGCACGGACACAGACACCCAACTTGGGGGCCGGCTCTGTCCCTCCAGCCGAGCCCCTCCCAGGCCAGGATGTTCCGTGGTGTCCCTGCAGAGTGTCTCACACCACGCTCACCTCCAGGACCCTCCTCTTTCTCCCCATGCAAGGCAGGTGTTACCGACCAGGGTTCTTGGCCTCCTTAATCAATAGAAACTGATCAGAGGCCAGACAAGAAATTCAGGCAAGACTTCACTGGGGCCCCTGCTGCAGCAGCGGGGAGCGCGAACCAGTAACAGGTTCCCTTACTCGCTGAGCTGGCGGTGGTGGTGGGGAGTCTGGTTCCTTATATGGGGTGAGGGTAGGGGTGTATCCAGGGGTTGGGCCGGAGAGGTGGCTTAGGGGATCTGCCCACCCCCTTGGTGGTGGTGTGTGCAGGGGGCATGCTCAGTGCCCTGCTTTTGCTCCCAACACCCTGCTTTTGCTCTGGGCTCTTCAGAAGTGGCAGTTGGGCTTTTTGGTCTCTTTGTATCTTGTTGTCCATAATTTGCCCCAACTGTGCACGCACGCAGTCATTTTTAGTCCCTTATAGTTTCTTTGTATTTTGTTGCTCCAGGAGCTGTTTAACCAGGTGCAAACACTGCAACAAAGTGTCCCAGGTCCCAGCCTGTCTCAAAGGGAAGAGAGGGAAACTCAGAGACACAGAGAGAGCAAGCACGTGGGGACCTGCCTCAGGGTGCAAAGTGAGCCCAGCGCGGCCACAGGCGGACAGAGTCCTCGGCCTCTGCCTTCACCCCGACCTGTCAGCACGCTGGAGCCAAGTTTGCCTTTCCA
This sequence comes from Mesoplodon bidens, assembly GCF_964165515.1. Classification (NCBI taxonomy): domain Eukaryota; kingdom Metazoa; phylum Chordata; class Mammalia; order Artiodactyla; family Ziphiidae; genus Mesoplodon; species Mesoplodon bidens. Next base: position 10,715,694 of record NC_138180.1, read on the forward strand.
ACAGGCTGCAGGTGCGCACCCCAGCGCCCTGGCAGGGGAAGTGGCTGCAGGGGCCTGGGTGCCTTTGCCCACCCCGCACACTCTGTAGACCTCGTGCACAGCAGCCCCTTTGGGCCCCCCTTCTTGCTGTGCCTGGAACAGTCCTCATAATGTTCCCTGTTCCTCCAAGATGCAGCAATTGCAAATGGCATCCGTGTTCTTGTACCAAATTAGCCACACTTAACTCAAGTGCCCGCCGCCCGCCCACTTGCTGCCCGTCTGCCGCTCGCCTGCCTGCCCACCCACGCGCCGAGCCCGCGGTGGGCCTGACTCACTCGCCTGGTGCCACTCGAAGTTCACGAGCAGTGGGTGGCACTCACCCCCCCACACACACCCTTGTGATTACCAGCCCATGATTACTGGGCGCCAGACCAGGCTCAGCTTAGCTGCTGTGTGACTTGGGGCAGTGTGCGCCCCCTCTCTGGGCCTGCTTCCCCTCCATGGAGCAGAGGTTTGGGATAAGCCAGACCTCTGAGCACAGACGTGACCCAACAGAAGAGACGCAGCAGCCCGGAGCCCCTCTGCCTGTCCTCTCCACAGCCCACCTCACAGCGAGACCCTGCCAGCCCTGCCAGCAGCTCCTTCTCCTACAGAGGAACTGTCCCCACCCCGGAGATCCCCCGATGGCACTGAGGGAGTGGCAGAAGTCTTGCTGGTTGGGGCCAAGCCATGGAGAGGGTGGCAGATGAAGGCAATGGATTTGGGGGTTTGGGGAGGAGACCTGCCCGAGCTCAGTTCCCTCCCCATCACTCTCTGGCTGTGTGACCTTGAGCAAGTCTCTTACCCTCTCTGAGTTTTGGTTTCCTCTTCTTACAACATGGGGACAATAATCCCCACATCGCTGGGTATTAAAGAGCCACTGCGTCTAAAGGAGGTGGCACAGTGCCTGGCACCATCGCAGGTTCCGGGTGTTTGTTCAATGAAAGAATGAACGTGTGCGTGCCTGTGTGCTGGCTGACCGTGCTCTGCACGCTCTGTGCAATGGGGCTGATGGCCTCGGTCCCTGGGGCACCTCCTGGGGAAGGGACCCGAGACCCAGGGTGTGGCTGCACGGAGAGCACTGGATTGAGAGTCCAGAGCCTGAGTCTGGTCTCCTCCCACCCGTGACTCCCGCCTTCTCTGAGCCTGTTTCTGCACCTGTTTACCCCAGACACTCACTCCTGGTGAGGACAGCTTGGAGGGGTGGGGGAGTCAAGTTCTCAGCAAAGGGAGGCTAGTCGGGGGTGTTATCTCCTTCCTACCCGGCACAGCAGAGATGATTCAGAGAGGCTCTTCTAAAATCTACGTTTCAGACCTCCCTGGTGGCACGGTGGTTAAGAATCCGCCTGTCGGGGCTTCCCTGGTGGTGCAGTGGTTGAGAGTCCGCCTGCTGATGCAGGGGACATGGGTTCATGCCCCGGTCCGGGAAGATCCCACATGCCACGGAGCGGCTGGGCCCGTGAGCCATGGCTGCTGAGCCTGTGCGTCTGGAGCCTGTGCTCCGCAACGGGGGAGGCCACAACAGTGAGAGGCCCGAGTACCCCCCCAAAAAAAAATGAATCTGCCTGCCAATGCAGGGGATGCGGGTTCGAGCCCTGGTCCAGGAAGATCCCACAGTTCACGGAGCAACCAAGCCCATGCGCTACAACTACTGAGCCTGTGCTCTAGAGCCCGGGAGCCACAACTACGGAAGCCCTCGAGCCACAAATATGGAAGCCCTTGAGCCACAACTATGGAAGTCCGGGAGCCACAACTACGGAAGCCCTTGAGCCACAACTATGGAAGCCCATGCGCCTAGAGCCTGTGCTCTGCAACAAGAGAAACCACGGCAATGAGAAGCGGGCGCACTGCAACGAAGAGTAGCCCCCGCTCGCTGCAACTAGAGAAAGCCCACGCGCAGCAACGAAGACCCAACACAGCCAAAAATTAATAAATAAATAAAATCTATGTTTTGTTACCTTTCAAAAATTGAACAGGAAAAGTATGTAAAATCTCAGAGAGCTAGAGACTTACCAGTTGTGCCCTTGACTGTATACGAGCTAAACCTCGATTTTTTCAATAGTTTTTAAATAAAAACAGTAATACAGCTCACTGGAAAAAAATCCATCAGTACAGTAATAAATAAATATTGCACCCCATCCAATTTCCATTCCCCAGGGATAACCAGTGTCAGAGGGCATCAGGGAGGCAGGCTTAGAACTGAGGGCTCTTAGGGGGCTGGGGGCAGGTACACACAGGGTCACCTTGCATTGTTCTCACTGTGGGACGTTAGGGACCTGCAGGCGCTGCTCAGGCCTCCAGGACCCAGAAAATCCCGAAAATGGGTGCAGGCAAGTGGAGGAGGCAGAGGCCCGCTGAGCTCGGAAAGGAGAGGCCGGAGTGTCTGAGCCTGACAGTGGCCGTGGGAGCCTTCCTTCCCCGCGCAGGCAGCCTCTACCGCTGTGTGCGCGTTCCTTGTACGTCAAGTTCAAGTCGAGAGGAAGACTTCTGCCCAGGCAGCTCCTCGGGGCCGAGGGGTGGGGGTGGTAATGGGAACCCTCAGGTTCTTGGGCCACGGCTCCCGATTCCAGGAAGGCCCCAGAAGCCCCCCTGCTGAGAGAAAAGGTGCATTACCCCTGGTTCTGGGCTCTCCACCCACCGGGGACCCTCAAGAACCCGTGGACTTCAGACTGTAATGGAAAACAGGACAGCAGAAGCCGCCTTGGGCCCTCAGCTGCAGTAGCCAAGGGCTCGAATCCTCTTGGTCCCTGGCCCTTCTCTTCAATGAAGAGCGGAGTGGGGAGAAGGGGAGCTTCAAGGTGACACGGGAGGAGGGAACACAGCCACAGGGGAGATGGCTGGGGTGCACTGGCGCCGCTGGCCTGCTTCCGCGGAAGCTTCTGGGGCAATGCCACACACAGCAAATGACGAAGGGCACTGCAGGGGGTAGAAGAAGCACTAGCCTCAGTCCTGACCTTGCCCATCACGGGCCATCCGTCTGACTCTGAGCCTCCCTCCAACGCCCCCTCCTCCTGCTTCCCCGGCCCACCTGGGCCAGGCCACGCCACCCTCGGGTACCCGGCCCCACAGCCTCCAGCCCCCGCCTGCAGCCTCAGGCCCCTTGCCCCTCACCCTGGCCCGGTTCCTTCCCCCACGTAACTCACACTCAAGCTTCAGGAGACGCCTCCTCCTGGAAGCCTGCGGGGCTGCTCCACAGACCCGGAACTTGTGCTAGCTCAGCCCTCCCTCAGCCCGGTCACCACGTGCTCTCTCGTCTGTCCCGACAGCCACCTCGGGCACGGCCGACACGTGTGTCCCCTGGACACAGGTCGGTGCTCAGGAAACATCTGGTGAGTGAGAGGCTGAGGGCGGGGAGGGCGGGGAGCCTCCAGTGGCAAGCGCCCCCCCCCAACCTCCACACTGCCTCTCACACTTTTTGACTCAAGTTGAGATTTCCAGCCCAGGACCCTGAAGCTCCCAACACGCAGGGGCCAAGGAGGCAGGGCCTGGGGGAAGCCAGGGGGCAGGGGCCCCTCTCTGTCAGGAGAAAAGGGCCTCCAGGAGCAAGGCAGGACCCCAGATCTCAAGCTGCCGGGGCTCCTCCAGCGCCCAGCGCCTGGCAAGCCCTCAGAGACGTCACCAGATTGTTAAGAAGCCAGTTCCTGAGGGCAAAGCTGCAGTCGGTCTTGTGAAGGGGGAAGGAACAGGAGAGAGACAGAGGGCGGGCCGGCTTTGGGGGTCTGGAGGGCGAAGGGGAGGGGCTTGAGCTCTACTTGAGGGCACTGGTAGGGGAGGCATGTCAGGGATTCCAGCTGGATTCCAATGGGAATAATAATAACAATAACAACGAAGATAATAGTAATCCCCAACACCCGGCCGCTGGCCCTGCTCTCGGTCCCTCAAAGGCCCCAGAGCCCCCGCGGTCAGGGTGCAGGAGGCCTGCCTGGAGCTGACCGAAGCTGCAATTCTGGCCTGGAACTTGGGTTCTCCTTCCTGCCCTCAACAACGGAGTCGCCACCCCCCCAACACCCCCTAACCCCGTGCTGGGCACTGGGCCAGCCCCTCATCTGTGGAGGGAGGACCCACTAGCTCCCTGACTTGTCGCCAGGACTAAAGGGGGCACCCACACTTGGCAGGCCAAGGCCACTGTGGTCCAGAGCCGCACCGTCCACCATGGCCCACTGGCCACGCTGGCCACTGAGCACCTGCAACAGGCCGGCCCGAAGAAAGATGCTGCGATGTGAAGCGCGGCCCTGCCTGCAGAGACTCAGCCCGAACAGCAGATGCACCGATCGCTATTTCCTAGTCATTACGTGTTGACATGACCGTCTGTGGGGTACGTTATGTTACACAAAACATTACTGAAGCTAATTTCACCAGTTGACTTTTTTTCTTGCAGCTGCTGGAAATTTAAAATTTAAAATCACGCTACCACGTTTGCAACTTGCATTCTGGGTCCCGTGGTGCCTCCGCTATAGAGCCAAGGAGCGCAGAGGTTGGAGGCACCCTGGGAGTTGAGTGGGTGCCGGCTGAGGACCAGGCCAAGGGAGAGGACCGGCGCTAGGGAGACAGCTGGGAGGGCACCAAACAGGTCCTGGTCACAGCAAAGGGGTGACTGCGTGAAGCAGCTTTCCTGGCCTCTGGGCCTTCAACCCCACTGTCCGCAGGGCCAGTGTCCCTGTGCCTGGTCCCTGGTTTCCAGTCTCCTTGCTTCGGGCTCTCACCCTGCTGGCCTCCGATGGTCAGGCCAAGCCTGGCAAGGCCTTTGGGTCCTGCACCCCCTGGGGCCCAGCCTGAGCCTGCTGAGCCTGTTCAGAAGGCCTGCTCTGCAGGGATGCAGGAAAGAAGGAGGGAGCGAGGACCCAAGTGCCAGGGTCCAGGCCACCCCACCGGCTGCCGCTGCAAGGCCAGCAGTGCCCCCCTCCGCTTCCACCCCTCCACAGACCACCAGAAACCAACCAAGGACACTTGCCTCCCCGATCCCTCGACCCCATCGCACCTCCTGGGTTTTCCCCTCCCCTGAGCTCCTCTCTCCCTCTCTCTCTCCCTCTCTCTCTCTCTCTCTCTCTCTCTCCTTCTCCCTGCCAACCCCCTCCCGCCAATAGCGCTGGTGGAGAGGGAACAGCAGCCCGTGCACAGTAACAAATCTTCTGCGTTACCCCCTCTCCTTTATTTACACCAGGCGCACAGTAGCAATTCAGTCTGAAAAAGTGCTATGTTTTCAGAGGCGTGCAGCCTGAGAAATTGAGGTTTGTGTTAATCAATCTTGTAGCAGCCTGTGGGGCTTGGAGAAGTACGGCACCAGAGAATTCTTCTATTGATTAATTGGACTCCGAGGGGGGAGGAATGGGGAGAAAATCAAACACTCCGAGCGCCTTAAACCTTTGGAGACTGGTGGGGCTCTGTCTGCCCGCCCCTGCCCATCCTGAGGTGTGTCTGGGGGGCCCTGGGCTCTGGGACCTTCTAACTTCCTCCTGGCTCGGCATCCAGCACCAGCTGGGGGCCAGGACTCCTGGCTCCAGGGCCAGCTCTGCCCGACCCCCTGTAGATCTTTGGGGTGACCTCTTTCCTGTCTGAGAATGCTGGGCCAGGGGACATCACTGCCTCACATGCCACCCTCTCACTCCCCACCTGGCTGGCTCTAACCCCTCCAGAGGCTCCAGGGCCTCCATGCTGAGTGGTCCCCATGTGGCCCCTTGGCCGGTGCAGACAGGGCCTGGGCTCTGGACAAGTGTGGCTTTGTGTGGCAGTGAGGGGGACCCGAGCCCCCACACTGGGCTTTCTGTGGCCTCCGCCCAGCACCTCCTGATGGAAAGCCTCTGGGCTGGCCCGGAGCTGCCCGTCTGCTGTCTGGGCTGGTGGAAATGAGGCAGACACTCAGGTATTAGAACCAGCCTGCGCCCGTCCGAGACAGGCCGGCCGTCAATCCAGAGGGCACTCCTCCTGGGTTCAGTGATCCAAAGCCCAGACACTCTGTGACGGTTCCAGGTGCATCAGTTGGCCTCTTTCCCAGGGCCTGAGAGAACCAGGAAGTGGCAGGTGAGACGTGCAGGGAAGTGTCGAGGTGCTCTGTGTTGGTAGGATGCCCGTGGGGCTGACACAGAAACCGAGTCTGCCTGCTTCTCACTGATGGCGAGGGACATAGACCCATCTTACAGAGGAGAACACCGAGGCTGAGCTGGAGAAGGACAGCCAGGACTGGAAAACTGGCCTCAGGACCCCAGGGCCAGTGCTCTATTCTGAGGTCCCTCGCCCCAGGAGTCCAGGGACCTGGTGCCAGGACCCCAATCTCATCACCCAGGGAGGTCACAGGGACGTGTGAGGTGGGCCCACTCTAGGGCATCCTTGGGAGGTTGGCCATCTGACCACTTCTCGGTTGGCTGTAGGTTTATTTGGGAGGCAGGGTACTTGCCCCAACAGGCACATCATGAGAACGTGAAATCATCCCTTCCTCCCCAGGCTGGGAGCCTCATGGGAATCATTAATGTAAAAACAATCACAACGTGAAACCAATTCTACACTGTTCTCTTCTGTCATCACCAGCATTGACTGGGCACCAACTGTCTGCCAGCGACTGTATTCTCACCATCTGATGGGACCTTTGCCATCACGACCCTAGGCTGGAGGTGTCTTCCCCATCTCACGGGGGCAAAACCTGGAGCTGTGAGCCTGACCACACCTGAGTGGCAAGACGGTGTCTGTTTCCAACACAGTCAAGTGATGAGGCAGAGACAGCCCTGGCGGAGTGTGGGGCCAGGCGACGGGGATCCAGGCCTATCAAGGCTCCCACTGGCTCTGTGACTTTGGGCATCTTGACCCCATCGCCAGGCCTCAGCTTCTCCATCTCTAAAGTGGGTCTGAAGAGACACACAGGCAGTGGCCCCCATCCAGGGCATGGTGCTGGGAAGCCTGTTGGCCAAACAGCCTTTGTCCGGAGCAAACGCGACCTCTACCTGACACGACAGAATGTGCTGGACACGGCTCAAGGACTCCTGTCTTCGCCCACATTGGGGGAGCCGCCGGATGCTGAGGGGAAGCCTGGGTGCCTTGGACACCCATGTGCTGCCCTCGGCCAACCCTCCCTTTGCTTGCTGCCTCCCACCCTCCCCCCGCCCCCCCTGGCAGGGCTCTCCCATGCTGGGAGGGCTGAGGGCTCAGGGAGGGGCCCGGCCCATCATCGGTGGTCTGCACTGAAAAGGAAGTGGCTTTTTAAGGATGGTCAAAAGGCGTTTTTTTAACTGCTAATTGGGTGAGTCTTGCTACGCTTCCCTACACACGCTTGCACACACACCCACACCCGTTCACATATCTTTGATTTTCCAACAAACAAACAAAGCATAATCTCTGTTACTGCACAGAATGTCCTGTTTAGGTTGACAGGAGCCAAAAGGGATGACCCCAAACTGTCCCACCACGAAATGCATTTCCAGGAACAGTTCGATGGCACGGGCACGTCCTCACCCCGCCCCGGCAGAAAGCCCCCAGTAGTGCGGGCTCCAGGCTCAGAGAACAGTCCTCCCCTCCAGCCATAGCTTCACAGTGACGGCGCCCGGCCAGGGGCTGCCCCCTCCCCAAGGCCCCCCCACCCACGCACGCCAGCGTGACCACCATCAAGGAAAGAGCAACTTGAACGGATCCAGAAAAGCGTCAATGTTCAAACTCCAACGACAAATCGCAGACAGAGCCAAAGGACAAAAAGGACAAACTTGGAGAAGTACTTGCTGCATATACGGCTGGAAAAGATTTTCTATTATTAGTATAGAAAAGAGTCCTACAAGCACGCAACGAAGATGGTTATCCCATCAGGTGAAAAACAGACAAAGGACAGGAACACCAATTCACTTACAGTCAACAAGCCCTTCAAAGTGTTTTTTACTCCACAAAATTCAAAAGTTAAAAGAAAGAAGACATCTCTTTACCCCTCATGAATTGGCAGTGATTGTTCTGTTAATACCTAAAATTAATGAGATGGAGGGAAAAGGTACTCAGTTTCCCCATTTATTGTCCTGGAGGGAAACAGGGCAACTGTTACACGCACACACACAGACACACAGACACACACACACACACAAGGCACAAAGACCTACACCAAAATGCTGTGGTCTCTGGGTGGTAGAACTGATTCTCTCTTTTTCACTTTTCTATTCTTTCTGTTTCATTTTTTGTATACTGAATATCTGAGGGGTTTTTTCCACAGCTAAATGCTAAAACTTCCCTCTTTTCCAAAGCTCTCCTCAGAGCCTAGAAACAGGCCACAGAAAGGCCCCTGGCCTGGAACCAACCGCGTGATCTTCAGCAGGTCACAGGGCCTCGGAGCTCACCTGGGAAGGGGGTGACACCTGACTCCCCCCACCCCAGGGTCTCTGAGGGTGAAACTGGAGGGAGCTGTGGCCACGTCAGCAGCAGTGGCCTTTGAAACCGCCAGGTGACCGGTCGCCTTCTCAGCGCGGGAACTGATAACCCGCCCTCAGGACCTGGCACTGGAACCCAGCACATCACCCCTGGCACGTGAGCCGGACCTGGTGGGCAGGCGGCCGGTCTGTCCGCTGCTCCCACATCGCAGCTGGAAAGGCAGGGGCGGACCCTGCTGGAGCCCCACCCCTCCAGCAGCATCCCCACCGGCCCCCCACGCCGCCCGGGCTGCTCGTGAGACTCCTGTGACCCCTGGGCAGCATGCGTCCAGAAGAGACACCTCGGCGGACAGGTGCTTCTGAGGTCAAAGCCAAGTCCCCCTGCCTGCCGGGAGCCCACCCCTCGCTCGCTCAGTCCAGAGCCAGCGTGGAGACCAGCTTTCTCCCTCCTCCGTTTTCTCCCGTCAGTGAACGAGGGGCCACTGTCCGAGACAGGACGGTGCGGGGAACTGGTCTGGGGGCGGCAGGCAACGGGGTGGCCAGGACTCCTGGTTGGACACCCCGGTGCAGGAGCTGAAGGGGGAGGGGTGTGGGGCCATCGGCCCATGGAAGGGACTAGAAGCCAAGGCCTGGACGACGCCTCTAAGGAGTGCAGACAGCCGAGGGGGGAGACGGGGACCCACCAGCACCTGAGGCCAAGCACACGGGCAGCCCGCAGGGGTCCCGGCAGGGAGGGCTCCGCAGCCACGTGGAAGAAGGAAGGGTAAAGACGGTCCAGTTAGAGAGGATGGGGCTCTGCACAGGTGACCCTTGGAGGAGGGGGAGCCACGCTGTGGGGGAGGGTTTCCTGGGCAAAAGGGGACGGGGCTGCAAGGGGAACACGCCTCTTAAGGGGTCTCTGGGTAAGGGGAGCGGAGGAATGGGGTGACAACAGGGGGGGGGACGGGGTTCTGGGTGTGACAGCAGCCGCGGCAGCAGAAGGACAGCCTGGGAGGGAGGCGGCATGACGGGGGCAGCAATCAAAGAGGCGATGCCACAGGAGTGACCAGGGAGCCCAGGGGAGGGTGGCGGTGTGGCAGCAGGGAAGGCAGGCACGCGGGTGTGTCTAAGCTTCACCCTTAGACGCCGCAGCTGAGCTGGGGGACGTGAGGTGAGGTGTGAGGAATGATGAGCGCCCAGGGGTTGATGGATTCAGGGCCACGCGGCAGACGTCAGGAGCCCAGTATGGGGGCCAGGACGTTCAGAGCTTGGGGTCGGGATCAGAGGGGGCTGAGCCCAAAGACGGCAGCAAAGGAGGCCCTGAGGCCCTCCTGAGCTCCACCCCTGCTCATCCCCCTCAGGGCCTTTGCACGTGCCAGCCGAGGATTCCCTTTCTCCAGATCACCGTGTGGCTGGCTCTGTCCCCGCCTTCCGATGGAAGCTGGATCGGGAGAAGCCTTCCCTGACCTCCCAGCCGAATTCAGCCCCGTCCACCTCCTGTCCTGTGTACCTTCCTCATTTTCCCTGTGTTTTGATCAGTCTCCTCCTTCTGGAAGGTGACACCCACCAGAGCCAGACGTCCACTCACCTCTCCTTCTGTGAAACCTTCCCGAGAACCCCCAGCTGAGGGCTTGCTCATGTCCCCGAGCCCCGAGATGTGCCCTCGCTCCCACAGAAATGCCTGCCGCACTCAGGGTCACACCTACTGTGCACACCTCGGGGCCCCTGGCGGCAGGCGGGGTCACCCCCTTTTACAGAGGAGGAGACGCGGGGGAGGAGGCCCCGGCCACGCTCAGTCCACACTTTGCTGCCTGCTGTGGTCAGCACAGGGCCGCGTGTTCCAGTCCCCCAGGCCCACCCTGGACACCAGCCCGGAAGGGAAGAGGAGCCCTGGGCCCAGAATCCCAAGGTCACGGGCCAAGTGTGGAGGATCTTGGCTCCCAGTTGAGCAGAGGCAACGCAGGGGTTACTCCAGGCTAAATAAACAAGGGAATTGGGCAGGGAGGGATGAGTGGACACGGCACGTCCGCTAGCCAGCCAGCCGGTCCGTGAGCCAGGGCTGTGGGGAGCCTGGGGCAGTACCGTGGGGCTCACTGCTGGCCAAGGGGGCTGCGGGCTGGGGGAGCGGCCCGCCTGTTTGGTGAGGAAAAGGCCCACGGCCACACCTTCAGGGCCAAGGGGCCCTGGGCAGAGCTGCAGCCTGGCCCCAGCCCTCCTTTCCTGCCCTCAGGCCTGAAGGTGGAAACGCAGCCTCAGCTGGGGCCAGTGCACCGGTCTGCCTCCCAGCTGCCTACGCAGCTTCGCCAGCCTCCATGTTTCATTCTGGGCCGAATGGATAGCCCAAAATGAACCCAGGTTCTGGAGGGCTCTGAGCCCCTGGAATCATGAACATAGTAGCATTTTTATAGAGCGGGAACAGGCTTCTCTCAGAGTCTAAAAGGCCTATGACTCCATCCCCCTACCCCCAGCAGGAATCTTCCCATTTCAAAGATGCAGGAGCAACTTCCCCAAGGTCTCTAAGGGACTGGTGACAAAGCAGGGCCAAAACCCAGGTCCTGATCCCCGAGGAGGGGCTGCTTCACTGGAGGGGACTGAGCCCTCTGTGGGTGAAGGAGGAGGTCCAGGCTGGGCACAGAAACAGCAGCAGCTCGCTCTGCTCAGCCCATCTGGTCTTCACGAGGGGCCCATTTCCAGATGTGGAGACTGAGGCTTGGAGAGTATACTGGGGTGAATGCTGGCCCCACAGAGATATGTCCCCTGGAACCTGTGAATGTGAGCCAAGGACGCCTGGGCCCCCAACAGCTGGAAGAGGCAGGAAGGACCCTCCCCTGGAGCCTCTGGAGGGAGTGCGGCCCTGCCACACCTGGATTTCAGACTTCAGGCCTCCAGCACTGGGAGAGCATGTGTTTCTGTGGTTTTCATCCCCCCAGTCTATGGTGCTTTGTTACAGCAGCTGCAGGAGCCTCAGGCAGACAGCTTCATTTGCCCCTCTCCACCCCACCGAGGACACAGCAGGGATGCAGCCCGGTGGGTGGGACCCCAGAATCCAAGCCGAAGACGACCCTGCTCCATCCTCGCAGAGAGCCCCAGAGAGCAGAACCGGGCCCTCCCGCCTTTCCTTTAGGCTCTGGCCACACCCCAACATCTGGCCTGGTGAGTGGGAGGTACACAATAACCACCTCCCTGTCTTTGCAGCGAGCTCAGGGGTCCAACGCGGCTCTTGTCCCCTCTGTGGGCAGCGGGCCGAGTGTGGAGCCTGCAGGGAGCTGGGGACGTGACCAGGCCAAGGCTCAGAGGGGCCAGAAATAGCAGAGGCTGCCAGGGCAACAGCGGGGTCATCACGTCAGGGCAGGATGCTTCAATGAGCCGGGCCGGGCCAGCAGTGTCCAGGCCTCCCCCTGACCTCTACCCCTCCGGCCCCGCCCTCTGTGGGAGCTTCTCAGTCACGCCTGCCTCTGGGGCTGAGCCCTCGCTGTCCATAGAAAGTCCAGGTTAGGGCACGTGACCCAAAAGATGACACCCACACCACTCTGCCGTGATCCCATCCTGTGCTTGCTTCCTTCATCCGTAAATGGGAGACCACCGCCTACCTCGTGGTCCTGGGGAGGCCCGAGCTGGCACGGAGCCGGGCCCGGGAGTGGACACTGCTGTCCCCCCCACCATCGCGGTACAGGGAGACACCGGAAGTAGGGCAGAGGCTGCAGCAGTGACTCCCCACCTCCCCCGTCACCCCCAGGGCACCCCCTCCAAGCCCGGCACAGTTATGGTCCAGGCCTGGGCCCCCGCTATCCAGAGTGCGTTCCCAGAACCGCATCCCCAAATTTCCAACAGACGCTTCTCAGCCCTCTCCAGAGTAGCATCTCCTGCATCTGGGGCCAGTGGAGTTGGCTGGGAAGGGCAGGCTGCTGGGAGAGGGCCCGGCGCTGCCCATCTCCCCGAGCGGACACATGGGCAGAGCACGCGCAAGCCTCCCTAAGTGCAGCACCCTGGGGCCCTGGACAAGAGGGACGGGCAGGGCAGCAGCTGTCGGACGCTGGAAGGAGCACTGAGGCAGAGGCCACCGCTCCCAGGGCAGACCAGCCCCACGTCCCTCCCGGACGACCGCAGTGACCCACTGGGCCACCTCCTCCATGCTGCCCGCCTTTGCCCTGGGGAATCCGATCCTGTTGCCTGGCCCCACCCCCTGCTGCCTCTGCAGCCTCCCAGACTCCTCCGCGGGTGTTCCTGTGCGTCTCTCCTTCCTCTCGGTCCTGGAGGGCACTGCTCCTTCCTGCCCCAGGGCCTTTACACGGGCGGTGTCTTCACCCCAAAGCCCTCTCCTCCTTTCCTGGGTAAACCCTGACTCCGACTCCAGATCTCTTCCTTCCCTGCCCGTCCCCCAGACTAGTTCCCTCAGCCCCTGGAACCCTCACGAAACTAATCCAGGAGTCATTTGTTCACTGCCGGCTCCCTGCCAGGCCTGAATCTCCAAGAAGGTAGGGTTGTGTGCCTTTGGGGGATGTCTTCTTGCCGGGGCTGATCTTCCACAAGCAATGGTCTCCTGAATGAAGAGCATCTACAACCACTGCTGGGCGAGGTCTTCCCCTGTGTCTCCCCTGAAAGGTGGGCACCGTTTCCATCTCCATTCACCGTTGAGAAGAGGGGTGCAGAGAGGGGAAGGTCTCGCCCCAGGGCCCTGAGGCTCCTACAGAGGGGTGCCGGGTGTTCCAGGGGCAACCGGTTGGGTGGTCTCATCCTCACCGGCCTGCCCCCGCCCTGCCCGGGGAAGGACCATGCAGGCAGGAGAGACCAGTCCACCCCCACGCTTCCCGAAGCTCACAGCCTTCCTCCTTCCCTGCAGGGCAGCACTCTTCCCAATGCACGTCTGTGGAGCCCTAGATCCACGACGGGGTGCTATTGGCGCTGCTCCGTGGGGACGGGGCTTTGGGAAGTGCTGGGTGGGCAACGGGGAGCAGAATTCTTTCCCAAAGGACTTCTTGGAGCCTTTAGGCGCTGTGCACACCGGCCCTGGGGGAGAACTCTAGCAGACATCCCACGGTATTTGGCCAGGGGGTGGGACCAGACCCCCGTGTGGGGCTGGGGGCTCGGCTCGTGGCAGAAGTCTCGGTCCCCTGGTAGACAGCAGGGGCTAGCCTGGGCTTTGCAGTTACCTGAAGCTGCCTTCAAATCCCTCTCTGTTCTCTTCTGGCTGGGGGTCCTCTCTGAGCCTCAGTTTTCTCCCCTGTCACCTGGAGAAAGCAATGCCCAGGTCCCAGGGGTGGAAATCCTCCGGGTAGCACCTGGTTGCAGCTTGCACTCAGAGGGTGGGGCGGCTTTGATCGGCCTGAGGGGGAGAGGGGAAGGCAGCCAGCGCCTGCCACTTCCTCCTGGGTCAGCCATGCTCTGTCTGGCAGCCTTTTTTAAGCTAAATTTGTTCCAGTCTCACTCTTAAGGGTGAGTTGTGGTGCCCCAAGCGAAGGGTGTGTAAATGTTTCATCATTTTGAGTCCTCCAGCACCCTTGCCAAACTTGACCCACCAGGGCCAAGAACTAAGAGGTCTGTGCTCCATCCCAGGCCTCCAGGGCTCCGTGACCCCAACACACTGTCCAGGGAGCAGAACGGGGCCTGCTGGGGGGCAGGGTGATGAGAATCACTGGTGATTATCCAGGCTATTTGGGTCCTTTTAACAGTCCTGGGGGCGCTTGCTTCTCCCTCCAGCAAGAGTTTTTCCAGTTTCCAACCGGAGGGAACAGAACCCAGGCCCCAGTGGCTACATCCCTGCAGCCTTTTGGGAAGAGCCCAGATGCCCAGCCAGGGGGCCACAGTGGGATGGCTGCCAGCGCCACTCCTCCCGGCTGCGGGGCCCGGAGTGAGCATCTCACCCATGGGGCGGGGGCGGCAGAGCTGTGCAAGGACCAGTGAGGAAACCAAGACAGAGCAGCCGGCATAGGTGGGCCCAGACGAGGTGTAGGACGTGTGCCCGCACAGTCTCTCGTCGGCCAGGTGGTTCCAGCAATGGCTCGTTTAAACATTTGTCTCTGCTTCCTGAAACCCGAGGGCCGGGGCACGGGCCCAGGAGGACGGCACACGGATGCAGGGGACACGAGACGCACCAACGCCATGTACTGCCCCATCACGTCTTCCCTATCTCCCCAGCGAGGGGAAGGACTCCTGGCGCGTGGACACCGTCCCCTCTTCTGTCCCACAAATGACCGAAGGAGAAGAGAAATAAACCAGGACCCTCTGCCAGGCTGCCTCTGGGGCCTGTAAGTGGAGCCGGGCAGTGGGGCAGCCTGAGAAAGTTCTGGAGCCGCTGTGAGCCAGCTCCTGGAGGGCGGGTGACCTGTGTCTGGGTCCTGCCTGGCCCCCCGGGCCTGAGGCTCCCTCCCTCGGGGCCTCAGGACGCTTGCAGGGAGCTGGTCCTGGGACATTTATATCCTGGAGGAAGGGCAGTCCCCGTGCTTGGTCCCCGAGGAGCTTCCTGTCCATCGGGGCCGTAGGGGCCAGGGCAGAGCCGGAGCGCCCGGGGGGACGGCCGGTCACGCGAGAAAGGCCTCCGGCTGAACGCCAGCCTTGGGAACGCTCGGTCCTCTCCTCCTTCCACACATCCGGGGTCAGCGGTCACTTTATTAATAGCAGCCCCCGAGGAGAGGCCTCACCCCCTGGACCGTCATCACCCTCCCTGTGGGCTTGGCCGAGCGACCTGGGGGCATCCCTTGGAGGGACGGTTGGGGGACATTGCCACCCTGCCTGCCCGGAGGCTCCAGACACCGCAGAGGGAAAAAGCAGGTTTCAAAGATCACGTTTTCTCCCTCCTGCCATCAACTGCAAGACACTGCATCCATTTCATAACAGCTCTTGTGGACAAAAAGAAATAGCACTGGGCTTCCCTGGTGGCGCAGTGGTTGAGAGTCCACCTGCTGATGCAGGGGACATGGGTTCGTGCCCCGGTCCGGGAAGATCCCACGGGCCACAGAGCCGCTGGGCCCATGAGCCATGGCCGCTGACCCTGTGCATCCGGAGCCTGTGCTCCGCAGCGAGAGAGGCCACAGCAGTGAGAGGCCCACGTACCGCAAAAAAAAAAAAGAAACAGCACCAACTTTGTACTTTGGCACAGCGATACACCTCATCCTCAGGAACACTAGGCCGAGAGGGGCGGAGTCTCAGCACTGCAAAGAATATCCTGCCTTAAGCCATCTGGGCCCATTAACACACAGAAAAATCTGGGAATTAGTCCCCTTACCTGGACCTTCCCTCCCTCCTCTGCACAGCAGACCTCTAGATGAGTCGTCTACCGCCAGGAAAAATTGTGAGGCTTTGAAATTGGAAAAAAAAAAATATATATATATATATATATATTACTGCTGGTCCTGCCTAGGGTACCCCTCAAGTCATTGCAAACCTATTTTAAAACACAGTAATTTATAGGAAACAGGAAACCAGTAAAAATGCAAAAAGTGTGCCGATCGAAATGGTTCGTTGGTAAGATGTAGGGTTATTTTGCTCCTGTGTGGTTTTAAATGCACGTGCAGTGAGTAGGTATACCATGTATAATGAGAAAAAAATGGACTTCTGAAAGAATTAACTCCAGGAAAAGTGTCCAGGCTACACGTGGATAGAGATTTTGTGTGTCGGGCACATGTCAGGAACCGCACAAACCTGACGTCTCCCCGCACGTCCACCCGCCCGCAGCACCTCCCAGCACCTCCCAGTACCTCCCAGCACCTCCCAGTACCTCTGGGGGCCCAAGAGCCTGGGCTCCAGACCCCACTGCCTGCCGTACCTGGGGGTACCACCTTCAGGCATCCTGGAAATGCCCTGAGCCTCGGTTTCTCTACCTGGAAAATAGGACGGTAACAGCCACCCTCTCCTGAACCCTCCCTGTGAGCCAGGCCCTGAGCTCCGGTCCCATAGGGGAGGAAACTGAGGCTCGGCCGTGAGGTGACCTGCCCTGGGCCACAGAGAGCCGGACTCTGAACAAGAAAGTATGTTCTGCTCCAGGGGCTGAGCTGAGGTTCAGAGAAGGTGAGATGTAGGCCCTTCCCCCAGGGCCGGGTGCTCCAGCTCCATCACGGCGGCATAGACCCTGAGAGGTGCAACCCCGCCCCCTGGTGGAGGAGAAAGCCCGAGCTCCCCACCCACCCAGCGCTGCTCCCACGGGAGCGACCTCCTGGGGTGGATGCCCAGCCTTGGGGTGTCCCTTCCTACAGAGAGCAAAGAACAGGCAAGGGGCAGAAACCCACCACCCAGGGGGCAACCCACCAGCCACTCCACGGCCAGCAAGACAGGAGCCAGTGGACAGGGGCACCCCCAGGCTGGGGCCTCTCTGATTCCAAAGGCCCCAAGTCTAGGTGGTGGCCGCTAGCAATGGCCTTGAAGCTGATGCTCTGAGCCCCAGCAGTCACTCTGAAAGGCTCGTGACGGCCCCAGAAGGTTCCTGGGTCACCAAGGTCTCCCATTCCAAAAGGCGACACGTCCTCAGGGCCTGTCGCGGTTCCTGGGAATGTCACTGCTCTCCCCCGCCCAGCTGAGGACCTCCCAGGGAGCTGGAAAGGGCTTAGGGGCCGCCTGGTCAGCAGGCAGAGGTCTGTGAGCTGGAGGTGAGCGGGGCAGGGGCCAGGCTCCCCCATAGTCGCCCACCCTCACCCCACGCAGCCCACTGATGCTGACAGCAAGATGAGTCAAGACAAATCCTTGAATCAAGAGTTAGCTCTCATCCCACCAAATCCCTAGTTCCACAGGATGGTGCTGGGGGTGTGAAGAGCGTTTCCATCCATGGCTCTGCCCTTCCTTGCAGGTGCCACGAAGCCTGAGGTGTGAAAGCCGGCCCAGCTGGGCCGTCCCACAGGTGGGTTTCTGGGAAAGGGAACTGGCCACATTTGGGGGCCCAAACTGGCTTCAGACTTCCTTCAGCTGCCTGACTCCTGACCCTGACATTTCTCCAGATCGGGTGCAGACTTCACCCGAGAGCTGGAAAACTCAAGCTCTCCAGAATCACCTGTACCTGGAAATAAGAGTATTATAATCAGAGCGGAAGCAGGATTATCTGGCTCCGAATAACCCGGATCACTGCCTGAAGTCGTCGACCCAGTGCCCACTGCGGAGTGCTTCCCCAGGGCTAGAAGTGGACTGAGGGACTGGAATGGGGCTGGCTTTGCAGAGCCAACCATCCAAGCTCTGTGCTGGCAAATCCGGTGGCCACCACCAGGGGGTGCCCTGGCATGGACCCTGGCTGGTCTGGATGGACCCAAGAACTGCTGAGGTCAGCCTCCTCCCCTCTGTCTTTGGCCTTCCTCCTCCCCCTCCTCCTCTGCTTTCTTCCCTCCCCTGGGCCCTCTCTTCTCCCTCCTGCACAGACCTGCATGCCACCAGCCCATGAGCCAAGATGGATGACTAAATGACCACGCCCCCTCCAGCCCTCATTTTCACAACATTCATGGTCCCCCAGCAGGCTTTCCTTTATAAAGGGGGTGGGGGAGGCTTCCCTGGTGGCGCAGTGGTTGGGAATCTGCCTGCCAATGCAGTAGACTCAGGTTCGAGCCCTGGTCTGGGAAGATCCCACATGCCACGGAGCAGCTAAGCCTGTGCGCCACAACTACTGAGCCTGCGCTCTAGAGCCTGCAACACAACTACTGAGCCCGCGTGCCTAGAGCCCGTGCTCCACAACAAGAGAAGCCACCGCAATGAGAAGCCCCTGCACTGCAATGAAGAGCAGCCCCCACTCGCAGCAACTAGAGAAAGCCGCGCACAGCAATGAAGACCCAACACAGCCAAAAATAAATAAATAAAATAAATTTTAAAAAAAGGGGTGGTGGTGGAGAAAGACTCTGCAACTTGGTTCAACACAGAATTCCCCAAACAAGCTCCTTCCCTTTTTTTCCATAGGGCACCTTCCCTTTTTTTTTTTTTTTTTGCAGTACGAGGGCCTCTCAGTGCTGTGGCCTCTCCCGTTGTGGAGCACAGGCTCCGGATGCACAGGCCCAGCAGCCGTGGCTCACGGGCCCAGCCGCTCCGCGGCATGTGGGATCATCCCGGACCGGGGCACGAACCCGTGTCCCCTGCATCGGCAGGCGGGCTGTCAACCACTGCGCCACCAGGGAAGCCCTTCCCTTTTTTGCATAGTGGTCCCTGGAGCACAATTTGGGAGGGGCTGCTTCCCGGGCAGATGACAAGAGGGCCCCCTCCCCTGTTCCTGGGGTTGCCAAATTTAGCAAATGAAAATCCAGGACAATTTCAGAGCAACAATGAATACGTTTTAGTATAAGCACGCCCCATAAAATATTTGAGGCATACTTACACTTTTAGTGCTCATTGTTTACCTGAGATTCCAATCTAACCAGGCATCGGTATTTAATCTAGCATCTCAACCAGGACACTTGTAGGGAAAAGGCTCACACAGGCCTGGGGCTTCGCCAGGGCTGGAGGGGACCCCACACTTCCACCATCTGGGTCTGGGTCCCCCCCCACAACCACCCAGGAAACAACGGGCGGGGGGGCGCTCAGCAAGCCCCTCCTCTCCCTCAGCTTCTGCAGAACAGGCAGGTCAGGTGGGTGATCTCACCTTCTCTTACTTCTGGGACTTTTCTGGGTGTAGCCCCTGATCCCACGTGGGGGCCTTTAGGAACAACCCCTGGGGATGGTCTAGTGAGTTGCGTTCCCGGTGAACTCGGGTCCGATAATGATCGGGAGTCCTGGAGGCACCAGCAGGCGCCCGGAAAAGCAGCCTCAATAAATGCAGCCCAGGAACCCACGTCTGCGCCAGTCCCGGCAGGGAGCTGCTCCTCCCGGGTCCTTCCCGGCTGGTCCTCTCAACACTGCGAAGACCCTCTGGCCACCTTCCCGCACAAGCAGCCTCCACCTTATTCTGGAAGTTCTTCCCCAGTCTGTGTCATCATCTTGAAGTCGCCTGGAAGAAGTGAAGTCACCCACTCTCCACCCAGAGCAAAGACAGGCCGTCAAGAGGGGGGCGGTAGGTGGGGGCCCAAAAGGCTTCGTGAATTCGCAGATTCCCGGGCCTGCCCCTAGACCCCCAGGTTCAGACTCTGCCCAAGAATCTTCATTTTAACACCAGGTGGTTTGGAGTCAGCCTAAAGCTTGAGAGGCCTGGTCTGGGGTTCCTCAGGAGCCAGCTGCCCCTTTGTTCCAAGCCAATGGGGACCAGGAGCTTACAGACTCAAGGGAAGGGCAAGGCCCCATGTGGCCTGTCGATGGGCAGGAGGTGACATCACTGGGGCCTCGGGCCACTTTGGATGGACCCTCCCATGTGCCCAGACCAGAGGGTCCCAGGAGGCTCAAGGCAGAGGTGCTATGAACAGAAGTCCCAGCCGTGGAGCAGGACAGTTTGGCACGAGCAGACTCCCCGACCCTCACCCCGTAGCCCGGCTCTAACCCCTCTGCTGCCCCACTGGATGTGTGATGTCCACGTCACCCAACCACTCTGGCTTGTGTCCTCAGCTATCAAGTGTGGGTGCTCATGGCACCAACCTCGTGGGGGAGGGGCGTGAAACGGGAAGATGTTAGCGCAGGGCCACTGGGGCCTTGGCACACAGTGGGTGCTGAGCACGGCCTGTAGCGGCTTGTCCTTAGTGACGAGTTACAGCCCCGCAGGTTTGGGACTAAGGAAGCCCGGCCGCTAGGACGGTGTGGGCAGCTGGAAAGAGCAGTGACTGAGACAGGACTGATGCCCCTTGCAGCTGCCCACTGTACTGACCGGCTCCAGGGTGACACCCAGGCCCCGCGCTGAACCTGGGAGCGCCGACACAGGGCAGGACAGGGCCTTGCCCAGAGCACACGCACACCCGCTCCCAGCTGACCCAGTCCCCGGTGGCTGCCTGCCTGTCCCTTGGTCACGCCTGCCTGTCCCTCGGCTCGTCTCTCCCTTCTCTCCCACGATGCTCTGCAAACTGGGCAGAGCTCTCCCGTGCGCACTTGGTTAGCTCTCCACCTGTAACTAACCGGCTGATCGGAAACTTCTCAAAGGAGAACGGCATGGGGGACACTGCTAGCCTCCTGCAGGCCGTGTCCACCCCCGCCGGCTCAGCGTCCCTTGGCTGGACCCACCGGCCACCCCTTCTGTCCACTGCCCTTCTGTGCTGTCTGTGCGCGCATACACGGTGTGGACGGGCGCGCTCATGGACGCCTGGGCGTGCACGAACACTGTGGATACGCAGGCGTGTCTGCACACATATGCACATATGCTTATGCACACATGCACACGCACACACGCCTTTCTCAGCCCGCGCAGTTCATCGGAGGGTCGCACCCGGCCGCACAGAGCCCAGCGCACACGCGCGTCCGGCCGGAGAACCACGCGCCCGCAGCCATGGGGAGGCACCGCGTCACCGCATCGGCCCGAGGCCGCATGGCCCCACCGTCTACACTGCGGGGACGGCCAGCACCCGAAGCATCGGATTTAAATCTCAAAGCTCTAGGGAAAGGACGGACGGGAAAAGCAGAAGCCGGCTCCGCGCAGACTCTGTCCAACCCCGGGGCTCGAACCGTCGGCTCAAATATGGCGCGGAGCGGGCAAAGAGCATGCGCGGAAGACGAGTGGCGTAGGCTGGGAGCATGCGCAGACCACGCCCCGGCTCCCGCCGCACCCACAGTTCCAAGCGCAGGGCCGCGTCCGGATGTCCGTGGAGCGACTCTTCCTTCCTCGTCCTCTGATTCGCTACCAACCACTTCCATTTCCGCAGAAAGTTCCGAGCCATTTCCGCGAGGCGTGTCGCTGTAGGAAGTGCGCGCCAACCCTGTTTTGTTTCCGGGGGAATCTATTTTCCTGAGGGACGCTCGGAGTTCCGGGTATTCCTCTCAGCCTCTGATTGGCTGGCTTTACGAATATATTAGAACACGAAAAAGAAGTTTTTTCATCGCGCTAAAATAATATAGAGACTTAGAAAGGACTTATTTGCGGCTCTCCGTTGGACGCGACCGCTTTCACCAGCGTGTCTGAGGCGAGAACCTGAAGTTGCCGTAAGCGAAAGGCGGTACGCCCCTGGGCCCTCAAATAGGGCGCGCGCAAGAAGAAAAGCGTGTTGTATGAAAAGAGAGAAAGTTAGCACTCTCCTTGACAAGGATGAAGGAGGCCTTCGGGCCTGACAACACGCCTACAGTTAAGGCGTTGTCACCTACTTCGTGGCATCTAACCACTGTTTTCCGCTGTGCGGACACAAGGGCGTGTGGTGCACGGGGGCGCATCGCTACACGATGTGTGCGGCACGTTCCACACTGACACGTGGGCGTGACGCTCGCGGGTGTAGAGGCGGGGTGTGCGACAGAGGGGTCTGTGATACACGGTTGTGTGATACATATGTGTGCCGTGTGGACAAACACTTACGCGACTCTACTTTCTCGGCTCTTTGAGATGCTTGGCCTTTTTTTTTTTACATCTTTATTGGAGTATAATTGCTTTTCAATGGTGTGTTAGTTTCTGCTGTATAACAAAGTGAATCAGCTATACGTATACGTATATCCCCATATCTCCTCCCTCCCTATCCCACCCCTCCAGCTGCTCACAAAGCACTGAGCTGATCTCCCTGTGCTATGTGGCTGCTTCCCACTAGCTATCTATTTTACATTTGGTGGTGTATAGATGTCAGTGCCACTCTCTCACTTCGTCCCAGCTTACCCTTCCCCCTCCCCGTGTCCTCAAGTCCATTCTCTACGTCTGTGTCTTTATTCCTGTCCTGTCCCTAGGTTCTTCAGAACCTTCTTTAAAAAATTCAATATATATATGTTAGCATATGGTATTTGTTTTTCTCTTTCTGACTCACTTTACTCTGTATGACAGACTCTAGGTCCATCCACCTCACTACAAATAACTCAATTTCATTTCTTTTTATAGCTGAGTAATATTCCATTGTACATATGTGCCACATCTTCTTTATCCATTCATCTGTCGATGGACACTTAGGTTGCTTCCATGTCCTGGCTATTGTAAATAGAGCTGCAATGAACATTGTGGTACATGACTCTTTTTGAATTATGGTTTTCTCAGGGTATATGCCCAGTAGTGGGATTGCTGGGTCGTAAGGTCTATTTTTCATTTTTTAAGGAACCTCCATACTGTTCTCCATAGTGGTTGTATCAATTTACATTCCCACCAACAGTGCAAGAGGGTTCCCTTTTCTCCACACCTTCTCCAGTATTTGTTTGTAGATTTTTTGATGATGGCCATTCTGACCAGTGTGAGGTGATACCTCATTGTATTTTTAATTTGCATTTCTCTAATGATTAGTGATGTTGAGCATCCTTTCAAGTGTTTGTTGGCCCTCTGTATGTCTTCTTTGGAGAAATGTCTATTTAGGTCTGCTGCCCATTTAGGGATTGGGTTGTTTTTTTGCTATTGAGCTGCATGAGCTGCTTGTACAAAATTTTGGAGATTAATCCTCTGTCCGTTGCTTCATTTGCAAATACTTTCTCCCATTCTGAGGGTTGTCTTTTCCTCTTGTTTATGGTTTCCTTTGCTGTGCGAAAGCTTTGAAGTTTCATTAGGTCCCATTTGTTTATTTCCATTTCTCTAGGAGGTGGATCAAAAAGGATCTTGCTGTGATTTATGTCATGAGTGTTCTGCCTGTGTTTTCCTCTGAGAGTTTGATAGTGTCTGGCCTCACGTTTAGGTCTTTAATGAGATGCTTGGGATTTTTCAGAATACAAAGTGGATCACAGCTTCCTTGTATGGGCATCATTGCACCTGGGGCAGGTGTGCCTTCACCTCCTCGTCCCCAGCCACAGGGTGGGGGGCAGGGCCGGGGAGCGGACATCAGGACACCCAGGTGGCTTCCACTTCCTGTCAGTGTGTCTCAGCGTGGGAGCAGGAAGGGGGTGGGGGAGGTTAGGCAGGTGACCTGGCGGTCAGACCAGGTCCCGCAGGTGGCCGACGTCTGAGGCCTTGGTGGCTTCAAAGTCTCCATGTGCGTCTCTTCAGCATCACAGACATTCGGGGGACAAATAGTAATTGAGCAGCCATCCTCCGTGGGACACTGATCCAGGTGGGGGAGGAGCCCAGCCCCAGGAGCTCACATCCTGGACCATTCCAGAGCCTTAGTGGACAAATCCAAAGCAGACGACCTCTGTGGGGTGAGCAGCAGGCACGAGTGGTCAGGGAAGGCGAGGCCAAAGATGCCCTGAACCAGGCTCCCCCTTTATGTCCAGAGCACAAACTGCTGCGAGTTTCAAATGCAGGGCTCATTTAAGGACCCAGTTAAAATGATGGTCAAAGTAAATAGAAGCAACCTGACCAACGATTTAAACAGACAGGGGTGGCGGTCAGTCCACTCCGGCTCTCAGGAAACGGGGAGACGGGAAGGTGCTCGGCAGCCCCTCGGAGGTGCAGGCAGCAAACCCAGACCTGGACACCTAGGGGACGAGTGACCCATTCTCCACAGAGATGCCGAGGGAGAAACGGGGGAACCTGGAGGTTCAAGAAGGAAACACAGGCGGGGGCTTTGCTGGGGCCCGGTTCACACCAAGCTTGTGTACATGTGCGCGGGTGTATACGTACATATGTGTACATGTACCTGTGTGTACATACGTAGGCACGTACACTTTAAGATATTAAGATGACTAGGGAAACCTGGACACTAGATTAAAGAATTCATATTTTAGGTGTGAAAACGGTACTGGGGTAATGCTTTTGGAGAATTATCTTTTAGAGATACCATGAATTCACTGCTTAAATTATAAAACATTGGGGATTTATACTAAAATAACCAGGGAGGGATGCCTGAAACAAGATGTTACAAGTTTTTGAAATCGGATGATAGAACACAGGGATTTTCTCCACTTTTATGTACGTTCGAAATGTTCCAAAACGAAGTTTTTGTTTTTAATATAATAGAAGATACTCCCCAAAATGTTAGTGGTAAGAGGCATCTGGGTGATTTATTATCTTTGCCTTTTCTTTTCCTACTGTTATAATTAGCACAAATATATAATCGTCATAGTAAGAAAATGGCATTTTTTAAAGACCAAGAACCTTCCGCTAGCGCACGTGGCACTGCAGAGCCTGCGCAGCAAGAAGCACCGCCTCGGGGTCCGCCTCCCACTCCGGAAGCCGCTACACGGAAAGAAAGGTAAACAGTTCTCGCGGGGACACAGTTACAAGACAGGAAATTCTTTATTTTCAAAAAGAGAATGTATTTTTACATAAATCTACAACAGAGAATTCAAATGTAGAAAAAATAAACTATATTCAAGGACACGGCACTCTGCACGCACGCCCCTCCCCCTGGGGCAAGTCCGACACCGGAACCAACAAAACCCAAAGAACCTCAAGGCCTCGGAAATCCCGAGGCCAGGCCTCCGCCACCGACGCGGGGCCTCAGCGTCCCCCGTGCGGACGCTGCCGACACGGGGGTCCTTTCACCAGAGCAACTCGCTCCTACGACAGCCAGCGTCCGCACGGCTTCTTCCCACGTGGTGGGGGGGGGAATGGCGGGAGGCTCGTTTCCAGACGCCGGTGCGACTGTCCTCTCTGGGCCACAGTGGCCGCTGGGGGGTGGGCTAGCGCTCCCCCATCTTCAGGGACCCCCGGAGCCCAAGGACTGGCCCCGCCGCCCGGCATCAGGCAGGGGACGTGCCTCCCCAGCAAAGGTCTCGGGGCCGCAGGCGGGATTGGAACCCCAGGGTGGCCTGGCTGCACGGAGGGGTCCCTCCCTGTGGACGGCACTGCGACAACACTGCCCTGCAGTCCGGTGCGCCCCACACCCCACTCCCGCCGGCAGGAAGAGGCCCCTGACCCAGCAAGCAGAGCCACTGGGTGGGCGAGGAGGGCGGATGACACCCAGCTCCCCACGAGGGGCCGGCTCCCAAGCCCGTGGGTCCCGCGGTTGGTGGCGGGGGCGGGCACCAGCCTGTGCGCCCCAGACCCGGGCCGCCCACACCCCCGCCCTCGCCAGCGTCCGCCACGGTCCACAGGACGACATCGCAGGGTCCCCGGCAGCATCCCAACTAGGCCCCCCATCTACATGCCATTAGCCCGTGGGGCCGGCTGACTCGCCCTCTGCGGCCCCGGACCCCGCGTGGACAAGGGAAGAGTGGGCACATCACTCGGGGGACCTGTCTCGTGAGAAAAATCCTTTCAACCTCCTGCCAACTGTGAGACTTTTCCTCAAAGAGCCACATGGAGGAAAGCTTTGCCTGAGAACTCGGCTGCCACACGCACACACGACCCTCCCTGCATTACAGCCCGAGGGGCTGCCTGTAGTGTGACCACCTGTGGGACAAACGGAAGCCCTGAGTGTGGTCGCCACGCCAACAGCACAGGGGCAACAACCCCAAAACACAGAAGGCTTTTACGCGGTCATCAGTGCACACCGCTCTGCGCTTCCCAGAAAGACTCAAGACACGTGGCTACTGCTACAGGTGGGACAGTGTCTCCAGAGCATCTGCTGAGCACTGACAGGGGCAACCCCCGAGTTCGGGCGGGCCAGGCTGGCGGCCAGAAGCCGTGGTGGCAACACAGCCATGGTCACAGCACTGGCACTGGGTCATAAAATCGCATAAACAGTACAGGACAGTTACTGGAAGAACACACAACTCGTGGTAAATTGAACTTCACCTTTTTGTAATAAAAAATTAATTTCTGTTGACTCTCTTTGAACACAAAACAGACTAGGAACTCTTCCCCAACGGTGAGAGAGGAATTGGCGAGAAACTTCACCAGCAACTTCTAGAACCCTCCAGTGGGAGACACGCCCCAGCCAAGTCGTCTTCAGAGGCGGCTCAGGCCCAGGCCCCTCCGGGCCCTGGGCCTGGACCACGGGAGCCCCTCCGAGAGCTGCACTCTCGCCAACCCAGGTGGGCTTCCTGACAGTCCCTCCGCACGGCGGGCCTAGCAGTCACTCTTCCAGAGCTTGATCGTCTTGTCGTTCTCCAGGGCGGCCGAAGCGATGATGTTCTCGGTCGGGTGACAGGCCGTCGAGATGACAACATCTGGAAACGGGACGGCGACAACCAGTTCATTCCTTGGACCCGGCCCCTCCCCACAGGGCCCCGCCCGTGGTGCACTGAGAGCCCAGGGCCCGAGCAGGAAGACAGCGGGGCACCCAGCCCAGAACCCAGCCCGGAGGCTGGGGCGCCACACGGGCCAGGGGCACAGCTGGGGGGCCGCTGTCGGTCTCACGGTGTCAACACTGCACCCTCTGCACCTGGACCAGAGCCCGGGGCTGCCCCCCTCCACAGCGCTGGGCCACAGGACGCCCCGAGGGGCCAACTCTGCGAGTCCACCAGGGCGGGGACGGCAGATCCCGCGAGCTGCCTGCCTCTTGGGGTCCGTCAGGTTAATGTGTTTGTAGCTTTTAAATAAAATGAACCCCAGAATTTTCCCTCTGGCCTGAGTGGCTTCAAATGAGCCTCTGAGCGTCCTGCCCGCACAGCAGAGGAGCAGAAGTTAACAGGCCAACGATGGAGGCCGAAGGCCGGTGCCGGCCTCCAGGGTCAGGCCCTGCTCCCAGGCGGAGCTGCCTTCTTAGGGAAGAGGGTGTCACTCCGATCTGATTCTCAAATGGCTCAACACCACTCTCCACTGAGCACGGGGGAAGAGCCCCGGAGGAGCCGGAGCAGCCAGGGGGACGGCAGGCGTCCCTGCTCCCCGCCCCACTTCCACGCCTCACCTCCACACGGGACAGGCCACAGTGCCCGCGTGGGCTGTGGGGCCGGGCAGCCCGGCCGATAGGAAGAAGAGGTTAAAGGCTGTGGCCTTGGGATGTGGCCTCAGCCTGCGGGAGCCAGGACCAGACCACCCCCCCGAAAGCAGCCCCAAAACGGGCAGCATCCCCCAGTCACCCGCAGGCGAGGAGAGGAGGCGGAGCAGGCAGCCCAAGGTGCCCACACGCGCTGGGTCGGGTTTCCCAGGGCACCAGGTGCAGGAGGGCGGCGGCACACATGCCGAGCTCACCTGTGTGGCCCTGAAGCTTCTGTACGATCTCCTTGGTCTGCAGGTTCCAGATGTAGACCAGGTTGTCCTCTGAGCCCGACACAATCCACTGGTCGCAGACGAGGGGGGGAGAACGCGGGGTCAGGGCGCACACGTGGATGGACAGTGCCCTGCACCCCCCGGCACACCCGCCCCCGTGCGGGCCCAGAGCCCCCGCCCTCCCCCCATCGCCATGTTGGACATTTGCCGTCACTCACGGCTCGGCTGCTCGTCCCCGGCAGCTCCTCAGTCTGAGCCTGAGGGTTGGCGAGGGCCACCCACGAGGGACGAGAACCCACCGGGGACCGACTTCCAGGAGGCCTCAGTGTGACAACTGAGCCTGTGGGCCCCCAGCAGCCGGGACAGGACACCCCGAAACAAGTGAGAGTCACCAGCACTTTGTGTGGCGTGACTTCGTTTTGGTTAAAAAACAGGAAATTCCTATTTGTTCTGTGGGTGAGAGCACAAGGCCCGTCTCACGAAGGGGGCGGAGCAGCTCCTGAGCTGGGAGACGACTTACCTTCCCTCCAGTGACAGAGAAATTAGCAAATATGCAGTACTTCTCATTCTTGTGGCCCGTGTACGTCTTCAGGCACTGAAACGGCCAGGGGACGTCTGCTCAGTCACGACCGCCCTGCATGCATCCCAGGTGCTGCCCCCGTCCAGGCATCTTACAGCCGACTGGACGGCTCTGAAGAGCACCGTGACCCCCACCGCACAACCCGCCCAGGTCAGGCTTTAACCTGAGTCGTCAGGCAACGTGCACCAAACCATAGCGACAGAGTTGCTTTCTGGGCCCCTCTGGCCACAGCCCAGGACCCCGCACGACCCCTCCGCGAGCCCACGCCCACCGCTCACCTTGCCTTTGCTGTAGTCCCAGAGCTTCAGCGTGCTGCAAGGCAGAGGGGGAGGATCAGTGCGCTCCCCCGCGGCCGCCCCACCCCCTCCGGGTGCAGGTGCCCCGCACGGCGTCCAGGGACCGTGAGGACACCCGAGCAGAGTGTGGTACCTCCAGGCATTTGTGGGTCAAAGACACTTTTCTAAAGGAAGCTACTCAGTGTCCCTAAGCCGGTAAGGGGTCCTCGCTGCCGCCAGAAAGGGACAGGAGAAGCCCCGGCTAGGGCAGTCCTTCCTTCTCCCGTGGGGGCCGACCCTGCAAGCCCACCTGAGGGCAGCCCGCGGGGCACAGGAGGCAGAGCGCCAACCACCTCCCAGGAGGGCGCCCGGCGGCCGGGGACATCTGCCCGGAAGCTTGTCGGGGGAGAAGCAGGGTGCCCGGGCAGACCGGGGAGCACCTCGAGGCCACCGTGCCCGCCACCGCCTCAGACAGGACGGGCCACGGTGACCACGGAGCCAACAACCTGAGATCCAGCCCCCGCACAGACGGGCCCTCGCAGCGTGGCACCCAAGTCCGGAGCCCAGCCCCAGCGGGATGAATCGCCTTCCACGCTGGCATCTGGCCCTGGGGGGCGGCGGCCTGGCCACTCACGCCGCGCCGGGGACGGAAGCACTTACTTGTCCAAGGTCGCGGCCAGGATGTACTTGCCGTTCGGAGAAAACTTCACAAACGACACGGGAGGGTTGTCATCGTCTGCACGGAGCACAGAGATGGCTGCCAGCGGGGCACTGGCTCTGCCGGGAAGGGGGGCTCCCTCACCGCCACCCGGAGAGGCCACCGCCACCTGTGCCGACACCGCCCCTCGCGGGCGTCCCCCAGGGCCAGCCACCTCCCTCACCCGCTGCTCGTGCCAGTGTGAGAGCCGGTTCTCCCAGTGACCCCGTGACACTAGGACTTCAGGAGCGAAGGCCCTGCGGCCAGTCGGCCTCGGGATCGCCTTCCTCACAGGAGAGAGCTTGCAAACACCCAGCTAAACCGAGAAACTATCCCCCTGAGAACACAGGGGCTCGGGCGGGCGCTCTCCGGTTGCATGGTTATAGTGGAAGGCGCGTAATTTCTCCCTGGAAAGCACCCTGGTGACGTCACAGTGCACCCTTGCTCCCGACACTTGGGGTCAGAGCGCACGCCCTGGAGTGGCCCTGGGAAGGCGGGTCAGAGGCCCTGCCACCCTCTCGGCTGCTGGCACGAGAGCACGCACCCAGGAGGCGCTGGGGCTCCGTGACGGTCCCACGCCTCCTCGGGAGGCGTGTGTCCCAGCCTGAGCGAGGAGAGCCCTGGGCGCGTGCCCTGGTGGGGGGCCGGCGTGGCCACGTGTCCCGAGCACCAGGCGGGGAGCGGCACGCGCGTCACCACCCCGGGAGGCCCAGGCCTGCCCCCCGCGCACCGGCGGCCTCTGCTCCCTCCGGCTGGTCCCAGCCACTGAAAACGCCCACGAGAGGCCGGCGAGGGCCACCCGGCCGCGGGGCCACACGGAAGGCCGCACCCCCCCAGCTCGGACGACGGGAGGCAGTGCCCAGAGGTCTAATCAGGCTCCGACAGTGAAGCACCGCGGGGCTGGCCCGTCAACGCCCGAGGTTCTAACACCCTAGACCCGAGGTTAGAAACAGGACGGGACTCCGCTCACCACCACCCCTCCCGGCCCGGCCCCAGACCGCTCGCTGCTGCCGGCTGTCAACCTCTCTGGCCTCGGCTTCCCGCCCAGCTGTGGGGCGGCTGCAGGGACTGCCCGCGCTCGGCCGCCTGGGCACGAGGACACTTCCTGCTGGGCAGAGGTGGCCGCCCAGGCCTCGGGGGGGAAGACAGCGCGACAGACACGGGGAGATGCCGCGGTGGGGGGGAAGGACGCACGTCAGAAGGGTGGCCCCCCTCGCAGAGCAAGAAAACCACAGAGACCACTATGTCCCTCCCCAGTTCTCCTGCTGAAGCCCTAGCCCGGCACCTCGGAGACAGCGCCCTGGAGGTGGGCTAAGTTAAAATAAGGCGGGGGGCGGGGGAGCGCCCAAGCCAGTCTGACTGGCATCCCTGTCAGAGCAGGAGGTGGGGACGGGTCTGTGCTATTGAAGCCGTGCAGCCACGGTGTCCTGTCACGGTGGCCCCGGTGCACTCTCACAGCCACGCTTGTTCCCAGGACAGCCGGGGACAGGAGGCTCAGGTAAGCGCCCCGCCCCGGCGACCCTGCCTGCTCAACTCAACACTGCAAAGGCCTTCCCCCCAGTCAGTGACCGGACCCCTCCAGGGCTCCATCTCTCCCATCACCTTCCCAGGCCCAAGGCCATCCTCTGGCCACACGCCCAGCAGCACCAGCTGCCGCCCAGACCACGCTGTCCCTCCACTCCCTGCCGCCCTCCCCTCCTCCCCAAGGCACAGCCCAGCCCCATGTGCAGAGACCTCGGGGCCCCTTGCCCACTTCCCCCACCCCACCTCTGCACCCCCAGCAGACAGGGCTCACGGAGAGCAGGGGCTCGACCCCATCTGCTCAAGGAATGACCCAAGCGGAGGGTCCCCAGGCCGGGGAGGAAGACAAGAAGACAAGGGTCTGCTGAGCACGGGGGGAGTCCGAGGGTCTCGCGGGTCCTTCAGAGGACACCGCTGGGCAGCGCCACGCCAGGCCAGAAGGCAGAGCCAATCAGGAAGGAGCGGATGGGAGATGGAACCGGTCAGGAGAGAAGGAGCCCTCCCAGAGGGAGCAGGCCCAGCGGGGAGAAAGGGAGGCTTCCGGAGAACCACAGACAGAGGGCAGGAAGCATGGGAGAAGCTGTCACAGCCAACGCGCGGCAGACTGTCCCTGGGGACACGGCCCCCCTGCAGGCAGGCGGCGGCAGTACTCACCGATCAGTGTCTTCAGGCACTGGCCCGAGGCGGTGTCCCAGATCCGGCTGCAAAGCAACGGGCACAGCAGGTGACTACAGGCGGCTCTCAATGCAGACGTTTCAGGACCAATCCACAGGCAGTCCTATCTCGTTTTTCCAGTCATCGTTCACAACCACTCCCTTGAGTCCTGGGGACCAGAATGGGCGCGGCACGTGCAGAGTGCACGCGTGTGCTCTTGCCGGAGAGCGGAGAGCGTGCTCGGCGACAGGCGGGACGGCCCAGAAGGGAACGCCGGGCCCTCCCTGTACACCCGCGGCTGCGAGGCCAACAGCCCGACCTGCGTCCCTGCAGGGCTCTCCACGCGCAAACACGCCAAGCACACGGCCCCTGGGGCAGAGTGTTTTTTATAAAAACGGGATATCGGAGGCACTTTTCTGGACGTCCTCTATTCAGGAGCAAGAGAACCCACTCAAAGAGCCACCATTCCCCAACGGGATGCACCAGGCATCCCGTCGCTGCAATCTCAGTGTTTCTGTGATTTCTGCCAACACAACGCCCTGTTTTGGGAACCGTGGCGGTGTATTCACGCGGACACTTCTGGAGCACAGATGCCCAGCGATGGGGGCGGGCGTTGGGTCGAGGGCACGCGGGTTTTACAGGTGACGGGAACGCAGGGGTTATCACCCAAGCGTTCACTGTCCCACCTGCGGCCCTTCGGAGCCAATCCCGCCCTGGGGGACGCAGTAACGGTGTCTCGGGTTTTAACACCCAGAAACAGCACTCCCCCACTCACTGTTTGTTTTCTTAATTCTACTGGCAGAGAACTCAGTTTATGCTTCTCTAAGAATTTTAAATTAATTTTATCTAGTTGGAGGGGTTCTCAATCGAACCACTTACAACGTATCAGCCCAGGAGACGGGTGTTCCCCACCGCCAGGATGAGGACGTGCCTGGTCCCGTCCCTCCCTCTTTGCTTTGTGTCCCTCTAGTTACATTTCACCATTTCCTGCATACAGGCCTTGCTCTCTTGTTAATCATATTCTAAGTACCCCCAATGCTTTTGTGACTCTTATGGGGGGAACTTGTTCTCATCCACTAACTGGCAGCTCCCAGGATAGCGAAAAACTGTCAATTGCAAACAGTGACCTCACCAAATGCTTGTCCGTTTTGTAACTAGCAGGCTTGGTGGCTCAGAGCCTGGGTTCCAGAGCCCGAGGTGTGCTCCAGACCCTGGCTCTGTCGCTGACCAGCTGGGGGATGGCGGGCAGGGGCTTATCCCTGCCTCAGCTTCCCAACCGAGGATCGGGGATGGCGACCATCCAGTACCCGAGTCACAGGACGGTTATGAGGCTTAAATGAGTCCCTATTTGTAAAAGTACTAACACGTGACTTTTAAGTTTTAAAAAACATCCCGGGCTTCCCTGGTGGCGCAGTGGTTGAGAGTCCGCCTGCCGATGCAGGGGACACGGGTTCGTGCCCTGGTCCGGGAAGATCCCACATGTCGCGGAGCGGCTGGGCCCGTGAGCCACGACCGCTGAGCCTGCGCATCCGGAGCCTGTGCTCCGCAACGGGAGAGGTCTCGGCAGTGAGAGGCCCGCTACCGCAAAAAAACAAAACAAAACAAAACAAAAAACATACAAATGTACCACCTACAAAGAGATAAGTCTCTATCCAGTTTTCACACAATGACTTTATCTTCTTATCACGTTAGCTAGAAATTCCAAATAGCACCAAATGCTAAAGGAGATGGGCATGACTTCTGCCCGATTTCAGCAGAAATGGATTTAGCACGTTACCACTTACTATAAACATGATTATTAAGTTTCTGTTAAACGGTCTGTGATACTGGCGTATTTTGCTAGAGTTTTTATTAGGAATGGCTGCTGGATTTTATCAGGTGCCTACCTGACTTATACCGGTAAGAAAATTATATGGATCTTTGCCTCCAATTTCTTGGTATAGTTATTAGATTTTCAATTTCCTATTGGTTGGTACATTACTACAATCGTCTCATGACTCAAAAACCCCACTTGGTCACGAAATACTATTTTTCCACACACTGTGGACTCAGTCTGTAACATTGTCCTGGGGGTTGTGTGGCCTCAAGATTCACTAGTGAGGTGTCCTCCGTGGCTGTCATTTTTGGACTAGCAAGCAAGCTGGCGAGTTAGGTCATGCTGGACCCAGAAATGAACCAGGGGGCTCCCCATCCTGTCCTGTGGTCCAGTTCCAACAGCCTTAGAAGTTTCTGTTATTTAACTCAATTCCAGTGTAAAATCATAGGACCCATATAGTTTTCAGACCTTTAATCACTTTTTCCAATCTCTGCCATGGTGACTCCCTTCCTCAATTTAGGAAGTATGAATTAATCCCCGTCTAAACATCCTGCTCAGAGGTGGGCCAGGCATCCTCCTGCTCGTCCCTCATCCCCCCGAAACTGCTCTTTTCCACCCCCTTTTTATTTTTTTATTTTTTGGCCACGCCTCGCGCCTTGGTTATCAGCTTCCCAACCAGGGATTGAACCCGGGCCACGGCAGTGGAAGCGCGGAGTCCTCACCACTGGACCGCCAGGGAATCCCCATCCCCTCTAATTGAGTCTTGCCCTTTTCTGCTCTTTTTCCTTACTTAGGTTTATAAAGGCTGACCACTTCATTGGCCTTATTAAGAATACAGCTTATGTAAATTCTCCTGTCATTTTCCCCTTTCTCCACCTTTTAACTTTACAACTTTCCTCTCCTCTTACTTTTTTTTGGCATGCTTTTCTTTCCCCTGATTTCTTTAGAAACCTTTTAGAGGCGGTCCACAAGGAATTCTGAGAATGTGCCACACGCTTAGGAAAACTAGCACTTCTGTTTACAGGACACACTTTACTCCTCTCAGGTAGCAAATACACAGCCTGTGGCATCGTGCAGCCCTGCTGAGTCCCAAGCCCCCTGCTGTCAAAGTCAAAGCGGCACGTTGAACTCATTCACCAACGTTTCAGCTCCCTATATTTCCAGTTTCTCCAAGGCAGCTTTGGGCTGCCATGGGGCCTGGTGCCTGAGCTTTCTCAGCCTTCCCGTCAACTCTACCCGGTGGTTCGTTTCCGTCACCGTCTCCCTGGCTGATACTCTTGTCTCTGCTTCCCATCTGCCCAACCCCACTTGCCCACGCTTCTTTTCCGAGCCTTGACTCATCACTTCGTCTTAGGTGTGTTTCTTGAAAACAACAAGAGTCAGAAGGGCTTTTAACCCAAACCTGACAGCCTTTCTTGAGGGTGTTCAGGCAGCCCCGCCACGGTAGCACCCAGCAAGTACCCTGAGCTCCGTTTCTTCCACGGTATTTTTACACGTTATCACTTATGTTACTCGAGTTTCTCTATTTTATTTTCACTAAATGTAGACAAATTTCTAGCCACACTGTCTTTCTCCCGCGTAGCTGGGAAGTCCTTCTCGGGCCATCGGTCTGGCCGGTGGCTGCTGCCGCCCCATCCCCTCCCCAGGGTCCCCTCCCCGGTAACCAGGTGAGCTGTGACACGCAACCTTCCAAGCCCAGATACCTAATGCTTTATACCCACGTGTGCCCAGTTAAATTTAAAACGTTTATTTCCGCATCTTCCCTCGTGTCTCTTAAAGAATCCAGAAGGCACTTACACTAGCAGCGCCAAGGCCACGAGCGTGATCCGCTTAGACTGGATGTTCTGCAGGAGACGGTGCCCCCTCCACCCTTCCTCCTCACCCTCCGTGACGGGACCTGTTTTCATACACCTGTTCAGGACCCTGACGGCCCCGACGGGACACTCTCGGACGTTCACGGCAGCACACCTTTCTTCCACCTCCCCACCAGCGCCACGAGCTTGGGAGGCGCACCCTTCGGGGTCCACGGGGAGCCACGTCCAGGACGGCAGTGCCTCCCCGCGTCTCTGGCTGGGGCCTCGCTGCTGACAGGAGCCCGCTCTCCCGGCCATGCTCACCGCCACCCCGCCTGCCCAAGCCCCTCGAGGCAGAGGCTTCCGCTGGACGCCCAGAGGCACAACGGTGCAAGGGGAGGCCGTTAAATGCTTGCTGACTCAACGAAGTAAAGCTCTTTCACTTACCAGAGACCATCGTAGCTACTTGAAACTATCAAGGATCCATCACGATTAAAATGAACCTGAGGATGAAGGAGCGGGAGGGGGGAAAAGAAACTTACTTTCAGAGCATCAACACAGACTGCGCCTCACCTGGACGGCCTTCCGTTCACCGGCCCCCGACAAAGGGACACACACCCTGCTGCATTCTGAGTGAGCTTTAAGTTCTGATTTCCCAAGGATTCTAACGTAGACCACAAGCAATGTGGATAAAATGGTCATTTTTACCTGGTGTCTCAAGTAACCGTCAGTCTGTTTCACGACGGAAGACTGAACCACAGAAAGCAAACCAACCCTGAAACACGTCTTTAGTATTTAAATCACTTACTACAAGACGCACCACTGAAGAGTAACAGACTCGACCGACCCAGACCTGCTGGCTCCGTGGAGAGGCCCCACTGCCCAGAGCGTGTCTGTGGACCCACACGGCCGTGGGGGCAGGAGGACCAGGGCTTCCCCGACTTCCATCGAACAAAGCAGAAGAGTCAGGAGAAGGATGCCCACTTATTCAGAAACTCCGGAGCTTTCCCACCCGCATAACCCTGCCAGCTGAGCACCCCCAGAACCACAAGACGGCCAGGTTACTGCTCCGAGGGCCCGGACACCAACCCCTGGGACACTCGAGCTCTGCAGACGGGGCAGGAACAAGATCCAGGCTGCTCCAAACTCTGTGCCTGGGAAGAGGTGCGATGTCCAGATCAGGTGCCGGGCCCAGAAGCCGACCTGTGATATGTCCACACCAGTTATTTTATCTGAATGCCTAACTGCCCACCACAGAGACAGGCGAGATACACCTTCTGATAAAGAAATGGCAACGTGAGCGGTCCCTTCCTCCTAAGTGGTTTGCCATTGGGTTTGTCCTCTTTCTTTTTTCCAGCTGAATCTCAGTGTATACAGAAGGAGTCGCAACGTCCGAAGTGACATTTCATCATAAATTCCCGTCGTTTTCATTCGAGTCCTGGGCAGGAAAAGCCTTTTTACGACACCCCCGCTCCCCACTGGAATGCCCTCTTTCCTGCTACGTGTGATGCCTGTCCCATGGGGGGTCGCGCCCCAGGTCAACCTCTCGGGGACGGGGCTGGGGCCGCCCGCCTGCCACCACAGTTCAGACCAGCGTCTGGTCCTCACACCACTGACACACGGTTCACATGCTCCGTTGCTATGGGCTGTCCTGTGTAGCAGCTCCCCCGCCCTTGACTCACGACATGTCAGTACCATCTGGTTGTTGACAACATAAATGTCTCCAGACGGTGCCAGGTGTCCCCAGGGGACAAACCCACGTGTAGCAGAAGCACCTGGAGGGCTTGTCAAAGCCCAGCGCTGGGCCCCGAGAATCTACATGTCTTGCACAGTCCCAACAGAGGCTAGTCTGGGGACCACGCTTGGAGAACCACTGTCCAGACTGTCGAGGGGCCCGTGATGGAGCCACGTGTGCCATCTAAACTTCTTAGCCACTGCAGTAGGGAAGTTAACAGGTGAAACAAACCTGACAGGTTTCTACTTAACCCAATATACCTGAAATGCTACTTCAACACGTAACCGGTGCTAAAGTTATAAACGAGACACTGTACGTTCTTTCCCTTACACTGGACCTTCAGAAGCTGGAAGCTTACATACTGCCCACTCCTGCATGTCTCAGCCTGCGGTGCTACCTGTGTGGCTGGCAGCCTCCGCGTGGCTGGCGTGGCCCGTGAAGAGCCGCTGTCACTGTCCTCATCCTACGCCCCCGGCGGTGCTCACGGCGCCCCCCGCCAACCTGAGCCACGTGCTTGTCAACCTCCCAAAGCCGGTTTCCCTAAAACTCACAGCAGCGGATCTCATCACACTCATCCCTCTGAACCTGCAAACTATGATCTGATCAAAGCCCCTTCGCTGGGTGATGACGAGCTGACATGGGGCCCCAAAGCCTGCCCCACCAGGGCCACGCTCTGCTCTGTTCCAGCCACGTCCAGACAGCACCGCCGGCACACCAGCGTGCAGGTGTGAGGGGCAAGATGGCCAGGAAGTCAGTGCCACCCAGAAGGAAGCGGGGGGCGAGACAGACCCCAGTGGGGACGCCAAGTCTCGACTCAGACGGACAGCCGCTGAGCTCTCTGGAGGTGACACCTACAGGCGCACCGAGGAGGGAGAGAGTGGGCAAGTGAGGCAAATGCAGAGGCCAGCAGCTGCGGAGAGGGGGCGGGATGGATGAAGGGCACAGCAGGGACTTCAGGAAAGCACTGACACGGGGGAGTGCAGGCAGGGGTCAGCAGCTGGACTCAAGGGGGCGGAAGACCGCAGGAAGCCCACACACCCCGAGGGCTCTGATCCAGGACTGGCCTCGCAAAGGCTGACCACTCGCAGACCCGGTGCTCCCCCAACACCTGCCCGCAAACGCTGTGGCACAAGCGTGCAAGGCTGTTCAACAGACGTGCACTGCACTTCTCTCCATAAAGTGCAAGTCACAAGCCAGCATCCACGGGGGGATGACAGAGAATGTCAAGCACCTGCAGGCACAGAGCCGGAAGGTGCCCGAGACCTTTCCGCAGTGCACAAGCTGGAACAGGATGCCGCTGTCTTGTAGCACCACCGCCATCCAACGAGAGGGGGTGGGCTGGGAAACACGCACTTAAAAAACCAAAACACCCAGACGGTAGCTGCCAGCTGCGCGCAGTTGCCTCTGAGGATGGGAGCTCAGGAGACTCTGATTTGCTATGCGCTACGTTGCCTCTTGCCTTTTTTAAAATAAGCACACGTCACTTTTGTAAGAAGCAAAGACTTTAAAAATCCTACCATCGTTTGCGATCAGAGCCCCATCCCTGACCACTGCAACACAGACAGAACTCTTTCAACTCACGGCCCTCACTCCTTGTGTCTCCTGGTTACTTCACACGTGCCCATTTGCGGCATGTCTGGAAGCCAGCTCGGCTCAGACCGGGCCCCCAGCGTGGAGGACAGAGGGGCGACGGCACAGGCTCAGGAGGGCCCGGAGCCCAGACGGCAAGGGCGCCTTCCCCGCAGCCGCAGGCACCGGCCGTGACACAGGGCCAGCACTGCGCCAGGCAGCTTCGACCAGCACACGTTACGTGTCCCCCAAGGGGTCAGGACTCTGCCCACGGCCTCCGCTGGACAAAGGCCTTCCAAGGCTGAAGCCACTTAAAGTCACTCACCTCCACAATTCTAGAACCTGAGGAGGACCATCTGCTCAGTAACAGCGAACAAGCTGTTTATACGTGACCCCTTCCACTTTTCAAAAGGCAAACTTGGCTAAGGAACCACTTCGGGCTCTTTGCTGACAAAGAAATACTTTGGCCGTTTGTAAATGGAGCCGTTTATGACACGCATGTAGTTTAACCCCTGCCTGTTCATCCTGCGCACTGGCGGCAGCCTTGGACCGCGCGTGCAGCACGCTCGCGGGGTCCCACCTTCCCACCGCCTCACCCATGACTGGGCCACCCGGACCCCAGGGCCCTCTGCCCACCCACCCAAAGGTGGCTCCACGCGACACCCACGCTGCCCCCGCCTGTTCTGTAAGCCTCCGTGCAGGGACGCCTCCCCGCCCCGCCTCCCATAGGCACGGGACCCTGAGCCCAGTCTCCGCTCATGGCCCTGCTGTCGGGCGAGCGACGCGAACTGGCTGGGCGGGGGGGACTCACAGCTGAGACGGGGTCCGAGTGCGCGGGCAAGGTCTTGAGGCACTTCCCCGTCTTCACGTCCCATATCCTCACGCTTTCGTCAAACTGGAGACAGAGGGGCAGGTGGCAGTGGTTCTCCGGGGGGACGGAGGTGACAGACTCGCTGTCCCCCGAGCCCCCAGAGCAACCCAGGACGGCCCCCCGCTCACCCCCGCCCCTGGGGAGGCCCCAAACTCACAGAGCCCGAGACGATGAGGTTGGACTGGGGGTTGAAGTTACAGCAAAAGACGTAATTGCTGTGTCCCTTCAGGGTTTCCAGACACTTTCCCTGAGAGGAAGTATTGTGAGACTAAGTCATTCCCAGTAGTTATTTCTTCAAATATCGGCTAAACCCATCAGCACCTGACCCGCCACAGCTGTAAAGCCCCTCTGACAACAAGCACGGCTGCTCCCCAGACGCAGTCCCACCCCAAGCCCCTTCCCCAAACGCACACGCTTCCCAAGGAGGGGCCCGTGCGGCTTACCGAGCTCACGTCCCATATCTTCAGGGTTTTGTCATCTGAGGCAGAAACAAGGAGGTTAGAATCTGAGGACCAGGCCACATCAGATATTCCCTGGGGGAGGAAACACACGGTCACTATCTGAGCAAAATGGGATTAGCCAGCAAAAGTCAAATCCTCAACGTCCAACTGAACATAACTAAGCAAGTCACTCCCTCTAGTTCGTGCTGACCATATAGACTGAACCCGCAGGCCGGGCCCAGAAGCCTGTACTCCGTGGCTCTGCCAGGCCTCACAGTTGGGCAGAAACTCATCTGGGGAGGTCAAAACGATCTGCTTGAAAAACAAGAGGCGGGCTTCCCTGGTGGTGCAGTGGCTGAGAATCCGCCTGCCAATGCAGGCGACACGGGCTCGAACCCTGGTCCGGGAAGATCCCACATGCCGCGGAGCAGCTGAGCCTGCGCGCCACAACTACTGAAGCCCGAGTGCCTAGAGCCCGGGCTCCACAACAAGAGAAGCCACTGCAATAAGCCTGCGCACCGCAACGAAGAGCAGCTCCCGCTTGCCGCAACTAGAGAAAGCCCCTTCACGGCAGTGAAAACCCAACGCAGCCAAAAATTAATTAACTAATTTTTAAAAAAACCAAGAGGCAAGTAACTATCCCAAAAATTGGGGGCAGGGAGGTTCAATCTTAACCTGATAAGCCCGGGAGATGGGCCCCAACCCACGTCCAGCAGCAACTTCGGCCCAGGGTTGAGACCTACCAGCTTGTGACCCAAGATGGTTTTCTCAAATTTCCCGTCGTATGCTCCCCAAATCTTAATGAGTTTATCTGCAGCTGAAAGAAAGGAATGAAAAGCAACCGAGGTCTCCAGTCATCCAGGGGCCAAAATCTGGGCTGCCCGCAACACAGGCCTCCCATAGGGAGCCGCGGTCCTCGGCACCCACCCCCAGGCCTCCCCCCTGGCCTGGGCCCGTCCCTTCAGAGTCACAACCGGCACGGGCACGTCAAGGGGACAGGCAGGGAAGCCCCAGGGGCACTTACACGAACTCGCCAGCCACTCCCCGTTCGGGCTGAACTTCACAGAGGACACGGCTTTCGTGTGCCCGGCCAGGGTGAACTTCAGAGCGTAGTTCGGTTTCACAGGTGTGGGCTGTTAAAGAGAGGACACGTCAGCGAAAAGTAACCACCACTGTCCAAACCCACCGATCGCCGGCGTGGAGCTGGCGCCCAGGCCGAATGTCACGCTCACACCTACCCTGTGACGGCGCTTCCCAGAGCCCTCGTCCACCGGGGTGCACCTGCCTAAACCCGGGCTCCGAGTGCCCCTCACAAGCCCTGCCTCTCCTGAAGCCCCGTCACCCAGGCCGCCCTCCAGGCAGTCCCGGCAGTGCAGCTGGAACCTCCGGCAGCCCCAGCCCTGTTTCGGCAGCCCATCCACCTGAGGTCAGGCTCCCCAACGCACACCTGAAGGCCTGTGCCCTTGGTGAGAGGCCCACCTGCGGTCTACAGGAGGGGTCTGCACACCGCCCTCCGCAGGAAACTGTGCAGGCCAGGGGCAAGGTGCTGAACAAGAGGCGTTTCCCGGGTCCCACACAGACTCTTACGATCAAGACCAAGGATGTGTACTGCTGGTGAAGCCCCCTCCCCAGGTGACAGGTTGGGAATCCCCGACACGGCCCACAGTCAGCACTGGACTGGCTGGGAATGTAGTTTGGAGTAAAAACTGGCAATATTTAAGTGTGTGTGTGGAGGGAACAGAGTTCCGGGCTTGAAATATTTCCGAGGGTCTCCCAGCCTTCGTGCCCAGGAGCCCTCAGGGACGTGCCTTGCTCTGCGTGGCCGATGACGACGGGGTGGGCTGTGCTCGGGCGGCCTCAGCCTCGGGCTTCTTCTCCTCGGTTGCCATGGCTCTGCAGCCCACCAAGGCAGGGCGACGCAGGTAGAGCGTTCACAGCTCCGAGTGGAGGACGCACAGTGGCAAGGGCTGTCTGCTAATCCAAACCTACAGTGGGGGACCGAGGCCAATAAACCACACTTCAAAAATTAATTTCCAGGAAAAAGAGTTTTAAAAATCTGACCACCTCACTGAGCTCTGCAGCAGGTGCCGTTCCAAATTAAGCATCCTCTGCACGTAACTCCTCGCTAGTCCTTTGCAGGTACTGTGCTGCTCTCGTCCCTTCTGTGATCAGAGTCCAAGACCCACCTTCCGGGGTGCTTCCTATTTTGTTACCCGCATGTCTGAAATGCAGCACAGTCCAGGCAGACAAAACGTAATTCTCTTCAAGGAGCCCTTGATACATTTAAAAAAAAAAAAAACAAATCAAAGACTTCTTGTCAGGAAACAAACACGCCAAATTACAGGAGACCGAGCTACAGGGTGCAGAAGTTTGGGAACTCATCCAAATCCTTAAATGCATCCCAAGTGATGCAAAAGCGCTAACATCCACGTTTGAACACGCAAGAGCAGGCCCCAGTGGTCCACACCTCCCGGGACTCCAAGGTCGCCGCGTGTAGGCTGCAGACACAAGGCTGCTTCCAAAACGCTAACAGCCGGGAGGCTCTCCGTCCCTGGTGAAGCAACGACAAGACGCAGCCGGAAAGCACAGACGGGAGCCGAGTCGCCAGGTGACTCTGAAACAAGGGACGGCGCCTTTCCAGAGAAGCCAAGGCAGCCGGCAAGCATCACCGGCCAGCCACCCCCCAGAAGCTGGGCACCACCGTTAACCCAATGCGGTCACACCTGGTAAATTCTAGCTCGGCGCTTAAAACTGGAAGCTTGCACGGGCTCCTTGTCGCACCAAGGCCGAACAGAAGCCATCAAAAAGAGCACATCCTAAACTCTTCATCCAAGAGCAGGGGAGCGAAATCACAATGCAACACAGCTGTGCAGACAACCCCATGAGGCCACAGCTGGTTACCTGCAGCGAGGATCCCGGCCCAGGAGTGGACCCGGCAGCACTCAAAGCCCAAGCAGTAGGGGCGGGGAGGGGAGGGGCAGGTCAAGAAAGCTGCCGGTGGGGCAAAGTCCTAGCAAAAAGCTGGTGCTCAGGAAACGCTGCCTACCTGGTGATTATCTTTAGCGCAGGCAGGCCGTGCCAATTAACCCAAGTGCTGCCCTCCCCTGGGGGGGCTGGACAAGTGGGGGGAAAGGAGCCAAGGACGAGAGCTGGATGGTCTGTTTCACAGAACCTAGCATCTGAGAAAGGCAGACCACAACTAGGGCTGAGAGGAGGGAAGCCCGGGGCCCGTCCAACCTAAACACCAGTGGGAACTGAAGAGGATCCATCTGGCGTGGAAAGGGCAGCCCAGAGGCCTGAGCAGCTCCTTCTAGAGTAAAAATCAAGACCCACCAGGAGGTGTGGTGTGACTCCCGCAAACGGTGGTCTTACAGGAAAGGTGCCCAACCCCTCCCAGCTCAACCCCTACCCAACACTTCGGCCAGCAAAACATTAACACAAAAAACATCAACACAAAAATTCAGCAAACTTTTAGAAATACAACTTCTCGACTCAACGTTCGGAGCCGCCTCCAGATCACTTGCTACCTACTCCCTCTCGGCACCTAGGTGAGCCACACCACCCAAGGCTAAGCTTCCGAACTTCTTCGGAGAGCTTCGGAGAGAAGCTCTCCCGGGCTGCCGGTAAAATGCAAATTACTAGGCTCCACCCCAGAGACTGGGCCCCTGGGTGTGGGAAGACGGGCGGTAACGAGGCCCACTGAGAGCGAGGGAACCCGGCTCTCCGTACCCCACCTGGGTTCTCAGACACGCGGGCGTTCTGGCTTACCTCTCCGCCTCCTACGGGGCCCGGCCAACCTCAGAGGCAGTGTCGACAGCGGACCTGGGCGGGTAGAAACAGGGTGAGGAGGCTACCGGGGAGCATCTTCCACATCCCCCAAAATGGCTCTCGCAGGCCAGACTGGAAGGGCTCTGAGACTCCAGGGCAAGAGCGTGGTGGTCTCTCCCTTCATGCCGGCAGCCCCGCACCCCTTGGGCCCCGGGCTCGCGCGGGGGGAGATGCGGCCTGGCTGCCCCCGGCTGGGGGTGAGCAGCAGGTTAGGGTGAGGGCGCCTCTGCAGCAGAGACGAGCAGACAGCGCGCCACATCCAAGCTCGGCGGCTCAGGGGTCTTTCTCTGGAGGCAAAGGGGGGACGCACGGCGGCTGCAGGAGGAAGTCACAGTCCCGGGGCCGGGGGCTTGTCACCTGACCGCTGGGGGCGGGAGAACCCGGGGGTCCCCGGGACTCGGCGGTCCGTGCGGGTCCGTTTGGGGCTGGTTCGGGTCAGGGGAGGGGGCCGCCGGGGCCCGGTCGCTCGGTGGGGAGGAGGGGCTTAGAGCGGGCGCCCGGAGGCGAGGCAGCGGGCGCGGGGCTTCTGCGCCGGGAGGCCCGGCGGGGCTGAACCGGCGCCGGGCCGGGCCCGCCGGAACACGTGCGGCGGCGGGCGGCGCGGGGGGAGCCAGCGTCGGCCCCGGTCCCGCGCCCCCGGGGCGTGCCTGCCGGCCGGGCGGTCCCCACTTACCTGCCGGGCGGCTGGGGGATGGGGGCGGGCGCTCAAGGCTTCGCGTCGTCCGCCGCCTGGGCGGGAGCCGGGCCGAGCTCAGCTAGGCAGTGCGGGGGGGGGGGGAACAACAGTGCGCATGCGCGCGTGCGGGGCGTGGCAAACGCACAAAGCCGGCCTCTCGGAAGGCAGCTACGGGGAGCGGAGAGGAGCAGAACGCTTCGGCCTGGCTCAACGCCTTAAAGGGACAGTGTGCTGCCCGTGCCTCCGGCTTACGGGCGTTAACCCCAAAGGTGGCCGGTTCCAGCCCTTCTCCTGCACTTTCTGAAAACGGAAGTAGGAAGACGATACATACAGGAAATGCTCATGTGCCCCTCGATTGTTCACATCCTGAGCTCGCCCTGCAGCAGCGCCCAGGGAGGAGAGAGCACCCCGCCCCCGAGATTCGCGGGGACGGCGGGGCCCTAACGTTTCTCCTGGGCTGGGGCACCTGTGCGGTCGCGTTCCTCCGTCGTCGCGCACGCTGGGGAGCGGCGGCTACCGCGTCCAGAGCGTCCGACCGGCCCCGGCGGTGTCTCCGCGTGGCGTCTCCATTA
Organism: Mesoplodon bidens; assembly: GCF_964165515.1. NCBI lineage: Eukaryota > Metazoa > Chordata > Mammalia > Artiodactyla > Ziphiidae > Mesoplodon > Mesoplodon bidens. Next base: position 10,759,943 of record NC_138180.1, read on the forward strand.
ATCTCGGGACACCCCCATACAGAGGCCCTTACCTTCCAAGTTTGAAGCGAAGAACCTGAGCTCCAGAAGGTTCAGAACCCGGGCTCTGGGAGCTGCGTCACCACCTCCAGTTACAAGTGGGCAAGGGGAGGCCCGGAGAGGAGGGCTCAGGGGCACGAGAACCCGCAGCCGGCGTTCTGGCCCCAAAGCCTGCGCATTCTCACCCCACTGCCCTACTTCTGCTACCCACAAAGGTCTTAGAGTCGTGGATGTTCTCCGCAGCCCCATTCAGGCCCGTGGGTAGAATAACATGCAGTCTCTTATTTCCCAACTAAAAATGGGAACACCAGATATGACACGGGAACCCGTGCAAACAAAAGGACAGAGCATTTTAAATGGAAATGCCCAGGGAAAATGAGTTGTGTGGTTGTCATAGATACAGGAGCCACGATTGACAAGCCGGCTGGATGCCCCTCCCAAGAAGGATGCGGGGGAAGCCAAGTCCCAGTCTGGCCCCGCCTGGCCGGATATGGATCTCTGTGCCCGGCAGCCCTAGTCATCTGGGGCCAGGTGCCCTGGAGCATGAGGCCTTGACTACCAAAGGTGACAAAATCAGCTCCGGATGAAGAAGGGCATCTGCATCCACCTGGCTGCCTGGGCCAGAAACAGAGCCCATTACGTAGACCCCTCCCTCACCTCTCAGACAGCTCTTATAGCCATCCTCTTCCCTCCCTCCATCCCTAGCCCAGTCCCACCTCCCAGCTGGCCTCTTCCAAACCTCCCCGAAGCACTGTCAGAAGAACTTATAAAACCCCAGGTCTAATCTGTCACTCCCCAGTTTACGACTCAGAGCCGGCTTCCCATTGCCCTGGGCTCCAAACTCAGTCTCTGCTGGCGGGGTTTACCAGACTGGCCTCCCCCTGTAGCCTAATGCCACCCCCAAACTGTGCACCCCGGATCCTAGCCCCAAATCGGAAGTACTTCCTGACCCTGGAACTCAACTCAAACCAGGCTCCCAGGTAAATTGGTCTTGGCTTCCTCCCCCCCACCCCCCAGGAGATAGAGCCTTCCAGTTAAAATGAGAAAATCTTCTAAATCTGTTGAGTGTTTTTGCGGTCATAGCTAAAATCCTGAAACCAAATAACACAGCAAGTAAAGCAATTTAACAAAAGCAGGTGATTTGTTTATTGTCTTAAGTTTTAAATCCTTTTATAACCCTCCCCAAATGCGGTCAGGCTCAGAAAAATCACAAGTGGAAATGGAAGGGAGAGTACAAACTAGAGAAGGAGAAAACATCTTGGAGGTTTGTTTTTTAGAACATTTATAACTGCTTTGGCCAGCGGGAGCTAATTGGCAAATGAACCTGTTTCCGTGAACGATTTCTATAAATACAACATATCTCCAGGCTGTCCCATCAACCAGACAACCCGAGCATGTCTGGGCACCCTCTGGACTCACCCAGGTCCCTCCACCAGGCTCTCCTGCTGTCAGGGCACCCTTCCCACCGACAGCCAACGTCCATCCACTTGGGCTTCCTCCCCCGAGCCCCAAACCTGGCGAGTCTTCCTGGCTACATTTTCACGGCTCCCAGCTCGTCCTCAGCAGAAACACTTTCTTCTTTCATCGTAATTCCTTGTTCAGTGTCTCCTGGCTGAGCCGCGTCGGGGTCCTCGTCACAGCACTCTGGGCAGGTGGCCCAGGATGAGAGGAGAAGCACCTGCGTGCTTTATTCTTTAGTAAAAGTTTGTTACATATGTTACCTGCCTGCACCTTCACCTTCACAGCAAGCCTGTGAAGTAAGTGCCTTTATTCCTTTTCACAGTGAGGAAACTGAGGTTGAGAATAAGAGAGGCTGAGAAGCTTCCCAAGGACCCATAGGCAGTAGGCGCAACCATGGAATTCAGGGCTGGCAAGGCAGAGGCTGCACTCGCAACCACCATACTACACAATACACACTCAGTGGTGCTTTTCGGATGGACGGGTGGATGGATGGATGGTGGGTGGATGGATACATGGACAGATGGATGGATAGATGCCTGCATGGTGGATGGTAGGGTGGATGGTGGGTGGATGGATGGATGGATGAACAGCAAAGGAGCAACCTGTGTCAACGGGAGCAGTCAGCAGGGGTCTACGGAAGTGGCAGAGCTGAAATGGAGAACATCACCTTCTTATAGGACTTGAAGCTTTTGAAAAACCATATTTTGTCACCTAGTGATAAATATTTCATCAGGGACAGCACTCGATCGGGGCTTGCCAGGAGGTGACAGGAACAGATGATGCGGCAGACGTGGCAGGAAGGCTGTGATGCTCCCCACAGCGGGCAGGACGCTGGGTGGGCAACGCTGGCCCTTTAATGGCCAGGCCCAGAGCTCTGGATTCCATGGCAGTTGATGGGGGAGGGTCGTGGAAGACGCTCAGGACCCAGGACCTCCAGGCACTGCTCACCAAGATTTCCTGACTGGAGGGGCTACCTCTGCTGGGCCACATATCCAGGGAGCTGCTGACGCTACCTGGAGACCCCAAGGCTCCTGCCAGCCAAGGTCAGTGGGGTTTTGTGTTAAAACTCCTCTTCCCCTGGTAACTACGCCAGGGCGGCTGGTTTGGGAGACTCTGTTCCCCTTTTCCCTCCCTGATCTCTGCTCGCCCTTTCCCCACACCTCCCCACAGTCCATCAGGATAGGCAGTTGCCCCTCGACCCCTGGGGCCCAACGGCCCGCAGCTCTCAACCCTGGTGCCCAGAAAGCCACTTCTAGTCCTAACTGTGCCACCCTCCTTCTCTTCCTCCCCTGGCCTCACTTTCCTGGGTACAGGAAGAGCAGCTTAGACAGCAAGCATACCAGCTTTTGACATTGACAAGGTCTCTCCTGATGTCAGCCTCCCTCCTTCCGTGGCCTTTGCCCAGTGTAGCCCCCAGCCCCACGTATCCTTCCTTGTCTCCCTTCCCCCTCCCACTGGCGAGGAAGCACCCCTGCATGGCTTCCCCTCCTGGGGCCACCCTCCCTGAGGTCAACCCTGTAGGTTGCTCTCCCCAGGGAGACTGACCATCCCGTTTGCCTGGCACTGTCCTGTTTCAGAACTGAAAGCTCTCATCCCCGGCAGCCCCTCCGTCTCAGGGAAGCGGGGACAGTCACCTGAAGCCACCTCCACTTCCATCACTCCTGTGGGCTCATAGGAGCAGGGGTGGCCCGTCTGGGCTGAGATGCCTGCTGGGAGGGGACACAGTAGGGGCTAGACCCTCCAGATGAATGAATCCTGGAATGTTAGATTTCACTTCCAGTTGGATTTAATCCTACCCTCACTTGTTGGAAAATCCCCACCACGAAACCCCTCTGCCTCGAGCCTCCGCCTGGGTCCAGGCCTGGGTGCCTCTGGGTGGGCCCTCTCCAGGTGGAGCTGGGTGCTGCGGGCACCGGTCTGGCCCGGAGCCAGGCTGGGCGGAGCGCCCGGCAGGAATCCGCGGAACGCGGCTCCCACTTCCAAAGCCAGGCCCCACCTGTTCCGGTCTGCAAATGGTCTGCAAATGCCCCTCCCCGCCTCGGCCTGGGTGAACTACCCCTGGTTAGTGAGGGTCCCAGCAGCGAGAAAAGAAACATCTCCTGTGACAGGCAAGATGGAAATCAGAGGCCCAAAAAGCCAGGGGATATTTTTCCAAGGCTTTAGAGTTTTTTTTCCCCCGGGTTGGCGGGGGTGGGGGGAGGGGGAGCCGGTGTGGATTGTGCAGCAGCGGCTTATGGGGCCCTTTTTAAGGGATGTGAATTTGGCTGCTGGTCTCCCACAGGTGTTTCCCGGTCCTGTCAAACTATTTCCATTTGTCCCTGTTATAAAACCCACTGCAGATGCCCTTCCTGAGCCCCTAATGTGTGCCTTTCTGAGTCCTCCTGGCCTGAGGATTGTAAACACGGTCCCCTTAAACCCCAAACGTGGTGGTAAAGTTATTCTGAGGTTCACAGATAGGGAAAATGGAGGCGCAGAGGGTCCCAAGGGCAAAGCGAACGGCAGAGCTGGGGCTTGACCCCGCCCTCGGCCTTGAGTCTCCTGCGCGCGCCACCAGCCGCCCGCCCGCCGTTTTCCGTGCGCAGATACGGTTTCCACGTAACTGTAATCACAGCCGTCCTGCAGTCACCCTTCCTGCTCAGCGCCTGTCGCGGGCTTTTCCCACGTCACCCCGCGCAGCGCTCTCCATCCCCTTCCCACGGCCGCGGTGAGCCCCGGGCTGCACGCTTGGGCCGGTGCCAGGGTTTCACGTCTGCAAATTGTTTCTGTGGGATAAGATCCAGGAGCCTGACTGGATCACAAGTTGGGAACATTCTCGACGGGACGCGTAACCCAGGGAAAGGGTGACCTTCGTGTGGGCGAGCGAGCATGCCAACCCGGGCGCGCCCCTCGCCCGGGTGCTGGAGAGCACCCCAGGGCCGCGGAAGGGCGCGCGGGAGCCGCGCAGACCCAACGTCCGCCTTTCTGGGTTTCCCACGGCTCCCTGAGAATTCCCTGACGAGGAGCAACCAGCCTAAAATAGAAAAGCTGACACAGGGGAAACGCCAGGGGCCGAAGTCTGTGCCCAGGCACTCCGGCTGCAGCTGCCGGCACGCTCCCTCCAGCCCTGGCTCCCCCCCGAGGAGCCTCGGTGCCCCCTGCATCTGCGTCCCCACTTGCCTCCATCCTCGGGGCCTTTAAATCCCCCTGCGAACAGCTCAGGGCCTCGCATTTGCAGGCACCGTGGACAAGGCTTCTCCAAGGCTGGCCAGCAGCCAGGGCTTCCTCGCAGCTGTCTTCCTGTGTGAGCCTGACCTTGGGGGATGGAACTGGCGGCAGGGAGGGGCACCCCACTCCACCCACACCCGTTGCCAGAGCTTCCAGCTCCCAGCAAATGGGGCAGGCGTTCCCCACTGTGGGCCCGCTTTGGGAAGTTGGAGCAAATTCGAAATTGGGGCCGACTGGCGCAGTCTGGGGCAGAGGAAGTGGGGCGTGGATGTTCTGGCTAGTTCTAATCCCAGACATCAGTTCATGGTAAAGCTGTCCGGGGACTAAAGAGGAGGGGCTGCAAGGGTAGGAATGCCATTTAAATAATAGAAACAGTGGTTCCTAAAACCCAAATGAAAGATGGACCTCAGTGTCATTTAGAACACACAGACCCTGCCGCGGTTCCCTTCGGGGAATCTTTCCCTCGGAAACAGCTGCAGAAGGCTGCAGGCTGCCCAAGGAAGTTCACGGCAACAATTTTTTTTTTGAGGGGGGGCGCTCCACAAGGCCTGTGGTATCTTAGTTCCCCGACCAGGGAGCAAACCCAGGCCCCGGCAATGCAAGCACGGAGCCCTTAACCACTGGACCTCCAGGGAAGTCCCACAGCAACATTACTTGTAAGGACGAAATCATTAGAGACAACGTAAATGTCCATCCCTAGGGGAAGCGGTGAATCCGTCATGGTACACTGGATACTGGAACATTCTGCAGCCTCCAGAAGAATGAGGTAGCTGGGGGCATCGTGAGTGGAGGGACGGCCGCCATGGCACGTGGAGAAAGAGAGTGTGCAGCGGACAATACTATTGTTGTAAAATGAAGCTGTGTGTAGGGAGAAAGTGAGAATCTGCGGGCACAGTCTCTGGAGGATTCATCCCTGTCACAGGCGCCCAGGGGAGGGGACTGGGAAGGATGGGAGGCGGCACTCTTCAGTTTTCCTTTTACACCCCCCCACGAGATTCTTCCAATCGGATGTTCTTTGTGATTAAAGGGAGTAATAATGGGTCTCGGTTTTCCTTCATTTCCACAATGGGAGAATGACATACGATTTAGGTAGGCCATTACGAACATTTCTCCCTCCATCCAGCCCATTCCCCGCCCCCCTCTCACCCACCAGCACCCCCGGAATGGGCCCACGTACCCCGTGCTGCCAGGGGCCGTGGATGTGAAGCTGGCCCCTCAGGGCCCCTGCCCGGGGGAGCTCTCTGTCTAAAGGGAGCCAGACCCACAAGCCAGTGGTCCCAGAACGTGGTGCCAGGTTCTAGAATACGCTTCTAGCGGGCTGGTGGAAAGTCAAGGAGGCCTTCCCAGATGGTGTTTGACCAGAGGCACCCGAAGTGCAGGGGCTGACCCACAATCAGGGTGCAGGCCGGTGGGGGAGGGCGGTCAGGGAGGGGAGAATGGGCCACATAAACAAAGGCCAGCGGGGTGGAGGAGCGAAGGCGTGAGGCTGGAGCAGGCAGGGCCCAGCCAGCAAGCTGCGGACAGCGGGGCTTCAGGACAGCGGGGCTTCAGGACAGCGGGGCTTCAGGATGTAGACGGTGGGATGGGAAAAGCTCAGCTCGAGGATGAGGCCTGGCAGAGAGATGAGCCTGCAGCTCCCCACACCCGGGGATCGCCCCAGGCTTGCAGAGGGTCCAGAAGACACAAGCATGGAAGAAACCAACCCTCCTGGGACAGCGGTAGGAACAGGGTTGAGAGCAGGGCTCTGGGCTCAGACCGTGGCACCCAGAGACTGGCTGGGTCACCCAGAGTGGCCTGGGCACTCATTCCGTGGGTTCTGCTTCCTCCCCTGGAAATGCGGGTGATGTGAGGGCGGAATTGCCTTGTAGGGCTGCTGCCAGAGCAAAGCCACTGTGAGCCTGAGGCGTTCGTTCGGCCCAGCTCTCAGCTGCTCAGGAAGCCCGACCCTCGTTAGGAAATGCTGGGAGAAGGAGGTGGGCCTGGGCCTGAATGGCGCAGCCTGCAGTGAGTCCGAGGCAAGGAGACCCGCGTGGCTGGGTTTCAATCTTAGAGGGGCCACGGTTGCTGTCTGCGGCGCTCGGGGCCCTGAGTGCAGATCCCCACCCCCAGTGCCCCAGGCTACCTCTGGTGGGTGCAAGGGCAGCGGGGGAAGCCCCTCTGAGAGCTGCCGCAGGTAGCAAGGCTGCAGGGGACCTTGGCTTCTGGGCGCCTCACTGGGCGTAGAGCCTCTCAGACTTGGGGTCCCCCGTGTGCCTGGCGGGAGCCCAGGTGACTGCAGCTCCAGCTGGCCCCCTGCAACATCCTGGCCACACTCGGAGGAACACTGTTCTGGGGCCGGCCCCGACGTACCCGTCCCTCGGGCAAGTCCACCCCCGCCATCTGTCCCTGTGGCTGAGACCTCGGTCAGGCCTGCCATCCCCCCTGCTTTCCCAGCCTCTGCTCCCTCTGACACTGCCCCCCGCCCACCCATGGCCCTCTCCCCCAACCCCTACCCCATTCAGCCTCAGCTCGTCCTTCTAAGGGCCTCAGTCTCTCCTGATCCCGTTCCTAATGGCAAGCCTGGGGGAGGCCACTTTTGGCCAGTACTCCCTCTTCAGCTATGCTTTCAGGGGTGGGGAGTGTCCTGGCCCAGGGCTACTCCTTTGACAGGGCCTGTGCTGGCCGACGGGAGCTTCGAAGCGGCCGTGGTGTGACCAGCTGCCTCGGCCTGCCTGGCACAGTGTCCAGACAGCTCCAGCCATCCTGCGGTGCTCGCCTAGCCAGGCGGCCCGGGTGATCCGCTTTGGCTCTCGGCCTCTGTCCCCCTCCCACTGGGTGGTCTGTCCAGTGCCAGAGTCCAGGTTTATCCCCGAGGAAGCCATGGGCATCTTCTCAGTCTCCCCGAAGGCCCGTGAAGCAGTCCTGCTGCCCCCACGGCCTGAACACGGACTTGACTTTTACAAGGCTCTCAACTGCGTAGTCGCTACCAGCGTGAGTTCTGCAGTCAGACACCCCCAGGCCCCTCCCTACACCTCAGTTTCCTCATCTGTAAAATGGGAATAGTAGGCCCAACTGGTGGGGTGTGTGAAGGATTCTTATGTAATAACGTGGAATGCGGTGCAGGCTCTAGACCCCAGTGAGCACTCAGAAGGTCCAGATGTTTACAAGTCTTTTACTTCTTTTTAAATTGGTATATTGTAAAGTTGAAGTGGGAGGGGTGCTCTCCAGTTCTATGAGTTCTACACACATGTACATTTGTGCCACCACCACCATAATCAGGACTGTCGAACACCAAACCCTCAGATTCCTCCTGCTGCCCTTTGCAGTCAAATCCCCCCCCATCCCTAACCCCTGGCCATCACAGATGTGTCCTACATCCTACAGTCCTGTCTTTTCCAGGATGACATACAAACGGAATTAGACAGTAGGTAACCTTTGAGACTGGCTTCTTTCACCCAGCATACTGCCTCTGGGAGTCATCCATGCTGTTGCTGTATCAAGTCTGTTCTTTTTCATTGCTGAGTAATATTCCATTGCATGGAAGGACGGCTGTTTGTTTAACCATTTACTCACTGAAGGATTGGGTTTTTTCCAGTTTGGGGTGGTCATGAATAGAGCTGCTATAAGCATTCATGCAGAGGTGTTTTGGGTTTTGTTTTATTTAGTTATTTTTGGCTGCTTTGGTTCTTTGCTGCTGTGCACAGCTTTCTCTAGTTGCGTGAGTGGGGGCTTCTCCTGTTGCGGAGCATGGGCTCTAGGCGTGCGGGCTTCAATAGTTGTGGCACGCGGGCTCAGTAGTCGTGGCTCGAGGGCTCAGTAGTCGTGGCTCGAGGGCTCTAGAGCACAGGCTCAGTAGTTTTGGCACACGGGCTTCGTTGCTCTGCGGCATGTGGGATCTTCCCAGACCAGGGCTTGAACCCGGGTCCCCTGCATTGGCAGGCAGATTCTTAACCACTGCGCCACCAGGGAAGCCCCATGAAGAGGTTTTAGCGTGAACACAAATTTTCATTTCTTTTGAGTCAATACACAGGAGTGGCATTGCTGGATCTTTTGGGTAAGTATGTGTTTAACTTTTAAGAAGCTGCAAAGCTGTTTTCCAGAGTAACTGGACCACTTTGCATTCCCACCAGCAGTGTGTAAGAGCTCGCATTGTTCAGCAGCCTCACCAGAACTTGGTATGATCAGGTTTTTCCCCATTCTAATAGATGTGTAGTGAATTCTCACTGCGGGCTTTTTGCCAACAGTTTTTTATTGTGGTAAAATACACAGAACATAAAATTTACCATTTTAACCATTTTTAAGTATACAGTTGACCCTTGAACAGCTCGGGGGTTAGGGGTGCCAACCATCCATGGCGCTGAAAATCCACCTGGAACTTTTAATCAGCCCTCCTTGTACATGGCTCCTCCGTATACACAGTTCCTTTGTACCTGAAGTTCTGCATCTGTGGATTCAGCTGACTGTGGATCCAGTAGTATTTACTGTTGAAAAAAAATCCGCATATAAGTGGAGCCACGTGGTTCAAACCCATGTTGTTCAAGAGTCAACTGTATAATTCAGTGGCATTAAGTACCTTCAATGCATTGTTGCAACTGTCACCACCATCCATTTCCAGAACTTTTCATCATCCTAAACGTCCCAAACATAAACTCTACCCACGAAACATAAACCTCCTATTCCCACCTCCCCCACCCCAGCCCCTGAGAATCTCTATTCTACTTTTTGTCTCTCTGAATTTGCCCATTTTAGGTACTTCATACCAGTGGAATCATGAATTCTTTTTCCTTTTGAGTCTGGATTATTAGCATAATGTCTTCAAGGTTCATCCATAGTAGCATGTGTCAGTACTCCATTCCTTTTTATGGATGGATAAATTCCATCATATGTCTATACCATATTTTTTAATCCATTCATCTATTGACAGACAGTTGGTTTGTTTCTACCTTCTGGCTATTGTTGTGCTTATCTTTCACCTCCATATCTTCTTTGGTGAAGCATTTAAATTATTCTGTTTAAATATTTTGCTAATTAAAAAATTTTAAAAAATTTTTATTGGCCACACCATGGGCTTGCGGGATCTTAGTTCCCCAAACAGGGATTGGACCTGTGCCCCCTGCAGTGGAAGCGCAGAGTCCTAACCACTGGACTGCTGGGGAATTCCCTATTTTGCTAATTTTTAAATTTGGGTTGTTTGTTTTCTTATTTTTGAGTAATGAGAGTTATTTCTATATTGTAGATACATTCCTTTGCAGGGTATGTAATTAACAAACATTTTCTCCCAGTCTGTACTTATTGTCATTCTCTTAGCAGTGTCTTTCACAAAATAAAGAGTTTTTAAAAATATTTTGATGAAGTTCAATTCACCAATTTTTTTCTTTTATGAATTGTTTTTGTCATGTCATATCTAATAACTCTGCCTAGTCCATGGTCTTTCTTCTAAAAGAGTTATAATTTTACATTTTACATGTAGATCTATGATCCAGATTGAGTTAAATTTTGTATTAGGTGTGAGGTATAGGTATATTTTAATGCAATAAATGTACAATTCTTCCAACACCATTTGTTGAAAAGACTATCCTTTCCCTAGTGAAATGTCTCTGGACTTTTGCCAAAAATCAAGCAAAGGAAATTTACTTTAGATCTAAGTACACAAATAGGTTGAAAGTGAAAGGATGGGGAATTCCCTGGTGGTCCAGTTGTTAGGACTCTGTGCTTCCACTCAGGGGGCCCGGGTTCAGTCCCTGGTTGGGGAACTAAGATCCCGCATGCCTGTGGCACAGCCAAAAAAAAAAAAAGTGAAAGGATGGAAAAAGGTGATCTATGTAAATAGCAACCAAAAGAGACCAAGGGTGGCTACACTAGTATCAGACAAAATAGACTTTAAAACCTTTTAAAAACTATTAAAAGAGACAAAGAATGACATTACACACTGATAGAAGAATTAATTCACCAAGAATATGTAACAATTATAAACGTATGTGCCCCAAACATCAGTGGTCTAAATATATAAAGCAAAGTAGAAACCAATTGAACCTAACAGACATATACAACAACTGCAGAATACATATTTTCTCAAGTGCTTATGGAATATTCTCCAAGATAGACCATATGTAAGGCTACAAAACAAGCTTTAAAAGATTATAAAGATTGAAATATACAGTGTCTTTTCCCAACACAATGGAATGAAACTAAAAATCAATAGCAGAAGGAAGATTTTTAAGTGTGTGGAATTTAAATAACACTCTATTTAACAACCAATCGATCAAAGGAGAAATCACAAGGGAAGTTGGAATATATCTTGAGACAAATGGAAACAAAAACACAGCATGCCAAACTTAATGGATGCAGTGAATGCCGTGCTAAGAAAAAAATTTATCTCCATAAAGACTTACATTTAAAAAAAGAAAGACTTCAAATCAACAATCTAAATTTACACCTTAAGGAACTAGAAAAAGAAGAGCAAACTAAACCCAAAGCTAGCAGAAGAAAGAAAATAATAAAGACTAGAACAGAGATAAATAAAATAGAAAAACAATAAAGAAAATCAATGAAATCAAAAGTTTGTTCTTTGAAAAGATGCCGCCCCCCTGCTTTTTTTGCCTTATTGCAAGAAACTTCTCAGTGCTGGAAACTGAGGGTGGACTACCTTGCCTGATTCCTGATCTTAGTGGATAACATCCAGTCTCTGACCATTCAGTATGAAATTGACTATAGGTTTTTGTAGATGCCCTTAAGGTTAAGAAAATTTCTTTCTATTCCTAGTTTTCAAGTGTTTTGTCATGGATTGATATTAAATTTGTGTCAAAAGCGTTTTCTGCATCAATTGGTATGATCATGTGATTTTTCTTCTTTAGTCTGTTAACATGCTGGATTACATTCATTGACTTTCAAATGTTAAACCAGCCTTGCATTCCTAGGATAAGCCTCACTTGGTAATGAAGTGTTATTCTTTTTTTTTTTTTTTTTTTGCGGTACGCGGGCCTCTCACTGTTGTGGCCTCTCCCGTTGCGGAGCACAGGCTCCGGATGCACAGGCTTAGCGGCCATGGCTCACGGGCCTAGACGCTCTGCGGCATGTGGGATCTTCCCGGACCGGGGCACAAACCCGTGTCCCCTGCATCGGCAGGCGGACTCTCAACCACTGCGCCACCGGGGAAGCCCTATTCTTTTTATTTATTTCTGGAGTCGACTTGCTAATATTATATTAGGGATTTTGCACATATGTTCATGAGGGATATATGCCTGTTGTTTTCTTTTCTTGAATTGCCTTTGTCAGGTTTTGTATCAGATTAATGCTGACCTCATAATAGGGGCTAGACTTTCCTCCTCTTCTATTTTCTGGGAGGGATTATGTAGAATTGGTGTTATTTCTTCTTTAAGTTTGAGTGGAATTTCTAGTGAAACTGTCCGGGCCTAGATTATTTTCTTTTTCATAAAATTTTAAACTGAAAATTCTATTTATTTACTAGATATGAGACTGTTCATGTTATCTATTTCTTGTTGGGTGAGTTTGGGTAAGATTGTGCTTTTCAAGGAATTCATTCATTTTGTTGAAGTTGATGACTTTATGTGCATAGTGTTGTTTGTGGTATTCTTTTATCATCCCCGTAATGTGTGTGTGTGGGGGTGTCTGTAATGATATCTTCTCTTTAATTCCTGATATTGGTAAATTGTGTTTTCTCTCTTTTTTGTCAGTCTAGCTGTAGTTTTACTAATTTTATTGAACTTTTCAAAGAGCCAGCTCTTAGTTTCATTGATTTTCTCTATTGCTTTTGTTTTCAATCTTATTGATTTCTGCTCTTCTTTTTGTTATTTCCTTCCTTCTGCTTACTTTGGCTTTATCTTACTTTTCCTTTCCTAGTTTAAGGAGGGAGCTTATATTATTTATCTGAGACCATTCTTCTGTTCTAATATAAGCACTTAATGCTCTAAAGTTCCTGCCTCCAAGCTATGCTTTAGCTGCATTCCACAAATTTTGATATATATTCATCTTCATTACATCTAAACTATGTTCTGAATTCCCTTGAGACTTCCTCTTTGACTCATAGGTTATTTAGAAGTGTGATGTTTAATTTCCTATTTGGGGATTTTCTTATATATGTGAGTTAGATATTTCTAATTTAATTCAGCTATAGTCAGAGAACATACTTTGTATAATTTCAAGTTAACAGTTTAAAACAGTTTAAAACTGTTTCAGGGTTTGGTTTAAAGACCCAGGTTATAATATATACTGAAAATGTTCAAAAGACACTTTAGAAAAATATGCATTCAACTGTTGTTGAGTGAAGTGTTCTATAAATGCCAATTGGGTCAGGTCAATTTGAGGTATTTTTTTTATTTCCTTTATTTCTCATCAATTTTTTCTATCAATTACTGAGAGAGGAATGTTGATGTCTACAACTATAATCATAGTTTTGTCCATTTTTCCTTTCAGTTTTATTACTTTTCTGCAACAAACACTTTAAAGCTTTGTTGTTAGGTGTATAGACCTTTAGGATTGTTATGTCTTCTTTGTGAATTGGCACTTAAATCATTATGTAAAGTTCCTCCTTATCCCTAGTCATTTTCATTGCTCTGAAGTCTACTTTGTCTGGTATTAATTTAGCCGCTCCAGCCTCCTTGATTAGTGTTTGCCTAGTATATACTTTTCTATCCTTTGATTCTTAACCCACCTATATCGTATCTGAAGTAAGTCTCTCATAGACAGCCTATGGTTGGGTCATGGATTTTAATCCATTTTGACAATTTATATATATATTTTCTTTTTTTGGTGTGTTTAGGCCATTTATTTTTTTTCATTTTATTGTGTAAAGCCCACTTAACATGATATCTACCCTCCTAACAGATTTTTGAGTGTACAATATATTCTTGCTGACTGTAGAAAAACCATTTACATTTAATGTAATTATTGATATGTTTGGGTTTGGCTACCATTTCATTATTTATCATCTATTTTTCTTCCTTTTTCTTCCTCTGTTTTCTCTTTCCATGCTTTTTAAAAAATTATTTGAATACTTTTTAGTGTTCTGTTTTAAATTATCAACTGGATTTTCTGCCTATATGTTTTGTGTGTATTGTTTTTAGTGGATTCTCTAGGGGTTAAAATAAATATGTTTCTAAGTTTATTTCACAGTCTACATCATATTCCTACTTTACCATTTCACGTAGAATGGTAAGCATTTCAAGTAGACTGTGGAAACCTCACCAGCATGTTGATCCCTCTACCCGCTTGCCATTGTGTTGCAGTTGCCGTATGTATTAGATCTAAATACTTGAAAAATCCCACTAGACAATGTGATGGTTTTTCCTTCAACCGAAAAATAGTCTATTTTCCTAGATATTTACAATTCCCATTGCTCTCTTTTCATTTTTGACATTCCAAATTTCCTTCTTGCTTCATTTCCCTCCTACCTGAGAACTTCTCTCAAAGCACACCTGCTGGCCATAAATTCTTTTAGTTACTGTTCACATGAGATGTCTTTATCCTTCTCGAAGGATCTTTTTCGCTGGATTGACAGTTCTTTTCTTTCACTTTAAAAATGTTGTTCCACTCCCTTCTGACCACCATACTTTCAAATGAGAAATCTTCTGTCATTCAATTTCCTTTCCATATATATATATATATATATATATATATATTTATTTTTTTATTTTTATTTTTTTTGCGGTACACGGGCCTCTCACTTTTGTGGCCTCTCCCTTGCAGAGCACAATCTCCGGACATGCAGGCTCAGCAGCCATGGGTCACGGGCCCAGCTGCTCCGAGGCATGTGGGATCTTCCTGGACTGGGGCACAAACCCGTGTCCCCTGCATCGGCAGGCAGACTCTCAACCGCTGTGCCACCAGGGAAGCCCCCTTCCAATATTTTTTAATAAGCGTTGTTTCTTTCCTGCTGCTCTTAAGATTTTTTCTTTGTCTTTAATATTTGGTAGCTTGACTATGATGTGTCTTGGTGTGGATTTCCTTAAGTTTAACTATTTGTGGTTCACTCAGCTTCTTGAATCTCTAGGTAGGCTTGTGTCTTTTTCCAGATTTGGGCAGTTATCAGCCATTCTTTTTCCTCTGGGTGCTTTCTTATGTCTGCCCTCTCTCTACTTTCCCCCCAAGACTCCAGTGTCATGAATGTTAGATCTTTTGTTAGAATCTCACTGGTCCCTGAGGCTCTGTTATATTTTTTTTCAGTCTATTTCCTCTCTGTTGTTCAGAATGGATAATTTCTATTGTTCTCTCTTCCTCTCCATTCTTTTTTTTATTTTATTTATTTTATTTTTGGCTGCATTGGGTCTCCGTTGCTGCATGCGGGCTTTCTCTAGTTGTGGCGCAGGGACTACTCTTCATTGTGGTGTGCGGGTTTCACATTGCAGTGGCTTCTTTTGTTGTGAAGCTCGGGCTCTAGGTGCACAGGCTTCAGTAGTTGTGGTACATGGGCTCAATAGTTGTAGCTCACGGGCTCTAGAGCGCAGGCTCAGTTGTTGTGGAGCACGGGCTTAGTTGCTCCGTGGCACATGGGATCTTCCTGGACCAGGGCACGAACCTGTGTCTCCTGCATTGGCAGGCAGATTCTTATTTATTTATTTATTTATTTATTTATTTATTTATGGCTGTGTTGGGTCTTCATTCCTGTGCGAGGGCTTTCCCTAGTTGCGGCAAGCGGGGGCCACTATTCATCGCGGTGCGCGGGCCTCTCACTATCGCGGCCTCTCTTGTTGGGAGCACAGGCTCCAGACGCACAGGCTCAGAAGTTGTGGCTCACGGGCCTAGTTGCTCCGCGGTTTGTGGGATCTTCCCGGACCAGGGCTCGAACCCATGTCCCCCACATTGGCAGGCAGACTCTCAACCACTGTGCCACCAGGGAAGTCCTCTTCCTCTCCATTCTGAAGTTGAACCCATTGACTGAGTCTTTTTTTTTTTTTTTGTGGTACACGGGCCTCTCACCGTTGTGGCCTCTCCCGTTGTGGAGCACAGGCTCTGGACACGCAGGCTCAGCTGCCATGGCTCACGGGCCCATCTGATCTGCAACATGTGCGATCTTCCTGGACCGGGGCACGAACCCGTGTCCCCTGCATCGGCAGGTGGACTCCCAACCACTGCACCACCAGGGAAGCCCATTGACTGAGTTTTAAAATTTCAGTTATTCTATTTTTCAATTCTGAAATTCCCATTTGGTTCTTCTTTGTATATTCTCTTTCTTTACTGAGACATTTTTGTTGTTGTTGCTTGTTTTGGGTGTGTTCACAATTGCTCAGTAAAGCCTTTTTATGTTAACTGATTTCAAATATTTTTCAAATAATTCTAAGATCTCTGTCATTTCAATGTTGGCATCTCTTTCAGGTCCCCCCACCCCACTGTGTCCCTGTGACATACCTCCATCCTTTTCCAAGCAACTTCCAAACTTTCTGGCACCACAAGGTGCTCCAGGCTTGTATCGAACGCTGTCACACCCACTCTCCGGCTGATTGACTAAATCCTTGGTAAGTTTATTAAGCACCTGCTGCCTCCTGCTGCTGTAATGGCACCAGGAATAAAGTTGGGGTTCCTAAAGTGTCCCCCCATCCTTCTGTTCAGCAAAGAGCAGCTCGTGAAGCCGCTGCTTCATCTCCAGGGTTGCACCCAGCTCGGGGAGCTCTGGAGAGCATGATGAATGTAGCAATAACTCTGTAATTAGGAGCGTGATGAGGTCGAGGCAGGAGGAAGTCATGGGAAAGTCATGTGAGGCGAGGGCTTCCAGCTCTCCTGTGGGCCTCCACTGATACCTTCCCAGCTGGAAGGGGTAGGAATACCTCATTACTGCCCCCAATGTGGCCTCCAGGGGCACTGTGGCCGTTGGGGAGGGGGTGTTTCCACCCAGCAGGGATGAAACTCCTAGCTTCCTAATTGTCCTTCTCTGACCCTGCCCCAGCAGCATAGGGGGGTGGGGGGAGGGTTAGGTGCCCCAGTACAGCCTGGAGAGGGTAGAAGTCATCTCCCCACTCGGTTTTTGCTGGCCTGGTTGGGGTGGTGCCACAGTGCTTTCTGTGTTGTTGGGCTACAGAAGAGTTGTTATTATCTAAAAGTTTTTTGTCTTGCTAGGCTGCCTCTTTTGTGGTACTTTGCCTCAGTAGAGCAGGCTTTTGTTGGGCTTTTGTGTCTGTGACCATTGTTCATTTCCAGGTTGCTGGCTTTTCAACTATAATTCAAGAGGCAAAAGGAAAACCCAAGGAACTCACCTCCATGGCATTCCATTCTCCCAGAAGCAGAAATCATTTAAAATTTAATAAATACCAACTAGCAGCCCTCCAAAAGTGCTTCTGGTTCATCTTGAACTAGGAAATAACATACCTTGTGGCAGCTTTAGAAAGATAAATGTAGAAATGGGCTTAGGACATACCAACATCCCAATGCCTGCATGTTGTAGTCAATCAATGTTGGATGGATGGATGAACAGAATACAGGAAAGGCCATCAGGAGGCCAGTACACAGTGCAGGTGAAACATCACAGCATCAGCTATGGTCATAACACAATAGCGCCTGAGATAGCACCTGCCCTGAATGTGGCTCAGCTAACCAGCCCCTGCTCCCCACCCAGGTGTGGGAAACCAGAGTGCCCTCAGCTGAGGGCTGCCAGGGATGGGAGGCTGGTTGCCATGGTGATACCTGCCAGCTTTGCCATCCTGTGCCCAGGCCATTCAGACAGACCTGTATTCAGGTTCCCTCCACCTCCGTGTCCAAGGAGCCACCCGTAGAACGAGAGAGGATTCTGGAGAGGTGCTGTGCACACTGTTGTGTGCCATGTGGTTGCCAAGAGGATGGAGATGGTGGCTGGCTCCAAAGAGTCAGAGATTTACAGTCTCCATCTACTTGAGAGGTTCCAAACTTTCCCATGACTTCCTCCTGCCTCAACCTCATCACGCTCCTAATTACAGAGTTATTGCTACATTCATCATGCTCTCCAGAGCTCCCCGAGCTGGATGCAACCCTGGAGATGAAGCACCGGCTTCACGAGCTGCTCTTTGCTGAGCAGAAGGATGGGAGGACACTTTAGGAACCCCAACTTTATTCCTGGTGCCATTACAGCAGCAGGAGGCAGCAGGTGCTTAAGAAACTTACCAAGGATTTAGTCAATCAGCCAGAGAGTGGGTGTGGCAGCGTTTGGTACAAGCCTGGAGCACCTTGTGGTGCCAGAAAGTTTGGAAGTTGCTCGGAAGACAAAAGGATGGCGGTGAGTCACAGGGACATGGTGGGGAGGGGGGACCCGAAGGAGATGCTGCAGGCCAGAGCTGGAGTGACTTGAGCAAATAAGTAAATAAATGACATAGCATTGGATTATGACCCAAAGTATAAAATAGATGTACATGGGTCCACACTGATAAAAGGAAATGACTGAATAAATGGGGGAGGAGAGGGACTTCCCTGGTGGTGCAATGGTTAAGAATCCACCTGCCAACACAGGGGACATAGGTTCAAGCCCCGGTCCGGGAAGATTCCCACATGCTGCAGAGCAACTTAGCCCATGCACCACAACTATTGAGCCTGTGCTCTAGAGCCCACGTGCCACAACTTCTGAGCCCACCTGCCACAACTACTGAAGCCCGTGTGCCTAGCGTCCGTGCTCCACAACAAGAGAAGCCACCGCAATGAGAGGCCCGCGCACCACAACAAAGAGTAGCCCCCCGCTTGCTGCAACTAGAGAAAGCCTGCGTGCAGCAACGAAGGCGCAATGCAGCCAAAAATAAACAAATAAATAAATTTATTTTTAAAAAATGAGGGAGGAGGAGAGACAAAGCAGCCCAAATCGTACATGTAGTAACTGCCCCCTCCAGGAGGGGGCGCTTAGCCCTCTGCCCAGTTGGGGTGGAAAGTGCCTGTGACTCACTTCAAAAGGCACGGCCTCAGGCAGCGATGCACAGCGTGGACCCCAACAGGATGAGATGGGATGACACGGGCTCTCCACCTCTGTGGTCTCTTTCCAGACCCCATAATCCCAGACTCATCATGAGAAAACCTCAGACAACACGAGGTTGGGGGACATTCTGCGAAACACCTCACCAATGCTTCTCCAAACAAGTAGAATCTGGGAAACTGCCACAGTGGGGAGGAGGCAGACAGCTGGAGTCCAAGCGGTATCTGGGGATTCTGAACAGAGGACGAGGCTAACGGACACGCTGGCAAACCCCAGATGCAGTCTGTGCCAAAGGCGCCTTCTTAGTTGTGTCGGACGTTCTGCGCTATGTAAGATGGGAAGGATGGGGAAACTGTGAGAAAGGTCTATGGGACTCTGTGAGCCATTTGCAACTTTTCTGTAAATCTAAAACCATTCCAAAATTAAAAGCTTACTTTTAAAGAAACTGGAGGGGGCTTCCCTGGTGGCGCAGTGGTTGAGAGTCCGCCTGCCAATGCAAGGGACACGGGTTCGTGCCCTTGTCCGGGAAGATCCCACATGCCGCAGAGCGGCTGGGCCCGTGAGCCATGGCCTCTGAGCCTGCACGTCCGGAGCCTGTGCTCCGCAACAGGAGAGGCCACAGCAGTGAGAGGCCCGCGTACCGCAAAAAAAAAAAAAGAGAGAGAGAGACTGGAGGGGCCAGGCAAGGGTCACAGGCTTGTGGGTGTGTAGACGCCTGGGCTCACTGCAGCGCACAGACACTGTAAACTAGAGGCAGGCGTCCATCCTTCTCCGGCTCTCTCTCTTCCCCTGGTGGTGTGGCTGCCCTGGATGGCCTCGGGCACCGGGAAGACCGGCAGGGCTGAATGCAGCTCCCTCTGTGGTGTTGTCCCAGCCCGGCCAAGCTCTAGGGGTTACCGCGACTGTGCCCCGCCCTCGCTCCCTGCTCCGCTCTATGACCCGCCTATTTGGGGTCCCTGCACCCCCTTGGCCTCTGTGGACCTCCTGGTGTTGTGTGCAGAACTTTGCCAATATGGGCACAGTCCATGCAGGGGAGCCCAGTGGGGGAGCCCTTTTGGGTGTTGGCCGATCCCGGCTCTGATACCTACTGACACCTACTGATGCCTACATCCCCTTAGCCTCGGTTTCTCTTCTGTAAGGTGGGTCAGTAGCAGCACCCAGTGCAGGTGCAGGCGTGGAGGCTCCAGGGTCGGTGCAGAGCTGGAGCAGGGCAGTGCTGCCGTTGTGGTGGGGCGGCCTGGTCCTGCGTGGAAAGTGGTTCAGAGGGAGCACCCAGGTGGAGGAACGGAGGCCCCCCAGGAGGGAGAGGCAGGTGTGAGGGCCCCCTCACCTTCTGCCCCTCACACGTACTTTCTACTGTGTCTCAAGGCTTTTAGGAAGACGACTCTTCTCCCTGCTTAGAGAAGGTCTCACGGGGCATCACTCTGCCCATCCCCCCCTAATGCAGAGACATGTTGGGGGGGAGGAGGGGAGAGCGTAGACGGACTTGAATAGCCATTCATTTTCCTACTTAAGAAAAGGCACAAGCAGCTATAATTCGAAAGGATACACGCACCCCTATGTTCACAGCAGCATTATTCACAATAGCCAAGACATGGAAATAACCTAAATGTCCATTGACAGGTGAATGGATAAAGAAGATGTAGTAGGGGGTCCTCTGGTGGCCTAGTGGTTAGGGTTCCAGGCTTTCACTGCCATGGCCTGGGTTCAATCCCTGGTTGGGGAACTGAGATCCCAGAAACTGCACAGTGCAGCAGAAAAAAAAAAAAAAAGATGTGGTACATATATACAATGGAAAATTACTCAGCCGTAAAAAAGAATGAAGTAATGCCATTTGCAGCAACATGGATGGACCCAGAGATTACCATACTAAGTTAAGTAAGTCAGAAAGGGAAAGACACATACTATATGATATCACTTACATCTAGAATCTAAAATACGACCCAAATGAACTTGTTTACAAAACAGAGACTCACAGACCTAGAAAACAGACTCGTGGTTGACAAGGGGGAGTGGGGTGGGAAGGGACGGACTGGGAGTTTGGGATTAGCAGATGCAAACTATTATATATATTCAATAGAATAGATAAACAACAAGGTCCTACTGTATAACACAGAAAACTATATTCTATATCCTGTGATAAACCATAATGGAAAAGAATACAAAAAGAATGTATATACGTAAAACTGAATCACTTGCTCTACAGCAGAAATTAACATGACCTTGTACATCAACTATACTTCAATAAAATAAATTTTAAAAAAGAAAAGAAAAGAAACAGCATCAATTTGAAAAGCTTTAAAAGTCTTTCTGGGACTTTCCTGGTGGTGCAGTGGATAAGACTCCACACTCCCAATGCAGGGGGCTCAGGTTTGATCCCTGATCAGGGAACTACATCCCACATGCATGCCGCAACTAAGGAGCCCGCGTGCCACGACTAAGACTAAATAAATAAACAAGATAAAAGTCTTCTTTCTCAAATGAGCAGCTATTACAATTAAAGCAGCCACACACCAAGGACTGCCTCGGTGACTTCATTTGCTCCTGGTGTCTCCCCTTGGCTGTCCGGCAAGGGTCGTGCACCAAGCCCTGCCCAGCACTCACCCCCGAGGGCTGAGAGCTCGCCTGTGCTAAGCACCAGGGCGGTGCAGGTGGACGGAAACAGCCTCAGCACCACGGCCCTTGGGAGCAACACACGGCCCAAGGGTTGTGCCCCTCAGTGGGGGCGAGTCCTGCGATGGGTGGGTGCAGCCGTGCGTGTGGGCTACAGAGTGTGAGGCAGGTCGGGCAGGCCTCCTGAGGAGCGGGCCCCTGAGAGCCTGAAGGTCAGCAGCAGGAGCCAGGGGCAGTGAGGCAGGGGACAGGAGGAGTGTTATAAGCAGAGTGAACAGCTTATGCAAAGGCCCTGTGGCAGGAAGGAGCTTGGCGAGCCCAAGGGTCTGGGAGGTGGCCAGCGTGCCCAGGATGTGGTGGGCTGGAGCGCGTGGGACCTGCAGGCTGGGCTGGGGACATGGCACAGCTCTGACGAGCAGCAATGAGGTGTTCCTCCAGCTGTTCTGTGGAAGCCAGAGGCTGCTGCGGTTGTACAGCAAAAGAGGGACCAGACATCCTGGAGTGGTAGGTAGGAGGTAGAATCCACAGGACTTGGTGGCCGACTGGATGCGGGCGGGGGGGGCGGCGGGAGTCAAGGGTAATGCCAGTTTCTATTGGGGCGTTTGGGGGACGGGGTGTCCCACGGGTCTGCCCTTTGCCCGCCACCTCCCAGGTCTCAGCTGCCAGGCCTGAGGCCCGCTGCTCAGTCATAAGCTCGCCTCTCAGGGCCGTGGCCGGGGCCGCTCCACCTCCACACACAGGCCCCTCTTATTATTTGTCCCCCAGAACCCCTATGATGTTGGTTCTGTTTTCGTCCCTGCTTCCCATGTGAGGAAACCAAGACTCAGAGGGGTTTAGCTGCTGCGGGTCACAGGAGAGGGGGCCGTTAAGATTCAACCCAGGTATGAGAGACGCCAAAACTCTGGGTGCCCTCCAGGGTCGCACGTGCCACCTCTCAACAGCAGATGTCCAGGGAGCGCTGCTCTGAATCCCCGTGACCTCCTGCCCAGGCAGTGCGGGCGATGCACTGCAAGCAATGGAGGATCACTTATTTTCTTGTGTCCTGTGATGGCTTGGGAGCTACCCATCCTATTGCTATTATGGTAGCGGTTACCCTTGGCATTTTAAAGACCTCCTTCCTTGGAGACGAAAGTGGCTCTCTGTCATCCTCCCGAGTGTGGAGAGAACTCAGAACGCGCTGCTCTCATCCCCCGGCCGCCCCCAAATCTCTCTCTTTAGATGAGCTGGGTTAACATCAGCTTCCGGAGAGAGAAGCCCAAAGCAGCACACCCTCAACAGAACTGGACTTTCTTTCTCTCCCGTGGAAACAGAGTCCGGGGGGAATGGCCAGGGCTCGCGGGATGGGGGATCCTGCAGATGGCAGAGCAAAGGCAACGTGTGGCCCCAGGAAGGGGGAACATGGACACTTGAGGTCACCCCGCCATCCGCCCTACGGTCAGTCCACGCTCAGCAGTGGTTACCCACATGTTGTCGACTTCCTGGCTCACCATCCCTTGTAGCAGCCATCGGTCCTTCTGGGTGCAATGTCCTCTCATTGGAGTGTAAATTTCAGTGGTCTTCTGAACGAGGTCGAGGTCTCTTTGTGCCGAGGGCTCTAACATTAATCTGCACAAGGCTTTCCTTTGCCCTAGCCCGTAAGCGACAGAGAACTGGGGCTGACAGCTGTGCTCTCTCCGTACGCCGCTGTTACCCAGCGTTTCCATCACCGCTGCTGGGAGCCCTGCGCTGTTCTATTGCCGCTCCTTCATAGGTAACACGTTCCTTTCCGCTGGTTGTTTTCTCTCTTATTTAACTGACCTCCAGCCCCATGCCCTTCTCCTCCTCACCAAAACCAACCTACCCAGGACCCCATGGCTTCTGAAGACCCATGCTCCAGACCAGAGGCATTTTCCAAGGGTGGAGCCATCCCCTTCCCTTCCTGCAGTCTCCCTGTCAACCAGCCATCAAAATGAGGGTCAGCAAAAAAAAAAAAAAAAAAAGGACTTCCCCAGTGGTCTGGTGATTAAGAATCTGCCTCCCAATGCAGGGGACGCAGGTTCAATCCCTGGTTGGGGAACTAAGATCCCCACGTGCTGCGGGGAAACTAAGCCCCCCGACTCTAGAGCCCAGAAGCCACAAGTAGAGAGCCCGTGCACTGCAACTACTGAGCCCGTGAGCTCTGGAGCCAGCGCGCCACGCTGGAGAGAAGCCCCCATGTCACAACGAAGATCCCACCTGCCGTAACTAAGACCCGACGCAGCCCATAATAAATAAATAATTTTTAAAAATGAGGGTCAGCCAGTAGCTTTTAAGTATTCTTATTATCGAGGTAAAATTCACCACTTTAGCCACTTTAAAGTGAATGACTTCTAGTATATTCACAATGTTGTGCAACCAGCACCACTACCTAATTCCAGCACGTGTTCATCACCCCAAAAATCCCCTCACCCATCAAGCAGTCACTCCCCATTCCCCCCACCCACCAGCCCACAACAACCACTAATCTGCTTTCTGTCTCTATGGATTCGCCTATTATGGATATTTCATGTAAATGAAATCATACAATATGTGATCTTTTGTTTCTGGCTTCTTTCACTTAGCACAATGGCTTCAAAGTTTATCCATGTTGTAGCATGTATCAGTGCTTCATTCCTTTTCATGGCTAAATAATTTTCCATTGTGTGGACATACCATGTTTCACTTATCGTTCATCAGTTGATGGACATTTTGTTTGTTTTCACTTTGGGACTATTATGAATAGTACTCCTGTAAACATTTGTGTACAATTTCGAACATCTGTTTTCAGTTCTTTTGGGTACATATCTAGGAGTAGAATTGCTAGGTCCTATGGTAAAGCTATGTTTAACTTCTTCAGAAACTAACAAACTAGTTTCTGAAGGGTCTGCTCCATTTTCCATTCCCAGGGTAGCAATGTATGAGGGTTCCAATTTTTCCACCTCCTTGCCAATACTGGTTATCTTCCTTTTATTAAAAATTTTTTTGGCCACACCACATGGCATGAGGGATCTTACTTCCCTGACCAGGACCCTATACTTTCTTCCAAGGTTTTTATAGTTTTATTATTTAGTTATTTACTTGGTTGCACTGGGTCTTAGTTGTGGCAGGTGGGCTCCTTAGTTGTGGCATGTGGGCTCCTTTGTTGTGGCAGGTGGGCTCCTTAGTTGCGGTAGGCAGGCTCTTTAGTTGTGGCATGCGAACTCTTAGTTGCAGCATGCATGTGGGATCTAGTACCCTGACCAGGGTTCAAACCCGGGCCCCCTGCCTATGCGGCGCAGAGTCTTAAACACTGTGCCACCAGGGAAGTCCCGGGTTTATAGTTTTAGCTTTTATCTTTAGGTCTTTGATCCATTTTGAGTTAATTGTTGTATATGGTGTGAGGTAGGGGTCCAATTTTATTCTTTTGTATATGGATATCTAGTTATCCCAGCACTATTTGTTGAAAAGATTATTTTTTCTATACTTGTCAGTGTCCACATTTTTTATTCTTATAAGGGCATCTGTCATATTGGATTAGGGCATACCCTAATGACCTCATTTTAACTTAATTACCTCTTTAAAGACCCTATCTTCAAATACAGGCACATTCTGAGGTACTGGGGATTATGACTTAAATATATAAATTTTGGGGGCACACAATTCAGCCCATAACATGATCGTGTGTGTTTTTTTCCTTTCTTTCTTTTAATATAGTGTATTACATTAGTTGCTTTTCAACTTTTTTTGGAGGGGGCGCTGTGCCATGGCTTGTGGGATCTTAGTCCCCCAACCAGGGATCGAACCCATGCCCCCTGTGGAGGAAGTGCTCAGTCCTAATCACTTCTTCAATCATTTTAAACACACTTATTTAATAGCCTTGGGGTTCCTTCTCAGAGGCAGAGGACATAGGGAGGGGACACAGGGCCATGGTGTCGCAGGACATCAATGCAGAAAGCTTTCCTGTGGATGCAAAGCCAAGAAGGGCTGGTTACATCATCTCTTAAGCCATCAGAGCCACAGGGATTCCAGGGGCACCTAAACTTTGAGCAAGGATTCCAGGAGACCCAGGGACTGAAGCGCTTGAGAGGCCA
This sequence comes from Mesoplodon bidens, assembly GCF_964165515.1. NCBI lineage: Eukaryota > Metazoa > Chordata > Mammalia > Artiodactyla > Ziphiidae > Mesoplodon > Mesoplodon bidens. The sequence goes on from NC_138180.1 coordinate 10,785,164, forward strand.
ACCCTCTCTCCATCATATCACAATGATCGCCTCTTCAAACAAAACTCATTTTTCATTACATAGCAATCCGTTTGCCTTGGGAAAACAGTGATCAAGAAGAAAAATAAACTAAAATCACCCAGAATCCTAGTTTCCATATTTAGCTGCCATGAGCCAACTAGCCCAGCTCCCCAGCTCCCTTCCGGACTTGATTTTTCTCCACAGCACTGAGCACAGTCAGGCACACTGCATATTTTACTTATTTCTGATAGTCTGTGCATCCCCGGGAGCATGTCAGCTCTGCAGCAGCTGGCACTTTGTCTTGCTCCCTCTTGTACCTGCAGAGCTGGGAAGCGGGAGTGTGGGGCACCATTCCCTCCATCAGCACCTTTGGAGTGAACGAACAAATGCACGTGCCGTCTTATGAATGAAAACGTCTACCGCATTTACCCTCACAACAATCCTACAAGGCAGGTGTTTACTATCCTATTTCAGAGACGGGTAGACTGAAACCCTGGGGGCCACCACCTGTCTTCTCGCCCTGCCTCCTGCTGACCGTCTTTCTGCGGCCATATTTATGCAGCTGCAGCATAGCCCACTCTCTCTCTCTGTTCACCTGAGCCCCAAGTCATGTCCAAGACATTTCCACACTGTGTTTCTAAGGACTTTATTATTACTTTTCTAATAATGATCTTCCACGTTAGGAGCAGGAAAAACAGGGAAGTGAGATGGCTCACTCCAAGTTCCATCCCATCCCAGGGGCTCCCCATGCTTTTATAAGAGAACCAACTAACATACTTGGGTGTTTGCGGCCTCAAACACTCACCTCATCTCTCCCACCACAACGCAGCTCCTGGAATGTATTTTGCAGGTGAAATGTGAACCCCACCCCCCTGGGTTCAAACCAAAGCTCAGGCTAGTAATTTAACCTCACAGCACCTTCATTCTCATCTATAAAAAGTGGGCAGAATTATTCCTGCTTCACAAAATTGGTGATTCAGGGAAATTATGTATATAAAACTCTTGACACAGTGCGTGGCTCACAGTAAATGGTCAATACGTGATTGTACTGGTATAAGTAGAAACCTTTGCTCCCCATCAGCCATGGTGCAGCCTTTGCTTGGTGGAGACAGAAATTCCTTTTTAGCTGTTGGCGAGTGCTGATCAGCCTCTGGGGGAAGGACTCATGCACACTAAACTTTTTTTTTTTAATTATTTCATTTATTTACTATTTTTGGCTGTGTTGGGTCTTCGTTTCTGTGTGCGGGCTTTCTCTAGTTGTGGTGAGTGGGGGCTACTCTTCGTTGCAGTGCGCGGGCTTCTCACTGCAGTGGCTTCTCTTGCGGAGCACGGGCTCTAGGCGTGCGGGCTTCAGTAGTTGTGGCTCGCAGGCTCTAGAGCGCAGGCTTGGTAGTTGTGGCGCACCGGCTTAGCTGCTCTGCGGCATGTGGGGTCTTCCCAGACCAGGGCTCAAACCTGTGTCCCCTACATTGGCAGGTGGACTCCTAACTACTGCACCACCAGGAAGCCCGAGAACTAAACTTTTAAGAGACTCAGGTATTAACTATAAAGCAATACCATAACTGCTCTGTGCCTCCTGGGGCATCGTGGGTGAAGACTGCAGGAGGCAGCAGGAGGGAGCCAAGGCCCCAGCCCTGGGCTGGCCTGAGCAAGGGTTTAAGGCCAACTGCAAGCTTTAAGGCCATGGCTTTAAGGTCTGCAGGGCTCCAGTGGGGGAGATCGTGGCAGCTGCCTTAGCTGGTAGGGGTCTGGCTACACCAAGTTTTGCAGATGGAGGCTGGAGAGTGGGACAGATGTACAGAAGAGAAAGTTTATTCACTAAGCAAATATGTATGGGGCACCCACGCCGTGCCAGACCTATTGTAGGCCCTGGGGGTCTAGAGCCCTGCTCTCAGGGAGCTGCCCCAGTGGAGGGTGGAGACAGCCAATAAACAGCCCAGTAATAAGAGACCAAGGCAGAGAGGTGAGCCACGACCAAGAGGGGCTAGAGGCCCAGCCTGCACCGTCTTTCCTCTCCCACAGCTGCAGGATGACGTCCTATTTTTAGTCCTCCTTTGACAGATGAGGAAACCCCGGTTGGGGAGATTAAGTGGCTGTACCCCAGGCACACAGCAGTCCACGGAGGCCCAGCCTCTGGCGTTGAAGCTACAAGAGCCTGGGAAGGGAGAAGACGGTGTCTGGTGGTGGTGGTGGGGACAGTCAGGGCCACCCAAATCCCTTCCCAAGGCAGCCTGGGGAAGCCTGGGGCTTCCCAAGAAGCCCCCGGGAGGGGCTCCTGCACTAGGCTTGAGGGGTCGTTAGCCCAGGGGCTGAGATGCTCAAATGTGCGTATTGGTCACATTTCTCCTACAGATTCTGCCTCCAGAGATTTCTTTAGCCTCAGGGAAGATCACTCCACCAAGCTCCCTGGGCTATGGGTGAGTGGGCCTGGGGAAGAGAGAGGCAGGGACCTAGGTCCTTCCATCAGAGCCAGCCTCCCAGGGTGGCCCAGGGTCCTTCTCTACTCCTGGGAGGGACTCCTCAGGCCAGTGGCAGGGCAGAGGGGGCTCATCAGGGTCCTGGGCATTCGGCTGGCAGCCTTGCCAGCCTGGCTGGTTCGGGTGGCCTCTGTGTGCGCTCCATCCAAGCCCTGCAACATTAAGACCAGGTGGAGAGTCTCTCTGTTTCGGCCTCATGAGGAGAGAGGTGGGATCGTTTCTAGCAGTGCGGTGCACCCTGCTGATGGCCAGAGACCCCAGAATGTCCAAGAGAATGAGACCCAGGTGGAAGGAAGGGGATGTAGCCTTGGAGGTGACTAAAAGAGAAGTCTGCAAACTGGAGTACCAAACTCGGGCTTCGGGAGGGATGCAACCAGGATGATGGTTCCAAAGGGGTCAACCTGCAGGTCCTCACCATCCACGCTTCCCTCTTTCGACTTTCTCCCACTTTGTAAACTAAAAAGGCAAAGGTCTTCCCCAGCCAGAGTCTGGCATCCGGGGGTGTAGGAAGTCCTGGGCTCCCAGGAAAGGGACAGTGGGGAGGGTGGGGGGAGGTTTTGGCCTCTCCTGCAAGCTGTGTTTCCCAGGACCCAAGGCTTTGGCATCTCAGCTCTCTGTGACCCAGGGCCATTTCACCTCCCAGAGTTGCCTCACCTGTAAGCCGGGCACAGAAGGCCTGTCCTGGGTGGGTGTGGGGCTGCATGGGCTCAGCCGAGTCGTCATTCACTTTAATGTTATAAAGACGTATGTGTTTGCGGTAGTAGTTCTCTTGCTCAACCTAAAATAAACCCAGTGACCCCAGGGGCTTGGGAGGGGTTCAGCCCACACGAGGCAACTCGACCTTGTAGTTGGCAGGTTCAGTGGGTACCAAGGAAAACTTGTTTTGTTTTTGACTTTTTATGGGGGTTTAATATACCCAACGTGTGTCCACCTTAAGTTACAGCTGGATAAAAACTTAAAGTATACACAGGAGGAACTGCCACTGAAAATAAGATCTGAAACGTGTCCACGAGCTGAACCTTTCAAAAATACAGAAAAAGGGCCAGAGTCCCCAGGTTTTACCTTTGTGGCCCACTGCTGGAACCTCAGGCTAGGGACCTTTGATCTCATTCCTGCCCCTCACTGGGCAGATGGGAAAAGAGGCTGGGGGGCCAGGTCTCCGGGGAGAGCCGGGAACATCCCCTGCTCCTCGCCAGCTCCTGGCACTTGGCGCCCTCTCCCACGACAGCGAACTCGGGGGGCCCAGGCCCTGGCCTGATGTGGGTGGGAACGGGAGGTGGGGGGTTGGGGGAGGTAGGTAGATAGGGGCGCGACCGAGCGAGACTCCTCCCCGGGCGGGGCCGCCCCTGCGCGCGCGCCGACGCCCCGCCCCTGCCCTCCTGCGCGCGCCCCCGCCAGGCTAATTAGGCACGCGGTTTGTTTACAAACATGGGCGCCCGGCAGGTACGCGCCGCCCAGACCGTGCGCGCCTGAGGTTCGAGGGCGGCCCCCCGGACTCCGGGGTCCTCCGGTGCGGGCGGCAGCGGCGAGCGAGTGCTGGCCGCACTCCCGCCTTTTGCGCGCCTCCCCGAGCATCAGGAAATACTCCCAGAGGCGCACGTCCCTTGCGCGGCAGGGCGCGCGGGAGGGCCGCGCCGGGTCCCCGAGTCGCCGCCGGCGCCGCGCCCCGCCCCCGCGCCCCGCCCCCGCGCCCCGCCCCCGCGCCCCGCCCCCGCGCCCCGCCCCCGCGCCCCGCCCCCGCGCGCCCCCCGGCCCGGGCCCGCTCGCGGCCGGGTCGGCGGGGCGGGGCGGGCAGCGGGCGGGGGCGCGCGGGGAGGGGCGGGGCGCGGCGCCGGCAGGGCCGGGACATGTAGTCCGCCCGCCACGGCCTCTCCTGGGCGGCCCCGGCGCGGGCCCGGCCGCGGACTACGACTCCCGCCAGGCGCCGCGGCGCAGCGCATGAGCCCTGCTCGGCTCCGGCGCGTCTATTATGCTGCCGGGGCCGGCGAGCCAAAGAGGAGCCGGCCGCGCGGGCCGGGAGGGGACGGCCGCCGGAGCCGCCGAGGCCAAGTACGCCTTTCTCTTGCTTCCTTGCGCGCGCGGACCGGCGGGCGGCGCGGGTGGCGGCGGGCCGGGCGGGGCGGGGAGCGCGGCCCCGTACACCCCGCACAGGCCTCCGGCGCGTCCGGGGAGCCGGGCGCCCGGGACGCCGTCGCCGCCTCCGCCTTTGTGCGCGGCCACGATGCAACAAAGCGCGGCGGCGGCCCGGGGTCGCGACGGCGGCGGCGGCGGCGCGGGCCCCCTCCCCTCTGCCCGCGCCCTCCCGGCCGCCCGCGTCCCGGGCTCGGGGGCGTCGCCGCGGCCGGGGCGCGCAGCCCAGAGTTGGCACGGCCTGCGCGCCCCGCGCCAGCGATCTCCCGCGCGCCCTCCCTTACGGAAAGGATTTTTTTCCCCCTTTCTTCCGCCCGCCATCTTTCGAAGGGGGGATCGGGGCGGATGTGGAGGGGAAGGTGCGCTTCGGCGCCACTTTCCCCGCGCCCCGTTCCCCGCGCCCGTCCCGCCCGTCCTGGCTCCTGGCCGCGGGGCTCACGCGGGGGCCGTCGCCACGGCTGGGGCGGGGGCGAGGCCGGGCCAGGGAGCGGGCGGCGTGGCGTGGAGGCCGCTTTCTCCAGAGTTAGGGGCCCGAGCTGACTTTGAGCCCTTTGGAGTTGCTGGGTCGTTGCAGCGCGGCCAAGAGGAGACCCAGTTCCCGTTTTGAAATCAGCCCGAAAAGCGCTTAATCCGGGCAAGGCTGAGTTGCGGGAGGAGCGGGGGTGCGTGCCCTCCTTCCCATTCAGGGTGGGCCGCGGCCTGACAGCACGGCACAAGCCCATCGGGGAGAAGTGCCCACCCCAAACCTCACTCGGCCCCCCGGCCCTCGTGGACTCCCCGTGAATAAAGCTGGGGCTCGGGGGAGTCCTCTTCCTCCACCGGTTGCTCATCCGGGGGCAGGCCGGGGTGGAGGTCTTGGGCCGCCTCCTTTCCCTCGGGGCTAGGGGGAAGTTTTGGAAAGATGAAAGTGGGGGCACGGAACAGGTCCTCCTGGAGACCCACGTGGGGCGGTCCGGTGGTCCATCCTGAGGGTTCCCGCAATTGGGCCCAGTCCCTGACCATTCTGCAATCCTTCATTTTGGCTGAAAGCTTTCTACCCAGAAGTGCATGACTGGGGCTGCCCCCGTGTGTTCCCTGGGTTGTGGCTGCAGAGTTAATGGGGAGGTGGTATTGGGTATCAGTGGGCAAACTGGCTGGAGGGCGGAAGGCAAGTAAATGAAGGAGTCGCTCTGGCCCCTCCTCCTCGTGCCCCCCCCACAAGTGAAGACGAAGAAGAAAGTTTTTGTTTGTTTGTTTTTCTTTTTTAATCCTGCTTTTGTAGGCTTTCCTCCTGACTCTTTCTTTAAATAGGGGTTCTTTTCCTGGGTCCATGGAGTGGCCCTGGGGAGATCCTGAAATCTACGCAAAGTTGCCTGGGCGGCATGTCTCCTGGGGGAGTAGTTGGCTTTCAAGGGTATCAAGAAAAGGCCTGAACCCGTGCAAGGCTGTCTTCAGGAGTTAGGGACCTCCTTCCCTCCCTCCCTCCCTCCCCCCCTCCCTCCCCCCTCCCCCCCTCCCCCCCTTCCCTCCTCCCCACCTCCCCCCCTTCCCTCCTCCCCACCTCCCTCCGTCCTCTGGCAGCCCTGAGTGCGGCCTCTCATTTGCAAATAAAGCTCTGTGTTTGCCCTTTTCTGTCTTGAGGCCTTGATGTGTGCTGGTGGTTACAGATCGGGAGAGATAGGGCATACGGCATCTGGGGCGGGCGGTGTGGGCCATTTCGCTTTGACCTTTCTGGTAACCTCGGGGGCCCCAGGACTCTGGAATCCCGCCCCAAGCAGCTTCTCAGAAGCTTCGATCCAGTCCCAGCCCTGCCACGGGGACGTCCGGGGAGGAGGGACGGGCAGCACCAGGTCAATTTTTGTTTTGTTTTTAGAAAGTGGAGTAATTGCTTTCTCTCCACCCCAGCCCGCGCGTGCTTGGGAAGTGAGCTCTGAATAAAGGGAGAGGATTTGTAATTATTCTGCTCCTGCCTGCCTGGCCCAGCAGAGTGGTCACGGGCAGAAAGTGAAAGTGGGGGGTGGTGGCGGGGTAAAAAGTGAACCGCCTACCGCCCGCCGCAGCCGGCGGCTGCTCCTGCACCCTCTGCCTCCAGGCTGGCGAGTTGCCAGCTGCCCGAGCCCTGCGCCGGGCAAGCGGCGAGGCGCACGGCCATTTCCTGGTTCTCGGCGGCAGAGCTTTCTCTGGGGAGTGCTGGCCGCGGCCCCGAGTGGAGTGCTTGGTTCGGGACCAGCAGGCCACCTCCGCGGGCCGGCCCCAGCGTCTGCCTGGCTCTCCGTCCACCGCTGGTGGGCCCTGTTCTCCTCGGGAGAGCGGGTCTCATCCAGTGGGTCCAGGGGGAGCTGGGCCGGGTCGGGAGTGGGGGGGCCCACCGCCCCCCAGCGAGCGGCTGCACCTGGCCGCTTGCTTCAAGCCTCTGTGCAGGTCGCTGGATTTTCGGGGCGGTCGTGTGGGTGGGTGAGTAGCCTGGTCTGCCTTTCCCGTCTCCCCACGTGATGGCCCAGCTGTAAAGTGACGGAACCCCCAGGCAGGGCCCACAGACCCTACATTAGCAGGTCAGTATCTAGTCAGCATTCCTTGCTTCCGAAGGAGACTTTAGTGAATTGTGGCAGAAAGCAGCATCCTGCTTGCTGTATACCTGCCTGCTGGGAACTTGTCAGGGCAGCTCCTGCTTGGGAGCCCGCCCGCCGTCCCACCCGAGGCTCTGCCCCCTGGTTGCAGCAGGTGTCAGAGCAGCGCGCAGCGGCCCGGTGTGCTTGGCTCGGGGCTGCTGGTAGGTGCCCAGGTGATGAGTGGCTTGTTGCACCTCCTCAGCCGCCCCGCCCCGCCCACTGTGAATCCCTTTGGCACCCGCACCCCTGCTCCTGTGGTCCTGCCTCTGAGAAGCACGGGCCTCTTAAAGGCAAAGCGTCAGTTTCTGGATCTGGAGTGGAGATGACGGTTACCTGTGTGGGGGTGTCTGTCCAGAGCCCGGAGACTCTGCTGTGTCAGTGCTGTGGGTGAGTGTTTATTTCTTTTGCCAGGTTTTAACTATCCCACAGGAGAATCAGTTCTCAACCTAACTCCTTTTTTAGGGCCTTTATAACCTCAAGTTAGAACCGGCAGGTGCATTTGGGGGGAAGCCCCCCTCCCTCCCCGCTGCAGTACTGGGAGGACCCCCTCCACCTGCCTCCTGCGCCAGAAGGGAACGAGGTGCCTGGGAGAGTCCTTTCGCCGCTGCTTGGGAACTGCCACTTGGGAGCGGGGTTGGGGGGGCTTCAGGTGCCCCAGTGGGGTTTTTCTGCCAGTGCTGGAAGCTGGGCTTGGTGACCCGTGTGGCAGCGTTTCCACAGTGGTGTTCAGGAGTGTGGTCAGGAGAGTGTTCGGGGGGCTGGGGGTACCTGTGTCACAGGTGCCAAACCGTCGTGAGGAGCTGGGGCTCCAGGGTCCCCGCCGAGGTCCCCGGTACATGGGGGCAGGAATGTCCTCGTCTCCTGTGAGGCCGAATGCGCGTCGCGTGGCTGGACCCTCGTGACGCATTATCAGGAGGAGGCGGAGCTTGGGGGCAGCCTGGCCTGACGGTGTCTCAGGGATGAAACTCAGGGGCAAAGGGAAAGGAAAGGCAGGAACGGGGCGCTGCCCAACTCCAAGCCCGCTTGCGCCGTCGGGCAGAGCCGTGGAGGTGCCAGCCCGGTGCTGGAGGCTGCTTGTTAAGAGCTGGGGCCCTGCTGGCTGTGCACCCCAGATAAGGCGCACACCCACCCTGTGCTCTGTTGTTTTAGCTGCCGCCAGGCTGTCCTACGTCTGGGGTGGGGAGACACCAGTGACCGTGTGACTGTCCCCTGGGATGACAGACACTCCCTCCCCACGCCCCACAGGCTGGGAGAGGCCGCAGAATGCCCTTGGTAGGCATGCGAGCACTCGGCTGTGGGAAACGTCCCAGGACGGCGGGCCAGGGTGCCCAGCCCTTGGGAGCCTGAGCTAAGCCTGGTGCTGGTTGCTGGGGCACGGCCGCCTCCCTGTGCTCCGGAATGCATGCCGGTCCCTCTCCAGGGCTTCCAGGCTCCGGACAGCCCTCCCATGGGAGCACCTGCTGTTCTGGAAAGGCGTGGGAATGTGTTTGTGTTGGGCAGGGTGGGGGAGGCGAGAGCCTAACTCAGACCCTGGTTTACGGAGGCTGGACCATCCCATCCTCGGCCCCGCTCTGGGCTGGCGCCGGTGGGCTACCCCTCCTGCCGCTGACCCCGAGGGGCAGCTAGGGGGAGGGGTGGGGAGGGCTGGCTGCCCCTCGACATCAGGATCCGGCAGTGGTCGGGGGCTCCCAGCCTGCTTGCCTGCCGCTGTGCCTCTGGGCTCCGTGGCCTCCCAGGCCCTCTCTGCCTCATGTCCCATCTGTTAGGTGGGGTGATGGGGTCAGAGCTTCCTTCCGAGGGCTTCTCCTTGGGGTCTCAGGTTGAGAGGGACCTGGGGGGACAGCCATTTCCGTGGTCTGGTCTGGGATCCAGTGCCTGGCTGGGGGTTTTCAGGGTTGCTAATGCACAGGCGTCGGGCGTTGAATGGGGGGTGTTCTGTTGGGACAGGCACAGAACACCCCCCGTGGGTGATGACAGCATGCCGAGCCTGGGTGCTCGCAGGGCCGGGTCCCCCTGTAAGTTCATGTGACCCCCTGACCCCTAGCATCCTTTGTGGGACCGACTGACCCAGAGAGGATGGTCCCCCCTTTCCCTCTCCAAGACAAAGTGTGGCGCCGGTCACGCTGTCCTCACTCACTGTGTCCCCTGAGGACCTTCCCCTTCGAGTGGTGGGTCCCTCACCCCCCTCCCAGGAGCCCCATGGAGCTTTACATGCCCCCCGCCCCCGACACACACACACACACACACACATCACACATCGCTGGTACAGCAGCTTCTTGTGGTTTTTCAGTTGGTTTTTCTTTTGGGTAGCTTGGTTGAAAGGTGGGAGGTGACAGAGCCTCACAGAGGTGACGGGGGGGGGGGGGCGGCTGGCCTGACCCCCGCCGTGAACAGTGAGCCCCACTCAGCAGGGCTGGCGATGCCCACCAGAGCTGGTATCTCGGGTCCACGGTGAGGCCGATGTTCTGGCCAGAAAGGAAACCTTAAGAGGCTGACTTCCCCGAGGGGGGCTGGCAGGCTGGGGAGAAACATGGGGCGTCAGGGAAAACCGGATGGAGAAGGAGGCTTAGGTGCTTGGGTGCCGGGGGTGCAGAGCTGAGAGGACACGGTGGCGTCAGGAATGGGGACCACGGCCGCCGGCCCCTCAGTGGGCCAGGCCGGGTGACTTAGGAGACCCCTCAGGCCTTGGGGTGCTGCAGACGTTCCGTGGGACCGATGGGGTCCCTTGCCGGTGGGGAGCAGAAGTGATCCAGACCGGCGGTGGGCTTGGGGCCCTGGTCGGGGCCAAGGTGCTCCGGGCAGAGCCCCTTCGGGGGCAGCTGTGGTGGCACTGCTTCCTGCCCGGGCAGGGGGTGGTGGCCAGCAGGGCCCAGTGTGCGGAGGGCCCCCGTTCGCCCACCTAACGTCCCCTGGGGCCCCACGGGAGGAGGCAGTGGGCTCCGTCTGTCACTGAAGCCGACCCTGCCTGCACGGATCCTGTTTCCTGAGGCCCGGCTGCCCGGGGGCACAGGAGCTGGGGCGGCGGGCCTGGCCCCTTCCTGCAGCTTGCCGCCCCCTGTCTCTGCGGGATTGTCGCAGGAGCTCCGAGAGGCGGTGGGGGAGTGGTTTTTTTTTAAATAAATTTATTTGTTTTATTTATTTTTGGCTGCGTTGGGTCTTCGTTGCCGCACACGGGCTTCTCATCGTGGTGGCTTCTCTTGTTGCGGAGCACGGTCTCTAGGTGCACGGGCTTCAGTAGTTTTGGCACGCGGGCTCTGTAGTTGTGGCACGTGGGCTCAGTAGTTGTGGCACGCGGGCTCTAGAGCACAGGCTCAGTAGCTGAGGTGCACGGGCTTAGTTGCTCTGCGGCACGTGAGACCTTCCTGGACCGGGGCTCGAACCCGTGTCCCCTGCATTGGCAGGTGGATTCTTTTTTTTAAAAAAAATAAATTTATTTATTTATTTTAATTTTGGCTGCGTTGGGTCTTCGTTGCTGCGCGCGGGCTTTCTCTAGCTGCAGCGAGCAGGGGCTACTCTTTGTTGCGGTGCGTGGGCTTCTCATTGAGGTGGCTTCTCTTGTTGCGGAGCTTGGGCTCTAGGCACACGGGCTTCAGTAGTTGTGGCTCATGGGCTCTAGAGCGCGGGCTTCAGTAGTTGTGGCACATGGGCTTAGTTGCTCCGCGGCATGTGGGATCTTCCCGGACCAGGGCTCGAGCCCGTGTCCTCTGCATTGGCAGGCGGACTCTTAACCACTGCACCACCAGGGAAGCCTGGCGGGCGGATTCTTAACCACCGTGCCACCAGGGAGGTCAGGTAGAGGAGTCTTTGGGTTTGGGTGGACGGCCTTGCTCACAGCCTGGCTCTGCTTCTGACTGGATGGCCTCGTGCCCCTTGATCTCTGAGCCTCTGCCCCCCCACCTGGAAAGTGCAGCCCACGTGACCCCCACTGACGCCAGGATGGGGCCCAGGGAGTTGGGGCCGTGTAGCGTGGTGCCCCCCAGGGGTACCTGACTCACCTGACCCCTGAGCCACGCGACTCAGGAAGGCTGTTCTCGTTTCCCGCAGGGCTAGTGGGTCTGAGCAGGGCAAGAATGGAGGCGGAGGGAGCGCAGGCCCTGCCCCTCCCCGCCCCCCGCCCCAGGATGGAGGAGTCAGTCCCTGGCTTTTTTCCTACCTCTGACCACCCCTCTGAATGTCAGCACCCCCTACAAGCCTCCCCTCCTTCCTGAACCTGGCTCAGGACTTCCCTCTTCAGGCCCAACGCCCTCCAACCTAGGAGCCTCCTGAGGACCCCCTCCACCTGCCTCCTCCTCTGACCCCCAGCCTCATCCCCGCCCCCGTGGCTGGAGGCCCTTCCCCTGATGCTGGTGAGTGAGGCTCCTTCTGCCCTTCCGTCCGGCACCCTCCATCTAGCATCCCCCCAACACCTATCGGGGTCCAGGCTGCCCCGGCGTGCCCTCCTCTGCCTGCTGTGGTCCTGTCTGTGGCAGGAGGGCTGGAGCTGCTGCTGCTGCATTTTCAGGGTGTTTCCCACAGTGGCACCTGGACAGAGGTCCCCACTCTCTCCTTGTTTGTCCAGGACGCTGAATAGCCCTGGTGTCCAGGCTCCTCTGATGTGTCCCTCTGGGCTGAGCGAGCCTACAGGGGCCGGTTCTCTGCATTTTCTTTCGGATTCCAGTTCCCCAGGGGGGAATGAGGTGGGCCCCAGGGGATGAGTCCAAGGGCGGGGAGATGGCCATGACCTCCGGGTCCGCCTGCCCCAGAGCCGGGGACTCTCGGGTCCCCATCCCCCGCTCTGCAGCCAGGTGTGTCCAGCTCAGAGTCCCTCACGGAGTGGCGAGTGTGTGACTCCGGAGGGTGGGGTGACCGGCCCGTGTCCCCCGCCTGCCGCTGGCCGGCCATTTGGCTTTCTGGATGCTTCTTCAGGATCCCGCCAAAACCCCCGTCTCTGGGTTTTCTCTTGCTGTTCAAGGGCTTTTGTGGTTTGTCTGAGCATTTCCTCTCTGGGCGGTTTCAGATCCTCTTGCTTCGAGGGAAGGTTGTCTTCATTCTGACCTTCACCCCGTTTGTGGTGCCGCCTCCCGCCCCGTCGGGCAGCCCCGGGAGGTGGGGGTGGGGGGGGATTCTCCGAGCCTCGCTTTCCCGTCTGAGGAGTGGGGCCCCGTCCCTGCCCTCGGCCTGGGTGTCCCCGCGCGGTGCGCACCACCAGCCGGGCCAGCGGATCCTCAAGGCTCCTTTCCAAACCCCACCTCCTAGAAGGCTGGTTTCCAGCCCGGCCAGTGTGGAGCGGGCCCGGTGGGCTGTGACGCCGGTGAGATCGGGCTGCACGTCTTTGCCCGCAGGAGATGAGACACCCCCGTCCCGCTGGGGGCTGGGGGGTGGTGCAGGTGGGACTTGGTAGCCTGCAGGTTTTATACATCTGGGTTTAGGGCGCTGGGCTGTGTCACCTGCACTGCCCCACCCGGTCCCGGGTTATCCTGCCTGAGTCCATCTCCCCCCACCCCCCCACCTGTAGTCCTTTTCCCTGCCAGGCGGGGTGGGGGGGACAAGGAGTAGGGTCATGTCCCCCAAATATCGCTGTTGCTGTGGTGGTGGGCAGTGCAGGGTCCTGAGCACCCAGGGAAAGGGGGCATCACCCTCTTCTTGTGGTGGGACAGGGGCTTTCCAGTGTGGCCAGTCGAGAGACAGCAGAGGCCCCCAGGGTGCTCATCTTCTGCCATGATCACCCCTGCTCCGTCCTGTCCCCTCCAGACCCCCGCTCATTTCAGCCCCCTTCCCACCTCCCCGTTATCACGAAGCAAGCTCCAGGCACATTTCCTTCGTAAGACGTTTGGTGCCCGCGTCTAAAAGACAAGGGCTTTTTAAGAGTTATAAAAAGCCACAGCACCACCGTCAACCCCAGAGCGTTGACGTTGGATCCCAAAGATGGTCAGAGAGACAGTGTTGAAGTAAATGCCTCTTGCCTCACTGCCCGGCAGGTGTTTCTCACAAACTGGCCCAGGGCAGGCGCTGGGGTCGGGCGCCACCACCTCGTCTGCCCCGGCCATCCTCCCCCCAGGCCACGTGGGGGCCGGGAGGGGTCCCGGGCTGGGCGGAGGATCCGACCCCCATGATGGGCTGCCTTCCTCCGTTCCAGCTGTGACCCCAGAACACTACTCTGGGGGGTGAGCTTTTCTCCTGATTCTTTTGCGATGAAAGCTGACCCTTGACAGCTGATACAAGGCTGTCTGTGGTCCTTTTTTACTCTTAGACTGAACATTTGTGTGTTTCCCTGCAGAATGTCGTGTCTGATTTGGTATGTTATCTCAGACCCAGGGGGCTGGGGGTGTCTCTGGGAGACCCCCTCCCCCTGCCCCACGGAATGGTGCACTCGCTGGGTTCTGAGACCGGAAAGGTTCACTCAGGACACGCCTGGCTCGGGGAGAGTGGCTGTCAGGCTCTGGCCTGTCCCATGAGGCCGGGGGGCGGTGTTTGCTCCCCCTGTTCCCAGCGGGCGATTCCTTCTCGTGTCCGAGTGCTGGAGAGGGGATGTCAGGTGTTCCCGGGGCTCACGGGCTGTCCCAGGAGGGTGGGCGTCTGTGGGGGCTTTGCTCCTGCCCCCAGGGGGCAGCTCGACAGTGTGGTGAGAGCCTGAGCTGACACGCCACCTGTGAGCTCTGGGTGCCACGGGCTGACTGGGGGACCCGGGGTGGGGTCCCAGCCGGACCTTCCGTCTGCTCCTTCTGTGGCCCCTCGTGGTGTCTCCGCCCAGCCTCAATGGCTTGAAACATGGGAACAGGCCGGACCCTTCTGGTACCCACCCCCTGCTCTGAATTTGCCTTGTTTCCCTTGATTTGGGGGCCTGTGGGCACCCCACTGGGATTCCCTCGAGGAGGAGGTCTGGCGGCCCCCATGGCAACTTTGGGTCCCCAGCTGGTGAGGCCTGGTGGGCAGGGTGACCAGGCCTCTCTCCTGGGTGGGGCCTGGCATGGCCTGTGTTCCCACATGGAGCCTAGGCCTGCTGGGCCGAGGAGACCACGTGAGGGGCCAGCGCCCGCCGGGAGGGGACAGGCCCGGGGGGAGCTGTGGGGAGGAGCAGGACGCTTCCTCGTTCTCCGATGGACAGGCCGCCTCTGTCTGCACCTTTGTCGTCTCCTGCCCGGCTCCCCGGTTCCGGCCAGGGCGCCTCAGCTGGGTGGCCTGTGGTTCCCTGCCAGGACCATGTGGAGTCGGGAAGAGGGTGACGGGCTGCTCCTGGTGCTCTGGGACGTGGCGGCTGGGAGAAGTGGGAAGCTGCATCTGTGTTTTAAACGGATCCATCCCATTGCACAGGCTGGGCCCATCCCAAGTGTGACCTCATTGTGTCTTCATGGCACACAGAGGTGGGTATCTAGGGACCCTCGGGCTCTGTCCCTTTGCTGTGGCTCCTCCCCGCGTGGCTTGGGAACCACGGGCACCTCCTTTTTTCCGCCCGAGGGGCCAGTGTCACCCAGCTCTCTAACCACTCTCCGTGATGTCCCTGGCCTCCCACGTCCTCGTGGGTGGGGAGCCATGCCTCCATCCGTGGGGCTGCGTTGGGGGCACTAGACAGCTGATGGCCATGCTGCCGGGGCTCAGCCAGGAGGGGAGCTGGGATTTGAACCCCAGTGTGGCAGGCCCAAGTGGGCACTCCCCGCCGACCTTCTGCATGGTCCTCGTGTCTGGGGCCCTCTTTGCATCTCTGGCCGGAAGTTAGGATCAGACCAGGGACTTGGAGGGGCACTGCTGGCCTGTGCCTGCCCCCAGGGCTCGCCAGGTAGCCTTGCTGTTGGTTGCAGTGGGGTCACCTGGTTCCTTAGCTGCCCGGCTCCTCCTCTCACCCTGTGTCACCCGTGATGCCAGGAGCCAGTTCGGGGAGGCACGGGGTCCTGGGCTTATGTCCCTGAATCTCCATGTGGGTACGCTCAGGAAAGAGCCCAGGGATGGAGGAGCCTCAGCTTTGTCATCTGTGCGATGGGCCTGGTCACTGACCTCATAGGATCACATGGTGTCTCACCCTCAGCAGAGGTTTGAAGGGCTCTTGGCCGTGGCCGACCACCCAGTGTATTTCTTGGTGCTTCTCCAAGAAGCACGGTGAGAGTCTGTTCCTGTGTGGCTGGGGGACCCTGGGCGTGGGTAGTGGGGGACCCCCCCCCGCAGTCTCCCCTTCCTGGTGTTTCAGACCCCCATGTCCCTCCACACCTCTTGTCCGTTAGTGGTATCGGTTCAGGGCTGAGCCCTGTGAGAGGGTCAGCTGGTAGACGGTTTAAGTTCCAGCTTCTCTCTGGAAGCCGCCTGTGCCTTCCGGTCTCAGAATGTGGCCCTGACCCCTGCCCAGACCAGGAGGCTGACGGACAGCACAGCTGCTGGCGGCGGGGAGCGTGGGCGGCACCCTTGGCGTCCATCCTCGTCCCTCTGCTGCCCCGACAGGTGGGCGCTGAGGGGATTTCTCGGCCTTCCAGGAGACACGGGGGCGGCTGACCGCGCCTCCCACTGGTGGCCCTGCCGAGGGCGAGCCAAGACTTCGGGGGCGTCGCGGCCCCCGGATTTCCCCTGGACGGAGCACACGGGGCTGCCTGGCCTGTCCCCAGACTCTGGGGCAGTGTCCCCAGGCCCAGAGGAAGGGAAACGAGCTCTGAGATGCTTGGCTATGTTTGTACATTTTTCCAAAAGAGAAATCCCTTTACACTTTTCTCTTTTTGCAAAAGTAACACGTTCTTAAAAAGAAAAAAAAAATCCACCGGTTCAGAACCGCCAGCAGAAAGGGAGGAAGCAGCCTTGGGGCCCGTCTGCTGTGGGTGTGAGGTCCTGAGGGCTGGGGGCCTCCATCATCTTCCTGCCCCTCGTGGGAACGTCCTGAGGCGGCGTGTGGCCTTCTGCATTCCCATCCCTGCTCAGCCGGGGTCTGGTTTCCTCGGGGTCGCTGTTGGGTCTGCGGGATTGCGGGACAGGCAAGGCCAGGCTCTCGCTGCGGCTCCGCTTGCCCTGGATGTGCCGGCCCTGAGGTCTGCGCTCCGTGTGAAGGAGTGAAGGCTGTGCCCCAGCAGGGAGCTGCGTGGCCCCTTTACTCCACCCGCCACCCCAGAGGGGACAGCGTGGGGTGACCTGTGCGACCCGTATGTCCCACCGGAGAGGGTCATGCCCAAGTGCCCCGGCTGTCCCTTGCCCGTCTCCTCCCCGGCCACGCAGCCCTTCCCAGGAGATGGGTCCTGGCTCCTGGGATGGAAGGGGCTTGGGGAGGGGGGTGCCACCCCAACCTCTCACGCTCTAGCTGCCTTTCCTTCCTCCCTGTTGAGCTGGTGCCCAGGCTGCCGGGGACAGAGGACAAGCCAGGCGCCTGCCTCTGCCGTGGGGGGTGCTATGTGGCACCACCTGACAGGGGACACCACGACCCCCGCGGTCATCCGCACGTTCCTGCAGGCTTCTGAGTGCATGGGGGGACCCCCGCCTCGTCCCAGTGGAGGTGCTGGGGGCAACATTCCTGTTTGCAGAGAGGGGGAGGTCCCATTGCCACGTGCCGTCCCCCAGGCCGTGGGGCATCCAGCACCTTTTGCATGTGTCGCCTCTAGACCTCACAGACCCTGCTGGGGTCCCAAGTGTTTCCACACCTCGGGACTCCCTGTGGCCTGGGGTGAACGCTGGCATTCGGTGAGCATGTGCCGGGCCAGGCCCTGGGCTCAGAGCTTAGCCACGCAGTCTGGGACCGCCCGACTCCGCCTCGCAGCCGCCGGGTGCTCACCCCACGACGGGGACGTGTCCTGTGTTTGCTGCGGGCTTCCTGCTCAGCCGCGGGGGTGGGGTAGTCGGTCATTGGCCAGAAGAGGGAGGCAGTGCAGAGGCCAGGCTGAGGGTCCTGACGGCGGCCCCGGCACGTCCCCGCAGAGAGCTGTGTCCATCTGTCCTTGTGCTCGGAGGAGGCCGGTGTGCTGTGTGCCACCCGTTCCCTGCTCCCTGGACCGTGCAGCAGTAGCGCTGGGTACTGGGTACTGGGCATCTGCCCACCCGCCCCACATCTGGCGGCCCGCAGTGCACCGGGCCGGCATCTAGGGTGGGGGTGTGTGATGGGAACAGGGTGCATCCTCCCCTCACGGATCCCGGGTCCCCCCACGTAGGGAGCCGCTGCAGCCATCCCGGCAGGACCGTGCGGCGATTGGTACGTGTCCAGCACTGACCCGAGCGCTCTGCGTTGGATCCCTTTAGTCTCACAGAGCCCCGTGTGGACACAGGGGGACCAGATCCCACGGCTGGCGAAGGGCAGAGCTGGGTTTGCGAACAGGAGCCTGGCCCCGGCATCTGCTGTGCACCCCTGAGCTGCCCGGGCTCCAGGAGGGTCCGGGAGGCCCTGGCGGCCGGTGGCGTTGGGGCAGAGGCGCCAGAGGAGGAGAGGGAGGGAGGGCGCGGGCCTGCGCAGCCACAGCGGCCAGGACAGCGAGACGAGCCACTGGCCAGAGCCGGACAGGCAGTGCGGGTCTGGACAGGAGCCCCGTGTGGGGCAAGGCCGTCGAGGGGAGGGCAGGCCCGTGGGAGGTTCGCAGAGACCCCAGCAGGAGGCGGTGGTGCTGGGCCAGAAGAGGTCAGACCTGCTGGGGGTGGGGCTCGAGGGTGAGCGCTCCGGCGCTTTTCCGTCTGGGGGCCCGGCGGGCACGGCCGCTCTCTGTACGGAGCTGCCCTGGGGGCCAGGGCGCTGCCCCGGGTTGGCAAGACGGGGGCGCATGAGAGGCGCCGCTCGCCCGGGGAGAGCGTGGAGGAGAGGGGCTGCAGGCCCCCAGGACAGCGGGCGGGTGGCCCCTAGGGGTGCTCCAGAGCATTCCTCCGAGGAAGGGCGGGCAAGCGGGGCAGGTTTGCTCGGTGGCGAGATGTGCGCGACGTCTGGTTCGAGTCCTCTTCCCTCTTGGTCGGGGGGCGCTGAGGAGGCGCTGGCTGGGGTTTAACAAGCCGGCATGGGGGGCCCTGGTCTGTACCTCGTGCTGATGACCGTGGTGTAAGCACGCCCACGTGGCACAGCAGGCTGCCGGCAGGACGTCCGTCAGCCAGCTCGAACACTCTCCCAAGTTTTAACGATCTGCTTTCGCAAGTCGTAGAGGGCGTGCTTCCAGCGGCCGACACGCGCTGCTGTGTCCTCCCAAAGGCTGGCCCCCAGGCGGGCCCTGCCACCCAGCCCAACCCGGCTCAGTCCCGTGACAGATGCACATAAATACCTACGGGGTCGCAACGTGCACAGATGCCGCCCGGGTCCAGATTTCGTATGCAGCCCCCAGGGCGTTCTGTGGCCTCAAGTGACATTGGGGCCACTGACTTCCTCCCAAGACGTGGGGTTTTGATATTGGGGGCGGCCCCTTCATCCTTTACGGCACAACATTTTTCTTGGTGCTAGTCGGTCTCCTGGTGACACACGTGGGGCAGTGGCGGCCGCTTCCTTCCCAGCTCCACGCTCAGAACATTCCGAGAGTCGGGGTGTGGCCTTGCAGCCCCTCACTCGCTGAGGCTGCCGGCTCCCATCGCCTTCTCCCACCCCCCTCACCCCGATTGGCCGAGGGCCCAGCCACCATCACAAACCAGAGCCCGTGCTCATGGTTACATTAGAACCTTCATCGGTGGCCTCACTCAGAGGGCCCTTGCCCTGTGTGGTCCACGTGTGCCGGTCCCCGTGTGCCCGTCCACGTCGTAGCCCTCTACGTGTGGATCATTCCCTAAAAAGTTGCGACGGTCAAGAGCAGCAGGCGGCTGGTGGGCAGTGAGCCAACAGGGGCCCCCACCTGCACGGCCGCCGCCCCGCCTGCCCAGGTGGCACCTGCTGGCATTCTGTCCCGTCACCTGTGTCTCTCCCTGCCCCAGCCTGAGGGCAGCAGTGGGTGAGTGGTTCTCTGACAGGTGAGGGTTGGCCTGACCGGGGGCAGCGCGCCAACGTGGCCTCACACGCCCGCGCGGCTGTGCTCGGGGACCCAGGCGAGATGGAGGGGCCTGGGGTGACCGGCCGTTCCCTGCTGTCCCTCCTCCCCCGCAGGTGCTGCCTGGCTGGGCCCAGACATGGGATGTCGCACCTCGGCGGGGAGCACAGAGGAAGCCAGGGCCTCGCCGAGCTGCTGCCGTGACGGCCAGTGAGCGAGCAGCCGGAGGATGTCCACCACGACGACGGTCGCCCCTGCGGGGATCCCGGCGGTCGCGGGCCCCGTGAACCCGCCCCCGCCGGAGGTCTCCAACCCCTCCAAGCCTGGCCGCAAGACCAACCAGCTGCAGTACATGCAGAACGTGGTGGTGAAGACGCTCTGGAAACACCAGTTCGCTTGGCCCTTCTACCAGCCCGTGGACGCCATCAAGCTGAACCTGCCCGTGAGTGGCCCCCTACCCGCCGCCCCTGCCCCTCCGCGGGCCCGACTCCTGGGAGGACGGCCCCCCTGGTCTTGGCAGAGATGGTGCCTGGAGGCGGCTGGTCCTGATAAGCCAGGCACAGCTCAGGACCCACAATGACCAAGTAGCAGAGAGGATACTTAGGCGAGTGGGGCAATGGAGGGCGGCTGCCCAGGTGCAGGAAGCGGGGAGAACCCGTGGCCTGTGGGGGGATGAAGGGGGAGCCGGCGATGGGGCTGAGGCCTAGAGGCTCACCTGTGTCTTCATCCTGTGCCCGGCACTGTCCTGCAGAATGACGCGTCCACACCTGAAACCCTGTGCTCGAGAGGGGTGTGGCCCACTTTCCCAGGGTTAGCGCCTCAGCTGCATGCCCGGTGCCGACCTGACCATCTGACGGCTTTCTCTTTTGGACCCAAGTAGAGAGCCCCTGAGTCCTGTGAGGGGAAGCCCTGGGCCAGCGCTTGGCGGCCTGGGTCCTGGGCCAGCTTGGCCCCCGGGCCCTGTGGGCCCCCAAGTGAAGTTTGGAATCTGGGGAGGGGTCTCAGCCCCACCTCCGGAGCCTAGAACAGCTCTGGGCTCTGCCCCAGCTCTGTGGGTCTGTGCGTCCACACAGGACCCTGCTTAGGCCAGGGGCTTGGCAGGGATTATGCTGGCCGAGCGCTCGCCCCAGACCTCACGCCCACCTGCCCTCAGGTGAACAGAAACTTGGGTCCAGCCCCAGTACCCAGATCCCTGAGGAGACTGTCTCCTGCACGATCTCTGTACTTGGGAATCGCAAAAGTTGTCATGAATTTGAATCCAACAGTAACACCCCTGAAAATCTCTTTCTTAGGATTATCATAAGATAATTAAAAACCCAATGGATATGGGAACTATTAAGAAGAGACTGGAGAATAATTATTACTGGAGCGCGAGTGAATATATGCAGGACTTCAACACCATGTTTACAAATTGTTATATTTATAACAAGGTAAGAAGACGGTGTGGCGTGGGCCCTGCACGCCCCTGTGAGCTGCCCCCGGCCCGGGGAGGCCTGGGGTGGAGGGCCAGCCTGGGGTTGGCCGGTGCCCGCCGGGCTGGGCACTTTGCACAGCTCTCAGACAGGCCCAGGGTGCATCCCAGCCTCGCACTCAGCCCTTGTCTGGCCGCGATCCCCTTGTGCGGGCCCCACAGGCCACGCGTTTGAGCGGTCGCCTTGTGTGTGGACTGCCCTCCCCCCCGGCCCCGTCCCCTGCTCCAAGGAGGGAACATTAAAACAGCCTTTTTTTGGAGGGTGTTGATACATACCAGACGCTTTAAAAAGTCCACACGCTTGGACCTTTTTTCCTCCGTGGGACGGGATGAAGGGTGGTTTTTATCCTTTGTGTTTTTTGAATTCTTCCAAGAGTTTCCACGTTAAAATATATTCTTTTTGCCTCCCTCCTGCCCTGCCACATCCCTTCACAGCTTTCTAAATAAATATTTTTCTTGAGCAACCACCATGTGTTTGTCTGCTGCAGACACTCGGCTCATTTCCAGCAGGTAACCTTGCCTCTCCTGTGTCTTCAGCCCACAGATGACATAGTGCTCATGGCCCAAGCCTTAGAGAAGATTTTTCTGCAGAAAGTGGCCCAGATGCCCCAGGAGGAAGTTGAGTTATTACCCCCTGCTCCAAAGGGCAAAGGCCGGAAACCAGCTTCGGGAACCCAGAGTGCAGGTAAAGGGGTGGATCGTGCAGTCCTCTCCACCTCTGGCAGATGGGCAGGGTGCCGATGACAGCGTATCTTCTGAGGGTCCCTCCGCCCCTCTGGGCTCCGTTTTCCTGACCCACTCTGCAAGGTTGGGTCAGTGATGACCAGAGCTCCGGGCACCGGGCCTCTGCTGTGTGTGGCCTGCAGGCCTGGTGACCTTTGCTCCGGGCAGGGATCGTGCTCCTGCTGTGTTCCTGCGCTGCCCATCTCCCACCCCCCTCACCCCCCAGCTCTGAGGACACCTCTTCTGGAAGCCACACTGTCCCTTTGTCCCCTCTGAGGAATTTGCCTCTTCAGCATGCTTTGTGTTCTCTGTGGCCTGTCAGGGAGCGGTGGGGGTTAGGGTCAGCACGGGGGGTGACCTTACCTGGTCCGGGAACCTGGAGCAAAGGTGCACCCCGATGGTGAGCTTCCTGGGCGGCCCAGCCCTCCAGAGAGGCCAGGGTGTTTCACACTCACAGACGGGGCTGAGGCTGGTTACCTGTGGAACCCGAGTCAACCCCCTGGCTCTTCCTTCCGGGCTGTGCGCTTTGTCCTGGCTCACTCATTTGGACCACGGAGGCAGCCACGATGAGAGCCAGGGTCTCGGCAGGAGGGGCTCCGCTGGCACCCGGCGGGCCCTGGCTGGAGGGGATGGTCCCGGCAACGTCCAGAAGCATCGCTGGTGGAGCCGGGTCAGTTCAGCCTCCTTTCCTTTGTCCTCAAGGTACGCAGCAAGTGGCGGCCGTGTCCTCTGTCTCCCCGGCCACCCCCTTCCAGAGCGTCCCCCCCACGGTCTCCCAGACGCCCGTCATTGCTGCCACCCCTGTGCCAACCATCACTGCAAACGTCACGTCAGCCCCTGTCCCCCCGGCTGCCGCCCCGCCCCCGCCCGCGACGCCCATCATCCCCGTGGTCCCTCCCACGCCGCCCGTCGTCAAGGTGAGCTTCCCCCGGGGGCGTCCTGGACGCAGGCGGGTGCGGGGCGGGCAGGAGGGCGCTCCGCCGCTTTCCCCTGGCACCGACCGCTCGTCGGGCGTTGGGCGTATGTGCCTTTGGACGGGTCCCCTCCCCCGCCACGCCCACGAGGTGGGCCACGGTTCCTGACACCGACAAGGAGCCCGAGGCTCGGAGCGGCAGGTCACACAGCTGGTGAGGGCGGCTGCGCTTGAGCCCCAGCTTCGCCGGCCTTTGCAGGGCGTGGGCCGAGGCGGGGGGTGCAGAAAGGAGGGGCGTCCCGGCCCTCGCCGCCCGCGCTTGCGCTCGGATTGCCTGGGCGTGGGGAGGGCGGTGGCGGCCTCCGCCCGCTCCTCGCGGCCGCCATGAGTGTGCGCGCACGTCCCTCCCCCGGCTCCCTGGGGGCTTTCCACGGCCGGGCCTGGGCTCCGAGCGGGCGCTCCCCGCGAGATCCGGGGCCAGCGAGGACGGCTGAGTCTCCTGCTCTGAGCAGGCCCCCGCGCCGGCCACTGATGTGTATCGTCTTCTCCGATTTGACCCTCACAGCGAGCGACCCTCTGGGGCAGGCAGTATTTCCCCCATCTTACAGATGAGGAAGCAGGCGCTCAGAGGGGTTAAATGGCTCCCCCAAGGTAAAATGCCATCTCCATCGCTTTCCTCTCCCCCGTGGCCTTCACTGCCTGTACTCGGGCGGCGCCTGGCCCGGCCGCCTCACTCAGCTCCCGGCTGTCTTGGAGCATGTCCCATCTGCCATGGCCCAATGAGCCCCCGGGCCCCATGGCACCTGCTTGGCCTCCGTGGGCGCCCGTGAAGTGTGTGTGGGTGGCTGGCTCGTGCCCGCCAGCCTGGGGGCAGCGGCTTGGCTGGGGCGGCGACTTTGGTGGCGCTCAGACGGCAGACCCCCGTGAGGCCGGCGGCCCAGGTGCGCCTGGCTCCCAGGGGCTTCTCCGTCCGCCCGAGCTGAGGGGAGGGGAGCCCCCCGGGCTGGCCTCGGGGTCACAGCGACCCTGGCCACCCAGGCACGAAACACGCTTTCATGCACTGGACACACCCACCAAGTGCTCGTTGGTCATTTCAGTGTTTCCTCCCCGGTGGGAAGTAGCTCTGTGACGTCTGCTGCCCTCAGGGTCAAGTCCAGCTCTGCCCAGGCACTTAGCCCCCCGGAGTCCTCGGTCCCCAAACTTGTGCTGCTGCTTGTGTTTCCCGGCTGGGCCGCTGCCCCTGCCCCGCCCCCCGCATGCTCCTCCTGCACCCCTCGTCCCGTGGCTGCCACTGTCCTGGGAGCGCCAGCTTTGAGGCCCGCGTCTGGGACGCCCCTCTGGCCTTTGACCAGCGGGGGTCCTCTCGTCCCTGCTGTCCCCAAGCCCCAGCCCCACTTGGCGATGCTCCCAGTCACGGTGCCACCTCGGTTGTGCGAGTCCCTGAGCCGCGGCCCAACCCTGGGCGCAGGCGGGCCGTGTGCTGCATCTCACACTGCTGGGGTGGTGAGCGCCCGCCGTGACGGCGCGGGGCCTGGGGTCTTGGCGGGTGGGCGGGGCCCAGGGACGGCCCGGGGGTAGGTTCGGAGTCCAGCTTCACCACTGCCAGCTGTGTGACCTCGGGTCGGCAACGTGGCCCCTCTGAGCCTCGGCGTCCTGCGTGGCGCGGGGCCCCGGGAGGATGGCCACGGCCATGCATGTCCTCGCTTCGCTCGGTGCCCGGCAGCTGGTCCGCGCTCCAGGGGCGCCACCGCAGCGGTTCTGATCCCGGATCCCGGGGCTCACTGTTGTTTTGCTGTCGCAGAAGAAGGGCGTGAAGCGGAAAGCAGACACGACCACGCCCACGACGTCCGCCATCACCGCCAGCCGCAGCGAGTCGCCCCCACCGCTGTCGGACCCCAAGCAGGCCAAGGTGGTGGCGCGGCGGGAGAGCGGGGGCCGCCCCATCAAGCCGCCCAAGAAGGACCTAGAGGACGGCGAGGTGCCCCAGCACGCGGGCAAGAAGGGCCGGCTCTCGGAGCACTTGCAGCACTGCGACAGTATCCTCAGGGAGATGCTGTCCAAGAAGCATGCGGCCTATGCCTGGCCCTTCTACAAGCCAGTGGATGCCGCGGCCCTGGAGCTGCACGACTACCATGACATCGTCAAGCACCCGATGGACCTGAGCACCGTCAAGGTACGCGGGCGGCGAGCCGGCCGGGCCCGCTCCCCGTCTGGGCGGCCCCTGGCATCTGCAGGGTGGCCTGGCGTCCCGAGCGGCTGTCGCGGTGCTGGTGTCTTATGCCAGCCTGGGGGCAGCTCGGTAGGCTTGGGGCATCGCCCGGCTCCCTTGGCCTGCCCTCCAGCAGCACACGGGGCCTCAGGGCCGGCCTGGGGCCCTGGCGTGGGTCTGGCAGGGTCGGGGAGGAAAGTGTGCTCTGCCCTACGCTCACGGGACCGGCAGCTTCCTGGTCATCTGTTCCTCTTGAGCCGGTCTCGTCATCTCGTTCACTTTCATCCCAGTGCGTTTGCAGGTCTTTGTCATAATGTTAGGCAAGGTGGCCCTTTCCCACGGCCCAGCCCCTCCCTGGACAGAAGTGGGCGCTGGAGGGGGTGGTGGCGGAGCTGAGACCAGGAGCCCCGGCCTCCCGATTCCCGCAGCAGGGTCTTCCTGCACTGGGGGCTTCCCCCTTGGCTTTTGTGGGGTTTCCTCCAGGTCAGCTCAGTTGTGTACAAGCAGAGAAGAGCAGGTCTGGGCCAGGCAGAGATGGAGAAAATTCCCCGGCTGGCAGCGGCAGCCTCGAGGGCAGGGGACCCGGGGTCTTCCCTGAGTGCATGCAGGAGGGCTTCCTGAGCCCCCGTCGGGCTTGGGCCCCAGCACGGCTGCCCTTCCTCGGTCTGGATCAGTCTCTGACGGTCTGAGGAACGTCCCTGGCCATTGGACCGTTACCTGGAACGGTAACCCCACAAAAGGGGCAGGTGGTTTCTTTGCACCCATGGGGTCTGGGCCCTGAGCCGCTGGGTTCAGTCATTCTGCCTCGAGTACCTGTCTGGGGCGGACTCTCCTTAATGGAAGTCTTTCTCCCCGCCAAGGGACAGGACAGACCTGGCCACCTAGGGCAGTGGTTCTCGGGGAACTGGCTGAGTCAGGAGGGCCTGGCTGGGCTGGGTGACTGAGCAGCTTCGTCACCTTCTCTGATCCTCCTCCTGACTGCGAGGGCAGGGCTCCGGCTTTCTTGGACTCGCTCAGTGCTGCAGTGGCCCTGCTCCTACTGGGAGCCCAGGGGTGTCAGCTACTTTTCTTTGACTGATTTTTTCTTTTAATTTGTGTGAGTAAGATAGGAACAGAGGGTCAAAAATCCAAGCAAAGCAGAGGTGGGTGGAGAGAAGACCTAACCTCTGGTATCGTTGCCACCCTTTCCAGAGATGTTTCTAGCTAATGGTTTGGTTCCATCTCTCTGGATTAGCTCCTGGCTCAGGCTGGCTCTTTCCAGCAGGTTTTGACTGTGGGGCAGTGGTACTTGGGCTCCCACATGCACCAGGAAAGTGGCCGGCTGTCAGATTAGGGCCAGAGTCTGAGAATCTTACAGAAGTTGAGAGGGTCTCGGGTGCCCATTTCTCCTTCCTGGCTGAGCTACCCCAGACTGGGGAGGCTGTGCAGAGGGCTGGAGCTAGGCAGCCCCAGTGCTGTTGGAAGCTCTCCAGGCGGGGCAGAGGAGGACGGTTTTGTCCTAGGCTGTAGAGTCTGACCACCACCAACCCCTCCATCGAGGCCAGGACTTTGTTAGTCTAGGTGCCGGCGAGGTAGGTGGTTAGGCTCCAGCTCACAGTGTCCTGCTGCAGCAGAGCATGGCCCCCAGCATGAGCGGGCGCCTCATACCCCCGACACGAGGTCCTTGACCGATGAGCTCATATCTGTGTGAACCCGTCTAGGCGTGGGGAGCTCTCTCCCTCGAGAGCCGTTGCCCCGTCTGCCCCGATCTTAGCTGCCACATTGTGGTCCCTGGCTGGCTGCACTTCTGTCCCCACATGCAGAGCCAGTCATCCCGTGCTCCCGGCGGGGCAGTGGGACGACCTGGTGCTCTGTGAAGCAGGCTAGCTAACAGCACCTGAATTCTCAGGGGAGAAAATTAAATGTCTCATTCTGAGGACTGAGTAGCCCCCTAAACTGGTAGAGAGTGACTTTTCACCACAAGTTGCTTACTCCCCACCGGAGCTCCTGCCAATGGGGATATCGGCGTGTGAAAAGTTAGCCGAAACGTAGAGCTGGGGACTTTGGTTGCGGGAGCTGGGACTTTTGGGAGCACCTTTTTCTTTCTCCCAGAGTGTCAGCCTCTCTGTGGGGTCCTGGACCCTCCCCTCCAAGCCCTCGGGGCCACCCTTCCACCTTCTCCCTGGGCTCCCAGACGAGGTTTCGGGCTGGCGGTGGACATGCGGAGGGTCCCGAGGCACAGCGGTGCCCTCACGCCCCGTGGCTTGTGTGTTACAGAAGAAGATGGACAGCCGTGAGTACCCAGACGCACAGGGCTTTGCAGCCGACATCCGGTTGATGTTCTCCAACTGTTACAAGTACAACCCCCCAGACCACGAGGTGGTGGCCATGGCCAGGAAGCTGCAGGTAACCCCAGGTGCTCTGTGTGGGGAGGGATCCCCTGGACACAGGAGGGATCAGCAGCTCAGGGCAGGTGCCCAGGAAGGACATGGGTGTCGGGGAGGGCATGTCTCCCAGGGGAGGTGTGGGGTCGAGGGGTGGGGTGTCTGGGGACCTAATCCACGGGCACGTTTCCCCTGAGCGGCGGCCAAGTGGCGGCCAGGCCCCGAGCCTGCTCCCCAGGGACGCGATGGCCAAGAGGCCAGTTTCTGCCTCCTGGGAGCTGCAGGCTCAGGTGGGCAGCGGCAAGCAGCTGGGGGCTAGCAGGCATTCTAGCCAGGGCAGAGGCGGAGAGAAGGCAGACACCCGCTGCCCTGCACTTCACCGCGGGCCGAGGGCCCTTTGTCAGGAGCCTGCCTGTGAGGCCCGTGGGCGTCGTAGTGGGGGACGGCTGTTTGTGCAGCCTGTTGCTTTCCCGACCACAAGGCAGATGGCACGTGGGAACAAGGAACAAGGATGTTTTCAAAGACTGGTAGGATCTCTAAAACATTTTTAAAGTACATGTCATTGATAAAGATAAATACTCGAAGGTTGTGTAATACAACAGATTAATCTTTGAGAAGAGTGAATTTATGCTGTTTTGAAAACTATGGCTGGTCAGATTTACTGCCTAATTCTATAAGACGATTTCTCTAAAAAATACACATTATTTCAAACACTTATTGGCTGTGAAATAAGTTAAGGATATTTCAAATGGCTTGTCTGCACAGAAAGGTGAGATGTAGGGAATCACAGAAAGTCGAGGGGAAAATAGGTCAATATATACATTGCTATATGTTGAACTAAGCCTTAGGCCTGCAAAAATGTAGAGGACCTGAGCCTTAGAATCTTACAAGTAAGCTGGAATCTTTAAAAGTTCAAATCTTTATAAGGAAAAAGATTTATTAAAATGAATAATCATGTGTTTTATATGACATCAGAAGATCAAAACAATAAACCCTGAAAACATAGAAAACAGATAAATAAAGATATGAGCAGAACTTAATACAACAGAAAACGTATAAAATTCAGGTGATGTAGTAAGTCTAAAGAATATTTTTGAAAAGATTTAAAAGACACACTTTGATTAAGGAAAACAAAAACATAAGTAAAGAATATACAGAGACAATCAGGACAATGTTATAGCAGAGAATATCTGAAATGCCAGTAAATTAGAACATTTCTGTAAAGTGGACCATTTCCTAGCTCCTAAAGTTTACCAAAACTGACACAAGAGGAAATCATTTAAGGTCATCATGTCTGCCCTTGGCATTCTCGGAACGCCCTTGCCTCAGAATGCAGCATCTGTAGTCCATGGTAACCTGGGGAGAGGGGGCGGGGCTGAGGGCGGTTGGAACACTGCCCTCACTGAGGGAGTGGGTGTGGCCATCTCTGCTGTGACTGAACAAAGGGCAGGGGAGCAGGGGGCCCAAGGCAGGGCCCTCAGAGCCCGGCAGTACCAGTGGGGTGTCACAAGCATTTAGGACCAGGCCAAAGAGCGCATTCTTTGTCTGCACAGCTGCCCAAACTCTCACCTTTCCACTCAGGCCGCCATCTTACTTGAAGTGTGTGTGGAACCTGTCCATGCAGTAAAACTCGCTGCAGAGATAACCATAGGTCTGGGCATCGTAGCTTCCTGCCAGGGGACCGAAGTGTGCAGGCAGATGGGTCACTGGGACACACGCGGAGAGGCTCCTGACCGGGCCGCACGCCGCTCACTGCCCCGGCCCCAGATCGGAGGCCGCAAAGCAGCCCTGTCTGAGTCCCTGCCTCTAGAGGAAGTATTGGACCAACACTTGTAGAAAACGGGGTCCTAGCGGGCAACTCATTGGAGGGACACAAATAAATCTTTGCCGACTTTCTGATGAAGCTTACGAGCGTTCACACCTAAGCCTCTTACAATGTCAACTGTTTAGCTAAACATGAGCTCATGATCTAAGTTTACACAATAATGAAGAAATCAGCTACAAGGGGGAGACAATCAGCAAAAACAATCAATACCAGAATTAGATTCCCTAGGCCATCAATCACATGTTGGAATACTCAGGTGCAAGGCAGAAAATATACATAAAACTGGAACTGAAACAAGGAACAAGGATGTTTTCAAAGACTGGTAGGATCTCTAAAACATTTTTAAAGTACATGCAATTGACAAAGCTAAATATTCAAAGTTTGTGTAATACAACAGATTCATCATAGAGAAGAGTGAAATTATGCTGTTTTGAAAACTATGGCATGTCAGATTTTCTGCCTAATTATATAAGAAGATTTCGCTAAAACATACACATTATTTCAAAGACTTATTGGCTGTGAAATAAGTTAAAGGTATTTCAAGTGGCTTGTCTGCAAAGAAAGGTGAGATGTAGGGAAACACAGAAAGTCGAGGGGAAAATAGGTCAATATATACATTGCTATATGTTGAACTAAGCCTTAGGCGAGCAATAATGTAGACGATCTGACCCTTAGAAACTTACAAGTAAGCTGGAATCTTCAAAAGTTCAAATCTTTATAAGTAAAAAGATTTATAAAAATGAATAACCAAGTGTTTTAATTGACATCAGAACATCCAAACAATAAACCCTGAGAGAATAGAAAAAAGATAAATAAAGATATGAGCAGAATTTAATACAACAGAAAATGTATAAAATTGAGGTGATTTAGTAAGTCCAAAGAATATTCTTTGAAAAGATTTAAAAGACACACTTTGATTAAGGAGAACAAAAACATTAGTAAACAATATACAGAAAGAATCAGGACAAAGTTATAGCAGAGAATATAGGAAATGCCAGTAAATTTGAATATTTCTGTAAAGTGGACCATTTCCTAGCTCCTAAAGTTTACCAAAACTGACACAAGAGGAAATCATTTAAGATCATCATGTCTGCCCTTGTCATTCTCGGAACGCCCTGGCCTCAGAATGCAGCATCTGTAGTCCATGGTAACCTGCGGGCAGGGGGCGGGGCTGAGGGAGGTTGGAACACTGCCCTCACTGAGGGAGTGGGTGTGGCCATCTCTGCTGTGACTGAACAAAGGCAAGGGAGCAGGGGTCCCACGCAGGGCCCTCAGAGCCCGGCAGGCACAATGGGGTGTCACAAACATGTAGGCCCAGGCCAAAGGGCGCCTTCTTTGTCTGCACAGCTGCCCAAACACTAACCTTTCCACTCAGCCCGCCCTCATACTTGAAGTGTGTGTGGAACCTGTCCACGCAGTACCCCTCGCTGCACAGCTAACCATAGGTCTGGGCATCGTAGCTTCCTGCCAGGGGACCGAAGTTCGCAGGCAGAAGGGTCCCTGGGACACACGCGGAGAGCTTCCTGACCGGGCCATAGGCCGCTCACTGCCCCGGCCCCAGATCGGGGGCCGCAAAGCAGCCCTCTCTGAGTCCCTGCCTCTAGAGGAAGTATAGGACCAACACTTGTAGAAAACGGGGTCCTAGCGGGCAACTCATTGGAGGGACACAAATAAATCCTTGCGACTTTCTGATGAAGCTTACGAGCGTTCACACCTAATCCTATTACAAGGTCAGCTGTTTAGCTAAACATGAGCTCATGATCTAAATGTACACAATAATGAAGAAACCAGCTACAAGGGGGAGACAATTAGCAAAAACAATCAATTGCAGAATTAGATTCCCTAGGCCATCCATCACATGTTGGAATAATCAGGTGCAAGGCAGATAATATACATAAAACTGGAACTGAAACAAGGAACAAGGATGTTTTCAAAGTCTGGAAGTATCTCTACAACATTTTTAAAGTACATGTCATTGACAAAGCTAAATACTAAAAGGTTGTGTAATACAACAGATTCATCATAGAGAAGAGTGAAATTATGCTGTTTTGAAAACTCTGGCAGGTCAGATTTTCTGCCTAATTATATAAGAATATTTCGCTAAAAAATACACATTATTTCAAAGACTTATTGGCTGTGAAATAAGTTAACGGTATTTCAAATGGTTTGTCTGCAAAGAAAGGTGAGATGTAGGGAATCACAGAAAGTCGAGGGGAAAATAGGTCAATATATACATTGCTATATGGTGAACTAAGCCTTAGGCCCGCAACAATGTAGAGGAACTGACCCTTAGAAACTTACAAGTAAGCAGGAATCTTCAAAAGTTCAAATCTTTATAAGTAAATAGATTTATGAAAATGAATACCCAAGTGTTTTAATTGACATCAGAAGATCAAAACAATAATCACTGAGAACATAGAAGAAAGATAAATAAAGATATGAGCAGAATTTAATACAACAAAAAACGTATAAAATTCAGGTGATGTAGTAAGTCCAAAGAATATTCTTTGAAAAGATTTAAAAGACACACTTTGATTTAGGAAAACACAAACATAAGTAAAGAATATACAGAAAGAATCAGGACAATGTTACAGCAGAGAATATAGGAAATGCCAGTAAAATAGAACATTTCTGTAAAGTGGACCATTTCCTAGCTCCTAAAGTTTACCAAAACTGACACAAGAGGAAATCATTTAAGGTCATCATGTCTGCCGTTGTCCTTCTCGGAACGCCCTGGCCTCATAATGCAGCATCTTTAGTCCATGGTAACCTGCGGAGAGGGGTGGGGTGAGGGAGGTTGGAACACAGCCCTCACTGTGGGAGAGGGAGTGGCCATCTCTGCTGTGACTGAACAAAGGGCAGGGGAGCAGTGGCCCATGGCAGGGCCCTCAGAGCCCGGCAGTCCCATTGGGGTGTCACAAGCATTTAGGCACAGGCCGAAGAGCGCCTTCTTTGTCTGCACAGCTGCCCAAACTCTCACCTATCCACTCAGGCCGCCCTCTTACTTGAAGTGTGTGTGAAACCTGTCCGCGCAATACACCTCGCTGCACAGCTAACCATAGGTCTGGGCATCGTAGCTTCCTGCCAGGTGACCGAAGTTCGCAGGCAGATGGGTCCCTGGGACACACGCGGAGAGACTTCTGCCCGGGCCAAAGGCCGCCCACTGCCACTGCCCCAGATCTGGGGACGCAAAGCAGCCCTGTCTGAGTCCCTGCCTCTAGAGGAAGTATTGAACCAACACTTGTAGAAAACGGGGTCCTCGTGGGCAACTCATTGGAGGGACACAAATAAATCTTTACCGACTTTCTGATGAAGCTTACGAGCGTTCACACCTAATCCTCTTAGAAGGTCAGCTGTTTAGCTAAACATGAGCTCATGATCTAAATTTACAGAATAATGAAGAAATCAGCTACAGGGGGAGACCATCAGCAAAAACAATCAATACCAGAATGAGATTCCCTAGGCCATCCATCAGATGTTGGAATAATCAGGTGCAAGGCAGAAAATATACATAAAACTGGAACTGAAACAAGGAACAAGGATGTTTTCAAAGACTGGTAGGATCTCTAAAACATTTTTAAAGAACATGTCATTGACAAAGGTAAATACTCAAAGATTGTGTAATACAACAGATTCATCATTGAGCAGAGTGAAATTATGCTGTTTTGAAAACTATGGCAAGTCAGATTTTCCGCCTAATTATATAAGAAGATTTCTCTAAAAAATACACATTATTTCAAAGACTTATGGGCTGTGAAATAAGGGTATTTCAAATGGCTTGTCTGCAAAGAAAGGTGAGATGTAGGGAATCACAGAAAGTCGAGGGGAAAATAGGTCAATATATACATTGCTATAGGGTGAACTAAGCCTTAGGCCAGCAACAATATAGAGGACCTGACCCTTAGAAACTTACAAGTAAGCTGGAATCTTCAAAAGTTCAAATCTTTATAAGTAAAAAGATTTATTAAAATGAATAACCAAGTGTTTTAATTGACATCAGAACATCCAAACAATAAACCCTGAGAACATAGAAAAAAGATAAATAAAGATATGAGCAGAATTTAATACAATAGAAAACGTATAAAATTGAGGTGATTTAGTAAGTCCAAAGAATATTCTTTGAAAAGATTTAAAAGACACACTTTGATTAAGGAAAACAAAAACATAAGTAAACAATATACAGAAAGAATCAGGACAAAGTTATAGCAGAGAATATAGGAAATGCCAGTAAATTAGAACATTTCTGTAAAGTGGACCAATTCCTAGCTCCTAAAGTTTACCAAAACTGACACAAGAGGAAATCATTTAAGGTCATCATGTCTGCCCTTGGCATTCTCGGAATGCCCTGGGCTCAGAATGCAGCATCTGTAGTCCATGGTAACCTGCGGAGAGGGGGCGGGGCTGAGGGAGGTTGGAACACTGCCCTCACTGAGGGAGTGGGAGTGGCCATCTCTGCTGTGACTGAACAAAGCCAAGGGAGCAGGGGTCCCAGGGCAGGGCCCTCAGAGCCCGGCAGGCCCAATGGGGTGTCACAAGCATTTAGGCCCTGGCCAAAGTGCGCCTTCTTTGTCTCCACAGCTGCCCAAACACTAACCTTTCCACTCAGCCCGCCCTCATACTTAAAGTGTGTGTGGAACCTGTCCACGCAGTACCCCTCGCTGCACAGCTAACCATACGTCTGGGCATCGTAGCTTCCTGCCAGGGGACCGAAGTTCGCAGGCAGATGGGTCCCTGGGACACACGCGGAGAGCTTCCTGACCGTGCCACAGGCCGCTCACGGCCCCGGCCCCAGATCGGGGGCCACAAAGCAGCCCTGTCTGAGTCCCTGCCTCTAGAGGAAGTATAGGACCAACACTTGTAGAAAACGGGGTCCTAGCGGGCAACTCTTTGGAAGGACACAAATAAATCTTTGCGAATTTCTGATGTAGCTTACGAGCGTTCACACCTAAGCCTCTTAAAATGTCAACTGTTTAGCTAAACATGAGCTCATGATCTAAATGTACACAATAATGAAGAAATCAGCTACAAGGGGGAGACAATTAGCAAAAACAATCAATACCAGAATTAGATTCCCTAGGCCATTCATCACATGTTGGAATAATCAGGTGCAAGGCAGATAATATACATAAAACTGGAAATGAAACAAGGAACAAGGATGTTTTCAAAGTCTGGAAGGATCTCTAAAGCATATTTAAAGTACATATCATTGACAAAGCTAAATATTAAAAGGTTGTGTAATACAACAGATTCATCATAGAAAAGCGTGAAATTATGCTGTTTTGAAAACTATGGCATGTCAGATTTTCTGCCTAATTATATAAGAAGATTTCGCTAAAAAATACACATTATTTCAAAGACTTATTGGCTGTGAAATAAGTTGTGTATTTCAAATGGCTTGTCTGCAAAGAAAGGTGAGATGTAGGGAATCACAGAAAGTCGAGGGGAAAATAGGTCAATATATACATTGCTATATGGTGAACTAAGCCTTAGGCCTACAACAATGTAGAGGACCTGACCCTTAGAAACTTACAAGTAAGCTGGAATCTTCAAAAGTTCAAATCTTTATAAGTAAATAGATTTATGAAAATGAATAACCAAGTGTTTTAATTGACATCAGAAGATCAAAACAATAAACCCTGAGAACATAGAAAAAAGATAAGTAAAAATATGAGCAGAACTTAATACAACAGAAAACGTATAAAATTCAGGTGATGTAGTAAGTCCAAAGAATATTCTTTGAAAAGATTTAAAAGACACACTTTGATTTAGGAAAACACAAACATAAGTAAAGAATATACAGAAAGAATCAGGACAATGTTACAGCAGAGAATATAGGAAATGCCAGTAAATTAGAACATTTCTGTAAAGTGGACCATTTCCTAGCTCCTAAAGTTTACCAAAACTGACACAAGAGGAAGTCATTTAAGGTCATCATGTCTGCCCTTGGCATTCTCGGAACGCCCTGGCCTCAGAATGCAGCATCTGTAGTCCATGGTAACCTGTGGAGAGGGGGGCGGGTGAGGGAGGTTGGAACACTGCCCTCACTGAGGGAGTGGGAGTGGCCATCTCTGCTGTGACTGAACAAAGGGCAGGGGAGCAGGGGCCCGGGGCAGGGCCCTCAGAGCCCGGCAGTCCCAGTGGTGTGTCACAAGCATTTAGGCCCATGCCGAAGAGCGCCTTCTTTGTCGGCACAGATACCCAAACTCTCACCTATCCACTCAGGCCGCCCTCTTACTTGAAGTGTGTGTGAAACCTGTCCACGCAATACACCTCGCTGCACAGCTAACCATAGATCTGGGCATCGTATCTTCCTGCCATGTGACCGAAGTCCGCAGGCTGATGGGTCCTTGGTACACACGCGGAGAGTCTCCTGCCCGGGCCACAGGCCGCCCACTGCCACTGCCCCAGATCGGGGGCCGCAAAGCAGCCCTGTCTGAGTCCCTGCGTCTAGAGGAAGTATTGGAACAACACTTGTAGAAAACGGGGTCCTCGCGGGCAACTCATTGGAGGGACACAAATAAATCTTTGCCGACTTTCTGAAGAAGCTTACGAGCGTTCACACCTAAGCCTCTTACAATTTCAGCTGTTTAGCTAAACATGAGCTCATGATCTAAATTTACACAATAATGAAGAAATCAGCTACAAGGGGGAGACAATCAGCAAAAACAATCAATACCAGAATTAGATTCCCTAGGCCATCAATCACATGTTGGAATACTCAGGTGCAAGGCAGAAAATATACATAAAACTGGAACTGAAACAAGGAACAAGGATGTTTTCAAAGACTGGTAGGATCTCTAAAACATTTTTAAAGTACATGCCATTGACAAAGCTAAATATTCAAAGTTTGTGTAATACAACAGATTCATCATAGAGAAGAGTGAAATTATGCTGTTTTGAAAACTATGGCATGTCAGATTTTCTGCCTAATTATATAAGATTTCGCTAAAACATACACATTATTTCAAAGACTTATTGGCTGTGAAATAAGTTAAAGGTATTTCAAGTGGCTTGTCTGCAAAGAAAGGTGAGATGTAGGGAAACACAGAAAGTCGAGGGGAAAATAGGTCAATATATACATTGCTATATGTTGAACTAAGCCTTAGGCGAGCAATAATGTAGACGATCTGACCCTTCGAAACTTACAAGTAAGCTGGAATCTTCAAAAGTTCAAATCTTTATAAGTAAAAAGATTTATAAAAATGAATAACCAAGTGTTTTAATTGACATCAGAAGATCAAAACAATAAACCCTGAGAGAATAGAAAAAAGATAAATAAAGATATGAGCAGAATTTAATACAACAGAAAATGTATAAAATTGAGGTGATTTAGTAAGTCCAAAGAATATTCTTTGAAAAGATTTAAAAGACACACTTTGATTAAGGAGAACAAAAACATTAGTAAACAATATACAGAAAGAATCAGGACAAAGTTATAGCAGAGAATATAGGAAATGCCAGTAAATTTGAATATTTCTGTAAAGTGGACCATTTCCTAGCTCCTAAAGTTTACCAAAACTGACACAAGAGGAAATCATTTAAGATCATCATGTCTGCCCTTGTCATTCTCGGAACGCCCTGGCCTCAGAATGCAGCATCTGTAGTCCATGGTAACCTGCGGGCAGGGGGCGGGGCTGAGGGAGGTTGGAACACTGCCCTCACTGAGGGAGTGGGTGTGGCCATCTCTGCTGTGACTGAACAAAGGCAAGGGAGCAGGGGTCCCACGCAGGGCCCTCAGAGCCCGGCTGGCCCAATGGGGTGTCACAAACATGTAGGCCCAGGCCAAAGGGCGCCTTCTTTGTCTGCACAGCTGCCCAAACACTAACCTTTCCACTCAGCCCGCCCTCATACTTGAAGTGTGTGTGGAACCTGTCCACGCAGTACCCCTCGCTGCACAGCTAACCATAGGTCTGGGCATCGTAGCTTCCTGCCAGGGGACCGAAGTTCGCAGGCAGATGGGTCCCTGGGACACACGCGGAGAGCTTCCTGACAGGGCCATAGGCCGCTCACTGCCCCGGCCCCAGATCGGGGGCCGCAAAGCAGCCCTCTCTGAGTCCCTGCCTCTAGAGGAAGTATAGGACCAACACTTGTAGAAAACGGGGTCCTAGCGGGCAACTCATTGGAGGGACACAAATAAATCCTTGCGACTTTCTGATGAAGCTTACGAGCGTTCACACCTAATCCTATTACAAGGTCAGCTGTTTAGCTAAACATGAGCTCATGATCTAAATGTACACAATAATGAAGAAACCAGCTACAAGGGGGAGACAATTAGCAAAAACAATCAATAGCAGAATTAGATTCCCTAGGCCATCCATCACATGTTGGAATAATCAGGTGCAAGGCAGATAATATACATAAAACTGGAACTGAAACAAGGAACAAGGATGTTTTCAAAGTCTGGAAGTATCTCTACAACATTTTTAAAGTACATGTCATTGACAAAGCTAAATACTAAAAGGTTGTGTAATACAACAGATTCATCATAGAGAAGAGTGAAATTATGCTGTTTTGAAAACTCTGGCAGGTCAGATTTTCTGCCTAATTATATAAGAATATTTCGCTAAAAAATACACATTATTTCAAAGACTTATTGGCTGTGAAATAAGTTAACGGTATTTCAAATGGTTTGTCTGCAAAGAAAGGTGAGATGTAGGGAATCACAGAAAGTCGAGGGGAAAATAGGTCAATATATACATTGCTATATGGTGAACTAAGCCTTAGGCCCGCAACAATGTAGAGGACCTGACCCTTAGAAACTTACAAGTAAGCAGGAATCTTCAAAAGTTCAAATCTTTATAAGTAAATAGATTTATGAAAATGAATAACCAAGTGTTTTAATTGACATCAGAAGATCAAAACAATAATCCCTGAGAACATAGAAGAAAGATAAATAAAGATATGAGCAGAACTTAATACAACAAAAAACGTATAAAATTCAGGTGATGTAGTTAGTCCAAAGAATATTCTTTGAAAAGATTTAAAAGACACACTTTGATTTAGGAAAACACAAACATAAGTAAAGAATATACAGAAAGAATCAGGACAATGTTACAGCAGAGAATATAGGAAATGCCAGTAAAATAGAACATTTCTGTAAAGTGGACCATTTCCTAGCTCCTAAAGTTTACCAAAACTGACACAAGAGGAAGTCATTTAAGGTCATCATGTCTGCCGTTGTCCTTCTCGGAACGCCCTGGCCTCAGAATGCAGCATCTGTAGTCCATGGTAACCTGTGGAGAGGGGGGCGGGTGAGGGAGGTTGGAACACTGCCCTCACTGAGGGAGTGGGAGTGGCCATCTCTGCTGTGACTGAACAAAGGGCAGGGGAGCAGGGGCCCGGGGCAGGGCCCTCAGAGCCCGGCAGTCCCAGTGGTGTGTCACAAGCATTTAGGCCCATGCCGAAGAGCGCCTTCTTTGTCGGCACAGATACCCAAACTCTCACCTATCCACTCAGGCCGCCCTCTTACTTGAAGTGTGTGTGAAACCTGTCCACGCAATACACCTCGCTGCACAGCTAACCATAGATCTGGGCATCGTACCTTCCTGCCAGGTGACCGAAGTTCGCAGGCTGATGGGTCCTTGGTACACACGCGGAGAGTCTCCTGCCCGGGCCACAGGCCGCCCACTGCCACTGCCCCAGATCGGGGGCCGCAAAGCAGCCCTGTCTGAGTCCCTGCGTCTAGAGGAAGTATTGGAACAACACTTGTAGAAAACGGGGTCCTCGCGGGCAACTCATTGGAGGGACACAAATAAATCTTTGCCGACTTTCTGAAGAAGCTTACGAGCGTTCACACCTAAGCCTCTTACAAGGTCAGCTGTTTAGCTAAACATGAGCTCATGATCTAAATTTACACAATAATGAAGAAATCAGCTACAAGGGGGAGACAATCAGCAAAAACAATCAATACCAGAATTAGATTCCCTAGGCCATCAATCACATGTTGGAATACTCAGGTGCAAGGCAGAAAATATACATAAAACTGGAACTGAAACAAGGAACAAGGATGTTTTCAAAGACTGGTAGGATCTCTAAAACATTTTTAAAGTACATGCCATTGACAAAGCTAAATATTCAAAGTTTGTGTAATACAACAGATTCATCATAGAGAAGAGTGAAATTATGCTGTTTTGAAAACTATGGCATGTCAGATTTTCTGCCTAATTATATAAGATTTCGCTAAAACATACACATTATTTCAAAGACTTATTGGCTGTGAAATAAGTTAAAGGTATTTCAAGTGGCTTGTCTGCAAAGAAAGGTGAGATGTAGGGAAACACAGAAAGTCGAGGGGAAAATAGGTCAATATATACATTGCTATATGTTGAACTAAGCCTTAGGCGAGCAATAATGTAGACGATCTGACCCTTCGAAACTTACAAGTAAGCTGGAATCTTCAAAAGTTCAAATCTTTATAAGTAAAAAGATTTATAAAAATGAATAACCAAGTGTTTTAATTGACATCAGAAGATCAAAACAATAAACCCTGAGAGAATAGAAAAAAGATAAATAAAGATATGAGCAGAATTTAATACAACAGAAAATGTATAAAATTGAGGTGATTTAGTAAGTCCAAAGAATATTCTTTGAAAAGATTTAAAAGACACACTTTGATTAAGGAGAACAAAAACATTAGTAAACAATATACAGAAAGAATCAGGACAAAGTTATAGCAGAGAATATAGGAAATGCCAGTAAATTTGAATATTTCTGTAAAGTGGACCATTTCCTAGCTCCTAAAGTTTACCAAAACTGACACAAGAGGAAATCATTTAAGATCATCATGTCTGCCCTTGTCATTCTCGGAACGCCCTGGCCTCAGAATGCAGCATCTGTAGTCCATGGTAACCTGCGTGCCGGGGGCGGGGCTGAGGGAGGTTGGAACACTGCCCTCACTGAGGGAGTGGGTGTGGCCATCTCTGCTGTGACTGAACAAAGGCAAGGGAGCAGGGGTCCCACGCAGGGCCCTCAGAGCCCGGCAGGCCCAATGGGGTGTCACAAACATGTAGGCCCAGGCCAAACGGCGCCTTCTTTGTCTGCACAGCTGCCCAAACACTAACCTTTCCACTCAGCCCGCCCTCATACTTGAAGTGTGTGTGGAACCTGTCCACGCAGTACCCCTCGCTGCACAGCTAACCATAGGTCTGGGCATCGTAGCTTCCTGCCAGGTGACCGAAGTTCGCAGGCAGATGGGTCCCTGGGACACACGCGGAGAGCTTCCTGACCGGGCCATAGGCCGCTCACTGCCCCGGCCCCAGATCGGGGGCCGCAAAGCAGCCCTGTCTGAGTCCCTGCCTCTAGAGGAAGTATAGGACCAACACTTGTAGAAAACGGGGTCCTAGCGGGCAACTCATTGGAGGGACACAAATAAATCCTTGCGACTTTCTGATGAAGCTTACGAGCGTTCACACCTAATCCTATTACAAGGTCAGCTGTTTAGCTAAACATGAGCTCATGATCTAAATGTACACAATAATGAAGAAACCAGCTACAAGGGGGAGACAATTAGCAAAAACAATCAATAGCAGAATTAGATTCCCTAGGCCATCCATCACATGTTGGAATAATCAGGTGCAAGGCAGATAATATACATAAAACTGGAACTGAAACAAGGAACAAGGATGTTTTCAAAGCCTGGAAGTATCTCTACAACATTTTTAAAGTACATGACATTGACAAAGCTAAATACTAAAAGGTTGTGTAATACAACAGATTCATCATAGAGAAGAGTGAAATTATGCTGTTTTGAAAACTCTGGCAGGTCAGATTTTCTGCCTAATTATATAAGAATATTTCGCTAAAAAATACACATTATTTCAAAGACTTATTGGCTGTGAAATAAGTTAACGGTATTTCAAATGGTTTGTCTGCAAAGAAAGGTGAGATGTAGGGAATCACAGAAAGTCGAGGGGAAAATAGGTCAATATATACATTGCTATATGGTGAACTAAGCCTTAGGCCCGCAACAATGTAGAGGACCTGACCCTTAGAAACTTACAAGTAAGCAGGAATCTTCAAAAGTTCAAATCTTTATAAGTAAATAGATTTATGAAAATGAATAACCAAGTGTTTTAATTGACATCAGAAGATCAAAACAATAATCCCTGAGAACATAGAAGAAAGATAAATAAAGATATGAGCAGAACTTAATACAACAAAAAACGTATAAAATTCAGGTGATGTAGTAAGTCCAAAGAATATTCTTTGAAAAGATTTAAAAGACACACTTTGATTTAGGAAAACACAAACATAAGTAAAGAATATACAGAAAGAATCAGGACAATGTTACAGCAGAGAATATAGGAAATGCCAGTAAAATAGAACATTTCTGTAAAGTGGACCATTTCCTAGCTCCTAAAGTTTACCAAAACTGACACAAGAGGAAATCATTTAAGGTCATCATGTCTGCCGTTGTCCTTCTCGGAACGCCCTGGCCTCATAATGCAGCATCTTTAGTCCATGGTAACCTGCGGAGAGGGGTGGGGTGAGGGAGGTTGGAACACAGCCCTCACTGTGGGAGTGGGAGTGGCCATCTCTGCTGTGACTGAACAAAGGGCAGGGGAGCAGTGGCCCATGGCAGGGCCCTCAGAGCCCGGCAGTCCCATTGGGGTGTCACAAGCATTTAGGCACAGGCCGAAGAGCGCCTTCTTTGTCTGCACAGCTGCCCAAACTCTCACCTATCCACTCAGGCCGCCCTCTTACTTGAAGTGTGTGTGAAACCTGTCTGCGCAATACACCTCGCTGCACAGCTAACCATAGGTCTGGGCATCGTAGCTTCCTGCCAGGTGACCGAAGTTCGCAGGCAGATGGGTCCCTGGGACACACGCGGAGAGACTTCTGCCCGGGCCAAAGGCCGCCCACTGCCACTGCCCCAGATCGGGGGACGCAAAGCAGCCCTGTCTGAGTCCCTGCCTCTAGAGGAAGTATTGAACCAACACTTGTAGAAAACGGGGTCCTCGTGGGCAACTCATTGGAGGGACACAAATAAATCTTTGCCGACTTTCTGATGAAGCTTACGAGCGTTCACACCTAATCCTCTTACAAGGTCAGCTGTTTAGCTAAACATGAGCTCATGATCTAAATTTACAGAATAATGAAGAAATCAGCTACAGGGGGAGACCATCATCAAAAACAATCAATACCAGAATGAGATTCCCTAGGCCATCCATCAGATGTTGGAATAATCAGGTGCAAGGCAGAAAATATACATAAAACTGGAACTGAAACAAGGAACAAGGATGTTTTCAAAGACTGGTAGGATCTCTAAAACATTTTTAAAGAACATGTCATTGACAAAGGTAAATACTCAAAATTTGTGTAATACAACAGATTCATCATTGAGCAGAGTGAAATTATGCTGTTTTGAAAACTATGGCAAGTCAGATTTTCCGCCTAATTATATAAGAAGATTTCTCTAAAAAATACACATTATTTCAAAGACTTATGGGCTGTGAAATAAGGGTATTTCAAATGGCTTGTCTGCAAAGAAAGGTGAGATGTAGGGAATCACAGAAAGTCGAGGGGAAAATAGGTCAATATATACATTGCTATAGGGTGAACTAAGCCTTAGGCCAGCAACAATATAGAGGACCTGACCCTTAGAAACTTACAAGTAAGCTGGAATCTTCAAAAGTTCAAATCTTTATAAGTAAAAAGATTTATTAAAATGAATAACCAAGTGTTTTAATTGACATCAGAACATCCAAACAATAAACCCTGAGAACATAGAAAAAAGATAAATAAAGATATGAGCAGAATTTAATACAATAGAAAACGTATAAAATTGAGGTGATTTAGTAAGTCCAAAGAATATTCTTTGAAAAGATTTAAGACACACTTTGATTAAGGAAAACAAAAACATAAGTAAACAATATACAGAAAGAATCAGGACAAAGTTATAGCAGAGAATATAGGAAATGCCAGTAAATTAGAACATTTCTGTAAAGTGGACCAATTCCTAGCTCCTAAAGTTTACCAAAACTGACACAAGAGGTAATCATTTAAGGTCATCATGTCTGCCCTTGGCATTCTCGGAATGCCCTGGCCTCAGAATGCAGCATCTGTAGTCCATGGTAACCTGCGGAGAGGGGGCGGGGCTGAGGGAGGTTGGAACACTGCCCTCACTGAGGGAGTGGGTGTGGCCATCTCTGCTGTGACTGAACAAAGCCAAGGGAGCAGGGGTCCCAGGGCAGGGCCCTCAGAGCCCGGCAGGCCCAATGGGGTGTCACAAGCATTTAGGCCCTGGCCAAAGTGCGCCTTCTTTGTCTCCACAGCTGCCCAAACACTAACCTTTCCACTCAGCCCGCCCTCATACTTAAAGTGTGTGTGGAACCTGTCCACGCAGTACCCCTCGCTGCACAGCTAACCATACGTCTGGGCATCGTAGCTTCCTGCCAGGGGACCGAAGTTCGCAGGCAGAGGGGTCCCTGGGACACACGCGGAGAGCTTCCTGACCGTGCCACAGGCCGCTCACGGCCCCGGCCCCAGATCGGGGGCCACAAAGCAGCCCTGTCTGAGTCCCTGCCTCTAGAGGAAGTATAGGACCAACACTTGTAGAAATCGGGGTCCTAGCGGGCAACTCTTTGGAAGGACACAAATAAATCTTTGCGAATTTCTGATGTAGCTTACGAGCGTTCACACCTAAGCCTCTTAAAATGTCAACTGTTTAGCTAAACATGAGCTCATGATCTAAATGTACACAATAATGAAGAAATCAGCTACAAGGGGGAGACAATTAGCAAAAACAATCAATACCAAAATTAGATTCCCTAGGCCATTCATCACATGTTGGAATAATCAGGTGCAAGGCAGATAATATACATAAAACTGGAACTGAAACAAGGAACAAGGATGTTTTCAAAGTCTGGAAGGATCTCTAAAGCATATTTAAAGTACATATCATTGACAAAGCTAAATATTAAAAGGTTGTGTAATACAACAGATTCATCATAGAAAAGCGTGAAATTATGCTGTTTTGAAAACTATGGCATGTCAGATTTTCTGCCTAATTATATAAGAAGATTTCGCTAAAAAATACACATTATTTCAAAGACTTATTGGCTGTGAAATAA
Organism: Mesoplodon bidens; assembly: GCF_964165515.1. Classification (NCBI taxonomy): domain Eukaryota; kingdom Metazoa; phylum Chordata; class Mammalia; order Artiodactyla; family Ziphiidae; genus Mesoplodon; species Mesoplodon bidens. The sequence continues at coordinate 10,828,798 of NC_138180.1, forward strand.
GTTGTGTATTTCAAATGGCTTGTCTGCAAAGAAAGGTGAGATGTAGGGAATCACAGAAAGTCGAGGGGAAAATAGGTCAATATATACATTGCTATATGGTGAACTAAGCCTTAGGCCTACAACAATGTAGAGGACCTGACCCTTAGAAACTTACAAGTAAGCTGGAATCTTCAAAAGTTCAAATCTTTATAAGTAAATAGATTTATGAAAATGAATAACCAAGTGTTTTAATTGACATCAGAAGATCAAAACAATAAACCCTGAGAACATAGAAAAAAGATAAGTAAAAATATGAGCAGAACTTAATACAACAGAAAACGTATAAAATTCAGGTGATGTAGTAAGTCCAAAGAATATTCTTTGAAAAGATTTAAAAGACACACTTTGATTAAGGAAAACACAAACATAAGTAAAGAATATACAGAAAGAATCAGGACAATGTTACAGCAGAGAATATAGGAAATGCCAGTAAATTAGAACATTTCTGTAAAGTGGACCATTTCCTAGCTCCTAAAGTTTACCAAAACTGACACAAGAGGAAATCATTTAAGGTCATCATGTCTGCCCTTGACATTCTCGGAACGCCCAGGCCTCAGAATGCAGCATCTGTAGTCCATGGTAACCTGGGGAGAGGGGGCGGGGCTGAGGGCGGTTGGAACACAGCCCTCACTGAGGGAGTGGGAGTGGCCATCTCTGCTGTGACTGAACAAAGGGCAGGGGAGCAGTGGCCCATGGCAGGGCCCTCAGAGCCCGGCAGTCCCATTGGGGTGTCACAAGCATTTAGGCACAGGCCGAAGAGCGCCTTCTTTGTCTGCACAGCTGCCCAAACTCTCACCTATCCACTCAGGCCGCCCTCTTACTTGAAGTGTGTGTGAAACCTGTCCGCGCAATACACCTCGCTGCACAGCTAACCATAGGTCTGGGTATCGTAGCTTCCTGCCAGGTGACCGAAGTTCGCAGGCAGATGGGTCCCTGGGACACACGCGGAGAGACTTCTGCCCGGGCCAAAGGCCGCCCACTGCCACTGCCCCAGATCTGGGGACGCAAAGCAGCCCTGTCTGAGTCCCTGCCTCTAGAGGAAGTATTGAACCAACACTTGTAGAAAACGGGGTCCTCGTGGGCAACTCATTGGAGGGACACAAATAAATCTTTGCCGACTTTCTGATGAAGCTTACGAGCGTTCACACCTAATCCTCTTACAAGGTCAGCTGTTTAGCTAAACATGAGCTCATGATCTAAATTTACAGAATAATGAAGAAATCAGCTACAGGGGGAGACCATCAGCAAAAACAATCAATACCAGAATGAGATTCCCTAGGCCATCCATCAGATGTTGGAATAATCAGGTGCAAGGCAGAAAATATATATAAAACTGGAACTGAAACAAGGAACAAGGATGTTTTCAAAGACTGGTAGGATCTCTAAAACATTTTTAAAGAACATGTCATTGACAAAGGTAAATACTCAAAGATTGTGTAATACAACAGATTCATCATTGAGCAGAGTGAAATTATGCTGTTTTGAAAACTATGGCAAGTCAGATTTTCCGCCTAATTATATAAGAAGATTTCTCTAAAAAATACACATTATTTCAAAGACTTATGGGCTGTGAAATAAGGGTATTTCAAATGGCTTGTCTGCAAAGAAAGGTGAGATGTAGGGAATCACAGAAAGTCGAGGGGAAAATAGGTCAATATATACATTGCTATAGGGTGAACTAAGCCTTAGGCCAGCAACAATATAGAGGACCTGACCCTTAGAAACTTACAAGTAAGCTGGAATCTTCAAAAGTTCAAATCTTTATAAGTAAAAAGATTTATTAAAATGAATAACCAAGTGTTTTAATTGACATCAGAACATCCAAACAATAAACCCTGAGAACATAGAAAAAAGATAAATAAAGATATGAGCAGAATTTAATACAATAGAAAACGTATAAAATTGAGGTGATTTAGTAAGTCCAAAGAATATTCTTTGAAAAGATTTAAAAGACACACTTTGATTAAGGAAAACAAAAACATAAGTAAACAATATACAGAAAGAATCAGGACAAAGTTATAGCAGAGAATATAGGAAATGCCAGTAAATTAGTACATTTCTGTAAAGTGGACCAATTCCTAGCTCCTAAAGTTTACCAAAACTGACACAAGAGGAAATCATTTAAGGTCATCATGTCTGCCCTTGGCATTCTCGGAATGCCCTGGCCTCAGAATGCAGCATCTGTAGTCCATGGTAACCTGCGGAGAGGGGGCGGGGCTGAGGGAGGTTGGAACACTGCCCTCACTGAGGGAGTGGGAGTGGCCATCTCTGCTGTGACTGAACAAAGCCAAGGGAGCAGGGGTCCCAGGGCAGGGCCCTCAGAGCCCGGCAGGCCCAATGGGGTGTCACAAGCATTTAGGCCCTGGCCAAAGTGCGCCTTCTTTGTTTCCACAGCTGCCCAAACACTAACCTTTCCACTCAGCCCGCCCTCATACTTAAAGTGTGTATGGAACCTGTCCACGCAGTACCCCTCGCTGCACAGCTAACCATACGTCTGGGCATCGTAGCTTCCTGCCAGGGGACCGAAGTTCGCAGGCAGATGGGTCCCTGGGACACACGCGGAGAGCTTCCTGACCGTGCCACAGGCCGCTCACGGCCCCGGCCCCAGATCGGGGGCCACAAAGCAGCCCTGTCTGAGTCCCTGCCTCTAGAGGAAGTATAGGACCAACACTTGTAGAAATCGGGGTCCTAGCGGGCAACTCTTTGGAAGGACACAAATAAATCTTTGCGAATTTCTGATGTAGCTTACGAGCGTTCACACCTAAGCCTCTTAAAATGTCAACTGTTTAGCTAAACATGAGCTCATGATCTAAATGTACACAATAATGAAGAAATCAGCTACAAGGGGGAGACAATTAGCAAAAACAATAAATACCAGAATTAGATTCCCTAGGCCATTCATCACATGTTGGAATAATCAGGTGCAAGGCAGATAATATACATAAAACTGGAAATGAAACAAGGAACAAGGATGTTTTCAAAGTCTGGAAGGATCTCTAAAGCATATTTAAAGTACATATCATTGACAAAGCTAAATATTAAAAGGTTGTGTAATACAACAGATTCATCATAGAAAAGCGTGAAATTATGCTGTTTTGAAAACTATGGCATGTCAGATTTTCTGCCTAATTATATAAGAAGATTTCGCTAAAAAATACACATTATTTCAAAGACTTATTGGCTGTGAAATAAGTTGTGTATTTCAAATGGCTTGTCTGCAAAGAAAGGTGAGATGTAGGGAATCACAGAAAGTCGAGGGGAAAATAGGTCAATATATACATTGCTATATGGTGAACTAAGCCTTAGGCCTACAACAATGTAGAGGAGCTGACCCTTAGAAACTTACAAGTAAGCTGGAATCTTCAAAAGTTCAAATCTTTATAAGTAAATAGATTTATGAAAATGAATAACCAAGTGTTTTAATTGACATCAGAAGATCAAAACAATAAACCCTGAGAACATAGAAAAAAGATAAGTAAAAATATGAGCAGAACTTAATACAACAGAAAACGTATAAAATTCAGGTGATGTAGTAAGTCCAAAGAATATTCTTTGAAAAGATTTAAAAGACACACTTTGATTTAGGAAAACACAAACATAAGTAAAGAATATACGGAAAGAATCAGGACAATGTTACAGCAGAGAATATAGGAAATGCCAGTAAATTAGAACATTTCTGTAAAGTGGACCATTTCCTAGCTCCTAAAGTTTACCAAAACTGACACAAGAGGAAATCATTTAAGGTCATCATGTCTGCCCTTGGCATTCTCGGAACGCCCAGGCCTCAGAATGCAGCATCTGTAGTCCATGGTAACCTGGGGAGAGGGGGCGGGGCTGAGGGCGGTTGGAACACTGCCCTCACTGAGGGAGTGGGAGTGGCCATCTCTGCTGTGACTGAACAAAGGGCAGGGGAGCAGTGGCCCATGGCAGGGCCCTCAGAGCCCGGCAGTCCCATTGGGGTGTCACAAGCATTTAGGCACAGGCCGAAGAGTGCCTTCTTTGTCTGCACAGCTGCCCAAACTCTCACCTATCCACTCAGGCCGCCCTCTTACTTGAAGTGTGTGTGAAACCTGTCCGCGCAATACACCTCGCTGCACAGCTAACCATAGGTCTGGGCATCGTAGCTTCCTGCCAGGTGACCGAAGTTCGCAGGCAGATGGGTCCCTGGGACACACGCGGAGAGACTTCTGCCCGGGCCAAAGGCCGCCCACTGCCACTGCCCCAGATCTGGGGATGCAAAGCAGCCCTGTCTGAGTCCCTGCCTCTAGAGGAAGTATTGAACCAACACTTGTAGAAAATGGGGTCCTGGTGGGCAACTCATTGGAGGGACACAAATCTTTGCCGACTTTCTGATGAAGCTTACGAGCGTTCACACCTAATCCTCTTACAAGGTCAGCTGTTTAGCTAAACATGAGCTCATGATCTAAATTTACAGAATAATGAAGAAATCAGCTACAGGGGGAGACCATCAGCAAAAACAATCAATACCAGAATGAGATTCCCTAGGCCATCCATCAGATGTTGGAATAATCAGGTGCAAGGCAGAAAATATATATAAAACTGGAACTGAAACAAGGAACAAGGATGTTTTCAAAGACTGGTAGGATCTCTAAAACATTTTTAAAGAACATGTCATTGACAAAGGTAAATACTCAAAGATTGTGTAATACAACAGATTCATCATTGAGCAGAGTGAAATTATGCTGTTTTGAAAACTATGGCAAGTCAGATTTTCCGCCTAATTATATAAGAAGATTTCTCTAAAAAATACACATTATTTCAAAGACTTATGGGCTGTGAAATAAGGGTATTTCAAATGGCTTGTCTGCAAAGAAAGGTGAGATGTAGGGAATCACAGAAAGTCGAGGGGAAAATAGGTCAATATATACATTGCTATAGGGTGAACTAAGCCTTAGGCCAGCAACAATATAGAGGACCTGACCCTTAGAAACTTACAAGTAAGCTGGAATCTTCAAAAGTTCAAATCTTTATAAGTAAAAAGATTTATTAAAATGAATAACCAAGTGTTTTAATTGACATCAGAACATCCAAACAATAAACCCTGAGAACATAGAAAAAAGATAAATAAAGATATGAGCAGAATTTAATACAATAGAAAACGTATAAAATTGAGGTGATTTAGTAAGTCCAAAGAATATTCTTTGAAAAGATTTAAAAGACACACTTTGATTAAGGAAAACAAAAACATAAGTAAACAATATACAGAAAGAATCAGGACAAAGTTATAGCAGAGAATATAGGAAATGCCAGTAAATTAGAACATTTCTGTAAAGTGGACCAATTCCTAGCTCCTAAAGTTTACCAAAACTGACACAAGAGGAAATCATTTAAGGTCATCATGTCTGCCCTTGGCATTCTCGGAATGCCCTGGCCTCAGAATGCAGCATCTGTAGTCCATGGTAACCTGCGGAGAGGGGGCGGGGCTGAGGGAGGTTGGAACACTGCCCTCACTGAGGGAGTGGGAGTGGCCATCTCTGCTGTGACTGAACAAAGCCAAGGGAGCAGGGGTCCCAGGGCAGGGCCCTCAGAGCCCGGCAGGCCCAATGGGGTGTCACAAGCATTTAGGCCCTGGCCAAAGTGCGCCTTCTTTGTCTCCACAGCTGCCCAAACACTAACCTTTCCACTCAGCCCGCCCTCATACTTAAAGTGTGTGTGGAACCTGTCCACGCAGTACCCCTCGCTGCACAGCTAACCATAGGTCTGGGCATCGTAGCTTCCTGCCAGGGGACCGAAGTTCGCAGGCAGATGGGTCCCTGGGACACACGCGGAGAGCTTCCTGACAGGGCCATAGGCCGCTCACTGCCCCGGCCCCAGATCGGGGGCCGCAAAGCAGCCCTCTCTGAGTCCCTGCCTCTAGAGGAAGTATAGGACCAACACTTGTAGAAAACGGGGTCCTAGCGGGCAACTCATTGGAGGGACACAAATAAATCCTTGCGACTTTCTGATGAAGCTTACGAGCGTTCACACCTAATCCTATTACAAGGTCAGCTGTTTAGCTAAACATGAGCTCATGATCTAAATGTACACAATAATGAAGAAACCAGCTACAAGGGGGAGACAATTAGCAAAAACAATCAATAGCAGAATTAGATTCCCTAGGCCATCCATCACATGTTGGAATAATCAGGTGCAAGGCAGATAATATACATAAAACTGGAACTGAAACAAGGAACAAGGATGTTTTCAAAGTCTGGAAGTATCTCTACAACATTTTTAAAGTACATGTCATTGACAAAGCTAAATACTAAAAGGTTGTGTAATACAACAGATTCATCATAGAGAAGAGTGAAATTATGCTGTTTTGAAAACTCTGGCAGGTCAGATTTTCTGCCTAATTATATAAGAATATTTCGCTAAAAAATACACATTATTTCAAAGACTTATTGGCTGTGAAATAAGTTAACGGTATTTCAAATGGTTTGTCTGCAAAGAAAGGTGAGATGTAGGGAATCACAGAAAGTCGAGGGGAAAATAGGTCAATATATACATTGCTATATGGTGAACTAAGCCTTAGGCCCGCAACAATGTAGAGGACCTGACCCTTAGAAACTTACAAGTAAGCAGGAATCTTCAAAAGTTCAAATCTTTATAAGTAAATAGATTTATGAAAATGAATAACCAAGTGTTTTAATTGACATCAGAAGATCAAAACAATAATCCCTGAGAACATAGAAGAAAGATAAATAAAGATATGAGCAGAACTTAATACAACAAAAAACGTATAAAATTCAGGTGATGTAGTTAGTCCAAAGAATATTCTTTGAAAAGATTTAAAAGACACACTTTGATTTAGGAAAACACAAACATAAGTAAAGAATATACAGAAAGAATCAGGACAATGTTACAGCAGAGAATATAGGAAATGCCAGTAAAATAGAACATTTCTGTAAAGTGGACCATTTCCTAGCTCCTAAAGTTTACCAAAACTGACACAAGAGGAAGTCATTTAAGGTCATCATGTCTGCCCTTGGCATTCTCGGAACGCCCTGGCCTCAGAATGCAGCATCTGTAGTCCATGGTAACCTGTGGAGAGGGGGGCGGGTGAGGGAGGTTGGAACACTGCCCTCACTGAGGGAGTGGGAGTGGCCATCTCTGCTGTGACTGAACAAAGGGCAGGGGAGCAGGGGCCCGGGGCAGGGCCCTCAGAGCCCGGCAGTCCCAGTGGTGTGTCACAAGCATTTAGGCCCATGCCGAAGAGCGCCTTCTTTGTCGGCACAGATACCCAAACTCTCACCTATCCACTCAGGCCGCCCTCTTACTTGAAGTGTGTGTGAAACCTGTCCACGCAATACACCTCGCTGCACAGCTAACCATAGATCTGGGCATCGTACCTTCCTGCCAGGTGACCGAAGTTCACAGGCTGATGGGTCCTTGGTACACACGCGGAGAGTCTCCTGCCCGGGCCACAGGCCGCCCACTGCCACTGCCCCAGATCGGGGGCCGCAAAGCAGCCCTGTCTGAGTCCCTGCGTCTAGAGGAAGTATTGGAACAACACTTGTAGAAAACGGGGTCCTCGCGGGCAACTCATTGGAGGGACACAAATAAATCTTTGCCGACTTTCTGAAGAAGCTTACGAGCGTTCACACCTAAGCCTCTTACAAGGTCAGCTGTTTAGCTAAACATGAGCTCATGATCTAAATTTACACAATAATGAAGAAATCAGCTACAAGGGGGAGACAATCAGCAAAAACAATCAATACCAGAATTAGATTCCCTAGGCCATCAATCACATGTTGGAATACTCAGGTGCAAGGCAGAAAATATACATAAAACTGGAACTGAAACAAGGAACAAGGATGTTTTCAAAGACTGGTAGGATCTCTAAAACATTTTTAAAGTACATGCCATTGACAAAGCTAAATATTCAAAGTTTGTGTAATACAACAGATTCATCATAGAGAAGAGTGAAATTATGCTGTTTTGAAAACTATGGCATGTCAGATTTTCTGCCTAATTATATAAGATTTCGCTAAAACATACACATTATTTCAAAGACTTATTGGCTGTGAAATAAGTTAAAGGTATTTCAAGTGGCTTGTCTGCAAAGAAAGGTGAGATGTAGGGAAACACAGAAAGTCGAGGGGAAAATAGGTCAATATATACATTGCTATATGTTGAACTAAGCCTTAGGCGAGCAATAATGTAGACGATCTGACCCTTCGAAACTTACAAGTAAGCTGGAATCTTCAAAAGTTCAAATCTTTATAAGTAAAAAGATTTATAAAAATGAATAACCAAGTGTTTTAATTGACATCAGAAGATCAAAACAATAAACCCTGAGAGAATAGAAAAAAGATAAATAAAGATATGAGCAGAATTTAATACAACAGAAAATGTATAAAATTGAGGTGATTTAGTAAGTCCAAAGAATATTCTTTGAAAAGATTTAAAAGACACACTTTGATTAAGGAGAACAAAAACATTAGTAAACAATATACAGAAAGAATCAGGACAAAGTTATAGCAGAGAATATAGGAAATGCCAGTAAATTTGAATATTTCTGTAAAGTGGACCATTTCCTAGCTCCTAAAGTTTACCAAAACTGACACAAGAGGAAATCATTTAAGATCATCATGTCTGCCCTTGTCATTCTCGGAACGCCCTGGCCTCAGAATGCAGCATCTGTAGTCCATGGTAACCTGCGGGCAGGGGGCGGGGCTGAGGGAGGTTGGAACACTGCCCTCACTGAGGGAGTGGGTGTGGCCATCTCTGCTGTGACTGAACAAAGGCAAGGGAGCAGGGGTCCCACGCAGGGCCCTCAGAGCCCGGCAGGCCCAATGGGGTGTCACAAACATGTAGGCCCAGGCCAAAGGGCGCCTTCTTTGTCTGCACAGCTGCCCAAACACTAACCTTTCCACTCAGCCCGCCCTCATACTTGAAGTGTGTGTGGAACCTGTCCACGCAGTACCCCTCGCTGCACAGCTAACCATAGGTCTGGGCATCGTAGCTTCCTGCCAGGGGACCGAAGTTCGCAGGCAGATGGGTCCCTGGGACACACGCGGAGAGCTTCCTGACCGGGCCATAGGCCGCTCACTGCCCCGGCCCCAGATCGGGGGCCGCAAAGCAGCCCTCTCTGAGTCCCTGCCTCTAGAGGAAGTATAGGACCAACACTTGTAGAAAACGGGGTCCTAGCGGGCAACTCATTGGAGGGACACAAATAAATCCTTGCGACTTTCTGATGAAGCTTACGAGCGTTCACACCTAATCCTATTACAAGGTCAGCTGTGTAGCTAAACATGAGCTCATGATCTAAATGTACACAATAATGAAGAAACCAGCTACAAGGGGCAGACAATTAGCAAAAACAATCAATAGCAGAATTAGATTCCCTAGGCCATCCATCACATGTTGGAATAATCAGGTGCAAGGCAGATAATATACATAAAACTGGAACTGAAACAAGGAACAAGGATGTTTTCAAAGCCTGGAAGTATCTCTACAACATTTTTAAAGTACATGACATTGACAAAGCTAAATACTAAAAGGTTGTGTAATACAACAGATTCATCATAGAGAAGAGTGAAATTATGCTGTTTTGAAAACTCTGGCAGGTCAGATTTTCTGCCTAATTATATAAGAATATTTCGCTAAAAAATACACATTATTTCAAAGACTTATTGGCTGTGAAATAAGTTAACGGTATTTCAAATGGTTTGTCTGCAAAGAAAGGTGAGATGTAGGGAATCACAGAAAGTCGAGGGGAAAATAGGTCAATATATACATTGCTATATGGTGAACTAAGCCTTAGGCCCGCAACAATGTAGAGGACCTGACCCTTAGAAACTTACAAGTAAGCAGGAATCTTCAAAAGTTCAAATCTTTATAAGTAAATAGATTTATGAAAATGAATAACCAAGTGTTTTAATTGACATCAGAAGATCAAAACAATAATCCCTGAGAACATAGAAGAAAGATAAATAAAGATATGAGCAGAACTTAATACAACAAAAAACGTATAAAATTCAGGTGATGTAGTAAGTCCAAAGAATATTCTTTGAAAAGATTTAAAAGACACACTTTGATTTAGGAAAACACAAACATAAGTAAAGAATATACAGAAAGAATCAGGACAATGTTACAGCAGAGAATATAGGAAATGCCAGTAAAATAGAACATTTCTGTAAAGTGGACCATTTCCTAGCTCCTAAAGTTTACCAAAACTGACACAAGAGGAAATCATTTAAGGTCATCATGTCTGCCGTTGTCCTTCTCGGAACGCCCTGGCCTCATAATGCAGCATCTTTAGTCCATGGTAACCTGCGGAGAGGGGTGGGGTGAGGGAGGTTGGAACACAGCCCTCACTGTGGGAGTGGGAGTGGCCATCTCTGCTGTGACTGAACAAAGGGCAGGGGAGCAGTGGCCCATGGCAGGGCCCTCAGAGCCCGGCAGTCCCATTGGGGTGTCACAAGCATTTAGGCACAGGCCGAAGAGCGCCTTCTTTGTCTGCACAGCTGCCCAAACTCTCACCTATCCACTCAGGCCGACCTCTTACTTGAAGTGTGTGTGAAACCTCTCTGCGCAATACACCTCGCTGCACAGCTAACCATAGGTCTGGGCATCGTAGCTTCCTGCCAGGTGACCGAAGTTCGCAGGCAGATGGGTCCCTGGGACACACGCGGAGAGACTTCTGCCCGGGCCAAAGGCCGCCCACTGCCACTGCCCCAGATCTGGGGACGCAAAGCAGCCCTGTCTGAGTCCCTGCCTCTAGAGGAAGTATTGAACCAACACTTGTAGAAAACGGGGTCCTCGTGGGCAACTCATTGGAGGGACACAAATAAATCTTTGCCGACTTTCTGATGAAGCTTACGAGCGTTCACACCTAATCCTCTTACAAGGTCAGCTGTTTAGCTAAACATGAGCTCATGATCTAAATTTACAGAATAATGAAAAAATCAGCTACAGGGGGAGACCATCAGCAAAAACAATCAATACCAGAATGAGATTCCCTAGGCCATCCATCAGATGTTGGAATAATCAGGTGCAAGGCAGAAAATATACATAAAACTGGAACTGAAACAAGGAACAAGGATGTTTTCAAAGACTGGTAGGATCTCTAAAACATTTTTAAAGAACATGTCATTGACAAAGGTAAATACTCAAAGATTGTGTAATACAACAGATTCATCATTGAGCAGAGTGAAATTATGCTGTTTTGAAAACTATGGCAAGTCAGATTTTCCGCCTAATTATATAAGAAGATTTCTCTAAAAAATACACATTATTTCAAAGACTTATGGGCTGTGAAATAAGGGTATTTCAAATGGCTTGTCTGCAAAGAAAGGTGAGATGTAGGGAATCACAGAAAGTCGAGGGGAAAATAGGTCAATATATACATTGCTATAGGGTGAACTAAGCCTTAGGCCAGCAACAATATAGAGGACCTGACCCTTAGAAACTTACAAGTAAGCTGGAATCTTCAAAAGTTCAAATCTTTATAAGTAAAAAGATTTATTAAAATGAATAACCAAGTGTTTTAATTGACATCAGAACATCCAAACAATAAACCCTGAGAACATAGAAAAAAGATAAATAAAGATATGAGCAGAATTTAATACAATAGAAAACGTATAAAATTGAGGTGATTTAGTAAGTCCAAAGAATATTCTTTGAAAAGATTTAAAAGACACACTTTGATTAAGGAAAACAAAAACATAAGTAAACAATATACAGAAAGAATCAGGACAAAGTTATAGCAGAGAATATAGGAAATGCCAGTAAATTAGAACATTTCTGTAAAGTGGACCAATTCCTAGCTCCTAAAGTTTACCAAAACTGACACAAGAGGAAATCATTTAAGGTCATCATGTCTGCCCTTGGCATTCTCGGAATGCCCTGGCCTCAGAATGCAGCATCTGTAGTCCATGGTAACCTGCGGAGAGGGGGCGGGGCTGAGGGAGGTTGGAACACTGCCCTCACTGAGGGAGTGGGTGTGGCCATCTCTGCTGTGACTGAACAAAGCCAAGGGAGCAGGGGTCCCAGGGCAGGGCCCTCAGAGCCCGGCAGGCCCAATGGGGTGTCACAAGCATTTAGGCCCTGGCCAAAGTGCGCCTTCTTTGTCTCCACAGCTGCCCAAACACTAACCTTTCCACTCAGCCCGCCCTCATACTTAAAGTGTGTGTGGAACCTGTCCACGCAGTACCCCTCGCTGCACAGCTAACCATACGTCTGGGCATCGTAGCTTCCTGCCAGGGGACCGAAGTTCGCAGGCAGATGGGTCCCTGGGACACACGCGGAGAGCTTCCTGACCGTGCCACAGGCCGCTCACGGCCCCGGCCCCAGATCGGGGGCCACAAAGCAGCCCTGTCTGAGTCCCTGCCTCTAGAGGAAGTATAGGACCAACACTTGTAGAAATCGGGGTCCTAGCGGGCAACTCTTTGGAAGGACACAAATAAATCTTTGCGAATTTCTGATGTAGCTTACGAGCGTTCACACCTAAGCCTCTTAAAATGTCAACTGTTTAGCTAAACATGAGCTCATGATCTAAATGTACACAATAATGAAGAAATCAGCTACAAGGGGGAGACAATTAGCAAAAACAATCAATACCAAAATTAGATTCCCTAGGCCATTCATCACATGTTGGAATAATCAGGTGCAAGGCAGATAATATACATAAAACTGGAACTGAAACAAGGAACAAGGATGTTTTCAAAGTCTGGAAGGATCTCTAAAGCATATTTAAAGTACATATCATTGACAAAGCTAAATATTAAAAGGTTGTGTAATACAACAGATTCATCATAGAAAAGCGTGAAATTATGCTGTTTTGAAAACTATGGCATGTCAGATTTTCTGCCTAATTATATAAGAAGATTTCGCTAAAAAATACACATTATTTCAAAGACTTATTGGCTGTGAAATAAGTTGTGTATTTCAAATGGCTTGTCTGCAAAGAAAGGTGAGATGTAGGGAATCACAGAAAGTCGAGGGGAAAATAGGTCAATATATACATTGCTATATGGTGAACTAAGCCTTAGGCCTACAACAATGTAGAGGACCTGACCCTTAGAAACTTACAAGTAAGCTGGAATCTTCAAAAGTTCAAATCTTTATAAGTAAATAGATTTATGAAAATGAATAACCAAGTGTTTTAATTGACATCAGAAGATCAAAACAATAAACCCTGAGAACATAGAAAAAAGATAAGTAAAAATATGAGCAGAACTTAATACAACAGAAAACGTATAAAATTCAGGTGATGTAGTAAGTCCAAAGAATATTCTTTGAAAAGATTTAAAAGACACACTTTGATTTAGGAAAACACAAACATAAGTAAAGAATATACAGAAAGAATCAGGACAATGTTACAGCAGAGAATATAGGAAATGCCAGTAAATTAGAACATTTCAGTAAAGTGGACCATTTCCTAGCTCCTAAAGTTTACCAAAACTGACACAAGAGGAAATCATTTAAGGTCATCATGTCTGCCCTTGACATTCTCGGAACGCCCAGGCCTCAGAATGCAGCATCTGTAGTCCATGGTAACCTGGGGAGAGGGGGCGGGGCTGAGGGCGGTTGGAACACTGCCCTCACTGAGGGAGTGGGAGTGGCCATCTCTGCTGTGACTGAACAAAGGGCAGGGGAGCAGTGGCCCATGGCAGGGCCCTCAGAGCCCGGCAGTCCCATTGGGGTGTCACAAGCATTTAGGCACAGGCCGAAGAGCGCCTTCTTTGTCTGCACAGCTGCCCAAACTCTCACCTATCCACTCAGGCCGCCCTCTTACTTGAAGTGTGTGTGAAACCTGTCCGCGCAATACACCTCGCTGCACAGCTAACCATAGGTCTGGGCATCGTAGCTTCCTGCCAGGTGACCGAAGTTCGCAGGCAGATGGGTCCCTGGGACACACGCGGAGAGACTTCTGCCCGGGCCAAAGGCCGCCCACTGCCACTGCCCCAGATCTGGGGACGCAAAGCAGCCCTGTCTGAGTCCCTGCCTCTAGAGGAAGTATTGAACCAACACTTGTAGAAAACGGGGTCCTCGTGGGCAACTCATTGGAGGGACACAAATCTTTGCCGACTTTCTGATGAAGCTTACGAGCGTTCACACCTAATCCTCTTACAAGGTCAGCTGTTTAGCTAAACATGAGCTCATGATCTAAATTTACAGAATAATGAAGAAATCAGCTACAGGGGGAGACCATCAGCAAAAACAATCAATACCAGAATGAGATTCCCTAGGCCATCCATCAGATGTTGGAATAATCAGGTGCAAGGCAGAAAATATATATAAAACTGGAACTGAAACAAGGAACAAGGATGTTTTCAAAGACTGGTAGGATCTCTAAAACATTTTTAAAGAACATGTCATTGACAAAGGTAAATACTCAAAGATTGTGTAATACAACAGATTCATCATTGAGCAGAGTGAAATTATGCTGTTTTGAAAACTATGGCAAGTCAGATTTTCCGCCTAATTATATAAGAAGATTTCTCTAAAAAATACACATTATTTCAAAGACTTATGGGCTGTGAAATAAGGGTATTTCAAATGGCTTGTCTGCAAAGAAAGGTGAGATGTAGGGAATCACAGAAAGTCGAGGGGAAAATAGGTCAATATATACATTGCTATAGGGTGAACTAAGCCTTAGGCCAGCAACAATATAGAGGACCTGACCCTTAGAAACTTACAAGTAAGCTGGAATCTTCAAAAGTTCAAATCTTTATAAGTAAAAAGATTTATTAAAATGAATAACCAAGTGTTTTAATTGACATCAGAACATCCAAACAATAAACCCTGAGAACATAGAAAAAAGATAAATAAAGATATGAGCAGAATTTAATACAATAGAAAACGTATAAAATTGAGGTGATTTAGTAAGTCCAAAGAATATTCTTTGAAAAGATTTAAAAGACACACTTTGATTAAGGAAAACAAAAACATAAGTAAACAATATACAGAAAGAATCAGGACAAAGTTATAGCAGAGAATATAGGAAATGCCAGTAAATTAGAACATTTCTGTAAAGTGGACCAATTCCTAGCTCCTAAAGTTTACCAAAACTGACACAAGAGGAAATCATTTAAGGTCATCATGTCTGCCCTTGGCATTCTCGGAATGCCCTGGCCTCAGAATGCAGCATCTGTAGTCCATGGTAACCTGTGGAGAGGGGGGCGGGTGAGGGAGGTTGGAACACTGCCCTCACTGAGGGAGTGGGAGTGGCCATCTCTGCTGTGACTGAACAAAGGGCAGGGGAGCAGGGGCCCAGGGCAGGGCCCTCAGAGCCCGGCAGTCCCAGTGGTGTGTCACAAGCATTTAGGTCCATGCCGAAGAGCGCCTTCTTTGTCGGCACAGATACAAAAACTCTCACCTATCCACTCAAGCCGCCCTCTTACTTGAAGTGTGTGTGAAACCTGTCCACGCAATACACCTCGCTGCACAGGTAACCATAGATCTGGGCATCGTATCTTCCTGCCAGGTGACCGAAGTTCGCAGGCTGATGGGTCCTTGGTACACACGCGGAGAGACTCCTGCCCGGGCCACAGGCCACCCACTGCCACTGCCCCAGATCAGGGGCCGCAAAGCAGCCCTGTCTGAGTCCCTGCGTCTAGAGGAAGTATTGGAACAACACTTGTAGAAAACAGGGTCCTCGCGGGCAACTCATTGGAGGGACACAAATAAATCTTTGCCGACTTTCTGAAGAAGCTTACGAGCGTTCACACCTAAGCCTCTTACAAGGTCAGCTGTTTAGCTAAACATGAGCTCATGATCTAAATTTACACAATAATGAAGATATCAGCTACAAGGGGGAGACAATCAGCAAAAACAATCAATACCAGAATTAGATTCCCAAGGCCATCCATCAGATGTTGGAATAATCTGGTGCAAGACAGAAAATATACATAAAACTGGAACTGAAACAAGGAACAAGGATGTTTTCAAAGACTGGTAGTGTGTTTAAAACATTTTTAAAGTACATGTCATTGATAAAGATAAATACTCAAAGGTTGTGTAATACAACAGATTAATCTTTGAGAAGAGTGAATTTATGCTGTTTTGAAAACTATGGCTGGTCAGATTTTCTGCCTAATTCTATAAGACGATTTCTCTAAAAAATACACATTATTTCAAACTCTTATTGGCTTTGAAATAAGTTAAGGATATTTCAAATGGCTTGTCTGCACAGAAAGGTGAGATGTAGGGAATCACAGAAAGTCGAGGGGAAAATAGGTCAATATATACATTGCTATATATTGAACCAAGCCTTAGGCCTGCAAAAATGTAGAGGACCTGAGCCTTAGAATCTTACAAGTAAGCCTAAGAATCTTTAAAAGTTCAAATCTTTATAAGGAAAAAGATTTATTAAAATGAATAACCATGTGTTTTATATGACATCAGAAGATCAAAACAATAAACCCTGAAAACATAGAAAAACGATAAATAAAGATATGAGCAGAACTTAATACAACAGAAAACGTATAAAATTCAGGTGATGTAGTAAGTCCAAAGAATATTTTTGAAAAGATTTAAAAGACACACTTTGATTAAGGAAAACAAAAACATAAGTAAAGAATATACGGAGACAATCAGGACAATGTTATAGCAGAGAATATCTGAAATGCCAGTAAATTTGAACATTTTTGTAAAGTGGACCATTTCCTAGCTCCTAAAGTTTACCAAAACTGACACAAGAGGAAATCATTTAAGGTCATCATGTCTGCCCTTGGCATTCTCGGAACGCCCAGGCCTCAGAATGCAGCATCTGTAGTCCATGGTAACCTGGGGAGAGGGGGCGGGGCTGAGGGCGGTTGGAACACTGCCCTCACTGAGGGAGTGGGTGTGGCCATCTCTGCTCTGACTGAACAAAGGGCAGAGGAGCAGGGGCCCCAAGGCAGGGACCTCAGAGCACGGCAGGCCCAGTGGGGTGTCACAAGCATTTAGGCCCAGGCCAAAGTGTGCATTCTTTGTCTGCACAGCTGCCCAAACTCTCACCTTTCCACTCAGGCCGCCATCTTACTTGAAGTGTGTGTGGAACCTGTCCGTGCAGAAAAACTCGCTGCAGAGCTAACCATAGGTCTGGGCATCGTAGCTTCCTGCCAGGGGACCGAAGTGTGCAGGCAGATGGGTCACTGGGACACACGCGGAGAGGCCCCTGCCCGGGCCACACGCCGCTCACTGCCCCAGCCCCAGATCGGAGGCCACAAAGCAGCCCTGTCTGAGTCCCTGCCTCTAGAGGAAGTATTGGACGAACACTTGTAGAAAACGGGGTCCTAGCGGGCAACTCATTGGAAGGACACAAATAAATCTTTGCCGACTTTCTGATGAAGCTTACGAGCGTTCACACCTAAGCCTCTTACAATGTCAACTGTTTAGCTAAACATGAGCTCATGATCTAAGTTTACACAATAATGAAGAAATCAGCTACAAGGGGAAGACAATTAGCAAAAACAATCAATACTAGAATTAGATTCCCCAGGCCATCCATCACATGTTGGAATAATCAGGTGCAAGGCAGATAATATACATAAAACTGGAAATGAAACAAGGAACAAGGATGTTTTCAAAGTCTGGAAGGATCTCTAAAGCATATTTAAAGTACATGTCATTGACAAAGCTAAATATTAAAAGGTTGTGTAATACAACAGATTCATCATAGAAAAGAGTGAAATTATGCTGTTTTGAAAACTATGGCATGTCAGATTTTCTGCCTAATTATATAAGAAGATTTCGCTAAAAAATACACATTATTTCAAAGACTTATTGGCTGTGAAATAAGTTAAGTGTATTTCAAATGGCTTGTCTGCAAAGAAAGGTGAGATGTAGGGAATCACAGAAAGTCGAGGGGAAAATAGGTCAATATATACATTGCTATATGGTGAACTAAGCCTTAGGCCCGCAACAATGTAGAGGACCTGACCCTTAGAAACTTACAAGTAAGCTGGAATCTTCAAAAGTTCAAATCTTTATAAGTAAATAGATTTATGAAAATGAATAACCAAGTGTTTTAATTGACATCAGAAGATCAAAACAATAAACCCTGAGAACATAGTAAAAAGATAAATAAAAATATGAGCAGAACTTAATACAACAGAAAACGTATAAAATTCAGGTGATGTAGTAATTCCAAAGAATATTCTTTGACAAGATTTAAAAGACACACTTTGATTTAGGAAAACACAAACATAAGTAAAGAATATACAGAGAGAATCAGGACAATGTTATAGCAGAGAAATCTGAAATGCCAGTAAATTGGAACATTTTTGTAAAGTGGACCATTTACTAGCTCCTAACGTTTACCAAAACTGACACAAGAGGAAATCATTTAAGGTCATCATGTCTGCCCTTGGCATTCTTTGAACGCCCTGGCCTCAGAATGCAGCATCTGTAGTCCATGGTAACCTGCGGAGAAAGGGCGGGGCTGAGGGCGGTTGGAACACTGCCCTCACTGTGGGAGTGGGTGTGGCCATCTCTGCTGTGACTGAACAAAGGGCAGGGAAGCAGGAGGCCCAGGGCAGGGCCCTCAGAGCCCGGCAGGCCCAGTGGGGTGTCACAAGCATTTAGGCCCTGGCCAAAGGGCGCCTTCTTTGTCTGCACAGCTGCCCAATCTCTCACCTTTCCACTCAGGCCGCCATCTTACTTGAAGTGTGTGTGAAACCTGTCCGTGCAGTAAAATTCGCTGCAGAGGGAACCATAGGTCTGGGCATCGTAGCTTCCTGCCAGGGGACCGAAGTGTGCAGGCAGATGGGTCTCTGGGACACACGCGGAGAGGCTCCTGCCAGGGCCACACGCCGCTCACTGTCCCGGCCCCAGATCGGAGGCCAGAAAGCAGCCCTGTCTGAGTCCCTGCCTCTAGAGGAAGTATTGGACCAACACTTGTAGAAAACTGGGTCCTAGCGGGCAACTCATTGGAAGGACACAAATAAATCTTTGCCGACTTTCTGATGAAGCTTACGAGCTTTCACACCTAAGCCTCTTACAATGTCAACTGTTTAGCTAAACATGAGCTCATGATCTAAGTTTACACAATAATGAAGAAATCAGCTACAAGGGGGAGACAATTAGCAAAAACAATCTATACCAGAATTAGATTCCCTAGGCCATCCATCACATGTTGGAATAATCAGGTTCAAGGCAGAAAATATACATAAAACTGGAACTGAAACAAGGAACAAGGATGTTTTCAAAGACTGGTAGGATCTCTAAAACATTTTTAAAGTACATGCCATTGACAAAGCTAAATATTCAAAGTTGGTGTAATACAACAGATTCATCATAGAGAAGAATGAAATTATGCTATTTTGAAATCTATGGCATGTCAGATTTTCTGCCTAATTATATAAGAAGATTTCGCTAAAACATACACATTATTTCAAAGACTTATTGGCTGTGAAATAAGTTAAGGGTATTTCAAATGGCTTGTCTGCAAAGAAAGGTGAGATGTAGGGAAACACAGAAAGTCGAGAGGAAAATAGGTCAATATATACATTGCTATATGGTGAACTAAGCCTTAGGCGAGCAATAATGTAGACGATCTGACCCTTAGAAACTTACAAGTACGCTGGAATCTTCAAAAGTTCAAATCTTTATAAGTAAAAAGATTTATGAAAATGAATAACCAAGTTTTCTAATTGACATCAGAAGATCAAAACAATAAACCCTGAGAACATAGAAAAAAGATAAATAAAAATATGAGCAGAACTTAATACAACAGAAAACGTATAAAACTCAGGTGATGTAGTAAGTCCAAAGAATATTCTTTGAAAAGATTTAAAAGACACACTTTGATTTAGGAAAACACAAACATATGTAAAGAATATACTGAAAGAATCAGGACAATGTTACAGCAGAGAATATAGGAAATGCCAGTAAATTAGAACATTTCTGTAAAGTGGAACATTTCCTAGCTCCTAAAGTTTACCAAAACTGACACAAGAGGAAATCATTTAAGGTCATCATGTCTGCCCTTGGCATTCTCGGAACGCCCTGGCCTCAGAATGCAGCATCTGTAGTCCATGGTAACCTGCGGAGAGGGGTGGGGGTGAGGGAGGTTGGAACACTGCCCTCACTGATGGAGTGGGAGTGGCCATCTCTGCTGTGACGGAACAAAGGGCAGGGGAGCATGGGCCCCGGGCAGGGCCATCAGAGTCTTGCAGTCCCAGTGGGGTGTCACAAGCATTTAGGCCCAGGCCGAAGAGCGCCTTCTTTGCACAGCTGCCCAAACTCTCACCTATCCACTCAGGCCGCCCTCTTACTTGAAGTGTGTGTGAAACCTGTCCGCGCAATACACCTCCCTGCACAGCTAACCATAGATCTGGGCATCGTATCTTCCTGCCAGGTGACCGAAGTTCGCAGGCAGATGGGTCCTTGGTACACGCGGAGAGTCTCCTGCCCGGACCACAGGCCGCCCACTGCCACTGCCCCAGATCGGGGGCCGCAAAGCAGCCCTGTCTGAGTCCCTGCCTCTAGAGGAAGTATTGGACCAACACTTGTAGAAAACGGGGTCCTCGCGGGCAAATCATTGGAGGGACACAAATCTTTGCCGACGTTCTGAAGAAGCTTACGAGCGTTCACACCTAAGCCTCTTAGAAGGTCAGCTGTTTAGCTAAACATGAGCTCATGATCTAAATTTATACAATAATGAAGAAATCAGATACAAGGGGGAGACAATCAGCAAAAACAATCAATACCAGAATTATATTCCCAAGGCCAACCATCAGATGTTGGAATAATCTGGTGCAAGGCAGAAAATATACATAAAACTGGAAGTGAAACAAGGAACAAGGATGTCTTCAAAGACTGGTAGGATCTTTAAAACATTTTTAAAGTACATGTCATTGATAAAGATAAATACTCAAAGGTGGTGTAATACAACAGATTAATCTTTGAGAAGAGTGAATTTATGCTGTTTTGAAAACTATGGCTGGTCAGATTTTCTGCCTAATTCTATAAGGCGATTTCTCTAAAAAATACACATTATTTCAAACACTTATTGGCTTTGAAATAAGTTAAGGATATTTCAAATGGCTTGTCTGCACAGAAAGGTGAGAGGTAGGGAATCACAGAAAGTCGAGGGGAAAATAGGTCAATATATACATTGCTATATGTAGAACTAAGCCTTAGGCCTGCAAAAATGTAGAGGACCTGAGCCTTAGAATCTTACATGTAAGCTGGAATCTTTAAAAGTTCAAATCTTTATAAGGAAAAAGATTTATTAAAATGAATAACCATGTGTTTTATATTACATGAGAAGATCAAAACAATAAACCCTGAAAACATAGAAAAACGATAAATAAAGATATGAGCAGAACTTAATACAACAGAAAACGTATAAAATTCAGGTGATGTAGTAAGTCCAAAGAATATTTTTGAAAAGATTTAAAAGACACACTTTGATTAAGGAAAACAAAAACATAAGTAAAGAATACACAGAGACAATCAGGACAATGTTATAGCAGAGAATATCTGAAATGCCAGTAAATTTGAACATTTGTGTAAAGTGGACCATTTCCTAGCTCCTAAAGTTTACCAAAACTGACACAAGAGGAAATCATTTAAGGTCATCATGTCTGCCCTTGGCATTCTCGGAACGCCCAGGCCTCAGAATGCAGCATCTGTAGTCCATGGTAACCTGGGGAGAGGCGGCGGGGCTGAGGGCGGTTGGAACACTGCCCTCACTGAGGGAGTTTGTGTGGCCATCTCTGCTGTGACTGAACAAAGGGCAGGGGAGCAGGGGCCCAAGGCAGGGCCCTCAGAGCACGGCAGGACCAGTGGGGTGTCACAAGCATTTAGGACCAGGCCAAAGGGCGCGTTCATTGATTGCACAGCTGCCCAAACTCTCACCTTACCACTCAGGCCGCCATCTTACTTGAAGTGTGTGTGGAACCTGTCCGTGCAGTAAAACTCGCTGCAGAGCTAACCATAGGTCTGGGCATCGTAGCTTCCTGCCAGGGGACCGAAGTGTGCCGGCAGATGGGTCGTGGGACACACGTGGGGAGACTCCTGCCCAGGCCACAGGCCGCCCAAAGCCACTATCCCAGATCGGGGGCAGCAAAGCATTCCTGTCTGAGTCCCAGCTTCTAGAGGGAGTAGTGGACCAACACTTGTAGAAAAAGGGGTCCGCGCGGGTAACTCATTGGAGGGACACAAAAAAATCTTTGCGGACTTTCTGATGAAACTTACGAGTGTTCACACCAAAGACTCTTACAAAGTCAGATGTTTAGCTAAACATGAGCTCATGAACTAAATTTACACAATAATGAAGAAATCAGCTACAGGGGGAGACAATCAGCAAAAACAATCAATACCAGAATTTGATTCCCTAGGCCATCGATCAGACGTTGGAATAATCAGGGGCAAGGCAGAAAATATACATAAAACTGGAACTGAAACAAGGAACAAGGATGTTTTCAAAGACTGGTAGGATCTCTAAAACATTTTTAAAGTACATGTCACTGATAAAGCTAAATACTCAAAGGTTGTGTAATACAACAGATTCATCATTGAGAAGAGTGAAATTATGCTGTTTTGAAAACTATGGCAGGTAAGATTTTCTGCCTAAATATATAATAAGATTTCTCAGAAAAATGCACATTATTTCAAAGACTTATTGGCTGTGAAATAAGTTAAGGTTATTTCAAATGGCTTGTCTGCAAAGAAAGGTGAGATGTAGGAAATCACAGAAAGTCGAGGGGAAAATAGGTCAATATATACTTTGCTATATTTTGAACTAAGCCTTTGGCCAGCCACAATGTAGAGGACCTGACCCTTAGAAACTTACAAGTAAGCTGGAATCTTTAAAAATTCAAATCTTTATAAGTAAAAAGATTTATTAAAATGAATAACCAAGTGTTTTAATTGACATCAGAAGATCAAAACAATAAACCCTGAGAACATAGAAAAAAGATAAATAAAGATATGAGCAGAAGTTAATACCACAGAAAACGTATAAAATTCAGTTGAGGTAGTAAGTCCAAAGAATATTCTTTGACAAGATTTAAAAGACACACTTTGATTAAGGAAAACCAAAACATAAGTAAACAATATACAGAAAGAATCAGGACAATGTTATAGCAGAGAATATCTGAAATGCCAGTAAATTTGAACATTTGTGTAAAGTGGACCATTTCCTAGCTCCTAAAGTTTACCAAAATTGACACAAGAGGAAATCACATAAGGTCATCATGTCTGCCCTTGGCATTCTCGGAACGCCCTGGCCTCAGAATGCAGCATCTGTAGTCCATGGTAACCTGCGGAGAGGGCTCGGGGCGGAGGGAGGTTGGAACACTGTCTTCACTGAGGGAGTGGGTGGGGCCATCTCTGCTGTGACTGAACAAAGGGCAGGGGAGAAGTGGGCCTACGGCAGGGCCCTCAGAGCCCGGCAGGCCCAGTGGGGTGTCACAAGCATTTAGGCCCAGGCCAAAGTGCGCCTTCTTTGTCTGCACAGCTGCCCAAACTGTCACCTTTCCACTCAGGCCGCCCTCTTACTTGAAGTGTGTGTGGAACCTGTCCGTGCAGTACACCTCGCTGCACAGCTAACCATAGGTCTGGGCATCGTAGCTTCCTGCCAGGTGACCGAAGTTCGCAGGCAGATGGGTCCCTGGGACACACGCAGAGAGACTCCTGCCCCGGCCACAGGCCACCCACTGCCACTGCCACAGATCGTGGGGCACAAAGCAGCCCTGTCTGACGCTGTGCCTCTAGAGGGAGTAGTGGACCAACACTTGTAGTAAACGGGGTCCTCGCGGGCAACTCATTGGAGGGACACAAATAAATCTTTGCGGAGTTTCTGATGAAACTTACGAGTGTTCACACCTAAGCCTCTTACAAAGTCAGATGTTTAGGTAAACATGAGCCATGATCTAATTTTACACAATAATGAAGAAATCAGCTACAGGGGGAGACAATCAGCAAAAACAATCAATACCAGAATTAGATTCCCTAGGCCATCGATCAGACGTTGGAATAATCAGGTGCAAGGCAGAAAATATACAAAAACTGGAACTGAAACAAGGAACAAGGATATTTTCAAAGACTGGTAGGATCTCTAAAACATTTTTAAAGTACATGTCATTGATAAAGCTAAATACTCAAAGGTTGTGTAATACAACAGATTCATCATTGAGAAGAGTGAAATTATGCTGTTTTGAAAACTATGGCAGGTCGGATTTTCTGCCTAAATATATAAGAAGATTTGTCTGAAAACTACACATTATTTCAAAGACTTATTGGCTGTGAAATAAGTTAAGGTTATTTCAAATGGCTTGTCTGCAAAGAAAGGTGAGATGTAGGAACTCACAGAAAGTCGAGGGGAAAATAGGTCAATATATACTTTGCTATATTGTGAACTAAGCTTTTGGCCAGCCACAATGTAGAGGACCTGACACTTAGAAACTTACAAGTAAGCTGGAATCTTGAAAAATTCAAATCTTTATAAGTAAAAAGATTTATTAAAATGAATAACGAAGTGTTTTAATTGACATCAGAAGATCAAAACAATAAACCCTGAGAACATAGAAAAAAGATAAATAAAGATATGAGCAGAACTTAATACCACAGAAAACGTATAAAATTCAGTTGAGGTAGTAAGTCCAAAGAATATTCTTTGACAAGATTTAAAAGACACACTTTGATTAAGGAAATCCAAAACATAAGTAAAGAATATACAGAAAGAATCAGGACAATGTTATAGCAGAGAGTATATGAAATGCCAGTAAATTTGAACGTTTGTGTAAAGTGGACCAGTTCCTAGCTCCTAAAACTTACCAAAATGACACAAGAGGAAATCATTTAAGGTCATCATGTCAGCCCTTGGCATTCTCGGGATGCCCTGGACTCAGAATGCAGCATCTTTAGTCCATGGTAACCTGCGGAGAGGGGGCGGTGGTGAGGGAGTTTGGAACACTGCCCTCACAGAGGGAGTGGGTGTGGCCATCTCTGCTGTGACTGAACAAAGGGCAGGGGAGCAGGGGGCCCAGGGCAGTGCCCTCAGAGACCGGCAGGGCCAGTGGGGTGTCAAAAGCATTTAGGCCCTGGCCAAAGTGCGCCTTCTTTGTCTGCACAGCGGCACAAACTCTCACCTTTCCACTCAGGCCGCCCTCTTACATGAAGTGTGTGTGGAACCGGTCCGCGCAGTACACCTCGATGCAAAGCTAACCATAGGTCTGGGCATCATAGCTTCCTGACAGGTGACCAAAGTTCGCAGGCAGATGGGTCGTGGGACACACGTGGGGAGACTCCTGCCCCGGCCACAGGCCACCCACTGCCACTGCCCCAGATCGTGGGGAACAAAGCAGCCCTGTCTGAGGCCGTGCCTCTAGAGGGAGTAGTGGACCAACACTTGTAGTCAACGGGGTCCTCACGGGCAACTCATTGGAGGGACACAAATAAATCTTTGCGGACTTTCTGATGAAACTTACGAGTGTTCACAACTAAGCCTCTTACAAAGTCAGATGTTTAGCTAAACATGAGCTCATGATCTAATTTTACACAATAATGAAGAAATCAGCTACAGGGGGAGACCATCAGCAAAAACAATCAATACCAGAATTAGATTCCCTAGGCTATCGATCAGACGTTGGAATAATCAGGTGCAAGGCAGAAAATATACATAAAACTGGAACTGAAACAAGGAACAAGGATGTTTTCAAAGACTGGTAGTATCTCTAAAACATTTTTAAAGTACATGTCATTGATAAAGCTAAATACTCAATGGTTGTGTAATACAACAGATTCATCATTGAGAAGAGTGAAATTATGCTGTTTTGAAAATTATGGCAGGTCAGATTTTCTGCCTAAATATATAAGAAGATTTCTCTGAAAAATGCACATTATTTCAAAGACTTATTGGCTGTGAAATAAGGTTATTTCAAATGGATTGTCTGCAAATAAAGGTGAGATGTAGGGAATCACAGAAAGTCGAGGGGAAAATAGGTCAATATATACATTGCTATATGGTGAACTAAGACTTAGGCCAGCCACAATGTAGAGGACCTGACCCTTAGAAACTTAAAAGTAAGCTGGAATCTTGAAAAGTTCAAATCTTTATAAGTAAAAAGATTTATTAAAATGAATAACCAAGTGTTTTAATTGACATCAGAAGATCAAAACAATAAACCTGAGAACATAGAAAAAATATAAATAAAGATATGAGCAGAACTTAATACAATAGAAAACGTATAAAATTCAGGTGATGTAGTAAGTCCAAAGAATATTCTTTGACAAGATTAAAAGACACACTTTGATTAAGGAAAACCAAAACATAAGTAAAGAATATACAGAAAGAATCAGGACAATGTTATAGCAGAGAGTATATGAAATGCCAGTAAATTTGAAGGTTTGTGTAAAGTGGACCAGTTCCTAGCTTCTAAAATTTACCAAAACTGACACAAGAGGAAATCATTTAAGGTCTTCATGTCAGCCCTTGGCATTCTCGGAATGCCCTGGACTCAGAATGCAGCATCCTTAGTCCATGGGAACCTGTGGAGTAGGGGTGAGGCTGAGGGAGTTTGGAACACTGCCCTCACAGAGGGAGTGGGTGTGGCCATCTCTGCTGTGACTGAACAAAGGGCAGGGGAGCAGGGGCCCCAGGGCAGGGCCCTCAGAGCCCGGCAGGCCCAGTGGTGTGTCAAAAGCATTTATGCCCAGGACAAAGGAAGCCTTCTTTGTCTGCACAGCTGCCCAAACTCTCACCTTTCCACTCAGGCCGCCCTCTTACTTGAAGGGTGTGTGGAACCGGTCCGCGCAGTACACCTCGATGCAAAGCTAACCATAGGTCTGGGCATCATAGCTTCCTGCCAGGTGACCGAAGTTCGCAGGCAGATGGGTCGTGGGACACACGTGGGGAGCCTCCTGCCCAGGCCACAGGCCGCCCAAAGCCACTATCCCAGATCGGGTGCAGCAAAGCAGTCCTGTCTGAGTCCCAGCCTCTAGAGGGAGTAGTGGACCAACACTTGTAGAAAAAGGGGTCCGCACGGGTAACTCATTGGAGGGACACAAAAAATCTTTGCGGACTTTCTGCTGAAGCTTACGAGCTTTCACACCTAAGCCTCTTACAAGGTCAGCTGTTTAGCTAAACATGAGCTCATGAACTAAATTTACACAATAATGAAGAAATCAGCTACAAGGGGAGACAAGCAGCAAAAACAATCAATACCAGAATTAGATTCCCTAGGCCAACCATCAGATGTTGGAATAATCAGGTGCAAGGCAGAAAGTATACATAAAACTTGAACTGAAACAAGGAACAAGGATGTTTTCAAAGACTGGTAGGATCTCTAAAACATTTTTAAAGTACATGTCATTGATAAAGCTAAATACTCAACGGTTGTGTAATACAACAGATTCATCATTGAGCAGAGTGAAATTATGCTGTTTTGAAAACTATGGCAGGTCAGATTTTCTGCCTAAATATATAAGAAGATTTCTCTGATAACTGCACATTATTTCAAAGACTTATTGGCTGTGAAATAAGTTAAGGGTATTTCAAATGGCTTGTTTGCAAAGAAAGGTGAGATGTAGGGAATCACAGAAAGTCGAGGGGAAAATAGGTCAATATATACATTGCCATATGGTGATCTAAGACTTAGGCCAGCCACAATGTAGGGGACCTGACCCTTAGAAACTTACAAGTAAGCTGGAATCTTGAAAAGTTCAAATCTTTATAAGTAAAAAGATTTATTAAAATGAATAACCAAGTGTTTTAATTGACATCAGAATATCAAACAATAAACCTGTGAACATAGAAAACATATAAATAAAGATATGAGCAGAACTTAATACAATAGAAAACGTATAAAATTCAGGTGATGTAGTAAGTCCAAATAATATTCTTTGACAAGATTAAAAGACACACTTTGATTAAGGAAAACCAAAACATAAGTAAAGAATATACAGAAAGAATCAGGACAATGTTATAGCAGAGAGTATATGAAATGCCAGTAAATTTGAAGGTTTGTGTAAAGTGGACCAGTTCCTAGCTCCTAAAATTTACCAAAACTGACACAAGAGGAAATCATTTAAGGTCATCATGTCAGCCCTTGGCATTCTCGGAATGCCCTGGACTCAGAATGCAGCATCTGTAGTCCATGGTAACCTGCGGAGAGGGGGCGGGGCTGAGGGAGTTTGGAACACTGCCCTCACAGAGGGAGTGGTTGTGGCCATCTCTGCTGTGACTGAACAAAGGGCAGGGGAGCAGGGGTCCCAGGGCAGGGCCCTCAGAGCCCGGCAGGCCCAGTGGGGTGTCACAAGCATTTAGGCCCAGGCCAAAGTGCGCCTTCTTTGTCTGCACAGCGGCGCAAACTCTCACCTTTCCACTCAGGCCGCCCTCTTACTTGAAGTGTGTGTGGAAACTGTCCGTGCAGTACACCTCGCTGCACAGCTAACCATAGGTCTGGGCATCGTAGCTTCCTGCCAGGTGACCGAAGTTCGCAGGCAGGTTGGTCCCTGGGACACACGCAGAGAGGCTCCTGCCCCGGCCACAGGCCACCCACTGCCACTGCCACAGATCGTGGGGCACAAAGCAGCCCTGTCTGAGGCCGTGCCTCTAGAGGGAGTAGTGGACCAACACTTGTAGTAAACGGGGTCCTCGCGGGCAACTCATTGGAGGGACACAAATAAATCTTTGCAGAGTTTCTGATGAAACTTACGAGTGTTCACACCTAAGCCTCTTACAAAGTCAGATGTTTAGGTAAACATGAGCCATGATCTAATTTTACACAATAATGAAGAAATCAGCTACAGGGGGAGACAATCAGCAAAAACAATCAATACCAGAATTAGATTCCCTAGGCCATCGATCAGACGTTGGAATAATCAGGTGCAAGGCAGAAAATATACAAAAACTGGAACTGAAACAAGGAACAAGGATATTTTCAAAGACTGGTAGGATCTCTAAAACATTTTTAAAGTACATGTCATTGATAAAGCTAAATACTCAAAGGTTGTGTAATACAACAGATTCATCATTGAGAAGAGTGAAATTATGCTGTTTTGAAAACTATGGCAGGTCAGATTTTCTGCCTAAATATATAAGAAGATTTGTCTGAAAACTACACATTATTTCAAAGACTTATTGGCTGTGAAATAAGTTAAGGTTATTTCAAAAGGCTTGTCTGCAAAGAAAGGTGAGATGTAGGAACTCACAGAAAGTCGAGGGGAAAATAGGTCAATATATACTTTGCTATATTGTGAACTAAGCTTTTGGCCAGCCACAATGTAGAGGACCTGACACTTGGAAACTTACAAGTAAGCTGGAATCTTTAAAAATTCAAATCTTTATAAGTAAAAAGAGTTATTAAAATAAATAACCAAGTGTTTTAATTGACATCAGAAGATCAAAACAATAAACCCTGAGAACATAGAAAAAAGATAAATAAAGATATGAGCAGAACTTAATACCACAGAAAACGTATAAAATTCAGTTGAGGTAGTAAGTCCAAAGAATATTCTTTGACAAGATTTAAAAGACACACTTTGATTAAGGAAAACCAAAACATAAGTAAAGAATATACAGAAAGAATCAGGACAATGTTATAGCAGAGAATATCTGAAATGCCAGTAAATTTGAACATTTGTGTAAAGTGGAGCATTTCCTAGCTCCTAAAATTTACCAAAATTGACACAAGAGGAAATCATTTAAGGTCATCATGTCTGCCCTTGGCATTCTCGGAATGCCCTCGGCTCAGAATGCAGCATCTGTAGTCCATGGTAACCTGCGGAGAGGGGGCGGGGCTGAGGGAGGTTGGAACAATGCCTTCACTGAGGGAGTGGGTGGGGCCATCTCTGCTGTGCCTGAACAAAGGTCAGGGGATAAGGGGGCCAACGCCGGGCCCTCAGAGCCCGGCAGGCCCAGTCGTGTGTCACAAGCATTTAGGCACAGGTCAAAGTGCGCCTTCTTTGTCTGCACAGCTGCCCAAACTCTCACCTTTCCACTCAGGCCGCCCTCTTACTTGAAGTGTGTGTGGAACTGGTCCGTGCAGTACACCTCGCTGCAAAGCTAACCATAGGTCTGGGCATCATAGCTTCCTGCCAGGTGACCGAAGTTCGCAGGCAGATGGGTCGTGGGACACACGTGGGGAGCCTCCTGCCCAGGCCACAGGCCGCCCAAAGCCACTATCCCAGATCGGGGGCAGCAAAGCAGTCCTGTCTGAGTCCCAGCCTCTAGAGGGTGTAGTGGACCAACACATGTAGAAAAAGGGGTCCGCGCGGGTAACTCATTGGAGGGACACAAAAAAATCTTTGCGGACTTTCTGCTGAAGCTTACGAGCGTTCACACCTAAGACTCTTACAAGGTCAGCTGTTTAGCTAAAAATGAGCTCATGATCTAAATTTACACAATAATGAAGAAATCAGCTACAAGGGGAGACAAGCAGCAAAAACAATCAATACCAGAATTAGATTCCCTAGGCCAACCATCAGATGTTGGAATAATCAGGTGCAAGGCAGAAAGTATACACAAAACTGTAACTGAAACAAGGAACAAGGATGTTTTCAAAGACTGGTAGGATCTCTAAAACATTTTTAAAGTACATGTCATTGATAAAGCTAAATAATCAAAGGTGGTGTAATACAACAGATTCATCATTGAGAAGAGTGAAATTATGCTGTTTTGAAAATTATGGCAGGTCTGATTTTATGCCTAAATATATAAGAAGATTTCTCTGAAAAATGCACATTAATTCAAAGACTTATTGGCTGTGAAATAAGTTAAGTTTATTTCAAATGGCTTGTCTGCAAAGAAAGGTGAGATGTAGGAAATCACAGAAAGTCGAGGGGAAAATAGGTCAATATATACTTTGCTATATTGTGAACTAAGCCTTTGGCCAGCCACAATGTAGAGGACCTGAACCTTAGAAACTTACAAGTAAGCTGGAATCTTTAAAAACTCAAATCTTTATAAGTAAAAAGATTTATTAAAATGAATAACCAAGTGTTTTAATTGACATCAGAAGATCAATACAATAAACCCTGAGAACATAGAAAAAAGATAAATAAAGATATGAGCAGAACTTAATACCATAGAAAACGTATAAAATTCAGTTGAGGTAGTAAGTCCAAAGAATATTCTTTGACAAGATTTAAAAGACACACTTTGATTAAGGAAAACCAAAACATAAGTAAAGAATATACAGAAAGAATCAGGACAATGTTATAGCAGAGAGTATATGAAATGCCAGTAAATTTGAACGTTTGTGTAAAGTGGACCAGTTCCTAGCTCCTAAAATTTACCAAAACTGACACAAGAGGAAATCATTTAAGGTCATCATGTCAGCCCTTGGCATTCTCGGAATGCCCTGGACTCAGAATGCAGCATCTTTAGTCCATTCTAACCTGCGGAGAGGGGGCGGGGCTGAGGGAGTTTGGAACACTGTCTTCACTGAGGGAGTGGGTGTGGCCATCTCTGCTGTGACTGAACAAAGGGCAGGGGAGCAGGGGGCCCAGGGCAGGGCCCTCAGAGCCCGGCAGGCCCAGTGGGGTGTCAAAAGCATTTAGGCCCAGGCCAAAGTGCGCCTTCTTTGTCTGCACAGCGGCACAAACTCTCACCTTTCCACTCAGGCCGCCCTCTTATTTGAAGTGTGTGTGGAACCGGTCCGCGCAGTACACCTCGATGCAAAGCTAACCATAGGTCTGGCCATCATAGCTTCCTGCCAGGTGACCGAAGTTCGCAGGCAGATGGGTCGTGGGACACACGTGGGGAGACTCCTGCCCAGGCCACAGGCCGCCCAAAGCCACTATCCCAGATCGGGGGCAGCAAAGCATTCCTGTCTGAGTCCCAGCCTCTAGAGGGAGTAGTGGACCAACACTTGTAGAAAAAGGGGTCCGCGCGGGTAACTCATTGGAGGGACACAAAAAAATCTTTGCGGACTTTCTGCTGAAGCTTACGAGCGTTCACACCTAAGCCTCTTACAAGGTCAGCTGTTTGGATAAACATGAGCTCATGATCTAAATTTACACAATAATGAAGAAATCAGCTACAAGGGGAGACAAGCAGCAAAAACAATCAATACCAGAATTAGATTCCCTAGGCCAACCATCAGATGTTGGAATAATCAGGTGCAAGGCAGAAAGTATACATAAAACTTGAACTGAAACAAGGAACAAGGATGTTTTCAAAGACTGGTAGGATCTCTAAAACATTTTTAAAGTACATGTCATTGATAAAGCTAAATACTCAATGGTTGTGTAATACAACAGATTCAACATTGAGAAGAGTGAAATTATGCTGTTTTGAAAACTATGGCAGGTCAGATTTTCTGCCTAATTATATAAGATGATTTCTCTAAAAAATACACATTATTTCAAAGACTTATTGGCTGTGAAATAAGTTAACGTTATTTCAAATGGCTTGTGTGCAAAGAAAGGTGAGATGTAGGGAATCACAGAAAGTCGAGGGGAAAATAGGTCAATATATACATTGCTATATGGTGAACTAAGACTTAGGCCAGCCACAATGTAGAGGACCTGACCCTTAGAAACTTACAAGTAAGCTGGAATCTTGAAAAGTTCAAATCTTTATAAGTAAAAAGATTTTTTAAAATGAATAACCAAGTGTTTTAATTGACATCAGAAGATCAAAACAATAAACCTGAGAACATAGAAACAATATAAATAAAGATATGAGCAGAACTTAATACAATAGAAAACGTATAAAATTCAGCTGATGTAGTAAGTCCAAATAATATTCTTTGACAAGATTAAAAGACACACTTTGATTAAGGAAAACCAAAACATAAGTAAAGAATATACAGAAAGAATCAGGACAATGTTATAGCAGAGAGTATATGAAAGGCCAGTAAATTTGAAAGTTTGTGTAGAGTGGACCAGTTCCTAGCTCCTAAAATTTACCAAAACTGAAATAAGAGGAAATCATTTAAGGTCATCATGTCAGCCCTTTGCATTCTCGGAATGCCCTGGACTCAGAATGCAGCATCTTTAGTCCATGGTAACCTGCGGAGAGGGGGCTGTTCTGAGGGAGTTTGGAACACTGCCCTCACAGAGGGAGTGGGTGTGGCCATCTCTGCTGTGACTGAACAAAGGGCAGGGGAGCAGGGTGCCCAGTGCAGGGCCCTCAGAGCCCGGCAGGCCCAGTGGGGTGTCACAAGCATTTGGCCCAGGACAAAGTGCGCCTTCTTTGTCTGCACAGCGGCACAAACTCTCACCTTTCCACTCAGGCCACCCTCTTACTTGAAGTGTGTGTGGAACCTGTCCGCGCAGTACACCTCGCTGCACAGCTAACCATAGGTCTGAGCATCGTAGCTTCCTGCCAGGTGACCGAAGTTCGCAGGAAAATGGGTCCCTGGGACACACGCAGAGAGGCTCCTGCCCCGGCCACAGGCCACCCACTGCCACTGCCACAGATCGTGGGGCACAAAACAGCCCTGTCTGAGGCCGTGCCTCTAGAGGGAGTAGTGGACCAACACTTGTAGTCAACGGGGTCCTCGCGGGCAACTCATTGGTGGGACACAAATAAATCTTTGCGGACTTTCTGATGAAACTTACGAGTGTTCACACCTAAGCCTCTTACAAAGTCAGATGTTTAGCTAAACATGAGCTCATGATCTAATTTTACACAATAATGAAGAAATCAGCTACAGGGGGAGACAATCAGCAAAAACAATCAATACCAGAATTAGATTCCCTAGACCATAGATCAGACGTTGGAATAATCAGGTGCAAGGCAGAAAATATACATAAAACTGCAACTGAAACAAGGAACAAGGATGTTTTCAAAGACTGGTAAGATCTCTAAAACATTTTTAAAGTACATGTCATTGATAAAGCTAAATAATCAAAGGTGGTGTAATACAACAGATTCATCATTGAGAAGAGTGAAATTATGCTGTTTTGAAAATTATGGCAGGTCAGATTTTATGCCTAAATATATAAGAAGATTTCTCTGAAAAATGCACATTAATTCAAAGACTTATTGGCTGTGAAATAAGTTAAGTTTATTTCAAATGGCTTTTCTGCAAAGAAAGGTGAGATGTAGGAAATCCAGAAAGTCGAGGGGAAAATAGGTCAATATATACTTTGCTATATTGTGAACTAAGCCTTTGGCCAGCCACAATGTAGAGGACCTGACCCTTAGAAACTTACAAGTAAGCTGGAATCTTTAAAAACTCAAATCTTTATAAGTAAAAAGATTTATTAAAATGAATAACCAAGTGTTTTAATTGACATCAGAAGATCAATACAATAAACCCTGAGAACATAGAAAAAAGATAAATAAAGATATGAGCAGAACTTAATACCATAGAAAACGTATAAAATTCAGTTGAGGTAGTAAGTCCAAAGAATATTCTTTGACAAGATTTAAAATCACACTATGATTAAGGAAAAGCAAAACATAAGTAAAGAATATACAGAAAGAATCAGGACAATGTTATAGCAGAGAGTATATGAAATGCCAGTAAATTTGAACGTTTGTGTAAAGTGGACCAGTTCCTAGCTCCTAAAATTTACCAAAACTGACACAAGAGGAAATCATTTAAGGTCATCATGTCAGCCCTTGGCATTCTCGGAATGCCCTGGACTCAGAATGCAGCATCATTAGTCCATGGTAACCTGCGGAGAGGGGGCGGGGCTCAGGGAGTTTGGAACACTGCTCTCACAGAGGGAGTGGGTGTGGCCAACTCTGCTGTGACTGAACAAAGGGCAGGGGAGCAGGGGGCCCAGGGCAGGGCCCTCAGAACATGGCAGGCCCAGTGGGGTGTCAAAAGCATTTAGGCCCAGGCCAAAGTGAGCCTTCTTTGTCTGCACCGCGGCACAAACTCTCACCTTTCCACTCAGGCCGCCCTCTTACTTGAAGTGTGTGTGGAACCGGTCCGCGCAGTACACCTCGATGCAAAGCTAACCATAGGTCTGGCCATCATAGCTTCCTGCCAGGTGACCGAAGTTCGCAGGCAGATGGGTCGTGGGACACACGTGGGGAGACTCCTGCCCAGGCCACAGGCTGCCCAAAGCCACTATCCCAGATCGGGTGCAGCAAAGCAGTCCTGTCTGAGTCCCAGCCTCTAGAGGGAGTAGTGGACCAACACTTGTAGAAAAAGGGGTCCGCGCGGGTAACTCATTGGAGGGCCACAAAAAAATAATTGCGGACTTTCTTCTGAAGCTTACGAGCGTTCACACCTAAGCCTCTTACAAGGTCAGCTGTTTAGATAAACATGAGCTCATGATCTAAATTTACACAATAATGAAGAAATCAGCTACAAGGGGAGACAAGCAGCAAAAACAATCAATAGCAGAATTAGATTCCCTAGGCCAACCATCAGATGTTGGAATAATCAGGTGCAAGGCAGAAAGTATACACAAAACTGGAACAGAAACAAGGAACAAGGATGTTTTCAAAGACTGGTAGGATCTCTAAAACATTTTTAAAGTACATGTCATTGATAAAGCTAAATACTCAATGGTTGTGTAATACAACAGATTCATCATTGAGCAGAGTGAAATTATGCTGTTTTGAAAACAATGGCAGGTCAGATTTTCTGCCTAATAATATAAGAAGATTTCTCTAAAAAATACACATTATTTCAAAGACTTATGGCTGTGAAATAAGTTAAGTTTATTTCAAATGGCTTGTCTGCAAAGAAAGGTGAGATGTAGGGAATCACAGAAAGCCGAGGGGAAAATACGTCAATATATACATTGCTATATGGTGAACTAAGACTTAGGCCAGCCACAATGTAGAGGACCTGACCCTTAGAAACTTACAAGTAAGCTGGAATCTTGAAAAGTTCAAATCTTTATAAGTAAAAAGATTTTTTTAAAATGAATAACCAAGTGTTTTAATTGACATCAGAAGATCAAAACAATAAACCTGAGAACATAGAAACAATATAAATAAAGATATGAGCAGAACTTAATACAATAGAAAACGTATAAAATTCAGCTGATGTAGTAAGTCCAAATAATATTCTTTGACAAGATTAACAGACACACTTTGATTAAGGAAAACCAAAACATAAGTAAACAATATACAGAAAGAATCAGGACAATGTTATAGCAGAGAATATCTGAAATGCAAGTAAATTTGAACATTTGTGTAAAGTGGACCATTTCCTAGCTCCTAAAGTTTACCAAAATTGACACAAGAGGAAATCATTTAAGGTCATCATGTCTGCCCTTGGCATTCTCGGAACGCCCTGGCCTCAGAATGCAGCATCTGTAGTCCATGGTAAACTGCGGAGAGGGGGCGGGGCTGAGGGAGGTTGGAACACTGTCTTCACTGATGGAGTGGGTGGGGCCATCTCTGCTGTGACTGAACAAAGGGCAGGGGAGAAGGGGGCCCACGGCAGGGCCCTCAGAGCCCGGCAGGCCCAGTCGTGTGTCACAAGCATTTAGGCCCAGGCCAAAGTGCGCCTTCTTTGTCTGCACAGCTGCCCAAACTGTCTCCTTTCCACTCAGGCCGCCCTCTTACTTGAAGTGTGTGTGGAACTGGTCCGCGCTGTACACCTCGATGCAAAGCTAACCATAGGTCTGGGCATCATAGCTTCCTGCCAGGTGACCGAAGTTCGCAGGCTGATGGGTCGTGGGACACACGTGGGGAGCCTCCTGCCCAGGCCACAGGCCGCCCAAAGCCACTATCCCAGATCGGGTGCAGCAAAGCAGTCCTGTCTGAGTCCCAGCCTCTAGAGGGAGTAGTGGACCAACACTTGTAGAAAAAGGGGTCCGCGCGGGTAACTCATTGGAGGGCCACAAAAAATAATTGCGGACTTTCTGCTGAAGCTTACGAGCGTTCACACCTAAGCCTCTTACAAGGTCAGCTGTTTAGCTAAACATGAGCTCATGATCTAAATTTACACAATAATGAAGAAATCAGCTACAAGGGGAGACAAGCAGCAAAAACAATCAATACCAGAATTAGATTCCCTAGGCCAACCATCAGATGTTGGAATAATCAGGTGCAAGGCAGAAAGTATACACAAAACTGGAACAGAAACAAGGAAAAAGGATGTTTTCAAAGACTGGTAAGATCTCTAAAACATTTTTAAAGTACATGTCATTGATAAAGCTAAATACTCAATGGTTGTGTAATACAACAGATTCATCATTGAGAAGAGTGAAATTATGCTGTTTTGAAAACTATGGCAGGTCAGATTTTCTGCCTAATTATATAAGAAGATTTCTCTAAAAAATACACATTATTTCAAAGACTTATTGGCTGTGAAATAAGTTAAGGTTATTTCAAATGGCTTGTCTGCAAAGAAAGGTGAGATGTAGGGAATCACAGAAAGCCGAGGGGAAAATAGGTCAATATATACATTGCTATATGGTGAACTAAGACTTAGGCCAGCCACAATGTAGAGGACCTGACCCTTAGAAACTTACAAGTAAGCTGGAATCTTGAAAAGTTCAAATCTTTATAAGTAAAAATATTTTTTAAAATGAATAACCAAGTGTTTTAATTGACATCAGAAGATCAAAACAATAATACCTGAGAACATAGAAAAAATATAAATAAAGATATGAGCAGAACTTAATACAATAGAAAACGTATAAAATTCAGGTGATGTAGTAAGTCCAAAGAATATTCTTTGACAAGATTAAAAGACACACTTTGATTAAGGAAAACCAAAACATAAGTAAAGAATATACAGAAAGAATCAGGAGAATGTTATAGCAGAGAGTATATGAAATGCCAGTAAATTTGAAGGTTTGTGTAAAGTGGACCAGTTCCTAGCTCCTAAAATTTACCAAAACTGACACAAGAGGAAATCATTTAAGGTCATCATGTCAGCCCTTGGCATTCTCGGAATGCCCTGGACTCAGAATGCAGCATCTTTAGTCCATGGTAACCTGCGGAGAGGGGGCGGGGCTGAGGGAGTTTGGAACACTGCCCTCACAGAGGGAGTGGGTGTGGCCATCTCTGCTGTGACTGAAGAAAGGGCAGGGGAGCAGGGGGCCCAGGGCCGGGCCCTCAGAGCCCGGCAGGCCCAGGGGGGTGTCACAAGCATTTAGGCCCAGGACAAAGGGCGCCTTCTTTGTCTGCACAGCGGCACAAACTCTCACCTTTCCACTCAGGCCGCCCTCTTACTTGAAGTGTGTGTGGAACCTGTCCGCGCAGTACACCTCGCTGCACAGCTAACCATAGGTCTGAGCATCGTAGCTTCCTGCCCGGTGACCGAAGTTCGCAGGCAGATGGGTCCCTGGGACACACGCAGAGAGGCTCCTGCCCCGGCCACAGGCCACCCACTGCCACTGCCCCAGATCGTGGGGAACAAAGCAGCCCTGTCTGAGGCCGTGCCTCTAGAGGGAGTAGTGGACCAACACTTGTAGTCAACGGGGTCCTCGCGGGCAACTCATTGGAGGGACACAAATAAATCTTTGCGGACTTTCTGATGAAACTTACGAGTGTTCACACCTAAGCCTCTTACAAAGTCAGATGTTTAGCTAAACATGAGCTCATGATCTAATTTTACACAATAATGAAGAAATCAGCTACAGGGGGAGACAATCAGCAAAAACAATCAATACCAGAATTAGATTCCCTAGACCATCGATCAGACGTTGGAATAATCAGGTGCAAGGCAGAAAATATACATAAAACTGCAACTGAAACAAGGAACAAGGATGTTTTCAAAGACTGGTAGGATCTCTAAAACATTTTTAAAGTACATGTCATTGATAAAGCTAAATACTCAAAGGTTGTGTAATACAACAGATTCATCATTGAGAAGAGTGAAATTATGCTGTTTTGAAAACTATGGCAGGTCAGATTTTCTGCCTAAATATATAAGAAGATTTCTCTGAAAAATGCACATTATTTCAAAGACTTATTGGCTGTGAAATAAGTTAAGGTTATTTCAAATGGCTTGTCTGCAAAGAAAGGTGAGATGTAGGAAATCACAGAAAGTCGAGGGGAAAATAGGTCAATATATACTTTGCTATATTGTGAACTAAGCCTTTGGCCAGCCACAATGTAGAGGACCTGACCCTTAGAAACTTACAAGTAAGCTGGAATCTTTAAAAATTCAAATCTTTATAAGTAAAAAGATTTATTAAAATGAAATAACCAAGTGTTTTAATTGACATCAGAAGATCAAAACAATAAACTCTGTGAACATAGAAAAAAGATAAATAAAGATATGAGCAGAACTTAATACCACAGAAAACGTATAAAATTCAGTTGAGGTAGTAAGTCCAAAGAATATTCTTTGACAAGATTTAAAAGACACACTTTGATTAAGGAAAACCAAAACATAAGTAAAGAATATACAGAAAGAATCAGGAGAATGTTATAGCAGAGAATATCTGAAATGCCAGTAAATTTGAACATTTCTGTAAAGTGGAACATATCCTAGCTCCTAAAGTTTACCAAAATTGACACAAGAGGAAATCATTTAAGGTCATCATGTCTGCCCGTGGCATTCTCGGAACGCCCTGGCCTCAGAATGCAGCATCTGTTGTGCATGGTAACCTGGGGAGTGGTGGCGGGGCTGAGGGAGGTTGGAACACTGCCTTCACTGAGGGAGTGAGTGGGGCCATCTCTGCTGTGACTGAATAAAGGGCAGGGGAGAAGGAGACCAACGGCAGGGCCCTCAGATCCCGGCAGGCCCAGTCGTGTGTCACAAGCATTTATGCACAGGTCAAAGTGCACCTTCTTTGTCTGCACAGCTGCCCAAACTCTCACCTTTCCACTCAGGCCGCCCTCTTACTTGAAGTGTGTGTGGAACCGGTCCGCGCAGTACACCTCGCTGCAAAGCTAACCATAGGTCTGGGCATCATAGCTTCCTGCCAGGTGACCGAAGTTCGCAGGCAGATGGGTCGTGGGACACACGTGGTGAGCCTCCAGCCCAGGCCACAGGCCGCCCAAAGCCACTATCCCAGATCAGGGGCAGCCAAGCAGTCCTGTCTGAGTCCCAGCCTCTAGAGGGTGTAGTGGACCAACACTTGTAGAAAAAGCGGTCCGCGCGGGTAACTCATTGGAGGGACACAAAAAAATCTTTGCGGACTTTCTGCTGAAGCTTACGAGCGTTCACACCTAAGACTCTTACAAGGTCAGCTGTTTAGCTAAACATGAGCTCATGATCTAAATTTACACAATAATGAAGAAATCAGCTACAAGGGGAGACAAGCAGCAAAAACAATCAATA
Organism: Mesoplodon bidens; assembly: GCF_964165515.1. NCBI lineage: Eukaryota > Metazoa > Chordata > Mammalia > Artiodactyla > Ziphiidae > Mesoplodon > Mesoplodon bidens. The sequence continues at coordinate 10,868,886 of NC_138180.1, forward strand.
CTAGAATTAGATTCCCTAGGCCAACCATCAGATGTTGGAATGATCAGGTGCAAGGCAGAAAGTCCACATAAAACTGGAACTGAAACAGGAAACAGGGAGGTTTTCAAAGACTGGTAGGATCTCTAAAACATTTATAAGTACATGTCATTGATAAAGCTAAATACTCAATGGTTGTGTAATACAACAGATTCAACATTGAGAAGAGTGGAATTATGCTGTTTTGAAAACTATGGCAGGTCAGATTTTCTGTCTAATTATATAAAAAGATTTCTCTAAAAAATACACATTATTTCCAAGACTTATTGGCTGTGAAATAAGTTAAGATTATTTCAAATGGCTTGTCTGCAAAGAAAGGTGAGATGTAGGGAATCACAGAAAGTCGAGGTGAAAATAGGTCAATATATACATTGCTATATGGTGAACTAAGACTTAGGCCAGCCACAATGTAGAGGACCTGACCCTTAGAATCTTACAAGTAAGCTTGAATCTTGAATAGTTCAAATCTTTATAAGTTAAAAGATTTATTAAAATGAATAACCAAGTGTTTTAATTGACATCAGAATATCAAAACAATAAACCTGAGAACATAGAAAAAATATAAATAAAGATATGAGCAGAACTTAATACAATGGAAAACGTATAAAATTCAGGTGATGTAGTAAGTCCAAAGAATATTCTTTGACAAGATTAAAAGACACACTTTGAATAAGGAAAACCAAAACATAAGTAAAGAATATACAGAAAGAATAAGGACAATGTTATAGCAGAGAGTATATGAAATGCCAGTAAATTTGAAAGATTGTGTAAAGTGGACCAGTTCCTAGCTTCTAAAATTTACCAAGACTGACACAAGAGGAAATCATTTAAGGTCATCATGTCAGCCCTTGGCATTCTCGGAATGCCCTGGACTCAGAATGCAGCATCATTAGTCCATGGTAACCTGCGGAGAAGGGGCGGGGCTGAGGGAGTGTGGAACACTGCCCACACAGAGGGATTGGGTGTGGCCATCTCTGCTGTGACTGAACAAAGGGCAGGGGAGCAGGGGGCCCAGGGCAGGGCCCTCAGAGCCCGGCAGGACCAGTGGGGTGTCACAAGAATTTAGGCCCAGGACAAAAGGCACCATCTTTGTCTGCACAGCTGCCCAAACCCTCACCTTTCCACTCAGGCAGCCCTCTTACTTGAAGTGTGTGTGGAACCTCTCCGCGCAGTTCACCTCCCTGCACAGCTAACCATAGGTCTTGGCATCGTAGCTTCCTGATATGTGACCGAAGTTCGCTGGGAGATGGGTCCCTGGGACACACGCAGAGAGGCTCATGCCCCGGCCACAGGCCACCCACTGCCACTGCCACAGATCGCGGGGCACAAAGCAGCCCTGTCTGAGGCCGTGCCTCTAGAGGGAGTAGTGGACCAACACTTGTAGTAAACGGGGTCCTCGCGGGCAACTCATGGGAGGGACACAAATAAATCTTTGCGGACTTTCTGATGAAACTTACGAGTGATCACACCTAAGCCTCTTACAAAGTCAGATGTTTAGCTAAACATGAGCTCATGATCTAATTTTACACAATAATGAAGAAATCAGCTAAAGGGTGAGACAATCAGCAAAAACAAACAATATCAGAATTAGATTCCCTATGCCATCGATCAGACGTTGGAATAATCAGGTGCAAGGCAGAAAATATATATAAAACTGAAACTGAAACAAGGAACAAGGATGTTTTCAAAGACTGGTAGGATCTCTAAAACATTTTTAAAGTACATGTCACTGATAAATCTAAATACTCATAGGTTGTGTAATACAACAGATTCATCACTGAGAAGAGTGAAATTATGCTGTTTTGAAAACTATGGCAGGTCAGATTTTCTGCCTAAATATATAAGAAGATTTCTCTGAAAAATGCACATTATTTCAAAGACTTATTGGCTGTGAAATAAGTTAAGTTTATTTCAAATGGCTTGTCTGCAAAGAAAGGTGAGATGTAGGAAATCACAGAAAGTCGAGGGGAAAATAGGTCAATATATACATTGCTATATTGTGAACTAAGCCTTTGGCCAGCCACAATGTAGAGGACCTGACCCTTAGAAACTTACAAGTAAGCTGGAATCTTTAAAAACTCAAATCTTTATAAGTAAAAAGATTTATTAAAATGAATAACCAAGTGTTTTAATTGACATCAGAAGATCAAAACAATAAACCCTGAGAACATAGAAAAAAGATAAATAAAGATATGAGCAGAACTTAATACCATAGAAAACGTATAAAATTCAGTAGAGGTAGTAAGTCCAAAGAATATTCTTTGACAAGATTTAAAAGACACACTTTGATTAAGGAAAACCAAAACATAAGTAAAGAATATACAGAAAGAATCAGGAGAATGTTATAGCAGAGAGTATATGAAATGCCAGTAAATTTGAAGGTTTGTGTAAAGTGGACCAGTTCCTAGCTCCTAAAATTTACCAAAACTGACACAAGAGGAAATCATTTAAGGTCATCATGTCAGCCCCTGGCATCCTCGGGATGCCCTGGATTCAGAATGCAGCATCTTTAGTCCATGGTAACCTGCGGAGAGGGGGCGGGGCTGAGGGAGTTTGGAACACTGCCCTCACAGAGGGAGTGGGTGTGGCCATCTCTGCTGTGACTGAACAAAGGGCAGGGGAGCAGGGGGCCCAGGGCAGGGCCCTCAGAGCCCGGGAGGCCCAGTGGGGTGTCACAAGCATTTAGGCCCAGGCCAAAGTGCGCCTTCTTTGTCTGCAGAGCGGCACAAACTCTCACCTTTCCACTCAGGCCGCCCTCTTACTTGAAGTGTGTGTGGAACCAGTCCGCGCAGTACACCTCGATGCAAAGCTAACCATAGGTCTGGCCATCATAGCTTCCTGCCAGGTGACCGAAGTTCGCAGGCAGATGGGTCGTGGGACACACGTGGGGAGACTCCTGCCCAGGCCACAGGCCGCCCAAAGCCACTATCCCAGATCGGGGGCAGCAAAGCATTCCTGTCTGAGTCCCAGCCTCTAGAGGGAGTAGTGGACCAACACTTGTAGAAAAAGGGGTCTGCGCGGGTAACTCATTGGAGGGACACAAAAAAATCTTTGCGGACTTTCTGCTGAAGCTTACGAGCGTTCACACCTAAGCCTCTTACAAGGTCAGCTGTTTAGATAAACATGAGCTCATGATCTAAATTTACACAATAATGAAGAAATCAGCTACAAGGGGAGACAAGCAGCAAGAACAATCAATACCAGAATTAGATTCCCTAGGCCAACCATCAGATGTTGGAATAATCAGGTGCAAGGCAGAAAGTATACATAAAACTTGAACTGAAACAAGGAACAAGGACGTTTTCAAAGACTGGTAGGATCTCTAAAACATTTTTAAAGTACATGTCATTGATAAAGCTAAATACTCAATGGTTGTGTAATACAACAGATTCAACATTGAGAAGAGTGAAATTATGCTGTTTTGAAAACTATGGCAGGTCAGATTTTCTGCCTAATTATATAAGAAGATTTCTCTAAAAAATACACATTATTTCAAAGACTTATTGGCTGTGAAATAAGTTAAGGTTATTTCAAATGGCTTGTGTGCAAAGAAAGGTGAGATGTAGGGAATCACAGAAAGTCGAGTGGAAAATAGGTCAATATATACATTGCTATATGGTGAACTAAGACTTAGGCCAGCCACAATGTAGAGGACCTGACCCTTAGAAACTTACAAGTAAGCTGGAATCTTGAAAAGTTCAAATCTTTATAAGTAAAAAGATTTTTTAAAATGAATAACCAAGTGTTTTAATTGACATCAGAAGATCAAAACAATAAACCTGAGAACATAGAAACAATATAAATAAAGATATGAGCAGAACTTAATACAATAGAAAACGTATAAAATTCAGCTGATGTAGTAAGTCCAAATAATATTCTTTGACAAGATTAAAAGACACACTTTGATTAAGGATAACCAAAACATATGTAAAGAATATACAGAAAGAATCAGGACAATGTTATAGCAGAGAGTATATGAAATGCCAGTAAATTTGAAAGTTTGTGTAAAGTGGACCAGTTCCTAGCTCCTAAAATTTACCAAAACTGACACAAGAGGAAATCATTTAAGGTCATCATTTCAGCCCTTGGCATTCTCGGAATGCCCTGGACTCAGAATGCAGCATCTTTAGTCCATGGTAACCTGCGGAGAGGGGGCGGGGCTGAGGGAGTTTGGAACACTGCCCTCACAGAGGGAGTGGGTGTGGCCATCTCTGCTGTGACTGAACAAAGGGCAGGGGAGCAGGGGTCCCAGGGCAGGGCCCTCAGAGCCCGGCAGGCCCAGTGGGGTGTCACAAGCATTTGGCCAAGGACAAAGGGCGCCTTCTTTGTCTGCACAGCGGCACAAACTCTCACCTTTCCACTCAGGCCGCCCTCTTACTTGAAGTGTGTGTGGAACCTGTCCGCGCAGTACACCTCGCTGCACAGCTAACCATAGGTCTGAGCATCGTAGCTTCCTGCCAGGTGACCGAAGTTCGCAGGCAGATGGGTCCCTGGGACACACGCAGAGAGGCTCCTGCCCCGGCCACAGGCCACCCACTGCCACTGCCACAGATCGTGGGGCACAAAACAGCCCTGTCTGAGGCCGTGCCTCTAGAGGGAGTAGTGGACCAACACTTGTAGTCAACGGGGTCCTCGCGGGTAACTCATTGGAGGGACACAAATAAATCTTTGCGGACTTTCTGATGAAACTTACGAGTGTTCACACCTAAGCCTCTTACAAAGTCAGATGTTTAGCTAAACATGAGCTCATGATCTAATTTTACACAATAATGAAGAAATCAGCTACAGGGGGAGACAATCAGCAAAAACAATCAATACCAGGATTAGATTCCCTAGACCATCGATCAGACGTTGGAATAATCAGGTGCAAGGCAGAAAATATACATAAAACTGGAACTGAAACAAGGAACAAGGATGTTTTCAAAGACTGGTAGGATCTCTAAAACATTTTTAATGTACATGTCATTGATAAAGCTAAATACTCAAAGGTTGTGTAATACAACAGATTCATCATTGAGAAGAGTGAAATTATGCTGTTTTGAAAACTATGGCAGGTCAGATTTTCTGCCTAAATATATAAGAAGATTTCTCTGATAACTGCACATTATTTCAAAGACTTATTGGTTGTGAAATAAGTTAAGGTTATTTCAAATGGCTTGTCTGCAAAGAAAGGTGAGATGTAGGAAATCACAGAAAGTCGATGGGAAAATAGGTCAATATATACTTTGCTATATTTTGAACTAAGCCTTTGGCCAGCCACAATGTAGAGGACCTGACCCTTAGAAACTTACAAGTAAGCTGGAATCTTTAAAAATTCAAATCTTTATAAGTAAAAAGATTTATTAAAATGAATAACCAAGTGTTTTAATTGACATCAGAAGATCAAAACAATAAACCCTGAGAACATAGAAAAAAGATAAATTAAGATATGAGCAGAACTTAATACCACAGAAAACGTATAAAATTCAGTTGAGGTAGTAAGTCCAAAGAATATTCTTTGACAAGATTTAAAAGACAAACTTTGATTAAGGAAAACCAAAATATAAGTCAAGAATAAACAGAAAGAATCAGGACAATGTTATAGCAGAGAATATATGAAATGCCAGTAAATTTGAACATTTGTGTAAAGTGGACCATTTCCTAGCTCCTAAACTTTACCAAAATTGACACAAGAGGAAATCATTTAAGGTCATCATGTCAGCCCTTGGTATTCTCGGAATGCCCTGGCCTCAGAATGCAGCATCTGTAGTCCATGGTAACCTGCGGAGAGTGGGCGGGGCTGAGGGAGGCTGGAACACTGCCCTCACTGAGGGAGTGGGTGCGGCCATCTCTGCTGTGACTGAACAAAGGGCAGGGGAGCAGGGGGCCCAGGGCAGGGCCCTCAGAGCTGGCAGGCCCAGTGGGGTGTCACAAGCATTTAGGCCCAGGCCAAAGGGCGCCTTCTTTGTCTGAACAGCTGCCCAAACTCTCACCTTTCCACTCAGGCCGCCCTCTTACTTGAAGTGTGTGTGGAACAGGTCCGTGCAGTACACCTCGATGCAAAGCTAACCATAGGTCTGGGCATCATAGCTTCCTGCCAGGTGACCGATGTTCGCAGGCAGATGGCTCGTGGGACACACGTGGGGAGACTCCTGCCCAGGCCACAGGCCGCCCAAATCCACTATCCCAGATCGGGGGCGGCAAAGCAGTCCTGTCTGAGTCCCAGCCTCTAGAGGGCGTAGTGGACCAACACTTGTAGAAAAAGGGGTCCGCGCGGGTAACTCATTGGAGGGCCACAAAAAAATCTTTGCGGACTTTCTTCTGAAGCTTACGAGCCTTCACACCTAAGCCTCTTACAAGGTCAGCTGTTCAGATAAACATGAGCTCATGATCTAAATTTACACAATAATGAAAAAATCAGCTACAAGGGGAGACAAGCAGCAAAAACAATCAATACCAGAATTAGATTCCCTAGGCCATCGATCAGACGTTGGAATAATCAGGTGCAAGGCAGAAAATATACATAAAACTGGAACTGAAACAAGGAACAAGGATGTTTTCAAAGACTGGTAGGATCTCTAAAACATTTTTAAAGTACATGTCACTGATAAAGCTAAATACTCAAAGGTTGTGTAATACAACAGATTCATCATTGAGAAGAGTGATATTATGCTGTTTTGAAAACTATGGCAGGTAAGATTTTCTGCCTAAATATATAATAAGATTTCTCAGAAAAATGCACATTATTTCAAAGACTTATTGGCTGTGAAATAAGTTAAGGTTATTTCAAATGGCTTGTCTGCAAAGAAAGGTGAGATGTAGGAAATCACAGAAAGTCGAGGGGAAAATAAGTCAATATATACTTTGCTATATTTTGAACTAAGCCTTTGGCCAGCCACAATGTAGAGGACCTGACCCTTAGAAACTTACAAGTAAGCTGGAATCTTTAAAAATTCAAATCTTTATAAGTAAAAAGATTTATTAAAATGAATAACCAAGTGGTTTTATTGACATCAGAAGATCAAAACAATAAACCCTGAGAACATAGAAAAAAGATAAATAAAGATATGAGCAGAACTTAATACCACAGAAAACGTATAAAATTCAGTTGAGGTAGTAAGTCCAAAGAATATTCTTTGACAAGATTTAAAAGACACACTTTGATTAAGGAAAACCAAAACATAAGTAAAGAATATACAGAAAGAATCAGGACAATGTTATAGCAGAGAATATCTGAAATTCCAGTAAATTTGAACATTTGTGTAAAGTGGACCATTTCCTAGCTCCTAAAGTTTACCAAAATTGACACAAGAGGAAATCATTTAAGGTCATCATGTCTGCCCTTGGCATTCTCGGAATGACCTGGCCTCAGAATGCAGCATCTGTAGTCCATGGTAAACTGCGGAGAGGGGGCGGGGCTGAGGGAGGTTGGAACACTGTCTTCACTGAGGGAGTGGGTGGGGCCATCTCTGCTGTGACTGAACAAAGGGCAGGGGAGACGGGGGCCCACGGCAGGGCCCTCAGAGCCCGGCAGGCCCAGTCGTGTGTCACAAGCATATGGGCCCAGGCCAAAGTGCGCCTTCTTTGTCTGCACAGGTGCCCAAACTGTCACCTTTCCACTCAGGCCGCCCTCTTACTTGAAGTGTGTGTGGAACTGGTCCGCGCAGTACACCTCGATGCAAAGCTAACCATAGGTCTGGGCATCATAGCTTCCTGCCAGGTGACCGAAGTTCGCAGGCAGATGGGTCGTGGGACACACGTGGGGAGCCTCCTGCCCAGGCCACAGGCCGCCCAAAGCCACTATCCCAGATCGGGTGCAGCAAAGCAGTCCTGTCTGAGTCCCAGCCTCTAGAGGGAGTAGTGGACCAACACTTGTAGAAAAAGGGGTCTGCGCGGGTAACTCATTGGAGGGACACAAAAAAATCTTTGCGGACTTTCTGCTGAAGCTTACGAGCGTTCACACCTAAGCCTCTTACAAGGTCAGCTGTTTAGATAAACATGAGCTCATGATCTAAATTTACACAATAATGAAGAAATCAGCTACAAGGGGAGACAAGCAGCAAAAACAATCAATACCAGAATTAGATTCCCTAGGCCAACCATCAGATGTTGGAATAATCAGGTGCAAGGCAGAAAGTATACATAAAACTTGAACTGAAACAAGGAACAAGGATATTTTCAAAGACTGGTAGGATCTCTAAAACATTTTTAAAGTACATGTCATTGATAAAGCTAAATACTCAATGGTTGTGTAATACAACAGATTCATCATTGAGCAGAGTGAAATTATGCTGTTTTGAAAACTATGGCAGGTCAGATTTTCTGCCTAATAATATAAGAAGATTTCTCTAAAAAATACACATTATTTCAAAGACTTATGGCTGTGAAATAAGTTAAGTTTATTTCAAATGGCTTGTCTGCAAAGAAAGGTGAGATGTAGGGAATCACAGAAAGCCGAGGGGAAAATACGTCAATATATACATTGCTATATGGTGAACTAAGACTTAGGCCAGCCACAATGTAGAGGACCTGACCCTTAGAAACTTACAAGTAAGCTGGAATCTTGAAAAGTTCAAATCTTTATAAGTAAAAAGATTTTTTAAAATGAATAACCAAGTGTTTTAATTGACATCAGAAGATCAAAACAATAAACCTGAGAACATAGAAACAATATAAATAAAGATATGAGCAGAACTTAATACAATAGAAAACGTATAAAATTCAGCTGATGTAGTAAGTCCAAATAATATTCTTTGACAAGATTAAAAGACACACTTTGATTAAGGAAAACCAAATCATAAGTAAACAATATACAGAAAGAATCAGGACAATGTTATAGCAGAGAATATCTGAAATGCAAGTAAATTTGAACATTTGTGTAAAGTGGACCATTTCCTAGCTCCTAAAGTTTACCAAAATTGACACAAGAGGAAATCATTTAAGGTCATCATGTCTGCCCTTGGCATTCTCAGAACGCCCTGGCCTCAGAATGCAGCATCTGTAGTCCATGGTAAACTGCGGAGAGGGGGCGGGGCTGAGGGAGTTTGGAACACTACCCTCACAGAGGGAGTGGGTGTGTCCATCTCTGCTGTGACTGAACAAAGGGCAGGGGAGCAGGGGTCCCAGGGCAGGGCCCTCAGAGCCCGGCAGGCCCTGTGGGGTGTCACAAGCATTTAGGCCCAGGCCAAAGTGCGCCTTCTTTGTCTGCACAGCTGCCCAAACTGTCTCCTTTCCACTCAGGCCGCCCTCTTACTTGAAGTGTGTGTGGAACTGGTCCGCGCTGTACACCTCGATGCAAAGCTAACCATAGGTCTGGGCATCATAGCTTCCTGCCAGGTGACCGAAGTTCGCAGGTTGATGGGTCGTGGGACACACGTGGGGAGCCTCCTGCCCAGGCCACAGGCCGCCCAAAGCCACTATCCCAGATCGGGTGCAGCAAAGCAGTCCTGTCTGAGTCCCAGCCTCTAGAGGGAGTAGTGGACCAACACTTGTAGAAAAAGGGGTCCGCGCGGGTAACTCATTGGAGGGACACAAAAAATAATTGCGGACTTTCTGCTGAAGCTTACGAGCGTTCACACCTAAGCCTCTTACAAGGTCAGCTGTTTAGATAAACATGAGCTCATGATCTAAATTTACACAATAATGAAGAAATCAGCTACAAGGGGAGACAAGCAGCAAAAACAATCAATACCAGAATTAGATTCCCTAGGCCAACCATCAGATGTTGGAATAATCAGGTGCAAAGCAGAAAGTATACACAAAACTGGAACAGAAACAAGGAAAAAGGATGTTTTCAAAGACTGGTAAGATCTCTAAAACATTTTTAAAGTACATGTCATTGATAAAGCTAAATACTCAATGGTTGTGTAATACAACAGATTCATCATTGAGAAGAGTGAAATTATGCTGTTTTGAAAACTATGGCAGGTCAGATTTTCTGCCTAATTATATAAGAAGATTTCTCTAAAAAATACACATTATTTCAAAGACTTATTGGCTGTGAAATAAGTTAAGGTTATTTCAAATGGCTTGTCTGCAAAGAAAGGTGAGATGTAGGGAATCACAGAAAGCCGAGGGGAAAATAGGACAATATATACATTGCTATATGGTGAACTAAGACTTAGGCCAGCCACAATGTAGAGGACCTGACCCTTAGAAACTTACAAGTAAGCTGGAATCTTGAAAAGTTCAAATCTTTATAAGTAAAAAGATTTTTTAAAATGAATAACCAAGTGTTTTAATTGACATCAGAAGATCAAAACAATAATACCTGAGAACATAGAAAAAATATAAATAAAGATATGAGCAGAACTTAATACAATAGAAAACGTATAAAATTCAGGTGATGTAGTAAGTCCAAAGAATATTCTTTGACAAGATTAAAAGACACACTTTGATTAAGGAAAACCAAAACATAAGTAAAGAATATACAGAAAGAATCAGGAGAATGTTATAGCAGAGAGTATATGAAATGCCAGTAAATTTGAAGGTTTGTGTAAAGTGGACCAGTTCCTAGCTCCTAAAATTTACCAAAACTGACACAAGAGGAAATCATTTAAGGTCATCATGTCAGCCCTTGGCATTCTCGGAATGCCCTGGACTCAGAATGCAGCATCTTTAGTCCATGGTAACCTGCGGAGAGGGGGCGGGGCTGAGGGAGTTTGGAACACTGCCCTCACAGAGGGAGTGGGTGTGGCCATCTCTGCTGTGACTGAAGAAAGGGCAGGGGAGCAGGGGGCCCAGGGCCGGGCCCTCAGAGCCCGGCAGGCCCAGGGGGGTGTCACAAGCATTTAGGCCCAGGACAAAGGGCGCCTTCTTTGTCTGCACAGCGGCACAAACTCTCACCTTTCCACTCAGGCCGCCCTCTTACTTGAAGTGTGTGTGGAACCTGTCCGCGCAGTACACCTCGCTGCACAGCTAACCATAGGTCTGAGCATCGTAGCTTCCTGCCCGGTGACCGAAGTACGCAGGCAGATGGGTCCCTGGGACACACGCAGAGAGGCTCCTGCCCCGGCCACAGGCCACCCACTGCCACTGCCCCAGATCGTGGGGAACAAAGCAGCCCTGTCTGAGGACGTGCCTCTAGAGGGAGTAGTGGACCAACACTTGTAGTCAACGGGGTCCTCGCGGGCAACTCATTGGAGGGACACAAATAAATCTTTGCGGACTTTCTGATGAAACTTACGAGTGTTCACACCTAAGCCTCTTACAAAGTCAGATGTTTAGCTAAACATGAGCTCATGATCTAATTTTACACAATAATGAAGAAATCAGCTACAGGGGGAGACAATCAGCAAAAACAATCAATACCAGAATTAGATTCCCTAGACCATCGATCAGACGTTGGAATAATCAGGTGCAAGGCAGAAAATATACATAAAACTGCAACTGAAACAAGGAACAAGGATGTTTTCAAAGACTGGTAGGATCTCTAAAACATTTTTAATGTACATGTCATTGATAAAGCTAAATACTCAAAGGTTGTGTAATACAACAGATTCATCATTGAGAAGAGTGAAATTATGCTGTTTTGAAAACTATGGCAGGTCAGATTTTCTGCCTAAATATATAAGAAGATTTCTCTGAAAAATGCACATTATTTCAAAGACTTATTGGCTGTGAAATAAGTTAAGGTTATTTCAAATGGCTTGTCTGCAAAGAAAGGTGAGATGTAGGAAATCACAGAAAGTCGATGGGAAAATAGGTCAATATATACTTTGCTATATTGTGAACTAAGCCTTTGGCCAGCCACAATGTAGAGGACCTGACCCTTAGAAACTTACAAGTAAGCTGGAATCTTTAAAAATTCAAATCTTTATAAGTAAAAAGATTTATTAAAATGAAATAACCAAGTGTTTTAATTGACATCAGAAGATCAAAACAATAAACTCTGTGAACATAGAAAAAAGATAAATAAAGATATGAGCAGAACTTAATACCACAGAAAACGTATAAAATTCAGTTGAGGTAGTAAGTCCAAAGAATATTCTTTGAAAAGATTTAAAAGACACACTTTGATTAAGGAAAACCAAAACATAAGTAAAGAATATACAGAAAGAATCAGGAGAATGTTATAGCAGAGAATATCTGAAATGCCAGTAAATTTGAACATTTCTGTAAAGTGGAACATATCCTAGCTCCTAAAGTTTACCAAAATTGACACAAGAGGAAATCATTTAAGGTCATCATGTCTGCCCGTGGCATTCTCGGAACGCCCTGGCCTCAGAATGCAGCATCTGTTGTGCATGGTAACCTGGGGAGTGGTGGCTGGGCTGAGGGAGGTTGGAACACTGCCTTCACTGAGGGAGTGAGTGGGGCCATCTCTGCTGTGACTGAATAAAGGGCAGGGGAGAAGGAGACCAACGGCAGGGCCCTCAGATCCCGGCAGGCCCAGTCGTGTGTCACAAGCATTTATGCACAGGTCAAAGTGCACCTTCTTTGTCTGCACAGCTGCCCAAACTCTCACCTTTCCACTCAGGCCGCCCTCTTACTTGAAGTGTGTGTGGAACCGGTCCGCGCAGTACACCTCGCTGCAAAGCTAACCATAGGTCTGGGCATCATAGCTTCCTGCCAGGTGACCGAAGTTCGCAGGCAGATGGGTCGTGGGACACACGTGGTGAGCCTCCAGCCCAGGCCACAGGCCGCCCAAAGCCACTATCCCAGATCAGGGGCAGCCAAGCAGTCCTGTCTGAGTCCCAGCCTCTAGAGGGTGTAGTGGACCAACACTTGTAGAAAAAGCGGTCCGCGCGGGTAACTCATTGGAGGGACACAAAAAAATCTTTGCAGACTTTCTGCTGAAGCTTACGAGCGTTCACACCTAAGACTCTTACAAGGTCAGCTGTTTAGCTAAACATGAGCTCATGATCTAAATTTACACAATAATGAAGAAATCAGCTACAAGGGGAGACAAGCAGCAAAAACAATCAATACTAGAATTAGATTCCCTAGGCCAACCATCAGATGTTGGAATGATCAGGTGCAAGGCAGAAAGTCCACATAAAACTGGAACTGAAACAGGAAACAGGGAGGTTTTCAAAGACTGGTAGGATCTCTAAAACATTTATAAGTACATGTCATTGATAAAGCTAAATACTCAATGGTTGTGTAATACAACAGATTCAACATTGAGAAGAGTGGAATTATGCTGTTTTGAAAACTATGGCAGGTCAGATTTTCTGTCTAATTATATAAAAAGATTTCTCTAAAAAATACACATTATTTCCAAGACTTATTGGCTGTGAAATAAGTTAAGATTATTTCAAATGGCTTGTCTGCAAAGAAAGGTGAGATGTAGGGAATCACAGAAAGTCGAGGTGAAAATAGGTCAATATATACATTGCTATATGGTGAACTAAGACTTAGGCCAGCCACAATGTAGAGGACCTGACCCTTAGAATCTTACAAGTAAGCTTGAATCTTGAATAGTTCAAATCTTTATAAGTTAAAAGATTTATTAAAATGAATAACCAAGTGTTTTAATTGACATCAGAATATCAAAACAATAAACCTGAGAACATAGAAAAAATATAAAGATATGAGCAGAACTTAATACAATGGAAAACGTATAAAATTCAGGTGATGTAGTAAGTCCAAAGAATATTCTTTGACAAGATTAAAAGACACACTTTGAATAAGGAAAACCAAAACATAAGTAAAGAATATACAGAAAGAATAAGGACAATGTTATAGCAGAGAGTATATGAAATGCCAGTAAATTTGAAAGATTGTGTAAAGTGGACCAGTTCCTAGCTTCTAAAATTTACCAAGACTGACACAAGAGGAAATCATTTAAGGTCATCATGTCAGCCCTTGGCATTCTCGGAATGCCCTGGACTCAGAATGCAGCATCATTAGTCCATGGTAACCTGCGGAGAAGGGGCGGGGCTGAGGGAGTGTGGAACACTGCCCACACAGAGGGATTGGGTGTGGCCATCTCTGCTGTGACTGAACAAAGGGCAGGGGAGCAGGGGGCCCAGGGCAGGGCCCTCAGAGCCCGGCAGGACCAGTGGGGTGTCACAAGCATTTAGGCCCAGGACAAAGGGCACCATCTTTGTCTGCACAGCTGCCCAAACCCTCACCTTTCCACTCAGGCAGCCCTCTTACTTGAAGTGTGTGTGGAACCTCTCCGCGCAGTTCACCTCCCTGCACAGCTAACCATAGGTCTTGGCATCGTAGCTTCCTGATATGTGACAGAAGTTCGCTGGGAGATGGGTCCCTGGGACACACGCAGAGAGGCTCATGCCCCGGCCACAGGCCACCCACTGCCACTGCCACAGATCGCGGGGCACAAAGCAGCCCTGTCTGAGGCCGTGCCTCTAGAGGGAGTAGTGGACCAACACTTGTAGTAAACGGGGTCCTCGCGGGCAACTCATGGGAGGGACACAAATAAATCTTTGCGGACTTTCTGATGAAACTTACGATTGATCACACCTAAGCCTCTTACAAAGTCAGATGTTTAGCTAAACATCAGCTCATGATCTAATTTTACACAATAATGAAGAAATCAGCTAAAGGGTGAGACAATCAGCAAAAACAAACAATATCAGAATTAGATTCCCTATGCCATCGATCAGACGTTGGAATAATCAGGTGCAAGGCAGAAAATATATATAAAACTGAAACTGAAACAAGGAACAAGGATGTTTTCAAAGACTGGTAGGATCTCTAAAACATTTTTAAAGTACATGTCACTGATAAATCTAAATACTCATAGGTTGTGTAATACAACAGATTCATCACTGAGAAGAGTGAAATTATGCTGTTTTGAAAACTATGGCAGGTCAGATTTTCTGCCTAAATATATAAGAAGATTTCTCTGAAAAATGCACATTATTTCAAAGACTTATTGGCTGTGAAATAAGTTAAGTTTATTTCAAATGGCTTGTCTGCAAAGAAAGGTGAGATGTAGGAAATCACAGAAAGTCGAGGGGAAAATAGGTCAATATATACATTGCTATATTGTGAACTAAGCCTTTGGCCAGCCACAATGTAGAGGACCTGACCCTTAGAAACTTACAAGTAAGCTGGAATCTTTAAAAACTCAAATCTTTATAAGTAAAAAGATTTATTAAAATGAATAACCAAGTGTTTTAATTGACATCAGAAGATCAAAACAATAAACCCTGAGAACATAGAAAAAAGATAAATAAAGATATGAGCAGAACTTAATACCATAGAAAACGTATAAAATTCAGTTGAGGTAGTAAGTCCAAAGAATATTCTTTGACAAGATTTAAAAGACACACTTTGATTAAGGAAAACCAAAACATAAGTAAAGAATATACAGAAAGAATCAGGACAATGTTATAGCAGAGAGTATATGAAATGCCAGTAAATTTGAACGTTTGTGTAAAGTGGACCAGTTCCTAGCTCCTAAAATTTACCAAAACTGACACAAGAGGAAATCATTTAAGGTCATCATGTCAGCCCCTGGCATCCTCGGGATGCCCTGGATTCAGAATGCAGCATCTTTAGTCCATGGTAACCTGCGGAGAGGGGGCGGGGCTGAGGGAGTTTGGAACACTGCCCTCACAGAGGGAGTGGGTGTGGCCATCTCTGCTGTGACTGAACAAAGGGCAGGGGAGCAGGGGGCCCAGGGCAGGGCCCTCAGAGCCCGGGAGGCCCAGTGGGGTGTCACAAGCATTTAGGCCCAGGCCAAAGTGCGCCTTCTTTGTCTGCAGAGCGGCACAAACTCTCACCTTTCCACTCAGGCCGCCCTCTTACTTGAAGTGTGTGTGGAACCAGTCCGCGCAGTACACCTCGATGCAAAGCTAACCATAGGTCTGGCCATCATAGCTTCCTGCCAGGTGACCGAAGTTCGCAGGCAGATGGGTCGTGGGACACACGTGGGGAGACTCCTGCCCAGGCCACAGGCCGCCCAAAGCCACTATCCCAGATCGGGGGCAGCAAAGCATTCCTGTCTGAGTCCCAGCCTCTAGAGGGAGTAGTGGACCAACACTTGTAGAAAAAGGGGTCTGCGCGGGTAACTCATTGGAGGGACACAAAAAAATCTTTGCGGACTTTCTGCTGAAGCTTACGAGCGTTCACACCTAAGCCTCTTACAAGGTCAGCTGTTTAGATAAACATGAGCTCATGATCTAAATTTACACAATAATGAAGAAATCAGCTACAAGGGGAGACAAGCAGCAAGAACAATCAATACCAGAATTAGATTCCCTAGGCCAACCATCAGATGTTGGAATAATCAGGTGCAAGGCAGAAAGTATACATAAAACTTGAACTGAAACAAGGAACAAGGACGTTTTCAAAGACTGGTAGGATCTCTAAAACATTTTTAAAGTACATGTCATTGATAAAGCTAAATACTCAATGGTTGTGTAATACAACAGATTCAACATTGAGAAGAGTGAAATTATGCTGTTTTGAAAACTATGGCAGGTCAGATTTTCTGCCTAATTATATAAGAAGATTTCTCTAAAAAATACACATTATTTCAAAGACTTATTGGCTGTGAAATAAGTTAAGGTTATTTCAAATGGCTTGTGTGCAAAGAAAGGTGAGATGTAGGGAATCACAGAAAGTCGAGTGGAAAATAGGTCAATATATACATTGCTATATGGTGAACTAAGACTTAGGCCAGCCACAATGTAGAGGACCTGACCCTTAGAAACTTACAAGTAAGCTGGAATCTTGAAAAGTTCAAATCTTTATAAGTAAAAAGATTTTTTAAAATGAATAACCAAGTGTTTTAATTGACATCAGAAGATCAAAACAATAAACCTGAGAACATAGAAACAATATAAATAAAGATATGAGCAGAACTTAATACAATAGAAAACGTATAAAATTCAGCTGATGTAGTAAGTCCAAATAATATTCTTTGACAAGATTAAAAGACACACTTTGATTAAGGATAACCAAAACATATGTAAAGAATATACAGAAAGAATCAGGACAATGTTATAGCAGAGAGTATATGAAATGCCAGTAAATTTGAAAGTTTGTGTAAAGTGGACCAGTTCCTAGCTCCTAAAATTTACCAAAACTGACACAAGAGGAAATCATTTAAGGTCATCATTTCAGCCCTTGGCATTCTCGGAATGCCCTGGACTCAGAATGCAGCATCTTTAGTCCATGGTAACCTGCGGAGAGGGGGCGGGGCTGAGGGAGTTTGGAACACTGCCCTCACAGAGGGAGTGGGTGTGGCCATCTCTGCTGTGACTGAACAAAGGGCAGGGGAGCAGGGGTCCCAGGGCAGGGCCCTCAGAGCCCGGCAGGCCCAGTGGGGTGTCACAAGCATTTGGCCAAGGACAAAGGGCGCCTTCTTTGTCTGCACAGCTGCCCAAACTCTCACCTTTCCACTCAGGCCGCCCTCTTACTTGAAGTGTGTGTGGAACCTGTCCGCGCAGTACACCTCGCTGCACAGCTAACCATAGGTCTGAGCATCGTAGCTTCCTGCCAGGTGACCGAAGTTCGCAGGCAGATGGGTCCCTGGGACACACGCAGAGAGGCTCCTGCCCCGGCCACAGGCCACCCACTGCCACTGCCACAGATCGTGGGGCACAAAACAGCCCTGTCTGAGGCCGTGCCTCTAGAGGGAGTAGTGGACCAACACTTGTAGTCAACGGGGTCCTCGCGGGTAACTCATTGGAGGGACACAAATAAATCTTTGCGGACTTTCTGATGAAACTTACGAGTGTTCACACCTAAGCCTCTTACAAAGTCAGATGTTTAGCTAAACATGAGCTCATGATCTAATTTTACACAATAATGAAGAAATCAG
Organism: Mesoplodon bidens; assembly: GCF_964165515.1. NCBI lineage: Eukaryota > Metazoa > Chordata > Mammalia > Artiodactyla > Ziphiidae > Mesoplodon > Mesoplodon bidens. Next base: position 10,886,644 of record NC_138180.1, read on the forward strand.
CTACAGGGGGAGACAATCAGCAAAAACAATCAATACCAGGATTAGATTCCCTAGACCATCGATCAGACGTTGGAATAATCAGGTGCAAGGCAGAAAATATACATAAAACTGGAACTGAAACAAGGAACAAGGATGTTTTCAAAGACTGGTAGGATCTCTAAAACATTTTTAATGTACATGTCATTGATAAAGCTAAATACTCAAAGGTTGTGTAATACAACAGATTCATCATTGAGAAGAGTGAAATTATGCTGTTTTGAAAACTATGGCAGGTCAGATTTTCTGCCTAAATATATAAGAAGATTTCTCTGATAACTGCACATTATTTCAAAGACTTATTGGTTGTGAAATAAGTTAAGGTTATTTCAAATGGCTTGTCTGCAAAGAAAGGTGAGATGTAGGAAATCACAGAAAGTCGATGGGAAAATAGGTCAATATATACTTTGCTATATTTTGAACTAAGCCTTTGGCCAGCCACAATGTAGAGGACCTGACCCTTAGAAACTTACAAGTAAGCTGGAATCTTTAAAAATTCAAATCTTTATAAGTAAAAAGATTTATTAAAATGAATAACCAAGTGTTTTAATTGACATCAGAAGATCAAAACAATAAACCCTGAGAACATAGAAAAAAGATAAATTAAGATATGAGCAGAACTTAATACCACAGAAAACGTATAAAATTCAGTTGAGGTAGTAAGTCCAAAGAATATTCTTTGACAAGATTTAAAAGACAAACTTTGATTAAGGAAAACCAAAATATAAGTCAAGAATAAACAGAAAGAATCAGGACAATGTTATAGCAGAGAATATATGAAATGCCAGTAAATTTGAACATTTGTGTAAAGTGGACCATTTCCTAGCTCCTAAACTTTACCAAAATTGACACAAGAGGAAATCATTTAAGGTCATCATGTCAGCCCTTGGTATTCTCGGAATGCCCTGGCCTCAGAATGCAGCATCTGTAGTCCATGGTAAGCTGTGGAGAGTGGGCGGGGCTGAGGGAGGCTGGAACACTGCCCTCACTGAGGGAGTGGGTGCGGCCATCTCTGCTGTGACTGAACAAAGGGCAGGGGAGCAGGGGGCCCAGGGCAGGGCCCTCAGAGCTGGCAGGCCCAGTGGGGTGTCACAAGCATTTAGGCCCAGGCCAAAGGGCGCCTTCTTTGTCTGCACAGCTGCCCAAACTCTCACCTTTCCACTCAGGCCGCCCTCTTACTTGAAGTGTGTGTGGAACCGGTCCGTGCAGTACACCTCAATGCAAAGCTAAACATAGGTCTGGGCATCATAGCTTCCTGCCAGGTGACCGATGTTCGCAGGCAGATGGCTCTTGGGACACACGTGGGGAGACTCCTGCCCAGGCCACAGGCCGCCCAAATCCACTATCCCAGATCGGGGGCGGCAAAGCAGTCCTGTCTGAGTCCCAGCCTCTAGAGGGCGTAGTGGACCAACACTTGTAGAAAAAGGGGTCCGCGCGGGTAACTCATTGGAGGGCCACAAAAAAATCTTTGCGGACTTTCTGCTGAAGCTTACGAGCCTTCACACCTAAGCCTCTTACAAGGTCAGCTGTTCAGATAAACATGAGCTCATGATCTAAATTTACACAATAATGAAAAAATCAGCTACAAGGGGAGACAAGCAGCAAAAACAATCAATACCAGAATTAGATTCCCTAGGCCATCGATCAGACGTTGGAATAATCAGGTGCAAGGCAGAAAATATACATAAAACTGGAACTGAAACAAGGAACAAGGAGTTTTCAAAGACTGGTAGGATCTCTAAAACATTTTTAAAGTACATGTCACTGATAAAGCTAAATACTCAAAGGTTGTGTAATACAACAGATTCATCATTGAGAAGAGTGAAATTATGCTGTTTTGAAAACTATGGCAGGTAAGATTTTCTGCCTAAATATATAATAAGATTTCTCAGAAAAATGCACATTATTTCAAAGACTTATTGGCTGTGAAATAAGTTAAGGTTATTTCAAATGGCTTGTCTGCAAAGAAAGGTGAGATGTAGGAAATCACAGAAAGTCGAGGGGAAAATAGGTCAATATATACTTTGCTATATTTTGAACTAAGCCTTTGGCCAGCCACAATGTAGAGGACCTGACCCTTAGAAACTTACAAGTAAGCTGGAATCTTGAAAAATTCAAATCTTTATAAGTAAAAAGATTTATTAAAATGAATAACCAAGTGTTTTAATTGACATCAGAAGATCAAAACAATAAACCCTGAGAACATAGAAAAAAGATAAATAAAGATATGAGCAGAACTTAATACCATAGAAAACGTATACAATTCAGTTGAGGTAGTAAGTCCAAAGAATATTCTTTGACAAGATTTAAAAGACACACTTTGATTAAGGAAAACCAAAACATAAGTAAAGAATATACAGAAAGAATCAGGACAATGTTATAGCAGAGAATATCTGAAATGCCAGTAAATTTGAACATTTGTGTAAAGTGGACCATTTCCTAGCTCCTAAAGTTTACCAAAATTGACACAAGAGGAAATCATTTAAGGTCATCATGTCTGCCCTTGGCATTCTCGGAGCGCCCTGGCCTCAGAATGCAGCATCTGTAGTCCATGGTAAACAGCGGAGAGGGGGCGGGGCTGAGGGAGGTTGGAACACTGTCTTCACTGAGGGAGTGGGTGGGGCCATCTCTGCTGTGACTGAACAAAGGGCAGGGGAGAAGGGGGCCCACGGCAGGGCCCTCAGAGCCCGGCAGACCCAGTCGTGTGTCACAAGCATTTAGGCCCAGGCCAAAGTGCGCCTTCTTTGTCTGCACAGCTGCCCAAACTGTCACCTTTCCACTCAGGCCGCCCTCTTACTTGAAGTGTGTGTGGAACTGGTCCGCGCAGTACACCTCGATGCAAAGCTAACCATAGGTCTGGGCATCATAGCTTCCTGCCAGGTGACCGAAGTTCGCAGGCAGATGGGTCGTGGGACACACGTGGGGAGCCTCCTGCCCAGGCCACAGGCCGCCCAAAACCACTATCCCAGATCGGGTGCAGCAAAGCAGTCCTGTCTGAGTCCCAGCCTCTAGAGGGAGTAGTGGACCAACACTTGTAGAAAAAGGGGTCTGCGCGGGTAACTCATTGGAGGGACACAAAAAAATCTTTGCGGACTTTCTGCTGAAGCTTACGAGCGTTCACACCTAAGCCTCTTACAAGGTCAGCTGTATAGATAAACATGAGCTCATGATCTAAATTTACACAATAATGAAGAAATCAGCTACAAGGGGAGACAAGCAGCAAAAACAATCAATACCAGAATTAGATTCCCTAGGCCAACCATCAGATGTTGGAATAATCAGGTGCAAGGCAGAAAGTATACATAAAACTTGAACTGAAACAAGGAACAAGGATGTTTTCAAAGACTGGTAGGATCTCTAAAACATTTTTAAAGTACCTGTCATTGATAAAGCTAAATACTCAATGGTTGTGTAATACAACAGATTCATCATTGAGCAGAGTGAAATTATGCTGTTTTGAAAACTATGGCAGGTCAGATTTTCTGCCTAATTATATAAGAAGATTTCTCTAAAAAATACACATTATTTCAAAGACTTATTGGCTGTGAAATAAGTTAAGGGTATTTCAAATGGCTTGTTTGCAAAGAAAGGTGAGATGTAGGGAATCACAGAAAGTCTAGGGGAAAATAGGTCAATATATACATTGCCATATGGTGAACTAAGACTTAGGCCAGTCACAATGTAGAGGACCTGACCCTTAGAAACTTACAAGTAAGCTGGAATCTTGAAAAGTTCAAATCTTTATAAGTAAGAAGATTTATTAAAATGAATAACCAAGTGTTTTAATTGACATCAGAATATCAAAACAATAAACCTGAGAACATAGAAAACATATAAATAAAGATATGAGCAGAACTTAATACAATAGAAAACGTATAAAATTCAGGTGATGTAGTAAGTCCAAAGAATATTCTTTGACAAGATTAAAAGACACACTTTGATTAAGGAAAACCAAAACATAAGTAAAGAATATACAGAAAGAATCAGGAGAATGTTATAGCAGAGAGTATATGAAATGCCAGTAAATTTGAAGGTTTGTGTAAAGTGGACCAGTTCCTAGCTCCTAAAATTTACCAAAACTGACACAAGAGGAAATCATTTAAGGTCATCATGTCAGCCCTTGGCATTCTCGGAATGCCCTGGACTCAGAATGCAGCATCTTTAGTCCATGGTAAACTGCGGAGAGGGGGCGGGGCTGAGGGAGTTTGGAACACTGCCCTCACAGAGGGAGTGGGTGTGGCCATCTCTGCTGTGACTGAACAAAGGGCAGCGGAGCAGGGGTCCCAGGGCAGGGCCCTCAGAGCCCGGCAGGCCCAGTGGGGTGTCACAAGCATTTAGGCCCAGAACAAAGGGCGCCTTCTTTGTCTGCACAGCGGCGCAAACTCTCACCTTTCCACTCAGGCCGCCCTCTTACTTGAAGTGTGTGTGGAACCTGTCCGCGCAGTACACCTCGCTGCACAGCTAACCATAGGTCTGAGCATCGTAGCTTCCTGCCAGGTGACCGTAGTTCGCAAGCAGATGGGTCCCTGGGACACACGCAGAGAGGCTCCTGCCCCGGCCACAGGCCTCCCACTGCCACTGCCACAGATCGTGGGGCACAAAGCAGCCCTGTCTGAGGCTGTGCCTCTAGAGGGAGTAGTGGACCAACACTTGTAGTCAACGGGGTCCTCGCGGACAACTCATTGGAGGGACACAAATAAATCTTTGCGGACTTTCTGATGAAACTTACGAGTGTTCACAACTAAGCCTCTTACAAAGTCAGATGTTTAGCTAAACATGAGCTCATGATCTAATTTTACACAATAATGAAGAAATCAGCTACAGGGGGAGACAATCAGCAAAAACAATCAATACCAGAATTAGATTCCCTAGGCTATCGATCAGACGTTGGAATAATCAGGTGCAAGGAAGAAAATATACATAAAACTGGAACTGAAACAAGGAACAAGGATGTTTTCAAAGACTGGTAGTATCTCTAAAACATTTTTAAAGTACATGTCATTGATAAAGCTAAATACTCAATGGTTGTGTAATACAACAGATTCATCATTGAGAAGAGTGAAATTATGCTGTTTTGAAAATTATGGCAGGTCAGATTTTCTGCCTAAATATATAAGAAGATTTCTCTGAAAAATGCACATTATTTCAAAGACTTATTGGCTGTGAAATAAGTTAAGGTTATTTCAAATGGCTTGTCTGCAAATAAAGGTGAGATGTAGGGAATCACAGAAAGTCGAGGGGAAAATAGGTCAATATATACATTGCTATATGGTGAACTAAGACTTAGGCCAGCCACAATGTAGAGGACCTGACCCTTAGAGACTTACAAGTAAGCTGGAATCTTGAAAAGTTCAAATCTTTATAAGTAAAAAGATTTATTAAAATGAATAACCAAGTGTTTTAATTGACATCAGAATATCAAAACAATAAACCTGAGAACATAGAAAAAATATAAATAAAGATATGAGCAGAACTTAATACAATAGAAAACGTATAAAATTCAGGTGATGTAGTAAGTCCAAAGAATATTCTTTGACAAGATTAAGAGACACACTTTGATTAAGGAAAACCAAAACATAAGTAAAGAATATGCAGAAAGAATCAGGACAATGTAATAACAGAGAGTATATGAAATGCCAGTAAATTTGAAGGTTTGTGTAAAGTGGACCAGTTCCTAGCTCCTAAAATTTACCAAAACTGACACAAGAGGAAATCATTTAAGGTCATCATGTCAGCCCTTGGCATTCTCGGAATGCCCAGGACTCAGAATGCAGCATCCTTAGTCCATGGGAACCTGCGGAGAAGGGGTTAGGCTGAGGGAGTTTGGAACACTGCCCTCACAGAGGGAGTGGGTGTGGCCATCTCTGCTGTGACTGAACAAAGGGCAGGGGAGCAGGGGGCCCAGGGCAGGGCCCTCAGAGCCCGGCAGGCCCAGTGGTGTGTCACAAGCATTTATGCCCAGGACAAAGGAAGCCTTCTTTGTCTGCACAGCTGCCCAAACTCTCACCTTTCCACTCAGGCCGCCCTCTTACTTGAAGGGTGTGTGGAACCTGTCCGCGCAGTACTCCTCGCTGCACAGCTAACCATAGGTATTGGCATCATAGCTTCCTGTCAGGTGACCGAAATTCGCAGGCAGATGGGTCCCTGGGACACACGCAGAGAGGCTCCTGCCCCGGCCACAGGCCACCCACTGCCACTGCCACAGATCGTGGGGCACAAAGCAGCCCTGTCTGAGGCCGTGCCTCTAGAGGGAGTAGTGGACCAACACTTGTAGTCAACGGGGTCCTCGCGGACAACTCATTGGAGGGACACAAATAAATCTTTGCGGACTTTCTGATGAAACTTACGAGTGTTCACACCTAAGCCTCTTACAAAGTCAGATGTTTAGCTAAACATGAGCTCATGATCTAAATTTACACAATAATGAAGAAATCAGCTACAGGGGGAGACAATCAGCAAAAACAATCAATACCAGAATTAGATTCCCTAGGCCATCGATCAGACGTTGGAATAATCAGGTGCAAGGCAGAAAATATACATAAAACTGGAACTGAAACAAGGAACAAGGATGTTTTCAAAGACTGGTAGGATCTCTAAAACATTTTTAAAGTACATGTCACTGATAAAGCTAAATACTCAAAGGTTGTGTAATACAACAGATTCATCATTGAGAAGAGTGAAATTATGCTGTTTTGAAAACTATGGCAGGTAAGATTTTCTGCCTAAATATATAATAAGATTTCTCAGAAAAATGCACATTATTTCAAAGACTTATTGGCTGTGAAATAAGTTAAGGTTATTTCAAATGGCTTGTCTGCAAAGAAAGGTGAGATGTAGGAAATCACAGAAAGTCGAGGGGAAAATAGGTCAATATATACTTTGCTATATTTTGAACTAAGCCTTTGGCCAGCCACAATGTAGAGGACCTGACCCTTAGAAACTTACAAGTAAGCTGGAATCTTTAAAAATTCAAATCTTTATAAGTAAAAAGATTTATTAAAATGAATAACCATGTGTTTTAATTGTCATCAGAAGATCAAAACAATAAACTCTGTGAACATAGAAAAAAGATAAATAAAGATATGAGCAGAACTTAATACCACAGAAAACGTATAAAATTCAGTTGAGGTAGTAAGTCCAAAGAATATTCTTTGACAAGATTTAAAAGACACACTTTGATTAAGGAAAACCAAAACATAAGTAAAGAATATACAGAAAGAATCAGGACAATGTTATAGCAGAGAATATCTGAAATGCCAGTAAATTTGAACATTTCTGTAAAGTGGACCATATCCTAGCTCCTAAAGTTTACCAAAATTGACACAAGAGGAAATCATTTAAGGTCATCATGTCTGCCCGTGGCATTCTCGGAACGCCCTGGCCTCAGAATGCAGCATCTGTTGTCCATGGTAACCTGGGGAGCGGTGGCGGTGCTGAGGGAGGTTGGAACACTGCCTTCACTGAGGGAGTGAGTGGGGCCATCTCTGCTGTGCCTGAATAAAGGGCAGGGGAGAAGGGGACCAACGGCAGGGCCCTCAGATCCCGGCAGGCCCAGTCGTGTGTCACAAGCATTTATGCACAGGTCAAAGTGCACCTTCTTTGTCTGCACAGCTGCCCAAACTCTCACCTTTCCACTCAGGCCGCCCTCTTACTTGAAGTGTGTGTGGAACCGGTCCGCGCAGTACACCTCGCTGCAAAGCTAACCATAGGTCTGGGCATCATAGCTTCCTGCCAGGTGACCGAAGTTCGCAGGCAGATGGGTCGTGGGACACACGTGGTGAGCCTCCAGCCCAGGCCACAGGCCGCCCTAAGCCACTATCCCAGATCGGGGGCAGCCAAGCAGTCCTGTCGGAGTCCCAGCCTCTAGAGGGTGTAGTGGACCAACACTTGTAGAAAAAGCGGACCGCGCGGGTAACTCATTGGAGGGACACAAAAAAATCTTTGCGGACTTTCTGCTGAAGCTTACGAGCGTTCACACCTAAGACTCTTACAAGGTCAGCTGTTTAGCTAAACATGAGCTCATGATCTAAATTTACACAATAATGAAGAAATCAGCTACAAGGGGAGACAAGCAGCAAAAACAATCAATACTAGAATTAGATTCCCTAGGCCAACCATCAGATGTTGGAATAATCAGGTGCAAGGCAGAAAGTCCACATAAAACTGGAACTGAAACAAGAAACAGGGATGTTTTCAAAGACTGGTAGGATCTCTAAAACATTTTTAAAGTACATGTCATTGATAAAGCTAAATACTCAATGGTTGTGTAATACAACAGATTCAACATTGAGAAGAGTGGAATTATGCTGTTTTGAAAACTATGGCAGGTCAGATTTTCTGTCTAATTATATAAAAAGATTTCTCTAAAAAATACACATTATTTCAAAGACTTATTGGCTGTGAAATAAGTTAAGATTATTTCAAATGGCTTGTCTGCAAAGAAAGGTGAGATGTAGGGAATCACAGAAAGTCGAGGGGAAAATAGGTCAATATATACATTGCTATATGGTGAACTAAGACTTAGGCCAGCCACAATGTAGAAGACCTGACCCTTAGAATCTTACAAGTAAGCTTGAATCTTGAATAGTTCAAATCTTTATATGTTAAAAGATTTATTAAAATGAATAACCAAGTGTTTTAATTGACATCAGAATATCAAAACAATAAACCTGAGAACATAGAAAAAATATAAATAAAGATATGAGCAGAAATTAATACAATGGAAAACGTATACAATTCAGGTGATGTAGTAAGTCCAAAGAATATTCTTTGACAAGATTAAAAGACACACTTTGAATAAGGAAAACCAAAACATAAGTAAAGAATATACAGAAAGAATAAGGACAATGTTATAGCAGAGAGTATATGAAATGCCAGTAAATTTGAAAGATTGTGTAAAGTGGACCAGTTCCTAGCTTCTAAAATTTACCAAGACTGACACAAGAGGAAATTATTTAAGGTCATCATGTCAGCCCTTGGCATTCTCGGAATGCCCTGGACTCAGAATGCAGCATCATTAGTCCATGGTAACCTGCGGAGAAGGGGCGGAGCTGAGGGAGTGTGGAACACTGCCCACACAGAGGGATTGGGTGTGGCCATCTCTGCTGTGACTGAACAAAGGGCAGGGGAGCAGGGGGCCCAGGGCAGGGCCCTCAGAGCCCGGCAGGACCAGTGGGGTGTCACAAGCATTTAGGCCCAGGACAAAAGGCACCATCTTTGTCTGCACAGCTGCCCAAACCCTCACCTTTCCACTCAGGCAGCCCTCTTACTTGAAGTGTGTGTGGAACCTCTCCGCGCAGTTCACCTCCCTGCACAGCTAACCATAGGTCTTGGCATCGTAGCTTCCTGACATGTGACCGAAGTTCGCTGGGAGATGGGTCCCTGGGACACACGCAGAGAGGCTCATGCCCCGACCACAGGCCACCCACTGCAACTGCCACAGATCGCGGGGCACAAAGCAGCCCTGTCTGAGGCCGTGCCTCTAGAGTGAGTAGTGGACCAACACTTGTAGTAAACGGGGTCCTCGCGGGCAACTCATGGGAGGGACACAAATAAATCTTTGCGGACTTTCTGATGAAACTTACGAGTGATCACACCTAAGCCTCTTAAAAAGTCAGATGTTTAGCTAAACATGAGCTCATGATCTAATTTTACACAATAATGAAGAAATCAGCTAAAGGGTGAGACAATCAGCAAAAACAAACAATATCAGAATTAGATTCCCTATGCCATCGATCAGACGTTGGAATAATCAGGTGCAAGGCAGAAAATATATATAAAACTGAAACTGAAACAAGGAACAAGGATGTTTTCAAAGACTGGTAGGATCTCTAAAACATTTTTAAAGTACATGTCACTGATAAATCTAAATACTCATAGGTTGTGTAATACAACAGATTCAACATTGAGAAGAGTGAAATTATGCTGTTTTGAAAACTATGGCAGGTCAGATTTTCTGCCTAATTATATAAGAAGATTTCTCTAAAAAATACACATTATTTCAAAGACTTATTGGCTGTGAAATAAGTTAAGGTTATTTCAAATGGCTTGTGTGCAAAGAAAGGTGAGATGTAGGGAATCACAGAAAGTCGAGTGGAAAATAGGTCAATATATACATTGCTATATGGTGAACTAAGACTTAGGCCAGCCACAATGTAGAGGACCTGACCCTTAGAAACTTACAAGTAAGCTGGAATCTTGAAAAGTTCAAATCTTTATAAGTAAAAAGATTTTTTAAAATGAATAACCAAGTGTTTTAATTGACATCAGAAGATCAAAACAATAAACCTGAGAACATAGAAACAATATAAATAAAGATATGAGCAGAACTTAATACAATAGAAAACGTATAAAATTCAGCTGATGTAGTAAGTCCAAATAATATTCTTTGACAAGATTAAAAGACACACTTTGATTAAGGATAACCAAAACATATGTAAAGAATATACAGAAAGAATCAGGACAATGTTATAGCAGAGAGTATATGAAATGCCAGTAAATTTGAAAGTTTGTGTAAAGTGGACCAGTTCCTAGCTCCTAAAATTTACCAAAACTGACACAAGAGGAAATCATTTAAGGTCATCATTTCAGCCCTTGGCATTCTCGGAATGCCCTGGACTCAGAATGCAGCATCTTTAGTCCATGGTAACCTGCGGAGAGGGGGCGGGGCTGAGGGAGTTTGGAACACTGCCCTCACAGAGGGAGTGGGTGTGGCCATCTCTGCTGTGACTGAACAAAGGGCAGGGGAGCAGGGGTCCCAGGGCAGGGCCCTCAGAGCCCGGCAGGCCCAGTGGGGTGTCACAAGCATTTGGCCAAGGACAAAGGGCGCCTTCTTTGTCTGCACAGCGGCACAAACTCTCACCTTTCCACTCAGGCCGCCCTCTTACTTGAAGTGTGTGTGGAACCTGTCCGCGCAGTACACCTCGCTGCACAGCTAACCATAGGTCTGAGCATCGTAGCTTCCTGCCAGGTGACCGAAGTTCGCAGGCAGATGGGTCCCTGGGACACACGCAGAGAGGCTCCTGCCCCGGCCACAGGCCACCCACTGCCACTGCCACAGATCGTGGGGCACAAAACAGCCCTGTCTGAGGCCGTGCCTCTAGAGGGAGTAGTGGACCAACACTTGTAGTCAACGGGGTCCTCGCGGGTAACTCATTGGAGGGACACAAATAAATCTTTGCGGACTTTCTGATGAAACTTACGAGTGTTCACACCTAAGCCTCTTACAAAGTCAGATGTTTAGCTAAACATGAGCTCATGATCTAATTTTACACAATAATGAAGAAATCAGCTACAGGGGGAGACAATCAGCAAAAACAATCAATACCAGGATTAGATTCCCTAGACCATCGATCAGACGTTGGAATAATCAGGTGCAAGGCAGAAAATATACATAAAACTGGAACTGAAACAAGGAACAAGGATGTTTTCAAAGACTGGTAGGATCTCTAAAACATTTTTAATGTACATGTCATTGATAAAGCTAAATACTCAAAGGTTGTGTAATACAACAGATTCATCATTGAGAAGAGTGAAATTATGCTGTTTTGAAAACTATGGCAGGTCAGATTTTCTGCCTAAATATATAAGAAGATTTCTCTGATAACTGCACATTATTTCAAAGACTTATTGGTTGTGAAATAAGTTAAGGTTATTTCAAATGGCTTGTCTGCAAAGAAAGGTGAGATGTAGGAAATCACAGAAAGTCGATGGGAAAATAGGTCAATATATACTTTGCTATATTTTGAACTAAGCCTTTGGCCAGCCACAATGTAGAGGACCTGACCCTTAGAAACTTACAAGTAAGCTGGAATCTTTAAAAATTCAAATCTTTATAAGTAAAAAGATTTATTAAAATGAATAACCAAGTGTTTTAATTGACATCAGAAGATCAAAACAATAAACCCTGAGAACATAGAAAAAAGATAAATTAAGATATGAGCAGAACTTAATACCACAGAAAACGTATAAAATTCAGTTGAGGTAGTAAGTCCAAAGAATATTCTTTGACAAGATTTAAAAGACAAACTTTGATTAAGGAAAACCAAAATATAAGTCAAGAATAAACAGAAAGAATCAGGACAATGTTATAGCAGAGAATATATGAAATGCCAGTAAATTTGAACATTTGTGTAAAGTGGACCATTTCCTAGCTCCTAAACTTTACCAAAATTGACACAAGAGGAAATCATTTAAGGTCATCATGTCAGCCCTTGGTATTCTCGGAATGCCCTGGCCTCAGAATGCAGCATCTGTAGTCCATGGTAAGCTGTGGAGAGTGGGCGGGGCTGAGGGAGGCTGGAACACTGCCCTCACTGAGGGAGTGGGTGCGGCCATCTCTGCTGTGACTGAACAAAGGGCAGGGGAGCAGGGGGCCCAGGGCAGGGCCCTCAGAGCTGGCAGGCCCAGTGGGGTGTCACAAGCATTTAGGCCCAGGCCAAAGGGCGCCTTCTTTGTCTGCACAGCTGCCCAAACTCTCACCTTTCCACTCAGGCCGCCCTCTTACTTGAAGTGTGTGTGGAACCGGTCCGTGCAGTACACCTCAATGCAAAGCTAAACATAGGTCTGGGCATCATAGCTTCCTGCCAGGTGACCGATGTTCGCAGGCAGATGGCTCTTGGGACACACGTGGGGAGACTCCTGCCCAGGCCACAGGCCGCCCAAATCCACTATCCCAGATCGGGGGCGGCAAAGCAGTCCTGTCTGAGTCCCAGCCTCTAGAGGGCGTAGTGGACCAACACTTGTAGAAAAAGGGGTCCGCGCGGGTAACTCATTGGAGGGCCACAAAAAAATCTTTGCGAACTTTCTGCTGAAGCTTACGAGCCTTCACACCTAAGCCTCTTACAAGGTCAGCTGTTCAGATAAACATGAGCTCATGATCTAAATTTACACAATAATGAAAAAATCAGCTACAAGGGGAGACAAGCAGCAAAAACAATCAATACCAGAATTAGATTCCCTAGGCCATCGATCAGACGTTGGAATAATCAGGTGCAAGGCAGAAAATATACATAAAACTGGAACTGAAACAAGGAACAAGGATGTTTTCAAAGACTGGTAGGATCTCTAAAACATTTTTAAAGTACATGTCACTGATAAAGCTAAATACTCAAAGGTTGTGTAATACAACAGATTCATCATTGAGAAGAGTGAAATTATGCTGTTTTGAAAACTATGGCAGGTAAGATTTTCTGCCTAAATATATAATAAGATTTCTCAGAAAAATGCACATTATTTCAAAGACTTATTGGCTGTGAAATAAGTTAAGGTTATTTCAAATGGCTTGTCTGCAAAGAAAGGTGAGATGTAGGAAATCACAGAAAGTCGAGGGGAAAATAGGTCAATATATACTTTGCTATATTTTGCACTAAGCCTTTGGCCAGCCACAATGTAGAGGACCTGACCCTTAGAAACTTACAAGTAAGCTGGAATCTTGAAAAATTCAAATCTTTATAAGTAAAAAGATTTATTAAAATGAATAACCAAGTGTTTTAATTGACATCAGAAGATCAAAACAATAAACCCTGAGAACATAGAAAAAAGATAAATAAAGATATGAGCAGAACTTAATACCATAGAAAACGTATACAATTCAGTTGAGGTAGTAAGTCCAAAGAATATTCTTTGACAAGATTTAAAAGACACACTTTGATTAAGGAAAACCAAAACATAAGTAAAGAATATACAGAAAGAATCAGGACAATGTTATAGCAGAGAATATCTGAAATGCCAGTAAATTTGAACATTTGTGTAAAGTGGACCATTTCCTAGCTCCTAAAGTTTACCAAAATTGACACAAGAGGAAATCATTTAAGGTCATCATGTCTGCCCTTGGCATTCTCGGAGCGCCCTGGCCTCAGAATGCAGCATCTGTAGTCCATGGTAAACAGCGGAGAGGGGGCGGGGCTGAGGGAGGTTGGAACACTGTCTTCACTGAGGGAGTGGGTGGGGCCATCTCTGCTGTGACTGAACAAAGGGCAGGGGAGAAGGGGGCCCACGGCAGGGCCCTCAGAGCCCGGCAGGCCCAGTCGTGTGTCACAAGCATTTAGGCCCAGGCCAAAGTGCGCCTTCTTTGTCTGCACAGCTGCCCAAACTGTCACCTTTCCACTCAGGCCGCCCTCTTACTTGAAGTGTGTGTGGAACTGGTCCGCGCAGTACACCTCGATGCAAAGCTAACCATAGGTCTGGGCATCATAGCTTCCTGCCAGGTGACCGAAGTTCGCAGGCAGATGGGTCGTGGGACACACGTGGGGAGCCTCCTGCCCAGGCCACAGGCCGCCCAAAACCACTATCCCAGATCGGGTGCAGCAAAGCAGTCCTGTCTGAGTCCCAGCCTCTAGAGGGAGTAGTGGACCAACACTTGTAGAAAAAGGGGTCTGCGCGGGTAACTCATTGGAGGGACACAAAAAAATCTTTGCGGACTTTCTGCTGAAGCTTACGAGCGTTCACACCTAAGCCTCTTACAAGGTCAGCTGTATAGATAAACATGAGCTCATGATCTAAATTTACACAATAATGAAGAAATCAGCTACAAGGGGAGACAAGCAGCAAAAACAATCAATACCAGAATTAGATTCCCTAGGCCAACCATCAGATGTTGGAATAATCAGGTGCAAGGCAGAAAGTATACATAAAACTTGAACTGAAACAAGGAACAAGGATGTTTTCAAAGACTGGTAGGATCTCTAAAACATTTTTAAAGTACCTGTCATTGATAAAGCTAAATACTCAATGGTTGTGTAATACAACAGATTCATCATTGAGCAGAGTGAAATTATGCTGTTTTGAAAACTATGGCAGGTCAGATTTTCTGCCTAATTATATAAGAAGATTTCTCTAAAAAATACACATTATTTCAAAGACTTATTGGCTGTGAAATAAGTTAAGGGTATTTCAAATGGCTTGTTTGCAAAGAAAGGTGAGATGTAGGGAATCACAGAAAGTCTAGGGGAAAATAGGTCAATATATACATTGCCATATGGTGAACTAAGACTTAGGCCAGCCACAATGTAGAGGACCTGACCCTTAGAAACTTACAAGTAAGCTGGAATCTTGAAAAGTTCAAATCTTTATAAGTAAGAAGATTTATTAAAATGAATAACCAAGTGTTTTAATTGACATCAGAATATCAAAACAATAAACCTGAGAACATAGAAAACATATAAATAAAGATATGAGCAGAACTTAATACAATAGAAAACGTATAAAATTCAGGTGAGGTAGTAAGTCCAAAGAATATTCTTTGACAAGATTAAAAGACACACTTTGATTAAGGAAAACCAAAACATAAGTAAAGAATATACAGAAAGAATCAGGACAATGTTATAGCAGAGAGTATATGAAATGCCAGTAAATTTGAAGGTTTGTGTAAAGTGGACCATTTCCTAGCTCCTAAAATTTACCAAAACTGACACAAGAGGAAATCATTTAAGGTCATCATGTCAGCCCTTGGCATTCTCGGAATGCCCTGGACTCAGAATGCAGCATCTTTAGTCCATGGTAAACTGCGGAGAGGGGGCGGGGCTGAGGGAGTTTGGAACACTGCCCTCACAGAGGGAGTGGGTGTGGCCATCTCTGCTGTGACTGAACAAAGGGCAGCGGAGCAGGGGTCCCAGGGCAGGGCCCTCAGAGCCCGGCAGGCCCAGTGGGGTGTCACAAGCATTTAGGCCCAGAACAAAGGGCGCCTTCTTTGTCTGCACAGCGGCGCAAACTCTCACCTTTCCACTCAGGCCGCCCTCTTACTTGAAGTGTGTGTGGAACCTGTCCGCGCAGTACACCTCGCTGCACAGCTAACCATAGGTCTGAGCATCGTAGCTTCCTGCCAGGTGACCGTAGTTCGCAAGCAGATGGGTCCCTGGGACACACGCAGAGAGGCTCCTGCCCCGGCCACAGGCCTCCCACTGCCACTGCCACAGATCGTGGGGCACAAAGCAGCCCTGTCTGAGGCTGTGCCTCTAGAGGGAGTAGTGGACCAACACTTGTAGTCAACGGGGTCCTCGCGGACAACTCATTGGAGGGACACAAATAAATCTTTGCGGACTTTCTGATGAAACTTACGAGTGTTCACAACTAAGCCTCTTACAAAGTCAGATGTTTAGCTAAACATGAGCTCATGATCTAATTTTACACAATAATGAAGAAATCAGCTACAGGGGGAGACAATCAGCAAAAACAATCAATACCAGAATTAGATTCCCTAGGCTATCGATCAGACGTTGGAATAATCAGGTGCAAGGAAGAAAATATACATAAAACTGGAACTGAAACAAGGAACAAGGATGTTTTCAAAGACTGGTAGTATCTCTAAAACATTTTTAAAGTACATGTCATTGATAAAGCTAAATACTCAATGGTTGTGTAATACAACAGATTCATCATTGAGAAGAGTGAAATTATGCTGTTTTGAAAATTATGGCAGGTCAGATTTTCTGCCTAAATATATAAGAAGATTTCTCTGAAAAATGCACATTATTTCAAAGACTTATTGGCTGTGAAATAAGTTAAGGTTATTTCAAATGGCTTGTCTGCAAATAAAGGTGAGATGTAGGGAATCACAGAAAGTCGAGGGGAAAATAGGTCAATATATACATTGCTATATGGTGAACTAAGACTTAGGCCAGCCACAATGTAGAGGACCTGACCCTTAGAGACTTACAAGTAAGCTGGAATCTTGAAAAGTTCAAATCTTTATAAGTAAAAAGATTTATTAAAATGAATAACCAAGTGTTTTAATTGACATCAGAATATCAAAACAATAAACCTGAGAACATAGAAAAAATATAAATAAAGATATGAGCAGAACTTAATACAATAGAAAACGTATAAAATTCAGGTGATGTAGTAAGTCCAAAGAATATTCTTTGACAAGATTAAGAGACACACTTTGATTAAGGAAAACCAAAACATAAGTAAAGAATATGCAGAAAGAATCAGGACAATGTTATAACAGAGAGTATATGAAATGCCAGTAAATTTGAAGGTTTGTGTAAAGTGGACCAGTTCCTAGCTCCTAAAATTTACCAAAACTGACACAAGAGGAAATCATTTAAGGTCATCATGTCAGCCCTTGGCATTCTCGGAATGCCCAGGACTCAGAATGCAGCATCCTTAGTCCATGGGAACCTGCGTAGAAGGGGTTAGGCTGAGGGAGTTTGGAACACTGCCCTCACAGAGGGAGTGGGTGTGGCCATCTCTGCTGTGACTGAACAAAGGGCAGGGGAGCAGGGGGCCCAGGGCAGGGCCCTCAGAGCCCGGCAGGCCCAGTGGTGTGTCACAAGCATTTATGCCCAGGACAAAGGAAGCCTTCTTTGTCTGCACAGCTGCCCAAACTCTCACCTTTCCACTCAGGCCGCCCTCTTACTTGAAGGGTGTGTGGAACCTGTCCGCGCAGTACTCCTCGCTGCACAGCTAACCATAGGTATTGGCATCATAGCTTCCTGTCAGGTGACCGAAATTCGCAGGCAGATGGGTCCCTGGGACACACGCAGAGAGGCTCCTGCCCCGGCCACAGGCCACCCACTGCCACTGCCACAGATCGTGGGGCACAAAGCAGCCCTGTCTGAGGCCGTGCCTCTAGAGGGAGTAGTGGACCAACACTTGTAGTCAACGGGGTCCTCGCGGACAACTCATTGGAGGGACACAAATAAATCTTTGCGGACTTTCTGATGAAACTTACGAGTGTTCACACCTAAGCCTCTTACAAAGTCAGATGTTTAGCTAAACATGAGCTCATGATCTAAATTTACACAATAATGAAGAAATCAGCTACAGGGGGAGACAATCAGCAAAAACAATCAATACCAGAATTAGATTCCCTAGGCCATCGATCAGACGTTGGAATAATCAGGTGCAAGGCAGAAAATATACATAAAACTGGAACTGAAACAAGGAACAAGGATGTTTTCAAAGACTGGTAGGATCTCTAAAACATTTTTAAAGTACATGTCACTGATAAAGCTAAATACTCAAAGGTTGTGTAATACAACAGATTCATCATTGAGAAGAGTGAAATTATGCTGTTTTGAAAACTATGGCAGGTAAGATTTTCTGCCTAAATATATAATAAGATTTCTCAGAAAAATGCACATTATTTCAAAGACTTATTGGCTGTGAAATAAGTTAAGGTTATTTCAAATGGCTTGTCTGCAAAGAAAGGTGAGATGTAGGAAATCACAGAAAGTCGAGGGGAAAATAGGTCAATATATACTTTGCTATATTTTGAACTAAGCCTTTGGCCAGCCACAATGTAGAGGACCTGACCCTTAGAAACTTACAAGTAAGCTGGAATCTTTAAAAATTCAAATCTTTATAAGTAAAAAGATTTATTAAAATGAATAACCATGTGTTTTAATTGTCATCAGAAGATCAAAACAATAAACTCTGTGAACATAGAAAAAAGATAAATAAAGATATGAGCAGAACTTAATACCACAGAAAACGTATAAAATTCAGTTGAGGTAGTAAGTCCAAAGAATATTCTTTGACAAGATTTAAAAGACACACTTTGATTAAGGAAAACCAAAACATAAGTAAAGAATATACAGAAAGAATCAGGACAATGTTATAGCAGAGAATATCTGAAATGCCAGTAAATTTGAACATTTCTGTAAAGTGGACCATATCCTAGCTCCTAAAGTTTACCAAAATTGACACAAGAGGAAATCATTTAAGGTCATCATGTCTGCCCGTGGCATTCTCGGAACGCCCTGGCCTCAGAATGCAGCATCTGTTGTCCATGGTAACCTGGGGAGCGGTGGCGGTGCTGAGGGAGGTTGGAACACTGCCTTCACTGAGGGAGTGAGTGGGGCCATCTCTGCTGTGCCTGAATAAAGGGCAGGGGAGAAGGGGACCAACGGCAGGGCCCTCAGATCCCGGCAGGCCCAGTCGTGTGTCACAAGCATTTATGCACAGGTCAAAGTGCACCTTCTTTGTCTGCACAGCTGCCCAAACTCTCACCTTTCCACTCAGGCCGCCCTCTTACTTGAAGTGTGTGTGGAACCGGTCCGCGCAGTACACCTCGCTGCAAAGCTAACCATAGGTCTGGGCATCATAGCTTCCTGCCAGGTGACCGAAGTTCGCAGGCAGATGGGTCGTGGGACACACGTGGTGAGCCTCCAGCCCAGGCCACAGGCCGCCCTAAGCCACTATCCCAGATCGGGGGCAGCCAAGCAGTCCTGTCGGAGTCCCAGCCTCTAGAGGGTGTAGTGGACCAACACTTGTAGAAAAAGCGGACCGCGCGGGTAACTCATTGGAGGGACACAAAAAAATCTTTGCGGACTTTCTGCTGAAGCTTACGAGCGTTCACACCTAAGACTCTTACAAGGTCAGCTGTTTAGCTAAACATGAGCTCATGATCTAAATTTACACAATAATGAAGAAATCAGCTACAAGGGGAGACAAGCAGCAAAAACAATCAATACTAGAATTAGATTCCCTAGGCCAACCATCAGATGTTGGAATAATCAGGTGCAAGGCAGAAAGTCCACATAAAACTGGAACTGAAACAAGAAACAGGGATGTTTTCAAAGACTGGTAGGATCTCTAAAACATTTTTAAAGTACATGTCATTGATAAAGCTAAATACTCAATGGTTGTGTAATACAACAGATTCAACATTGAGAAGAGTGGAATTATGCTGTTTTGAAAACTATGGCAGGTCAGATTTTCTGTCTAATTATATAAAAAGATTTCTCTAAAAAATACACATTATTTCAAAGACTTATTGGCTGTGAAATAAGTTAAGATTATTTCAAATGGCTTGTCTGCAAAGAAAGGTGAGATGTAGGGAATCACAGAAAGTCGAGGGGAAAATAGGTCAATATATACATTGCTATATGGTGAACTAAGACTTAGGCCAGCCACAATGTAGAAGACCTGACCCTTAGAATCTTACAAGTAAGCTTGAATCTTGAATAGTTCAAATCTTTATATGTTAAAAGATTTATTAAAATGAATAACCAAGTGTTTTAATTGACATCAGAATATCAAAACAATAAACCTGAGAACATAGAAAAAATATAAATAAAGATATGAGCAGAAATTAATACAATGGAAAACGTATACAATTCAGGTGATGTAGTAAGTCCAAAGAATATTCTTTGACAAGATTAAAAGACACACTTTGAATAAGGAAAACCAAAACATAAGTAAAGAATATACAGAAAGAATAAGGACAATGTTATAGCAGAGAGTATATGAAATGCCAGTAAATTTGAAAGATTGTGTAAAGTGGACCAGTTCCTAGCTTCTAAAATTTACCAAGACTGACACAAGAGGAAATTATTTAAGGTCATCATGTCAGCCCTTGGCATTCTCGGAATGCCCTGGACTCAGAATGCAGCATCATTAGTCCATGGTAACCTGCGGAGAAGGGGCGGAGCTGAGGGAGTGTGGAACACTGCCCACACAGAGGGATTGGGTGTGGCCATCTCTGCTGTGACTGAACAAAGGGCAGGGGAGCAGGGGGCCCAGGGCAGGGCCCTCAGAGCCCGGCAGGACCAGTGGGGTGTCACAAGCATTTAGGCCCAGGACAAAAGGCACCATCTTTGTCTGCACAGCTGCCCAAACCCTCACCTTTCCACTCAGGCAGCCCTCTTACTTGAAGTGTGTGTGGAACCTCTCCGCGCAGTTCACCTCCCTGCACAGCTAACCATAGGTCTTGGCATCGTAGCTTCCTGACATGTGACCGAAGTTCGCTGGGAGATGGGTCCCTGGGACACACGCAGAGAGGCTCATGCCCCGACCACAGGCCACCCACTGCAACTGCCACAGATCGCGGGGCACAAAGCAGCCCTGTCTGAGGCCGTGCCTCTAGAGTGAGTAGTGGACCAACACTTGTAGTAAACGGGGTCCTCGCGGGCAACTCATGGGAGGGACACAAATAAATCTTTGCGGACTTTCTGATGAAACTTACGAGTGATCACACCTAAGCCTCTTAAAAAGTCAGATGTTTAGCTAAACATGAGCTCATGATCTAATTTTACACAATAATGAAGAAATCAGCTAAAGGGTGAGACAATCAGCAAAAACAAACAATATCAGAATTAGATTCCCTATGCCATCGATCAGACGTTGGAATAATCAGGTGCAAGGCAGAAAATATATATAAAACTGAAACTGAAACAAGGAACAAGGATGTTTTCAAAGACTGGTAGGATCTCTAAAACATTTTTAAAGTACATGTCACTGATAAATCTAAATACTCATAGGTTGTGTAATACAACAGATTCATCACTGAGAAGAGTGAAATTATGCTGTTTTGAAAACTATGGCAGGTCAGATTTTCTGCCTAAATATATAAGAAGATTTCTCTGAAAAATGCACATTATTTCAAAGACTTATTGGCTGTGAAATAAGTTAAGTTTATTTCAAATGGCTTGTCTGCAAAGAAAGGTGAGATGTAGGAAATCACAGAAAGTCGAGGGGAAAATAGGTCAATATATACATTGCTATATTGTGAACTAAGCCTTTGGCCAGCCACAATGTAGAGGACCTGACCCTTAGAAACTTACAAGTAAGCTGGAATCTTTAAAAACTCAAATCTTTATAAGTAAAAAGATTTATTAAAATGAATAACCAAGTGTTTTAATTGACATCAGAAGATCAAAACAATAAACCCTGAGAACATAGAAAAAAGATAAATAAAGATATGAGCAGAACTTAATACCATAGAAAACGTATAAAATTCAGTAGAGGTAGTAAGTCCAAAGAATATTCTTTGACAAGATTTAAAAGACACACTTTGATTAAGGAAAACCAAAACATAAGTAAAGAATATACAGAAAGAATCAGGACAATGTTATAGCAGAGAGTATATGAAATGCCAGTAAATTTGAACGTTTGTGTAAAGTGGACCAGTTCCTAGCTCCTAAAATTTACCAAAACTGACACAAGAGGAAATCATTTAAGGTCATCATGTCAGCCCCTGGCATCCTCGGGATGCCCTGGATTCAGAATGCAGCATCTTTAGTCCATGGTAACCTGCGGAGAGGGGGCGGGGCTGAGGGAGTTTGGAACACTGCCCTCAGAGAGGGAGTGGGTGTGGCCATCTCTGCTGTGACTGAACAAAGGGCAGGGGAGCAGGGGGCCCACGGCAGGGCCCTCAGAGCCCGGCAGGCCCAGTGGGGTGTCAATAGCATTTAGGCCCAGGCCAAAGTGCGCCTTCTTTGTCTGCACAGCGGCACAAACTCTCACCTTTCCACTCAGGCCGCCCTCTTACTTGAAGTGTGTGTGGAACCGGTCCGCGCAGTACACCTCGATGCAAAGCTAACCATAGGTCTGGCCATCATAGCTTCCTGCCAGGTGACCGAAGTTCGCAGGCAGATGGGTCGTGAGACACACGTGGGGAGACTCCTGCCCAGGCCACAGGCCGCCCAAAGCCACTATCCCAGATCGGGGGCAGCAAAGCATTCCTGTCTGAGTCCCAGCCTCTAGAGGGAGTAGTGGACCAACACTTGTAGAAAAAGGGGTCCGCGCGGGTAACTCATTGGAGGGACACAAAAAAATCTTTGCGGACTTTCTGCTGAAGCATACGAGCGTTCACACCTAAGCCTCTTACAAGGTCAGCTGTTTAGATAAACATGAGCTCATGATCTAAATTTACACAATAATGAAGAAATCAGCTACAAGGGGAGACAAGCAGCAAAAACAATCAATAACAGAATTAGATTCCCTAGGCCAACCATCAGATGTTGGAATAATCAGGTGCAAGGCA
The DNA here is from genome assembly GCF_964165515.1 of Mesoplodon bidens. Lineage (NCBI taxonomy): Eukaryota > Metazoa > Chordata > Mammalia > Artiodactyla > Ziphiidae > Mesoplodon > Mesoplodon bidens. Next base: position 10,909,391 of record NC_138180.1, read on the forward strand.
GAAAGTATACATAAAACTTGAACTGAAAGAAGGAACAAGGATATTTTAAAAGACTGGTAGGATCTCTAAAACATTTTTAAAGTACATGTCATTGATAAAGCTAAATACTCACTGGTAGTGTAATACAAAAGATTCAACATTGAGAAGAGTGAAATTATGCTGTTTTGAAAACTATGGCAGGTCAGATTTTCTGCCTAATTATATAAGAAGATTTCTCTAAAAAATACACATTATTTCAAAGACTTATTGGCTGTGAAATAAGTTAAGGTTATTTCAAATGGCTTGTGTGCAAAGAAAGGTGAGATGTAGGGAATCACAGAAAGTCGAGTGGAAAATAGGTCAATATATACATTGCTATATGGTGAACTAAGACTTAGGCCAGCCACAATGTAGAGGACCTGACCCTTAGAAACTTACAAGTAAGCTGGAATCTTGAAAAGTTCAAATCTTTATAAGTAAAAAGATTTTTTAAAATGAATAACCAAGTGTTTTAATTGACATCAGAAGATCAAAACAATAAACCTGAGAACATAGAAACAATATAAATAAAGATATGAGCAGAACTTAATACAATAGAAAACGTATAAAATTCAGCTGATGTAGTAAGTCCAAATAATATTCTTTGACAAGATTAAAAGACACACTTTGATTAAGGATAACCAAAACATATGTAAAGAATATACAGAAAGAATCAGGACAATGTTATAGCAGAGAGTATATGAAATGCCAGTAAATTTGAAAGTTTGTGTAAAGTGGACCAGTTCCTAGCTCCTAAAATTTACCAAAACTGACACAAGAGGAAATCATTTAAGGTCATCATTTCAGCCCTTGGCATTCTCGGAATGCCCTGGACTCAGAATGCAGCATCTTTAGTCCATGGTAACCTGCGGAGAGGGGGCGGGGCTGAGGGAGTTTGGAACACTGCCCTCACAGAGGGAGTGGGTGTGGCCATCTCTGCTGTGACTGAACAAAGGGCAGGGGAGCAGGGGTCCCAGGGCAGGGCCCTCAGAGCCCGGCAGGCCCAGTGGGGTGTCACAAGCATTTGGCCAAGGACAAAGGGCGCCTTCTTTGTCTGCACAGCTGCCCAAACTCTCACCTTTCCACTCAGGCCGCCCTCTTACTTGAAGTGTGTGTGGAACCTGTCCGCGCAGTACACCTCGCTGCACAGCTAACCATAGGTCTGAGCATCGTAGCTTCCTGCCAGGTGACCGAAGTTCGCAGGCAGATGGGTCCCTGGGACACACGCAGAGAGGCTCCTGCCCCGGCCACAGGCCACCCACTGCCACTGCCACAGATCGTGGGGCACAAAACAGCCCTGTCTGAGGCCGTGCCTCTAGAGGGAGTAGTGGACCAACACTTGTAGTCAACGGGGTCCTCGCGGGTAACTCATTGGAGGGACACAAATAAATCTTTGCGGACTTTCTGATGAAACTTACGAGTGTTCACACCTAAGCCTCTTACAAAGTCAGATGTTTAGCTAAACATGAGCTCATGATCTAATTTTACACAATAATGAAGAAATCAGCTACAGGGGGAGACAATCAGCAAAAACAATCAATACCAGGATTAGATTCCCTAGACCATCGATCAGACGTTGGAATAATCAGGTGCAAGGCAGAAAATATACATAAAACTGGAACTGAAACAAGGAACAAGGATGTTTTCAAAGACTGGTAGGATCTCTAAAACATTTTTAATGTACATGTCATTGATAAAGCTAAATACTCAAAGGTTGTGTAATACAACAGATTCATCATTGAGAAGAGTGAAATTATGCTGTTTTGAAAACTATGGCAGGTCAGATTTTCTGCCTAAATATATAAGAAGATTTCTCTGATAACTGCACATTATTTCAAAGACTTATTGGTTGTGAAATAAGTTAAGGTTATTTCAAATGGCTTGTCTGCAAAGAAAGGTGAGATGTAGGAAATCACAGAAAGTCGATGGGAAAATAGGTCAATATATACTTTGCTATATTTTGAACTAAGCCTTTGGCCAGCCACAATGTAGAGGACCTGACCCTTAGAAACTTACAAGTAAGCTGGAATCTTTAAAAATTCAAATCTTTATAAGTAAAAAGATTTATTAAAATGAATAACCAAGTGTTTTAATTGACATCAGAAGATCAAAACAATAAACCCTGAGAACATAGAAAAAAGATAAATTAAGATATGAGCAGAACTTAATACCACAGAAAACGTATAAAATTCAGTTGAGGTAGTAAGTCCAAAGAATATTCTTTGACAAGATTTAAAAGACAAACTTTGATTAAGGAAAACCAAAATATAAGTCAAGAATAAACAGAAAGAATCAGGACAATGTTATAGCAGAGAATATATGAAATGCCAGTAAATTTGAACATTTGTGTAAAGTGGACCATTTCCTAGCTCCTAAACTTTACCAAAATTGACACAAGAGGAAATCATTTAAGGTCATCATGTCAGCCATTGGTATTCTCGGAATGCCCTGGCCTCAGAATGCAGCATCTGTAGTCCATGGTAAGCTGTGGAGAGTGGGCGGGGCTGAGGGAGGCTGGAACACTGCCCTCACTGAGGGAGTGGGTGCGGCCATCTCTGCTGTGACTGAACAAAGGGCAGGGGAGCAGGGGGCCCAAGGCAGGGCCCTCAGAGCTGGCAGGCCCAGTGGGGTGTCACAAGCATTTAGGCCCAGGCCAAAGGGCGCCTTCTTTGTCTGCACAGCTGCCCAAACTCTCACCTTTCCACTCAGGCCGCCCTCTTACTTGAAGTGTGTGTGGAACCGGTCCGTGCAGTACACCTCGATGCAAAGCTAACCATAGGTCTGGGCATCATAGCTTCCTGCCAGGTGACCGATGTTCGCAGGCAGATGGCTCGTGGGACACACGTGGGGAGACTCCTGCCCAGGCCACAGGCCGCCCAAATCCACTATCCCAGATCGGGGGCGGCAAAGCAGTCCTGTCTGAGTCCCAGCCTCTAGAGGGCGTAGTGGACCAACACTTGTAGAAAAAGGGGTCCGCGCGGGTAACTCATTGGAGGGCCACAAAAAAATCTTTGCGGACTTTCTGCTGAAGCTTACGAGCCTTCACACCTAAGCCTCTTACAAGGTCAGCTGTTCAGATAAACATGAGCTCATGATCTAAATTTACACAATAATGAAAAAATCAGCTACAAGGGGAGACAAGCAGCAAAAACAATCAATACCAGAATTAGATTCCCTAGGCCATCGATCAGACGTTGGAATAATCAGGTGCAAGGCAGAAAATATACATAAAACTGGAACTGAAACAAGGAACAAGGATGTTTTCAAAGACTGGTAGGATCTCTAAAACATTTTTAAAGTACATGTCACTGATAAAGCTAAATACTCAAAGGTTGTGTAATACAACAGATTCATCATTGAGAAGAGTGAAATTATGCTGTTTTGAAAACTATGGCAGGTAAGATTTTCTGCCTAAATATATAATAAGATTTCTCAGAAAAATGCACATTATTTCAAAGACTTATTGGCTGTGAAATAAGTTAAGGTTATTTCAAATGGCTTGTCTGCAAAGAAAGGTGAGATGTAGGAAATCACAGAAAGTCGAGGGGAAAATAGGTCAATATATACTTTGCTATATTTTGAACTAAGCCTTTGGCCAGCCACAATGTAGAGGACCTGACCCTTAGAAACTTACAAGTAAGCTGGAATCTTGAAAAATTCAAATCTTTATAAGTAAAAAGATTTATTAAAATGAATAACCAAGTGTTTTAATTGACATCAGAAGATCAAAACAATAAACCCTGAGAACATAGAAAAAAGATAAATAAAGATATGAGCAGAACTTAATACCATAGAAAACGTATACAATTCAGTTGAGGTAGTAAGTCCAAAGAATATTCTTTGACAAGATTTAAAAGACACACTTTGATTAAGGAAAACCAAAACATAAGTAAAGAATATACAGAAAGAATCAGGACAATGTTATAGCAGAGAATATCTGAAATGCCAGTAAATTTGAACATTTGTGTAAAGTGGACCATTTCCTAGCTCCTAAAGTTTACCAAAATTGACACAAGAGGAAATCATTTAAGGTCATCATGTCTGCCCTTGGCATTCTCGGAGCGCCCTGGCCTCAGAATGCAGCATCTGTAGTCCATGGTAAACAGCGGAGAGGGGGCGGGGCTGAGGGAGGTTGGAACACTGTCTTCACTGAGGGAGTGGGTGGGGCCATCTCTGCTGTGACTGAACAAAGGGCAGGGGAGAAGGGGGCCCACGGCAGGGCCCTCAGAGCCCGGCAGGCCCAGTCGTGTGTCACAAGCATTTAGGCCCAGGCCAAAGTGCGCCTTCTTTGTCTGCACAGCTGCCCAAACTGTCACCTTTCCACTCAGGCCGCCCTCTTACTTGAAGTGTGTGTGGAACTGGTCCGCGCAGTACACCTCGATGCAAAGCTAACCATAGGTCTGGGCATCATAGCTTCCTGCCAGGTGACCGAAGTTCGCAGGCAGATGGGTCGTGGGACACACGTGGGGAGCCTCCTGCCCAGGCCACAGGCCGCCCAAAACCACTATCCCAGATCGGGTGCAGCAAAGCAGTCCTGTCTGAGTCCCAGCCTCTAGAGGGAGTAGTGGACCAACACTTGTAGAAAAAGGGGTCTGCGCGGGTAACTCATTGGAGGGACACAAAAAAATCTTTGCGGACTTTCTGCTGAAGCTTACGAGCGTTCACACCTAAGCCTCTTACAAGGTCAGCTGTATAGATAAACATGAGCTCATGATCTAAATTTACACAATAATGAAGAAACCAGCTACAAGGGGGAGACAATTAGCAAAAACAATCAATAGCAGAATTAGATTCCCTAGGCCATCCATCACATGTTGGAATAATCAGGTGCAAGGCAGATAATATACATAAAACTGGAACTGAAACAAGGAACAAGGATGTTTTCAAAGCCTGGAAGTATCTCTACAACATTTTTAAAGTACATGACATTGACAAAGCTAAATACTAAAAGGTTGTGTAATACAACAGATTCATCATAGAGAAGAGAGAAATTATGCTGTTTTGAAAACTCTGGCAGGTCAGATTTTCTGCCTAATTATATAAGAATATTTCGCTAAAAAATACACATTATTTCAAAGACTTATTGGCTGTGAAATAAGTTAACGGTATTTCAAATGGTTTGTCTGCAAAGAAAGGTGAGATGTAGGGAATCACAGAAAGTCGAGGGGAAAATAGGTCAATATATACATTGCTATATGGTGAACTAAGCCTTAGGCCCGCAACAATGTAGAGGACCTGACCCTTAGAAACTTACAAGTAAGCAGGAATCTTCAAAAGTTCAAATCTTTATAAGTAAATAGATTTATGAAAATGAATAACCAAGTGTTTTAATTGACATCAGAAGATCAAAACAATAATCCCTGAGAACATAGAAGAAAGATAAATAAAGATATGAGCAGAACTTAATACAACAAAAAACGTATAAAATTCAGGTGATGTAGTAAGTCCAAAGAATATTCTTTGAAAAGATTTAAAAGACACACTTTGATTTAGGAAAACACAAACATAAGTAAAGAATATACAGAAAGAATCAGGACAATGTTACAGCAGAGAATATAGGAAATGCCAGTAAAATAGAACATTTCTGTAAAGTGGACCATTTCCTAGCTCCTAAAGTTTACCAAAACTGACACAAGAGGAAATCATTTAAGGTCATCATGTCTGCCGTTGTCCTTCTCGGAACGCCCTGGCCTCATAATGCAGCATCTTTAGTCCATGGTAACCTGCGGAGAGGGGTGGGGTGAGGGAGGTTGGAACACAGCCCTCACTGTGGGAGTGGGAGTGGCCATCTCTGCTGTGACTGAACAAAGGGCAGGGGAGCAGTGGCCCATGGCAGGGCCCTCAGAGCCCGGCAGTCCCATTGGGGTGTCACAAGCATTTAGGCACAGGCCGAAGAGCGCCTTCTTTGTCTGCACAGCTGCCCAAACTCTCACCTATCCACTCAGGCCGCCCTCTTACTTGAAGTGTGTGTGAAACCTGTCTGCGCAATACACCTCGCTGCACAGCTAACCATAGGTCTGGGCATCGTAGCTTCCTGCCAGGTGACCGAAGTTCGCAGGCAGATGGGTCCCTGGGACACACGCGGAGAGACTTCTGCCCGGGCCAAAGGCCGCCCACTGCCACTGCCCCAGATCGGGGGACGCAAAGCAGCCCTGTCTGAGTCCCTGCCTCTAGAGGAAGTATTGAACCAACACTTGTAGAAAACGGGGTCCTCGTGGGCAACTCATTGGAGGGACACAAATAAATCTTTGCCGACTTTCTGATGAAGCTTACGAGCGTTCACACCTAATCCTCTTACAAGGTCAGCTGTTTAGCTAAACATGAGCTCATGATCTAAATTTACAGAATAATGAAGAAATCAGCTACAGGGGGAGAACATCATCAAAAACAATCAATACCAGAATGAGATTCCCTAGGCCATCCATCAGATGTTGGAATAATCAGGTGCAAGGCAGAAAATATACATAAAACTGGAACTGAAACAAGGAACAAGGATGTTTTCAAAGACTGGTAGGATCTCTAAAACATTTTTAAAGAACATGTCATTGACAAAGGTAAATACTCAAAATTTGTGTAATACAACAGATTCATCATTGAGCAGAGTGAAATTATGCTGTTTTGAAAACTATGGCAAGTCAGATTTTCCGCCTAATTATATAAGAAGATTTCTCTAAAAAATACACATTATTTCAAAGACTTATGGGCTGTGAAATAAGGGTATTTCAAATGGCTTGTCTGCAAAGAAAGGTGAGATGTAGGGAATCACAGAAAGTCGAGGGGAAAATAGGTCAATATATACATTGCTATAGGGTGAACTAAGCCTTAGGCCAGCAACAATATAGAGGACCTGACCCTTAGAAACTTACAAGTAAGCTGGAATCTTCAAAAGTTCAAATCTTTATAAGTAAAAAGATTTATTAAAATGAATAACCAAGTGTTTTAATTGACATCAGAACATCCAAACAATAAACCCTGAGAACATAGAAAAAAGATAAAGATATGAGCAGAATTTAATACAATAGAAAACGTATAAAATTGAGGTGATTTAGTAAGTCCAAAGAATATTCTTTGAAAAGATTTAAGACACACTTTGATTAAGGAAAACAAAAACATAAGTAAACAATATACAGAAAGAATCAGGACAAAGTTATAGCAGAGAATATAGGAAATGCCAGTAAATTAGAACATTTCTGTAAAGTGGACCAATTCCTAGCTCCTAAAGTTTACCAAAACTGACACAAGAGGTAATCATTTAAGGTCATCATGTCTGCCCTTGGCATTCTCGGAATGCCCTGGCCTCAGAATGCAGCATCTGTAGTCCATGGTAACCTGCGGAGAGGGGGCGGGGCTGAGGGAGGTTGGAACACTGCCCTCACTGAGGGAGTGGGTGTGGCCATCTCTGCTGTGACTGAACAAAGCCAAGGGAGCAGGGGTCCCAGGGCAGGGCCCTCAGAGCCCGGCAGGCCCAATGGGGTGTCACAAGCATTTAGGCCCTGGCCAAAGTGCGCCTTCTTTGTCTCCACAGCTGCCCAAACACTAACCTTTCCACTCAGCCCGCCCTCATACTTAAAGTGTGTGTGGAACCTGTCCACGCAGTACCCCTCGCTGCACAGCTAACCATACGTCTGGGCATCGTAGCTTCCTGCCAGGGGACCGAAGTTCGCAGGCAGAGGGGTCCCTGGGACACACGCGGAGAGCTTCCTGACCGTGCCACAGGCCGCTCACGGCCCCGGCCCCAGATCGGGGGCCACAAAGCAGCCCTGTCTGAGTCCCTGCCTCTAGAGGAAGTATAGGACCAACACTTGTAGAAATCGGGGTCCTAGCGGGCAACTCTTTGGAAGGACACAAATAAATCTTTGCGAATTTCTGATGTAGCTTACGAGCGTTCACACCTAAGCCTCTTAAAATGTCAACTGTTTAGCTAAACATGAGCTCATGATCTAAATGTACACAATAATGAAGAAATCAGCTACAAGGGGGAGACAATTAGCAAAAACAATCAATACCAAAATTAGATTCCCTAGGCCATTCATCACATGTTGGAATAATCAGGTGCAAGGCAGATAATATACATAAAACTGGAACTGAAACAAGGAACAAGGATGTTTTCAAAGTCTGGAAGGATCTCTAAAGCATATTTAAAGTACATATCATTGACAAAGCTAAATATTAAAAGGTTGTGTAATACAACAGATTCATCATAGAAAAGCGTGAAATTATGCTGTTTTGAAAACTATGGCATGTCAGATTTTCTGCCTAATTATATAAGAAGATTTCGCTAAAAAATACACATTATTTCAAAGACTTATTGGCTGTGAAATAAGTTGTGTATTTCAAATGGCTTGTCTGCAAAGAAAGGTGAGATGTAGGGAATCACAGAAAGTCGAGGGGAAAATAGGTCAATATATACATTGCTATATGGTGAACTAAGCCTTAGGCCTACAACAATGTAGAGGACCTGACCCTTAGAAACTTACAAGTAAGCTGGAATCTTCAAAAGTTCAAATCTTTATAAGTAAATAGATTTATGAAAATGAATAACCAAGTGTTTTAATTGACATCAGAAGATCAAAACAATAAACCCTGAGAACATAGAAAAAAGATAAGTAAAAATATGAGCAGAACTTAATACAACAGAAAACGTATAAAATTCAGGTGATGTAGTAAGTCCAAAGAATATTCTTTGAAAAGATTTAAAAGACACACTTTGATTTAGGAAAACACAAACATAAGTAAAGAATATACAGAAAGAATCAGGACAATGTTACAGCAGAGAATATAGGAAATGCCAGTAAATTAGAACATTTCTGTAAAGTGGACCATTTCCTAGCTCCTAAAGTTTACCAAAACTGACACAAGAGGAAATCATTTAAGGTCATCATGTCTGCCCTTGACATTCTCGGAATGCCCAGGCCTCAGAATGCAGCATCTGTAGTCCATGGTAACCTGGGGAGAGGGGGCGGGGCTGAGGGCGGTTGGAACACAGCCCTCACTGAGGGAGTGGGAGTGGCCATCTCTGCTGTGACTGAACAAAGGGCAGGGGAGCAGTGGCCCATGGCAGGGCCCTCAGAGCCCGGCAGTCCCATTGGGGTGTCACAAGCATTTAGGCACAGGCCGAAGAGCGCCTTCTTTGTCTGCACAGCTGCCCAAACTCTCACCTATCCACTCAGGCCGCCCTCTTACTTGAAGTGTGTGTGAAACCTGTCTGCGCAATACACCTCGCTGCACAGCTAACCATAGGTCTGGGCATCGTAGCTTCCTGCCAGGTGACCGAAGTTCGCAGGCAGATGGGTCCCTGGGACACACGCGGAGAGACTTCTGCCCGGGCCAAAGGCCGCCCACTGCCACTGCCCCAGATCGGGGGACGCAAAGCAGCCCTGTCTGAGTCCCTGCCTCTAGAGGAAGTATTGAACCAACACTTGTAGAAAACGGGGTCCTCGTGGGCAACTCATTGGAGGGACACAAATAAATCTTTGCCGACTTTCTGATGAAGCTTACGAGCGTTCACACCTAATCCTCTTACAAGGTCAGCTGTTTAGCTAAACATGAGCTCATGATCTAAATTTACAGAATAATGAAGAAATCAGCTACAGGGGGAGACCATCATCAAAAACAATCAATACCAGAATGAGATTCCCTAGGCCATCCATCAGATGTTGGAATAATCAGGTGCAAGGCAGAAAATATACATAAAACTGGAACTGAAACAAGGAACAAGGATGTTTTCAAAGACTGGTAGGATCTCTAAAACATTTTTAAAGAACATGTCATTGACAAAGGTAAATACTCAAAGATTGTGTAATACAACAGATTCATCATTGAGCAGAGTGAAATTATGCTGTTTTGAAAACTATGGCAAGTCAGATTTTCCGCCTAATTATATAAGAAGATTTCTCTAAAAAATACACATTATTTCAAAGACTTATGGGCTGTGAAATAAGGGTATTTCAAATGGCTTGTCTGCAAAGAAAGGTGAGATGTAGGGAATCACAGAAAGTCGAGGGGAAAATAGGTCAATATATACATTGCTATAGGGTGAACTAAGCCTTAGGCCAGCAACAATATAGAGGACCTGACCCTTAGAAACTTACAAGTAAGCTGGAATCTTCAAAAGTTCAAATCTTTATAAGTAAAAAGATTTATTAAAATGAATAACCAAGTGTTTTAATTGACATCAGAACATCCAAACAATAAACCCTGAGAACATAGAAAAAAGATAAATAAAGATATGAGCAGAATTTAATACAATAGAAAACGTATAAAATTGAGGTGATTTAGTAAGTCCAAAGAATATTCTTTGAAAAGATTTAAAAGACACACTTTGATTAAGGAAAACAAAAACATAAGTAAACAATATACAGAAAGAATCAGGACAAAGTTATAGCAGAGAATATAGGAAATGCCAGTAAATTAGTACATTTCTGTAAAGTGGACCAATTCCTAGCTCCTAAAGTTTACCAAAACTGACACAAGAGGAAATCATTTAAGGTCATCATGTCTGCCCTTGGCATTCTCGGAATGCCCTGGCCTCAGAATGCAGCATCTGTAGTCCATGGTAACCTGCGGAGAGGGGGCGGGGCTGAGGGAGGTTGGAACACTGCCCTCACTGAGGGAGTGGGAGTGGCCATCTCTGCTGTGACTGAACAAAGCCAAGGGAGCAGGGGTCCCAGGGCAGGGCCCTCAGAGCCCGGCAGGCCCAATGGGGTGTCACAAGCATTTAGGCCCTGGCCAAAGTGCGCCTTCTTTGTTTCCACAGCTGCCCAAACACTAACCTTTCCACTCAGCCCGCCCTCATACTTAAAGTGTGTATGGAACCTGTCCACGCAGTACCCCTCGCTGCACAGCTAACCATACGTCTGGGCATCGTAGCTTCCTGCCAGGGGACCGAAGTTCGCAGGCAGATGGGTCCCTGGGACACACGCGGAGAGCTTCCTGACCGTGCCACAGGCCGCTCACGGCCCCGGCCCCAGATCGGGGGCCACAAAGCAGCCCTGTCTGAGTCCCTGCCTCTAGAGGAAGTATAGGACCAACACTTGTAGAAATCGGGGTCCTAGCGGGCAACTCTTTGGAAGGACACAAATAAATCTTTGCGAATTTCTGATGTAGCTTACGAGCGTTCACACCTAAGCCTCTTAAAATGTCAACTGTTTAGCTAAACATGAGCTCATGATCTAAATGTACACAATAATGAAGAAATCAGCTACAAGGGGGAGACAATTAGCAAAAACAATAAATACCAGAATTAGATTCCCTAGGCCATTCATCACATGTTGGAATAATCAGGTGCAAGGCAGATAATATACATAAAACTGGAAATGAAACAAGGAACAAGGATGTTTTCAAAGTCTGGAAGGATCTCTAAAGCATATTTAAAGTACATATCATTGACAAAGCTAAATATTAAAAGGTTGTGTAATACAACAGATTCATCATAGAAAAGCGTGAAATTATGCTGTTTTGAAAACTATGGCATGTCAGATTTTCTGCCTAATTATATAAGAAGATTTCGCTAAAAAATACACATTATTTCAAAGACTTATTGGCTGTGAAATAAGTTGTGTATTTCAAATGGCTTGTCTGCAAAGAAAGGTGAGATGTAGGGAATCACAGAAAGTCGAGGGGAAAATAGGTCAATATATACATTGCTATATGGTGAACTAAGCCTTAGGCCTACAACAATGTAGAGGAGCTGACCCTTAGAAACTTACAAGTAAGCTGGAATCTTCAAAAGTTCAAATCTTTATAAGTAAATAGATTTATGAAAATGAATAACCAAGTGTTTTAATTGACATCAGAAGATCAAAACAATAAACCCTGAGAACATAGAAAAAAGATAAGTAAAAATATGAGCAGAACTTAATACAACAGAAAACGTATAAAATTCAGGTGATGTAGTAAGTCCAAAGAATATTCTTTGAAAAGATTTAAAAGACACACTTTGATTTAGGAAAACACAAACATAAGTAAAGAATATACAGAAAGAATCAGGACAATGTTACAGCAGAGAATATAGGAAATGCCAGTAAATTAGAACATTTCTGTAAAGTGGACCATTTCCTAGCTCCTAAAGTTTACCAAAACTGACACAAGAGGAAATCATTTAAGGTCATCATGTCTGCCCTTGGCATTCTCGGAACGCCCAGGCCTCAGAATGCAGCATCCGTAGTCCATGGTAACCTGGGGAGAGGGGGCGGGGCTGAGGGCGGTTGGAACACTGCCCTCACTGAGGGAGTGGGAGTGGCCATCTCTGCTGTGACTGAACAAAGGGCAGGGGAGCAGTGGCCCATGGCAGGGCCCTCAGAGCCCGGCAGTCCCATTGGGGTGTCACAAGCATTTAGGCACAGGCCGAAGAGTGCCTTCTTTGTCTGCACAGCTGCCCAAACTCTCACCTATCCACTCAGGCCGCCCTCTTACTTGAAGTGTGTGTGAAACCTGTCCGCGCAATACACCTCGCTGCACAGCTAACCATAGGTCTGGGCATCGTAGCTTCCTGCCAGGTGACCGAAGTTCGCAGGCAGATGGGTCCCTGGGACACACGCGGAGAGACTTCTGCCCGGGCCAAAGGCCGCCCACTGCCACTGCCCCAGATCTGGGGATGCAAAGCAGCCCTGTCTGAGTCCCTGCCTCTAGAGGAAGTATTGAACCAACACTTGTAGAAAATGGGGTCCTGGTGGGCAACTCATTGGAGGGACACAAATAAATCTTTGCCGACTTTCTGATGAAGCTTACGAGCGTTCACACCTAATCCTCTTACAAGGTCAGCTGTTTAGCTAAACATGAGCTCATGATCTAAATTTACAGAATAATGAAGAAATCAGCTACAGGGGGAGACCATCAGCAAAAACAATCAATACCAGAATGAGATTCCCTAGGCCATCCATCAGATGTTGGAATAATCAGGTGCAAGGCAGAAAATATATATAAAACTGGAACTGAAACAAGGAACAAGGATGTTTTCAAAGACTGGTAGGATCTCTAAAACATTTTTAAAGAACATGTCATTGACAAAGGTAAATACTCAAAGATTGTGTAATACAACAGATTCATCATTGAGCAGAGTGAAATTATGCTGTTTTGAAAACTATGGCAAGTCAGATTTTCCGCCTAATTATATAAGAAGATTTCTCTAAAAAATACACATTATTTCAAAGACTTATGGGCTGTGAAATAAGGGTATTTCAAATGGCTTGTCTGCAAAGAAAGGTGAGATGTAGGGAATCACAGAAAGTCGAGGGGAAAATAGGTCAATATATACATTGCTATAGGGTGAACTAAGCCTTAGGCCAGCAACAATATAGAGGACCTGACCCTTAGAAACTTACAAGTAAGCTGGAATCTTCAAAAGTTCAAATCTTTATAAGTAAAAAGATTTATTAAAATGAATAACCAAGTGTTTTAATTGACATCAGAACATCCAAACAATAAACCCTGAGAACATAGAAAAAAGATAAATAAAGATATGAGCAGAATTTAATACAATAGAAAACGTATAAAATTGAGGTGATTTAGTAAGTCCAAAGAATATTCTTTGAAAAGATTTAAAAGACACACTTTGATTAAGGAAAACAAAAACATAAGTAAACAATATACAGAAAGAATCAGGACAAAGTTATAGCAGAGAATATAGGAAATGCCAGTAAATTAGAACATTTCTGTAAAGTGGACCAATTCCTAGCTCCTAAAGTTTACCAAAACTGACACAAGAGGAAATCATTTAAGGTCATCATGTCTGCCCTTGGCATTCTCGGAATGCCCTGGCCTCAGAATGCAGCATCTGTAGTCCATGGTAACCTGCGGAGAGGGGGCGGGGCTGAGGGAGGTTGGAACACTGCCCTCACTGAGGGAGTGGGAGTGGCCATCTCTGCTGTGACTGAACAAAGCCAAGGGAGCAGGGGTCCCAGGGCAGGGCCCTCAGAGCCCGGCAGGCCCAATGGGGTGTCACAAGCATTTAGGCCCTGGCCAAAGTGCGCCTTCTTTGTCTCCACAGCTGCCCAAACACTAACCTTTCCACTCAGCCCGCCCTCATACTTAAAGTGTGTGTGGAACCTGTCCACGCAGTACCCCTCGCTGCACAGCTAACCATAGGTCTGGGCATCGTAGCTTCCTGCCAGGGGACCGAAGTTCGCAGGCAGATGGGTCCCTGGGACACACGCGGAGAGCTTCCTGACAGGGCCATAGGCCGCTCACTGCCCCGGCCCCAGATCGGGGGCCGCAAAGCAGCCCTCTCTGAGTCCCTGCCTCTAGAGGAAGTATAGGACCAACACTTGTAGAAAACGGGGTCCTAGCGGGCAACTCATTGGAGGGACACAAATAAATCCTTGCGACTTTCTGATGAAGCTTACGAGCGTTCACACCTAATCCTATTACAAGGTCAGCTGTTTAGCTAAACATGAGCTCATGATCTAAATGTACACAATAATGAAGAAACCAGCTACAAGGGGGAGACAATTAGCAAAAACAATCAATAGCAGAATTAGATTCCCTAGGCCATCCATCACATGTTGGAATAATCAGGTGCAAGGCAGATAATATACATAAAACTGGAACTGAAACAAGGAACAAGGATGTTTTCAAAGTCTGGAAGTATCTCTACAACATTTTTAAAGTACATGTCATTGACAAAGCTAAATACTAAAAGGTTGTGTAATACAACAGATTCATCATAGAGAAGAGTGAAATTATGCTGTTTTGAAAACTCTGGCAGGTCAGATTTTCTGCCTAATTATATAAGAATATTTCGCTAAAAAATACACATTATTTCAAAGACTTATTGGCTGTGAAATAAGTTAACGGTATTTCAAATGGTTTGTCTGCAAAGAAAGGTGAGATGTAGGGAATCACAGAAAGTCGAGGGGAAAATAGGTCAATATATACATTGCTATATGGTGAACTAAGCCTTAGGCCCGCAACAATGTAGAGGACCTGACCCTTAGAAACTTACAAGTAAGCAGGAATCTTCAAAAGTTCAAATCTTTATAAGTAAATAGATTTATGAAAATGAATAACCAAGTGTTTTAATTGACATCAGAAGATCAAAACAATAATCCCTGAGAACATAGAAGAAAGATAAATAAAGATATGAGCAGAACTTAATACAACAAAAAACGTATAAAATTCAGGTGATGTAGTTAGTCCAAAGAATATTCTTTGAAAAGATTTAAAAGACACACTTTGATTTAGGAAAACACAAACATAAGTAAAGAATATACAGAAAGAATCAGGACAATGTTACAGCAGAGAATATAGGAAATGCCAGTAAAATAGAACATTTCTGTAAAGTGGACCATTTCCTAGCTCCTAAAGTTTACCAAAACTGACACAAGAGGAAGTCATTTAAGGTCATCATGTCTGCCCTTGGCATTCTCGGAACGCCCTGGCCTCAGAATGCAGCATCTGTAGTCCATGGTAACCTGTGGAGAGGGGGGCGGGTGAGGGAGGTTGGAACACTGCCCTCACTGAGGGAGTGGGAGTGGCCATCTCTGCTGTGACTGAACAAAGGGCAGGGGAGCAGGGGCCCGGGGCAGGGCCCTCAGAGCCCGGCAGTCCCAGTGGTGTGTCACAAGCATTTAGGCCCATGCCGAAGAGCGCCTTCTTTGTCGGCACAGATACCCAAACTCTCACCTATCCACTCAGGCCGCCCTCTTACTTGAAGTGTGTGTGAAACCTGTCCACGCAATACACCTCGCTGCACAGCTAACCATAGATCTGGGCATCGTACCTTCCTGCCAGGTGACCGAAGTTCGCAGGCTGATGGGTCCTTGGTACACACGCGGAGAGTCTCCTGCCCGGGCCACAGGCCGCCCACTGCCACTGCCCCAGATCGGGGGCCGCAAAGCAGCCCTGTCTGAGTCCCTGCGTCTAGAGGAAGTATTGGCACAACACTTGTAGAAAACGGGGTCCTCGCGGGCAACTCATTGGAGGGACACAAATAAATCTTTGCCGACTTTCTGAAGAAGCTTACGAGCGTTCACACCTAAGCCTCTTACAAGGTCAGCTGTTTAGCTAAACATGAGCTCATGATCTAAATTTACACAATAATGAAGAAATCAGCTACAAGGGGGAGACAATCAGCAAAAACAATCAATACCAGAATTAGATTCCCTAGGCCATCAATCACATGTTGGAATACTCAGGTGCAAGGCAGAAAATATACATAAAACTGGAACTGAAACAAGGAACAAGGATGTTTTCAAAGACTGGTAGGATCTCTAAAACATTTTTAAAGTACATGCCATTGACAAAGCTAAATATTCAAAGTTTGTGTAATACAACAGATTCATCATAGAGAAGAGTGAAATTATGCTGTTTTGAAAACTATGGCATGTCAGATTTTCTGCCTAATTATATAAGATTTCGCTAAAACATACACATTATTTCAAAGACTTATTGGCTGTGAAATAAGTTAAAGGTATTTCAAGTGGCTTGTCTGCAAAGAAAGGTGAGATGTAGGGAAACACAGAAAGTCGAGGGGAAAATAGGTCAATATATACATTGCTATATGTTGAACTAAGCCTTAGGCGAGCAATAATGTAGACGATCTGACCCTTCGAAACTTACAAGTAAGCTGGAATCTTCAAAAGTTCAAATCTTTATAAGTAAAAAGATTTATAAAAATGAATAACCAAGTGTTTTAATTGACATCAGAAGATCAAAACAATAAACCCTGAGAGAATAGAAAAAAGATAAATAAAGATATGAGCAGAATTTAATACAACAGAAAATGTATAAAATTGAGGTGATTTAGTAAGTCCAAAGAATATTCTTTGAAAAGATTTAAAAGACACACTTTGATTAAGGAGAACAAAAACATTAGTAAACAATATACAGAAAGAATCAGGACAAAGTTATAGCAGAGAATATAGGAAATGACAGTAAATTTGAATATTTCTGTAAAGTGGACCATTTCCTAGCTCCTAAAGTTTACCAAAACTGACACAAGAGGAAATCATTTAAGATCATCATGTCTGCCCTTGTCATTCTCGGAACGCCCTGGCCTCAGAATGCAGCATCTGTAGTCCATGGTAACCTGCGGGCAGGGGGCGGGGCTGAGGGAGGTTGGAACACTGCCCTCACTGAGGGAGTGGGTGTGGCCATCTCTGCTGTGACTGAACAAAGGCAAGGGAGCAGGGGTCCCACGCAGGGCCCTCAGCGCCCGGCAGGCCCAATGGGGTGTCACAAACATGTAGGCCCAGGCCAAAGGGCGCCTTCTTTGTCTGCACAGCTGCCCAAACACTAACCTTTCCACTCAGCCCGCCCTCATACTTGAAGTGTGTGTGGAACCTGTCCACGCAGTACCCCTCGCTGCACAGGTAACCATAGGTCTGGGCATCGTAGCTTCCTGCCAGGGGACCGAAGTTCGCAGGCAGATGGGTCCCTGGGACACACGCGGAGAGCTTCCTGACCGGGCCATAGGCCGCTCACTGCCCCGGCCCCAGATCGGGGGCCGCAAAGCAGCCCTCTCTGAGTCCCTGCCTCTAGAGGAAGTATAGGACCAACACTTGTAGAAAACGGGGTCCTAGCGGGCAACTCATTGGAGGGACACAAATAAATCCTTGCGACTTTCTGATGAAGCTTACGAGCGTTCACACCTAATCCTATTACAAGGTCAGCTGTGTAGCTAAACATGAGCTCATGATCTAAATGTACACAATAATGAAGAAACCAGCTACAAGGGGCAGACAATTAGCAAAAACAATCAATAGCAGAATTAGATTCCCTAGGCCATCCATCACATGTTGGAATAATCAGGTGCAAGGCAGATAATATACATAAAACTGGAACTGAAACAAGGAACAAGGATGTTTTCAAAGCCTGGAAGTATCTCTACAACATTTTTAAAGTACATGACATTGACAAAGCTAAATACTAAAAGGTTGTGTAATACAACAGATTCATCATAGAGAAGAGTGAAATTATGCTGTTTTGAAAACTCTGGCAGGTCAGATTTTCTGCCTAATTATATAAGAATATTTCGCTAAAAAATACACATTATTTCAAAGACTTATTGGCTGTGAAATAAGTTAACGGTATTTCAAATGGTTTGTCTGCAAAGAAAGGTGAGATGTAGGGAATCACAGAAAGTCGAGGGGAAAATAGGTCAATATATACATTGCTATATGGTGAACTAAGCCTTAGGCCCGCAACAATGTAGAGGACCTGACCCTTAGAAACTTACAAGTAAGCAGGAATCTTCAAAAGTTCAAATCTTTATAAGTAAATAGATTTATGAAAATGAATAACCAAGTGTTTTAATTGACATCAGAAGATCAAAACAATAATCCCTGAGAACATAGAAGAAAGATAAATAAAGATATGAGCAGAACTTAATACAACAAAAAACGTATAAAATTCAGGTGATGTAGTAAGTCCAAAGAATATTCTTTGAAAAGATTTAAAAGACACACTTTGATTTAGGAAAACACAAACATAAGTAAAGAATATACAGAAAGAATCAGGACAATGTTACAGCAGAGAATATAGGAAATGCCAGTAAAATAGAACATTTCTGTAAAGTGGACCATTTCCTAGCTCCTAAAGTTTACCAAAACTGTCACAAGAGGAAATCATTTAAGGTCATCATGTCTGCCGTTGTCCTTCTCGGAACGCCCTGGCCTCATAATGCAGCATCTTTAGTCCATGGTAACCTGCGGAGAGGGGTGGGTTGAGGGAGGTTGGAACACAGCCCTCACTGTGGGAGTGGGAGTGGCCATCTCTGCTGTGACTGAACAAAGGGCAGGGGAGCAGTGGCCCATGGCAGGGCCCTCAGAGCCCGGCAGTCCCATTGGGGTGTCACAAGCATTTAGGCACAGGCCGAAGAGCGCCTTCTTTGTCTGCACAGCTGCCCAAACTCTCACCTATCCACTCAGGCCGACCTCTTACTTGAAGTGTGTGTGAAACCTCTCTGCGCAATACACCTCGCTGCACAGCTAACCATAGGTCTGGGCATCGTAGCTTCCTGCCAGGTGACCGAAGTTCGCAGGCAGATGGGTCCCTGGGACACACGCGGAGAGACTTCTGCCCGGGCCAAAGGCCGCCCACTGCCACTGCCCCAGATCTGGGGACGCAAAGCAGCCCTGTCTGAGTCCCTGCCTCTAGAGGAAGTATTGAACCAACACTTGTAGAAAACGGGGTCCTCGTGGGCAACTCATTGGAGGGACACAAATAAATCTTTGCCGACTTTCTGATGAAGCTTACGAGCGTTCACACCTAATCCTCTTACAAGGTCAGCTGTTTAGCTAAACATGAGCTCATGATCTAAATTTACAGAATAATGAAAAAATCAGCTACAGGGGGAGACCATCAGCAAAAACAATCAATACCAGAATGAGATTCCCTAGGCCATCCATCAGATGTTGGAATAATCAGGTGCAAGGCAGAAAATATACATAAAACTGGAACTGAAACAAGGAACAAGGATGTTTTCAAAGACTGGTAGGATCTCTAAAACATTTTTAAAGAACATGTCATTGACAAAGGTAAATACTCAAAGATTGTGTAATACAACAGATTCATCATTGAGCAGAGTGAAATTATGCTGTTTTGAAAACTATGGCAAGTCAGATTTTCCGCCTAATTATATAAGAAGATTTCTCTAAAAAATACACATTATTTCAAAGACTTATGGGCTGTGAAATAAGGGTATTTCAAATGGCTTGTCTGCAAAGAAAGGTGAGATGTAGGGAATCACAGAAAGTCGAGGGGAAAATAGGTCAATATATACATTGCTATAGGGTGAACTAAGCCTTAGGCCAGCAACAATATAGAGGACCTGACCCTTAGAAACTTACAAGTAAGCTGGAATCTTCAAAAGTTCAAATCTTTATAAGTAAAAAGATTTATTAAAATGAATAACCAAGTGTTTTAATTGACATCAGAACATCCAAACAATAAACCCTGAGAACATAGAAAAAAGATAAATAAAGATATGAGCAGAATTTAATACAATAGAAAACGTATAAAATTGAGGTGATTTAGTAAGTCCAAAGAATATTCTTTGAAAAGATTTAAAAGACACACTTTGATTAAGGAAAACAAAAACATAAGTAAACAATATACAGAAAGAATCAGGACAAAGTTATAGCAGAGAATATAGGAAATGCCAGTAAATTAGAACATTTCTGTAAAGTGGACCAATTCCTAGCTCCTAAAGTTTACCAAAACTGACACAAGAGGAAATCATTTAAGGTCATCATGTCTGCCCTTGGCATTCTCGGAATGCCCTGGCCTCAGAATGCAGCATCTGTAGTCCATGGTAACCTGCGGAGAGGGGGCGGGGCTGAGGGAGGTTGGAACACTGCCCTCACTGAGGGAGTGGGTGTGGCCATCTCTGCTGTGACTGAACAAAGCCAAGGGAGCAGGGGTCCCAGGGCAGGGCCCTCAGAGCCCGGCAGGCCCAATGGGGTGTCACAAGCATTTAGGCCCTGGCCAAAGTGCGCCTTCTTTGTCTCCACAGCTGCCCAAACACTAACCTTTCCACTCAGCCCGCCCTCATACTTAAAGTGTGTGTGGAACCTGTCCACGCAGTACCCCTCGCTGCACAGCTAACCATACGTCTGGGCATCGTAGCTTCCTGCCAGGGGACCGAAGTTCGCAGGCAGATGGGTCCCTGGGACACACGCGGAGAGCTTCCTGACCGTGCCACAGGCCGCTCACGGCCCCGGCCCCAGATCGGGGGCCACAAAGCAGCCCTGTCTGAGTCCCTGCCTCTAGAGGAAGTATAGGACCAACACTTGTAGAAATCGGGGTCCTAGCGGGCAACTCTTTGGAAGGACACAAATAAATCTTTGCGAATTTCTGATGTAGCTTACGAGCGTTCACACCTAAGCCTCTTAAAATGTCAACTGTTTAGCTAAACATGAGCTCATGATCTAAATGTACACAATAATGAAGAAATCAGCTACAAGGGGGAGACAATTAGCAAAAACAATCAATACCAAAATTAGATTCCCTAGGCCATTCATCACATGTTGGAATAATCAGGTGCAAGGCAGATAATATACATAAAACTGGAACTGAAACAAGGAACAAGGATGTTTTCAAAGTCTGGAAGGATCTCTAAAGCATATTTAAAGTACATATCATTGACAAAGCTAAATATTAAAAGGTTGTGTAATACAACAGATTCATCATAGAAAAGCGTGAAATTATGCTGTTTTGAAAACTATGGCATGTCAGATTTTCTGCCTAATTATATAAGAAGATTTCGCTAAAAAATACACATTATTTCAAAGACTTATTGGCTGTGAAATAAGTTGTGTATTTCAAATGGCTTGTCTGCAAAGAAAGGTGAGATGTAGGGAATCACAGAAAGTCGAGGGGAAAATAGGTCAATATATACATTGCTATATGGTGAACTAAGCCTTAGGCCTACAACAATGTAGAGGACCTGACCCTTAGAAACTTACAAGTAAGCTGGAATCTTCAAAAGTTCAAATCTTTATAAGTAAATAGATTTATGAAAATGAATAACCAAGTGTTTTAATTGACATCAGAAGATCAAAACAATAAACCCTGAGAACATAGAAAAAAGATAAGTAAAAATATGAGCAGAACATAATACAACAGAAAACGTATAAAATTCAGGTGATGTAGTAAGTCCAAAGAATATTCTTTGAAAAGATTTAAAAGACACACTTTGATTTAGGAAAACACAAACATAAGTAAAGAATATACAGAAAGAATCAGGACAATGTTACAGCAGAGAATATAGGAAATGCCAGTAAATTAGAACATTTCAGTAAAGTGGACCATTTCCTAGCTCCTAAAGTTTACCAAAACTGACACAAGAGGAAATCATTTAAGGTCATCATGTCTGCCCTTGACATTCTCGGAACGCCCAGGCCTCAGAATGCAGCATCTGTAGTCCATGGTAACCTGGGGAGAGGGGGCGGGGCTGAGGGCGGTTGGAACACTGCCCTCACTGAGGGAGTGGGAGTGGCCATCTCTGCTGTGACTGAACAAAGGGCAGGGGAGCAGTGGCCCATGGCAGGGCCCTCAGAGCCCGGCAGTCCCATTGGGGTGTCACAAGCATTTAGGCACAGGCCGAAGAGCGCCTTCTTTGTCTGCACAGCTGCCCAAACTCTCACCTATCCACTCAGGCCGCCCTCTTACTTGAAGTGTGTGTGAAACCTGTCCGCGCAATACACCTCGCTGCACAGCTAACCATAGGTCTGGGCATCGTAGCTTCCTGCCAGGTGACCGAAGTTCGCAGGCAGATGGGTCCCTGGGACACACGCGGAGAGACTTCTGCCCGGGCCAAAGGCCGCCCACTGCCACTGCCCCAGATCTGGGGACGCAAAGCAGCCCTGTCTGAGTCCCTGCCTCTAGAGGAAGTATTGAACCAACACTTGTAGAAAACGGGGTCCTCGTGGGCAACTCATTGGAGGGACACAAATCTTTGCCGACTTTCTGATGAAGCTTACGAGCGTTCACACCTAATCCTCTTACAAGGTCAGCTGTTTAGCTAAACATGAGCTCATGATCTAAATTTACAGAATAATGAAGAAATCAGCTACAGGGGGAGACCATCAGCAAAAACAATCAATACCAGAATGAGATTCCCTAGGCCATCCATCAGATGTTGGAATAATCAGGTGCAAGGCAGAAAATATATATAAAACTGGAACTGAAACAAGGAACAAGGATGTTTTCAAAGACTGGTAGGATCTCTAAAACATTTTTAAAGAACATGTCATTGACAAAGGTAAATACTCAAAGATTGTGTAATACAACAGATTCATCATTGAGCAGAGTGAAATTATGCTGTTTTGAAAACTATGGCAAGTCAGATTTTCCGCCTAATTATATAAGAAGATTTCTCTAAAAAATACACATTATTTCAAAGACTTATGGGCTGTGAAATAAGGGTATTTCAAATGGCTTGTCTGCAAAGAAAGGTGAGATGTAGGGAATCACAGAAAGTCGAGGGGAAAATAGGTCAATATATACATTGCTATAGGGTGAACTAAGCCTTAGGCCAGCAACAATATAGAGGACCTGACCCTTAGAAACTTACAAGTAAGCTGGAATCTTCAAAAGTTCAAATCTTTATAAGTAAAAAGATTTATTAAAATGAATAACCAAGTGTTTTAATTGACATCAGAACATCCAAACAATAAACCCTGAGAACATAGAAAAAAGATAAATAAAGATATGAGCAGAATTTAATACAATAGAAAACGTATAAAATTGAGGTGATTTAGTAAGTCCAAAGAATATTCTTTGAAAAGATTTAAAAGACACACTTTGATTAAGGAAAACAAAAACATAAGTAAACAATATACAGAAAGAATCAGGACAAAGTTATAGCAGAGAATATAGGAAATGCCAGTAAATTAGAACATTTCTGTAAAGTGGACCAATTCCTAGCTCCTAAAGTTTACCAAAACTGACACAAGAGGAAATCATTTAAGGTCATCATGTCTGCCCTTGGCATTCTCGGAATGCCCTGGCCTCAGAATGCAGCATCTGTAGTCCATGGTAACCTGTGGAGAGGGGGGCGGGTGAGGGAGGTTGGAACACTGCCCTCACTGAGGGAGTGGGAGTGGCCATCTCTGCTGTGACTGAACAAAGGGCAGGGGAGCAGGGGCCCAGGGCAGGGCCCTCAGAGCCCGGCAGTCCCAGTGGTGTGTCACAAGCATTTAGGTCCATGCCGAAGAGCGCCTTCTTTGTCGGCACAGATACAAAAACTCTCACCTATCCACTCAAGCCGCCCTCTTACTTGAAGTGTGTGTGAAACCTGTCCACGCAATACACCTCGCTGCACAGGTAACCATAGATCTGGGCATCGTATCTTCCTGCCAGGTGACCGAAGTTCGCAGGCTGATGGGTCCTTGGTACACACGCGGAGAGACTCCTGCCCGGGCCACAGGCCACCCACTGCCACTGCCCCAGATCAGGGGCCGCAAAGCAGCCCTGTCTGAGTCCCTGCGTCTAGAGGAAGTATTGGAACAACACTTGTAGAAAACAGGGTCCTCGCGGGCAACTCATTGGAGGGACACAAATAAATCTTTGCCGACTTTCTGAAGAAGCTTACGAGCGTTCACACCTAAGCCTCTTACAAGGTCAGCTGTTTAGCTAAACATGAGCTCATGATCTAAATTTACACAATAATGAAGATATCAGCTACAAGGGGGAGACAATCAGCAAAAACAATCAATACCAGAATTAGATTCCCAAGGCCATCCATCAGATGTTGGAATAATCTGGTGCAAGACAGAAAATATACATAAAACTGGAACTGAAACAAGGAACAAGGATGTTTTCAAAGACTGGTAGTGTGTTTAAAACATTTTTAAAGTACATGTCATTGATAAAGATAAATACTCAAAGGTTGTGTAATACAACAGATTAATCTTTGAGAAGAGTGAATTTATGCTGTTTTGAAAACTATGGCTGGTCAGATTTTCTGCCTAATTCTATAAGACGATTTCTCTAAAAAATACACATTATTTCAAACTCTTATTGGCTTTGAAATAAGTTAAGGATATTTCAAATGGCTTGTCTGCACAGAAAGGTGAGATTTAGGGAATCACAGAAAGTCGAGGGGAAAATAGGTCAATATATACATTGCTATATATTGAACCAAGCCTTAGGCCTGCAAAAATGTAGAGGACCTGAGCCTTAGAATCTTACAAGTAAGCTGGAATCTTTAAAAGTTCAAATCTTTATAAGGAAAAAGATTTATTAAAATGAATAACCATGTGTTTTATATGACATCAGAAGATCAAAACAATAAACCCTGAAAACATAGAAAAACGATAAATAAAGATATGAGCAGAACTTAATACAACAGAAAACGTATAAAATTCAGGTGATGTAGTAAGTCCAAAGAATATTTTTGAAAAGATTTAAAAGACACACTTTGATTAAGGAAAACAAAAACATAAGTAAAGAATATACGGAGACAATCAGGACAATGTTATAGCAGAGAATATCTGAAATGCCAGTAAATTTGAACATTTTTGTAAAGTGGACCATTTCCTAGCTCCTAAAGTTTACCAAAACTGACACAAGAGGAAATCATTTAAGGTCATCATGTCTGCCCTTGGCATTCTCGGAACGCCCAGGCCTCAGAATGCAGCATCTGTAGTCCATGGTAACCTGGGGAGAGGGGGCGGGGCTGAGGGCGGTTGGAACACTGCCCTCACTGAGGGAGTGGGTGTGGCCATCTCTGCTCTGACTGAACAAAGGGCAGAGGAGCAGGGGCCCCAAGGCAGGGCCCTCAGAGCACGGCAGGCCCAGTGGGGTGTCACAAGCATTTAGGCCCAGGCCAAAGTGTGCATTCTTTGTCTGCACAGCTGCCCAAACTCTCACCTTTCCACTCAGGCCGCCATCTTACTTGAAGTGTGTGTGGAACCTGTCCGTGCAGAAAAACTCGCTGCAGAGCTAACCATAGGTCTGGGCATCGTAGCTTCCTGCCAGGGGACCGAAGTGTGCAGGCAGATGGGTCACTGGGACACACGCGGAGAGGCCCCTGCCCGGGCCACACGCCGCTCACTGCCCCGGCCCCAGATCGGAGGCCACAAAGCAGCCCTGTCTGAGTCCCTGCCTCTAGAGGAAGTATTGGACGAACACTTGTAGAAAACGGGGTCCTAGCGGGCAACTCATTGGAAGGACACAAATAAATCTTTGCCGACTTTCTGATGAAGCTTACGAGCGTTCACACCTAAGCCTCTTACAATGTCAACTGTTTAGCTAAACATGAGCTCATGATCTAAGTTTACACAATAATGAAGAAATCAGCTACAAGGGGAAGACAATTAGCAAAAACAATCAATACTAGAATTAGATTCCCCAGGCCATCCATCACATGTTGGAATAATCAGGTGCAAGGCAGATAATATACATAAAACTGGAAATGAAACAAGGAACAAGGATGTTTTCAAAGTCTGGAAGGATCTCTAAAGCATATTTAAAGTACATGTCATTGACAAAGCTAAATATTAAAAGGTTGTGTAATACAACAGATTCATCATAGAAAAGAGTGAAATTATGCTGTTTTGAAAACTATGGCATGTCAGATTTTCTGCCTAATTATATAAGAAGATTTCGCTAAAAAATACACATTATTTCAAAGACTTATTGGCTGTGAAATAAGTTAAGTGTATTTCAAATGGCTTGTCTGCAAAGAAAGGTGAGATGTAGGGAATCACAGAAAGTCGAGGGGAAAATAGGTCAATATATACATTGCTATATGGTGAACTAAGCCTTAGGCCCGCAACAATGTAGAGGACCTGACCCTTAGAAACTTACAAGTAAGCTGGAATCTTCAAAAGTTCAAATCTTTATAAGTAAATAGATTTATGAAAATGAATAACCAAGTGTTTTAATTGACATCAGAAGATCAAAACAATAAACCCTGAGAACATAGTAAAAAGATAAATAAAAATATGAGCAGAACTTAATACAACAGAAAACGTATAAAATTCAGGTGATGTAGTAATTCCAAAGAATATTCTTTGACAAGATTTAAAAGACACACTTTGATTTAGGAAAACACAAACATAAGTAAAGAATATACAGAGAGAATCAGGACAATGTTATAGCAGAGAAATCTGAAATGCCAGTAAATTGGAACATTTTTGTAAAGTGGACCATTTACTAGCTCCTAACGTTTACCAAAACTGACACAAGAGGAAATCATTTAAGGTCATCATGTCTGCCCTTGGCATTCTTTGAACGCCCTGGCCTCAGAATGCAGCATCTGTAGTCCATGGTAACCTGCGGAGAAAGGGCGGGGCTGAGGGCGGTTGGAACACTGCCCTCACTGTGGGAGTGGGTGTGGCCATCTCTGCTGTGACTGAACAAAGGGCAGGGAAGCAGGAGGCCCAGGGCAGGGCCCTCAGAGCCCGGCAGGCCCAGTGGGGTGTCACAAGCATTTAGGCCCTGGCCAAAGGGCGCCTTCTTTGTCTGCACAGCTGCCCAATCTCTCACCTTTCCACTCAGGCCGCCATCTTACTTGAAGTGTGTGTGAAACCTGTCCGTGCAGTAAAATTCGCTGCAGAGGGAACCATAGGTCTGGGCATTGTAGCTTCCTGCCAGGGGACCGAAGTGTGCAGGCAGATGGGTCTCTGGGACACACGCGGAGAGGCTCCTGCCAGGGCCACACGCCGCTCACTGTCCCGGCCCCAGATCGGAGGCCAGAAAGCAGCCCTGTCTGAGTCCCTGCCTCTAGAGGAAGTATTGGACCAACACTTGTAGAAAACTGGGTCCTAGCGGGCAACTCATTGGAAGGACACAAATAAATCTTTGCCGACTTTCTGATGAAGCTTACGAGCTTTCACACCTAAGCCTCTTACAATGTCAACTGTTTAGCTAAACATGAGCTCATGATCTAAGTTTACACAATAATGAAGAAATCAGCTACAAGGGGGAGACAATTAGCAAAAACAATCTATACCAGAATTAGATTCCCTAGGCCATCCATCACATGTTGGAATAATCAGGTTCAAGGCAGAAAATATACATAAAACTGGAACTGAAACAAGGAACAAGGATGTTTTCAAAGACTGGTAGGATCTCTAAAACATTTTTAAAGTACATGCCATTGACAAAGCTAAATATTCAAAGTTGGTGTAATACAACAGATTCATCATAGAGAAGAATGAAATTATGCTATTTTGAAATCTATGGCATGTCAGATTTTCTGCCTAATTATATAAGAAGATTTCGCTAAAACATACACATTATTTCAAAGACTTATTGGCTGTGAAATAAGTTAAGGGTATTTCAAATGGCTTGTCTGCAAAGAAAGGTGAGATGTAGGGAAACACAGAAAGTCGAGAGGAAAATAGGTCAATATATACATTGCTATATGGTGAACTAAGCCTTAGGCGAGCAATAATGTAGACGATCTGACCCTTAGAAACTTACAAGTACGCTGGAATCTTCAAAAGTTCAAATCTTTATAAGTAAAAAGATTTATGAAAATGAATAACCAAGTTTTCTAATTGACATCAGAAGATCAAAACAATAAACCCTGAGAACATAGAAAAAAGATAAATAAAAATATGAGCAGAACTTAATACAACAGAAAACGTATAAAACTCAGGTGATGTAGTAAGTCCAAAGAATATTCTTTGAAAAGATTTAAAAGACACACTTTGATTTAGGAAAACACAAACATATGTAAAGAATATACTGAAAGAATCAGGACAATGTTACAGCAGAGAATATAGGAAATGCCAGTAAATTAGAACATTTCTGTAAAGTGGAACATTTCCTAGCTCCTAAAGTTTACCAAAACTGACACAAGAGGAAATCATTTAAGGTCATCATGTCTGCCCTTGGCATTCTCGGAACGCCCTGGCCTCAGAATGCAGCATCTGTAGTCCATGGTAACCTGCGGAGAGGGGTGGGGGTGAGGGAGGTTGGAACACTGCCCTCACTGATGGAGTGGGAGTGGCCATCTCTGCTGTGACGGAACAAAGGGCAGGGGAGCATGGGCCCCGGGCAGGGCCATCAGAGTCTTGCAGTCCCAGTGGGGTGTCACAAGCATTTAGGCCCAGGCCGAAGAGCGCCTTCTTTGCACAGCTGCCCAAACTCTCACCTATCCACTCAGGCCGCCCTCTTACTTGAAGTGTGTGTGAAACCTGTCCGCGCAATACACCTCCCTGCACAGCTAACCATAGATCTGGGCATCGTATCTTCCTGCCAGGTGACCGAAGTTCGCAGGCAGATGGGTCCTTGGTACACGCGGAGAGTCTCCTGCCCGGACCACAGGCCGCCCACTGCCACTGCCCCAGATCGGGGGCCGCAAAGCAGCCCTGTCTGAGTCCCTGCCTCTAGAGGAAGTATTGGACCAACACTTGTAGAAAACGGGGTCCTCGCGGGCAAATCATTGGAGGGACACAAATCTTTGCCGACGTTCTGAAGAAGCTTACGAGCGTTCACACCTAAGCCTCTTAGAAGGTCAGCTGTTTAGCTAAACATGAGCTCATGATCTAAATTTATACAATAATGAAGAAATCAGATACAAGGGGGAGACAATCAGCAAAAACAATCAATACCAGAATTATATTCCCAAGGCCAACCATCAGATGTTGGAATAATCTGGTGCAAGGCAGAAAATATACATAAAACTGGAAGTGAAACAAGGAACAAGGATGTCTTCAAAGACTGGTAGGATCTTTAAAACATTTTTAAAGTACATGTCATTGATAAAGATAAATACTCAAAGGTGGTGTAATACAACAGATTAATCTTTGAGAAGAGTGAATTTATGCTGTTTTGAAAACTATGGCTGGTCAGATTTTCTGCCTAATTCTATAAGGCGATTTCTCTAAAAAATACACATTATTTCAAACACTTATTGGCTTTGAAATAAGTTAAGGATATTTCAAATGGCTTGTCTGCACAGAAAGGTGAGAGGTAGGGAATCACAGAAAGTCGAGGGGAAAATAGGTCAATATATACATTGCTATATGTAGAACTAAGCCTTAGGCCTGCAAAAATGTAGAGGACCTGAGCCTTAGAATCTTACATGTAAGCTGGAATCTTTAAAAGTTCAAATCTTTATAAGGAAAAAGATTTATTAAAATGAATAACCATGTGTTTTATATTACATGAGAAGATCAAAACAATAAACCCTGAAAACATAGAAAAACGATAAATAAAGATATGAGCAGAACTTAATACAACAGAAAACGTATAAAATTCAGGTGATGTAGTAAGTCCAAAGAATATTTTTGAAAAGATTTAAAAGACACACTTTGATTAAGGAAAACAAAAACATAAGTAAAGAATACACAGAGACAATCAGGACAATGTTATAGCAGAGAATATCTGAAATGCCAGTAAATTTGAACATTTGTGTAAAGTGGACCATTTCCTAGCTCCTAAAGTTTACCAAAACTGACACAAGAGGAAATCATTTAAGGTCATCATGTCTGCCCTTGGCATTCTCGGAACGCCCAGGCCTCAGAATGCAGCATCTGTAGTCCATGGTAACCTGGGGAGAGGCGGCGGGGCTGAGGGCGGTTGGAACACTGCCCTCACTGAGGGAGTTTGTGTGGCCATCTCTGCTGTGACTGAACAAAGGGCAGGGGAGCAGGGGCCCAAGGCAGGGCCCTCAGAGCACGGCAGGACCAGTGGGGTGTCACAAGCATTTAGGACCAGGCCAAAGGGCGCGTTCATTGTTTGCACAGCTGCCCAAACTCTCACCTTACCACTCAGGCCGCCATCTTACTTGAAGTGTGTGTGGAACCTGTCCGTGCAGTAAAACTCGCTGCAGAGCTAACCATAGGTCTGGGCATCGTAGCTTCCTGCCAGGGGACCGAAGTGTGCCGGCAGATGGGTCGTGGGACACACGTGGGGAGACTCCTGCCCAGGCCACAGGCCGCCCAAAGCCACTATCCCAGATCGGGGGCAGCAAAGCATTCCTGTCTGAGTCCCAGCTTCTAGAGGGAGTAGTGGACCAACACTTGTAGAAAAAGGGGTCCGCGCGGGTAACTCATTGGAGGGACACAAAAAAATCTTTGCGGACTTTCTGATGAAACTTACGAGTGTTCACACCAAAGACTCTTACAAAGTCAGATGTTTAGCTAAACATGAGCTCATGAACTAAATTTACACAATAATGAAGAAATCAGCTACAGGGGGAGACAATCAGCAAAAACAATCAATACGAGAATTTGATTTCCTAGGCCATCGATCAGACGTTGGAATAATCAGGGCAAGGCAGAAAATATACATAAAACTGGAACTGAAACAAGGAACAAGGATGTTTTCAAAGACTGGTAGGATCTCTAAAACATTTTTAAAGTACATGTCACTGATAAAGCTAAATACTCAAAGGTTGTGTAATACAACAGATTCATCATTGAGAAGAGTGAAATTATGCTGTTTTGAAAACTATGGCAGGTAAGATTTTCTGCCTAAATATATAATAAGATTTCTCAGAAAAATGCACATTATTTCAAAGACTTATTGGCTGTGAAATAAGTTAAGGTTATTTCAAATGGCTTGTCTGCAAAGAAAGGTGAGATGTAGGAAATCACAGAAAGTCGAGGGGAAAATAGGTCAATATATACTTTGCTATATTTTGAACTAAGCCTTTGGCCAGCCACAATGTAGAGGACCTGACCCTTAGAAACTTACAAGTAAGCTGGAATCTTTAAAAATTCAAATCTTTATAAGTAAAAAGATTTATTAAAATGAATAACCAAGTGTTTTAATTGACATCAGAAGATCAAAACAATAAACCCTGAGAACATAGAAAAAAGATAAATAAAGATATGAGCAGAAGTTAATACCACAGAAAACGTATAAAATTCAGTTGAGGTAGTAAGTCCAAAGAATATTCTTTGACAAGATTTAAAAGACACACTTTGATTAAGGAAAACCAAAACATAAGTAAAGAATATACAGAAAGAATCAGGGCAATGTTATAGCAGAGAATATCTGAAATGCCAGTAAATTTGAACATTTGTGTAAAGTGGACCATTTCCTAGCTCCTAAAGTTTACCAAAATTGACACAAGAGGAAATCACATAAGGTCATCATGTCTGCCCTTGGCATTCTCGGAACGCCCTGGCCTCAGAATGCAGCATCTGTAGTCCATGGTAACCTGCGGAGAGGGCTCGGGGCGGAGGGAGGTTGGAACACTGTCTTCACTGAGGGAGTGGATGGGGCCATCTCTGCTGTGACTGAACAAAGGGCAGGGGAGAAGTGGGCCTACGGCAGGGCCCTCAGAGCCCGGCAGGCCCAGTGGGGTGTCACAAGCATTTAGGCCCAGGCCAAAGTGCGCCTTCTTTGTCTGCACAGCTGCCCAAACTGTCACCTTTCCACTCAGGCCGCCCTCTTACTTGAAGTGTGTGTGGAAACGGTCCGCGCAGTACACCTCGATGCAAAGCTAACCATAGGTCTGGGCATCATAGCTTCCTGCCAGGTGACCGAAGTTCGCAGGCAGATGGGTCGTGGGACACACGTGGGGAGCCTCCGGCCCAGGCCACAGGCCGCCCAAAGCCACTATCCCAGATCGGGTGCAGCAAAGCAGTCCTGTCTGAGTCCCAGCCTCTAGAGGGAGTAGTGGACCAACACTTGTAGAAAAAGGGGTCTGCACGGGTAACTCATTGGAGGGACACAAAAAAATCTTTGCGGACTTTCTGCTGAAGCTTACGAGCGTTCACACCTAAGCCTCTTACAAGGTCAGCTGTTTAGCTAAACATGAGCTCATGATCTAAATTTACACAATAATGAAGAAATCAGCTACAAGGGGAGACAAGAAGCAAAAACAATCAATACCAGAATTAGATTCCCTAGGCCAACCATCAGATGTTGGAATAATCAGGTGCAAGGCAGAAAGTATACATAAAACTTGAACTGAAACAAGGAACAAGGATGTTTTCAAAGACTGGTAGGATCTCTAAAACATTTTTAAAGTACATGTCATTGATAAAGCTAAATACTCAATGGTTGTGTAATACAACAGATTCATCATTGAGCAGAGTGAAATTATGCTGTTTTGAAAACTATGGCAGGTCAGATTTTCTGCCTAATTATATAAGAAGATTTCGCTAAAAAATACACATTATTTCAAAGACTTATTGGCTGTGAAATAAGTTAAGGGTATTTCAAATGGCTTGTTTGCAAAGAAAGGTGAGATGTAGGGAATCACAGAAAGTCGAGGGGAAAATAGGTCAATATATACATTGCCATATGGTGAACTAAGACTTAGGCCAGCCACAATGTAGAGGACCTGACCCTTAGATACTTACAAGTAAGCTGGAATCTTGAAAAGTTCAAATCTTTATAAGTAAAAAGATTTATTAAAATGAATAACCAAGTGTTTTAATTGACATCAGAAGATCAAAACAATAAACCTGAGAACATAGAAAACATATAAATAAAGATATGAGCAGAACTTAATACAATAGAAAACGTATAAAATTCAGGTGATGTAGTAAGTCCAAAGAATATTCTTTGACAAGATTAAAAGACACACTTTGATTAAGGAAAACCAAAACATAAGTAAAGAATATACAGAAAGAATCAGGACAATGTTATAGCAGAGAGTATATGAAATGCCAGTAAATTTGAACGTTTGTGTAAAGTGGACCAGTTCCTAGCTCCTAAAATTTACCAAAACTGACACAAGAGGAAATCATTTAAGGTCATCATGTCAGCCCTTGGCATTCTCGGAATGCCCTGGACTCAGAATGCAGCATCTTTAGTCCATGGTAAACTGCGGAGAGGCGGCGGGGCTGAGGGAGTTTGGAACACTGCCCTCACAGAAGGAGTGGGTGTGGCCATCTCTGCTGTGACTGAACAAAGGGCAGGGGAGCAGGGGTCCCAGGGCCGGGCCCTCAGAGCCCGGCAGTCCCAGTGGGGTGTCACAAGCATTTAGGCCCAGGACAAAGGGCACCTTCTTTGTCTGCACAGCGGCGCAAACTCTCAGCTTTCCACTCAGGCCGCCCTCTTACTTGAAGTGTGTGTGGAACCTGTCCGTGCAGTACACCTCGCTGCACAGCTAACCATAGGTCTGGGCATCGTAGCTTCCTGCCAGGTGACCGAAGTTCGCAGGCAGATGGGTCCCTGGGACACACGCAGAGAGGCTCCTGCCCCGGCCACAGGCCACCCACTGCCACTGCCACAGATCGTGGGGCACAAAGCAGCCCTGTCTGACGCTGTGCCTCTAGAGGGAGTAGTGGACCAACACTTGTAGTAAACGGGGTCCTCGCGGGCAACTCATTGGAGGGACACAAATAAATCTTTGCGGAGTTTCTGATGAAACTTACGAGTGTTCACACCTAAGCCTCTTACAAAGTCAGATGTTTAGGTAAACATGAGCCATGATCTAATTTTACACAATAATGAAGAAATCAGCTGCAGGGGGAGACAATCAGCAAAAACAATCAATACCAGAATTAGATTCCCTAGGCCATCGATCAGACGTTGGAATAATCAGGTGCAAGGCAGAAAATATACAAAAACTGGAACTGAAACAAGGAACAAGGATATTTTCAAAGACTGGTAGGATCTCTAAAACATTTTTAAAGTACATGTCATTGATAAAGCTAAATACTCAAAGGTTGTGTAATACAACAGATTCATCATTGAGAAGAGTGAAATTATGCTGTTTTGAAAACTATGGCAGGTCGGATTTTCTGCCTAAATATATAAGAAGATTTGTCTGAAAACTACACATTATTTCAAAGACTTATTGGCTGTGAAATAAGTTAAGGTTATTTCAAATGGCTTGTCTGCAAAGAAAGGTGAGATGTAGGAACTCACAGAAAGTCGAGGGGAAAATAGGTCAATATATACTTTGCTATATTGTGAACTAAGCTTTTGGCCAGCCACAATGTAGAGGACCTGACACTTAGAAACTTACAAGTAAGCTGGAATCTTGAAAAATTCAAATCTTTATAAGTAAAAAGATTTATTAAAATGAATAACCAAGTGTTTTAATTGACATCAGAAGATCAAAACAATAAACCCTGAGAACATAGAAAAAAGATAAATAAAGATATGAGCAGAACTTAATACCACAGAAAACGTATAAAATTCAGTTGAGGTAGTAAGTCCAAAGAATATTGTTTGACAAGATTTAAAAGACACACTTTGATTAAGGAAATCCAAAACATAAGTAAAGAATATACAGAAAGAATCAGGACAATGTTATAGCAGAGAGTATATGAAATGCCAGTAAATTTGAACGTTTGTGTAAAGTGGACCAGTTCCTAGCTCCTAAAACTTACCAAAATGACACAAGAGGAAATCATTTAAGGTCATCATGTCAGCCCTTGGCATTCTCGGGATGCCCTGGACTCAGAATGCAGCATCTTTAGTCCATGGTAACCTGCGGAGAGGGGGCGGTGGTGAGGGAGTTTGGAACACTGCCCTCACAGAGGGAGTGGGTGTGGCCATCTCTGCTGTGACTGAACAAAGGGCAGGGGAGCAGGGGGCCCAGGGCAGTGCCCTCAGAGACCGGCAGGGCCAGTGGGGTGTCAAAAGCATTTAGGCCCTGGCCAAAGTGCGCCTTCTTTGTCTGCACAGCGGCACAAACTCTCACCTTTCCACTCAGGCCGCCCTCTTACATGAAGTGAGTGTGGAACCGGTCCGCGCAGTACACCTCGATGCAAAGCTAACCATAGGTCTGGGCATCATAGCTTCCTGACAGGTGACCAAAGTTCGCAGGCAGATGGGTCGTGGGACACACGTGGGGAGACTCCTGCCCCGGCCACAGGCCACCCACTGCCACTGCCCCAGATCGTGGGGAACAAAGCAGCCCTGTCTGAGGCCGTGCCTCTAGAGGGAGTAGTGGACCAACACTTGTAGTCAACGGGGTCCTCACGGGCAACTCATTGGAGGGACACAAATAAATCTTTGCGGACTTTCTGATGAAACTTACGAGTGTTCACAACTAAGCCTCTTACAAAGTCAGATGTTTAGCTAAACATGAGCTCATGATCTAATTTTACACAATAATGAAGAAATCAGCTACAGGGGGAGACCATCAGCAAAAACAATCAATACCAGAATTAGATTTCCTAGGCTATCGATCAGACGTTGGAATAATCAGGTGCAAGGCAGAAAATATACATAAAACTGGAACTGAAACAAGGAACAAGGATGTTTTCAAAGACTGGTAGTATCTCTAAAACATTTTTAAAGTACATGTCATTGATAAAGCTAAATACTCAATGGTTGTGTAATACAACAGATTCATCATTGAGAAGAGTGAAATTATGCTGTTTTGAAAATTATGGCAGGTCAGATTTTCTGCCTAAATATATAAGAAGATTTCTCTGAAAAATGCACATTATTTCAAAGACTTATTGGCTGTGAAATAAGGTTATTTCAAATGGATTGTCTGCAAATAAAGGTGAGATGTAGGGAATCACAGAAAGTCGAGGGGAAAATAGGTCAATATATACATTGCTATATGGTGAACTAAGACTTAGGCCAGCCACAATGTAGAGGACCTGACCCTTAGAAACTTAAAAGTAAGCTGGAATCTTGAAAAGTTCAAATCTTTATAAGTAAAAAGATTTATTAAAATGAATAACCAAGTGTTTTAATTGACATCAGAAGATCAAAACAATAAACCTGAGAACATAGAAAAAATATAAATAAAGATATGAGCAGAACTTAATACAATAGAAAACGTATAAAATTCAGGTGATGTAGTAAGTCCAAAGAATATTCTTTGACAAGATTAAAAGACACACTTTGATTAAGGAAAACCAAAACATAAGTAAAGAATATACAGAAAGAATCAGGACAATGTTATAGCAGAGAGTATATGAAATGCCAGTAAATTTGAAGGTTTGTGTAAAGTGGACCAGTTCCTAGCTTCTAAAATTTACCAAAACTGACACAAGAGGAAATCATTTAAGGTCTTCATGTCAGCCCTTGGCATTCTCGGAATGCCCTGGACTCAGAATGCAGCATCCTTAGTCCATGGGAACCTGTGGAGTAGGGGTGAGGCTGAGGGAGTTTGGAACACTGCCCTCACAGAGGGAGTGGGTGTGGCCATCTCTGCTGTGACTGAACAAAGGGCAGGGGAGCAGGGGCCCCAGGGCAGGGCCCTCAGAGCCCGGCAGGCCCAGTGGTGTGTCACAAGCATTTATGCCCAGGACAAAGGAAGCCTTCTTTGTCTGCACAGCTGCCCAAACTCTCACCTTTCCACTCAGGCCGCCCTCTTACTTGAAGGGTGTGTGGAACCGGTCCGCGCAGTACACCTCGATGCAAAGCTAACCATAGGTCTGGGCATCATAGCTTCCTGCCAGGTGACCGAAGTTCGCAGGCAGATGGGTCGTGGGACACACGTGGGGAGCCTCCTGCCCAGGCCACAGGCCGCCCAAAGCCACTATCCCAGATCGGGTGCAGCAAAGCAGTCCTGTCTGAGTCCCAGCCTCTAGAGGGAGTAGTGGACCAACACTTGTAGAAAAAGGGGTCCGCACGGGTAACTCATTGGAGGGACACAAAAAATCTTTGCGGACTTTCTGCTGAAGCTTACGAGCTTTCACACCTAAGCCTCTTACAAGGTCAGCTGTTTAGCTAAACATGAGCTCATGAACTAAATTTACACAATAATGAAGAAATCAGCTACAAGGGGAGACAAGCAGCAAAAACAATCAATACCAGAATTAGATTCCCTAGGCCAACCATCAGATGTTGGAATAATCAGGTGCAAGGCAGAAAGTATACATAAAACTTGAACTGAAACAAGGAACAAGGATGTTTTCAAAGACTGGTAGGATCTCTAAAACATTTTTAAAGTACATGTCATTGATAAAGCTAAATACTCAACGGTTGTGTAATA
This sequence comes from Mesoplodon bidens, assembly GCF_964165515.1. NCBI lineage: Eukaryota > Metazoa > Chordata > Mammalia > Artiodactyla > Ziphiidae > Mesoplodon > Mesoplodon bidens. Next base: position 10,946,679 of record NC_138180.1, read on the forward strand.
CAACAGATTCATCATTGAGCAGAGTGAAATTATGCTGTTTTGAAAACTATGGCAGGTCAGATTTTCTGCCTAAATATATAAGAAGATTTCTCTGATAACTGCACATTATTTCAAAGACTTATTGGCTGTGAAATAAGTTAAGGGTATTTCAAATGGCTTGTTTGCAAAGAAAGGTGAGATGTAGGGAATCACAGAAAGTCGAGGGGAAAATAGGTCAATATATACATTGCCATATGGTGATCTAAGACTTAGGCCAGCCACAATGTAGGGGACCTGACCCTTAGAAACTTACAAGTAAGCTGGAATCTTGAAAAGTTCAAATCTTTATAAGTAAAAAGATTTATTAAAATGAATAACCAAGTGTTTTAATTGACATCAGAATATCAAACAATAAACCTGTGAACATAGAAAACATATAAATAAAGATATGAGCAGAACTTAATACAATAGAAAACGTATAAAATTCAGGTGATGTAGTAAGTCCAAATAATATTCTTTGACAAGATTAAAAGACACACTTTGATTAAGGAAAACCAAAACATAAGTAAAGAATATACAGAAAGAATCAGGACAATGTTATAGCAGAGAGTATATGAAATGCCAGTAAATTTGAACGTTTGTGTAAAGTGGACCAGTTCCTAGCTCCTAAAATTTACCAAAACTGACACAAGAGGAAATCATTTAAGGTCATCATGTCAGCCCTTGGCATTCTCGGAATGCCCTGGACTCAGAATGCAGCATCTGTAGTCCATGGTAACCTGCGGAGAGGGGGCGGGGCTGAGGGAGTTTGGAACACTGCCCTCACAGAGGGAGTGGTTGTGGCCATCTCTGCTGTGACTGAACAAAGGGCAGGGGAGCAGGGGTCCCAGGGCAGGGCCCTCAGAGCCCGGCAGGCCCAGTGGGGTGTCACAAGCATTTAGGCCCAGGCCAAAGTGCGCCTTCTTTGTCTGCACAGCGGCGCAAACTCTCACCTTTCCACTCAGGCCGCCCTCTTACTTGAAGTGTGTGTGGAAACTGTCCGTGCAGTACACCTCGCTGCACAGCTAACCATAGGTCTGGGCATCGTAGCTTCCTGCCAGGTGACCGAAGTTCGCAGGCAGGTTGGTCCCTGGGACACACGCAGAGAGGCTCCTGCCCCGGCCACAGGCCACCCACTGCCACTGCCACAGATCGTGGGGCACAAAGCAGCCCTGTCTGAGGCCGTGCCTCTAGAGGGAGTAGTGGACCAACACTTGTAGTAAACGGGGTCCTCGCGGGCAACTCATTGGAGGGACACAAATAAATCTTTGCAGAGTTTCTGATGAAACTTACGAGTGTTCACAACTAAGCCTCTTACAAAGTCAGATGTTTAGGTAAACATGAGCCATGATCTAATTTTACACAATAATGAAGAAATCAGCTACAGGGGGAGACAATCAGCAAAAACAATCAATACCAGAATTAGATTCCCTAGGCCATCGCTCAGACGTTGGAATAATCAGGTGCAAGGCAGAAAATATACAAAAACTGGAACTGAAACAATGAACAAGGATATTTTCAAAGACTGGTAGGATCTCTAAAACATTTTTAAAGTACATGTCATTGATAAAGCTAAATACTCAAAGGTTGTGTAATACAACAGATTCATCATTGGGAAGAGTGAAATTATGCTGTTTTGAAAACTATGGCAGGTCAGATTTTCTGCCTAAATATATAAGAAGATTTGTCTGAAAACTACACATTATTTCAAAGACTTATTGGCTGTGAAATAAGTTAAGGTTATTTCAAAAGGCTTGTCTGCAACGAAAGGTGAGATGTAGGAACTCACAGAAAGTCGAGGGGAAAATAGGTCAATATATACTTTGCTATATTGTGAACTAAGCTTTTGGCCAGCCACAATGTAGAGGACCTGACACTTGGAAACTTACAAGTAAGCTGGAATCTTTAAAAATTCAAATCTTTATAAGTAAAAAGAGTTATTAAAATAAATAACCAAGTGTTTTAATTGACATCAGAAGATCAAAACAATAAACCCTGAGAACATAGAAAAAAGATAAATAAAGATATGAGCAGAACTTAATACCACAGAAAACGTATAAAATTCAGTTGAGGTAGTAAGTCCAAAGAATATTCTTTGACAAGATTTAAAAGACACACTTTGATTAAGGAAAACCAAAACATAAGTAAAGAATATACAGAAAGAATCAGGACAATGTTATAGCAGAGAATATCTGAAATGCCAGTAAATTTGAACATTTGTGTAAAGTGGAGCATTTCCTAGCTCCTAAAATTTACCAAAATTGACACAAGAGGAAATCATTTAATGTCATCATGTCTGCCCTTGGCATTCTCGGAATGCCCTCGGCTCAGAATGCAGCATCTGTAGTCCATGGTAACCTGCGGAGAGGGGGCGGGGCTGAGGGAGGTTGGAACAATGCCTTCACTGAGGGAGTGGGTGGGGCCATCTCTGCTGTGCCTGAACAAAGGTCAGGGGATAAGGGGGCCAACGCCGGGCCCTCAGAGCCCGGCAGGCCCAGTCGTGTGTCACAAGCATTTAGGCACAGGTCAAAGTGCGCCTTCTTTGTCTGCACAGCTGCCCAAACTCTCACCTTTCCACTCAGGCCGCCCTCTTACTTGAAGTGTGTGTGGAACTGGTCCGTGCAGTACACCTCGCTGCAAAGCTAACCATAGGTCTGGGCATCATAGCTTCCTGCCAGGTGACCGAAGTTCGCAGGCAGATGGGTCGTGGGACACACGTGGGGAGCCTCCTGCCCAGGCCACAGGCCGCCCAAAGCCACTATCCCTGATCGGGGGCAGCAAAGCAGTCCTGTCTGAGTCCCAGCCTCTAGAGGGTGTAGTGGACCAACACATGTAGAAAAAGGGGTCCGCGCGGGTAACTCATTGGAGGGACACAAAAAAATCTTTGCGGACTTTCTGCTGAAGCTTACGAGCGTTCACACCTAAGACTCTTACAAGGTCAGCTGTTTAGCTAAAAATGAGCTCATGATCTAAATTTACACAATAATGAAGAAATCAGCTACAAGGGGAGACAAGCAGCAAAAACAATCAATACCAGAATTAGATTCCCTAGGCCAACCATCAGATGTTGGAATAATCAGGTGCAAGGCAGAAAGTATACACAAAACTGTAACTGAAACAAGGAACAAGGATGTTTTCAAAGACTGGTAGGATCTCTAAAACATTTTTAAAGTACATGTCATTGATAAAGCTAAATAATCAAAGGTGGTGTAATACAACAGATTCATCATTGAGAAGAGTGAAATTATGCTGTTTTGAAAATTATGGCAGGTCTGATTTTATGCCTAAATATATAAGAAGATTTCTCTGAAAAATGCACATTAATTCAAAGTCTTATTGGCTGTGAAATAAGTTAAGTTTATTTCAAATGGCTTGTCTGCAAAGAAAGGTGAGATGTAGGAAATCACAGAAAGTCGAGGGGAAAATAGGTCAATATATACTTTGCTATATTGTGAACTAAGCCTTTGGCCAGCCACAATGTAGAGGACCTGAACCTTAGAAACTTACAAGTAAGCTGGAATCTTTAAAAACTCAAATCTTTATAAGTAAAAAGATTTATTAAAATGAATAACCAAGTGTTTTAATTGACATCAGAAGATCAATACAATAAACCCTGAGAACATAGAAAAAAGATAAATAAAGATATGAGCAGAACTTAATACCATAGAAAACGTATAAAATTCAGTTGAGGTAGTAAGTCCAAAGAATATTCTTTGACAAGATTTAAAAGACACACTTTGATTAAGGAAAACCAAAACATAAGTAAAGAATATACAGAAAGAATCAGGACAATGTTATAGCAGAGAGTATATGAAATGCCAGTAAATTTGAACGTTTGTGTAAAGTGGACCAGTTCCTAGCTCCTAAAATTTACCAAAACTGACACAAGAGGAAATCATTTAAGGTCATCATGTCAGCCCTTGGCATTCTCGGAATGCCCTGGACTCAGAATGCAGCATCTTTAGTCCATTCTAACCTGCGGAGAGGGGGCGGGGCTGAGGGAGTTTGGAACACTGTCTTCACTGAGGGAGTGGGTGTGGCCATCTCTGCTGTGACTGAACAAAGGGCAGGGGAGCAGGGGGCCCAGGGCAGGGCCCTCAGAGCCCGGCAGGCCCAGTGGGGTGTCAAAAGCATTTAGGCCCAGGCCAAAGTGCGCCTTCTTTGTCTGCACAGCGGCACAAACTCTCACCTTTCCACTCAGGCCGCCCTCTTATTTGAAGTGTGTGTGGAACCGGTCCGCGCAGTACACCTCGATGCAAAGCTAACCATAGGTCTGGCCATCATAGCTTCCTGCCAGGTGACCGAAGTTCGCAGGCAGATGGGTCGTGGGACACACGTGGGGAGACTCCTGCCCAGGCCACAGGCCGCCCAAAGCCACTATCCCAGATCGGGGGCAGCAAAGCATTCCTGTCTGAGTCCCAGCCTCTAGAGGGAGTAGTGGACCAACACTTGTAGAAAAAGGGGTCCGCGCGGGTAACTCATTGGAGGGACACAAAAAAATCTTTGCGGACTTTCTGCTGAAGCTTACGAGCGTTCACACCTAAGCCTCTTACAAGGTCAGCTGTTTGGATAAACATGAGCTCATGATCTAAATTTACACAATAATGAAGAAATCAGCTACAAGGGGAGACAAGCAGCAAAAACAATCAATACCAGAATTAGATTCCCTAGGCCAACCATCAGATGTTGGAATAATCAGGTGCAAGGCAGAAAGTATACATAAAACTTGAACTGAAACAAGGAACAAGGATGTTTTCAAAGACTGGTAGGATCTCTAAAACATTTTTAAAGTACATGTCATTGATAAAGCTAAATACTCAATGGTTGTGTAATACAACAGATTCAACATTGAGAAGAGTGAAATTATGCTGTTTTGAAAACTATGGCAGGTCAGATTTTCTGCCTAATTATATAAGAAGATTTCTCTAAAAAATACACATTATTTCAAAGACTTATTGGCTGTGAAATAAGTTAACGTTATTTCAAATGGCTTGTGTGCAAAGAAAGGTGAGATGTAGGGAATCACAGAAAGTCGAGGGGAAAATAGGTCAATATATACATTGCTATATGGTGAACTAAGACTTAGGCCAGCCACAATGTAGAGGACCTGACCCTTAGAAACTTACAAGTAAGCTGGAATCTTGAAAAGTTCAAATCTTTATAAGTAAAAAGATTTTTTAAAATGAATAACCAAGTGTTTTAATTGACATCAGAAGATCAAAACAATAAACCTGAGAACATAGAAACAATATAAATAAAGATATGAGCAGAACTTAATACAATAGAAAACGTATAAAATTCAGCTGATGTAGTAAGTCCAAATAATATTCTTTGACAAGATTAAAAGACACACTTTGATTAAGGAAAACCAAAACATAAGTAAAGAATATACAGAAAGAATCAGGACAATGTTATAGCAGAGAGTATATGAAAGGCCAGTAAATTTGAAAGTTTGTGTAGAGTGGACCAGTTCCTAGCTCCTAAAATTTACCAAAACTGAAATAAGAGGAAATCATTTAAGGTCATCATGTCAGCCCTTTGCATTCTCGGAATGCCCTGGACTCAGAATGCAGCATCTTTAGTCCATGGTAACCTGCGGAGAGGGGGCTGGGCTGAGGGAGTTTGGAACACTGCCCTCACAGAGGGAGTGGGTGTGGCCATCTCTGCTGTGACTGAACAAAGGGCAGGGGAGCAGGGTGCCCAGTGCAGGGCCCTCAGAGCCCGGCAGGCCCAGTGGGGTGTCACAAGCATTTGGCCCAGGACAAAGTGCGCCTTCTTTGTCTGCACAGCGGCACAAACTCTCACCTTTCCACTCAGGCCACCCTCTTACTTGAAGTGTGTGTGGAACCTGTCCGCGCAGTACACCTCGCTGCACAGCTAACCATAGGTCTGAGCATCGTACCTTCCTGCCAGGTGACCGAAGTTCGCAGGAAAATGGGTCCCTGGGACACACGCAGAGAGGCTCCTGCCCCGGCCACAGGCCACCCACTGCCACTGCCACAGATCGTGGGGCACAAAACAGCCCTGTCTGAGGCCGTGCCTCTAGAGGGAGTAGTGGACCAACACTTGTAGTCAACGGGGTCCTCGCGGGCAACTCATTGGTGGGACACAAATAAATCTTTGCGGACTTTCTGATGAAACTTACGAGTGTTCACACCTAAGCCTCTTACAAAGTCAGATGTTTAGCTAAACATGAGCTCATGATCTAATTTTACACAATAATGAAGAAATCAGCTACAGGGGGAGACAATCAGCAAAAACAATCAATACCAGAATTATATTCCCTAGACCATAGATCAGACGTTGGAATAATCAGGTGCAAGGCAGAAAATATACATAAAACTGCAACTGAAACAAGGAACAAGGATGTTTTCAAAGACTGGTAGGATCTCTAAAACATTTTTAAAGTACATGTCATTGATAAAGCTAAATAATCAAAGGTGGTGTAATACAACAGATTCATCATTGAGAAGAGTGAAATTATGCTGTTTTGAAAATTATGGCAGGTCAGATTTTATGCCTAAATATATAAGAAGATTTCTCTGAAAAATGCACATTAATTCAAAGACTTATTGGCTGTGAAATAAGTTAAGTTTATTTCAAATGGCTTGTCTGCAAAGAAAGGTGAGATGTAGGAAATCCAGAAAGTCGAGGGGAAAATAGGTCAATATATACTTTGCTATATTGTGAACTAAGCCTTTGGCCAGCCACAATGTAGAGGACCTGACCCTTAGAAACTTACAAGTAAGCTGGAATCTTTAAAAACTCAAATCTTTATAAGTAAAAAGATTTATTAAAATGAATAACCAAGTGTTTTAATTGACATCAGAAGATCAATACAATAAACCCTGAGAACATAGAAAAAAGATAAATAAAGATATGAGCAGAACTTAATACCATAGAAAACGTATAAAATTCAGTTGAGGTAGTAAGTCCAAAGAATATTCTTTGACAAGATTTAAAATCACACTATGATTAAGGAAAAGCAAAACATAAGTAAAGAATATACAGAAAGAATCAGGACAATGTTATAGCAGAGAGTATATGAAATGCCAGTAAATTTGAACGTTTGTGTAAAGTGGACCAGTTCCTAGCTCCTAAAATTTACCAAAACTGACACAAGAGGAAATCATTTAAGGTCATCATGTCAGCCCTTGGCATTCTCGGAATGCCCTGGACTCAGAATGCAGCATCATTAGTCCATGGTAACCTGCGGAGAGGGGGCGGGGCTCAGGGAGTTTGGAACACTGCTCTCACAGAGGGAGTGGGTGTGGCCAACTCTGCTGTGACTGAACAAAGGGCAGGGGAGCAGGGGGCCCAGGGCAGGGCCCTCAGAACATGGCAGGCCCAGTGGGGTGTCAAAAGCATTTAGGCCCAGGCCAAAGTGAGCCTTCTTTGTCTGCACAGCGGCACAAACTCTCACCTTTCCACTCAGGCCGCCCTCTTACTTGAAGTGTGTGTGGAACCGGTCCGCGCAGTACACCTCGATGCAAAGCTAACCATAGGTCTGGCCATCATAGCTTCCTGCCAGGTGACCGAAGTTCGCAGGCAGATGGGTCGTGGGACACACGTGGGGAGACTCCTGCCCAGGCCACAGGCTGCCCAAAGCCACTATCCCAGATCGGGTGCAGCAAAGCAGTCCTGTCTGAGTCCCAGCCTCTAGAGGGAGTAGTGGACCAACACTTGTAGAAAAAGGGGTCCGCGCGGGTAACTCATTGGAGGGCCACAAAAAAATAATTGCGGACTTTCTTCTGAAGCTTACGAGCGTTCACACCTAAGCCTCTTACAAGGTCAGCTGTTTAGATAAACATGAGCTCATGATCTAAATTTACACAATAATGAAGAAATCAGCTACAAGGGGAGACAAGCAGCAAAAACAATCAATACCAGAATTAGATTCCCTAGGCCAACCATCAGATGTTGGAATAATCAGGTGCAAGGCAGAAAGTATACACAAAACTGGAACAGAAACAAGGAACAAGGATGTTTTCAAAGACTGGTAGGATCTCTAAAACATTTTTAAAGTACATGTCATTGATAAAGCTAAATACTCAATGGTTGTGTAATACAACAGATTCATCATTGAGCAGAGTGAAATTATGCTGTTTTGAAAACTATGGCAGGTCAGATTTTCTGCCTAATAATATAAGAAGATTTCTCTAAAAAATACACATTATTTCAAAGACTTATGGCTGTGAAATAAGTTAAGTTTATTTCAAATGGCTTGTCTGCAAAGAAAGGTGAGATGTAGGGAATCACAGAAAGCCGAGGGGAAAATACGTCAATATATACATTGCTATATGGTGAACTAAGACTTAGGCCAGCCACAATGTAGAGGACCTGACCCTTAGAAACTTACAAGTAAGCTGGAATCTTGAAAAGTTCAAATCTTTATAAGTAAAAAGATTTTTTAAAATGAATAACCAAGTGTTTTAATTGACATCAGAAGATCAAAACAATAAACCTGAGAACATAGAAACAATATAAATAAAGATATGAGCAGAACTTAATACAATAGAAAACGTATAAAATTCAGCTGATGTAGTAAGTCCAAATAATATTCTTTGACAAGATTAAAAGACACACTTTGATTAAGGAAAACCAAAACATAAGTAAACAATATACAGAAAGAATCAGGACAATGTTATAGCAGAGAATATCTGAAATGCAAGTAAATTTGAACATTTGTGTAAAGTGGACCATTTCCTAGCTCCTAAAGTTTACCAAAATTGACACAAGAGGAAATCATTTAAGGTCATCATGTCTGCCCTTGGCATTCTCGGAACGCCCTGGCCTCAGAATGCAGCATCTGTAGTCCATGGTAAACTGCGGAGAGGGGGCGGGGCTGAGGGAGGTTGGAACACTGTCTTCACTGATGGAGTGGGTGGGGCCATCTCTGCTGTGACTGAACAAAGGGCAGGGGAGAAGGGGGCCCACGGCAGGGCCCTCAGAGCCCGGCAGGCCCAGTCGTGTGTCACAAGCATTTAGGCCCAGGCCAAAGTGCGCCTTCTTTGTCTGCACAGCTGCCCAAACTGTCTCCTTTCCACTCAGGCCGCCCTCTTACTTGAAGTGTGTGTGGAACTGGTCCGCGCTGTACACCTCGATGCAAAGCTAACCATAGGTCTGGGCATCATAGCTTCCTGCCAGGTGACCGAAGTTCGCAGGCTGATGGGTCGTGGGACACACGTGGGGAGCCTCCTGCCCAGGCCACAGGCCGCCCAAAGCCACTATCCCATATCGGGTGCAGCAAAGCAGTCCTGTCTGAGTCCCAGCCTCTAGAGGGAGTAGTGGACCAACACTTGTAGAAAAAGGGGTCCGCGCGGGTAACTCATTGGAGGGCCACAAAAAATAATTGCGGACTTTCTGCTGAAGCTTACGAGCGTTCACACCTAAGCCTCTTACAAGGTCAGCTGTTTAGCTAAACATGAGCTCATGATCTAAATTTACACAATAATGAAGAAATCAGCTACAAGGGGAGACAAGCAGCAAAAACAATCAATACCAGAATTAGATTCCCTAGGCCAACCATCAGATGTTGGAATAATCAGGTGCAAGGCAGAAAGTATACACAAAACTGGAACAGAAACAAGGAAAAAGGATGTTTTCAAAGACTGGTAAGATCTCTAAAACATTTTTAAAGTACATGTCATTGATAAAGCTAAATACTCAATGGTTGTGTAATACAACAGATTCATCATTGAGAAGAGTGAAATTATGCTGTTTTGAAAACTATGGCAGGTCAGATTTTCTGCCTAATTATATAAGAAGATTTCTCTAAAAAATACACATTATTTCAAAGACTTATTGGCTGTGAAATAAGTTAAGGTTATTTCAAATGGCTTGTCTGCAAAGAAAGGTGAGATGTAGGGAATCACAGAAAGCCGAGGGGAAAATAGGTCAATATATACATTGCTATATGGTGAACTAAGACTTAGGCCAGCCACAATGTAGAGGACCTGACCCTTAGAAACTTACAAGTAAGCTGGAATCTTGAAAAGTTCAAATCTTTATAAGTAAAAATATTTTTTAAAATGAATAACCAAGTGTTTTAATTGACATCAGAAGATCAAAACAATAATACCTGAGAACATAGAAAAAATATAAATAAAGATATGAGCAGAACTTAATACAATAGAAAACGTATAAAATTCAGGTGATGTAGTAAGTCCAAAGAATATTCTTTGACAAGATTAAAAGACACACTTTGATTAAGGAAAACCAAAACATAAGTAAAGAATATACAGAAAGAATCAGGAGAATGTTATAGCAGAGAGTATATGAAATGCCAGTAAATTTGAAGGTTTGTGTAAAGTGGACCAGTTCCTAGCTCCTAAAATTTACCAAAACTGACACAAGAGGAAATCATTTAAGGTCATCATGTCAGCCCTTGGCATTCTCGGAATGCCCTGGACTCAGAATGCAGCATCTTTAGTCCATGGTAACCTGCGGAGAGGGGGCGGGGCTGAGGGAGTTTGGAACACTGCCCTCACAGAGGGAGTGGGTGTGGCCATCTCTGCTGTGACTGAAGAAAGGGCAGGGGAGCAGGGGGCCCAGGGCTGGGCCCTCAAAGCCCGGCAGGCCCAGGGGGGTGTCACAAGCATTTAGGCCCAGGACAAAGGGCGCCTTCTTTGTCTGCACAGCGGCACAAACTCTCACCTTTCCACTCAGGCCGCCCTCTTACTTGAAGTGTGTGTGGAACCTGTCCGCGCAGTACACCTCGCTGCACAGCTAACCATAGGTCTGAGCATCGTAGCTTCCTGCCCGGTGACCGAAGTTCGCAGGCAGATGGGTCCCTGGGACACACGCAGAGAGGCTCCTGCCCCGGCCACAGGCCACCCACTGCCACTGCCCCAGATCGTGGGGAACAAAGCAGCCCTGTCTGAGGCCGTGCCTCTAGAGGGAGTAGTGGACCAACACTTGTAGTCAACGGGGTCCTCGCGGGCAACTCATTGGAGGGACACAAATAAATCTTTGCGGACTTTCTGATGAAACTTACGAGTGTTCACACCTAAGCCTCTTACAAAGTCAGATGTTTAGCTAAACATGAGCTCATGATCTAATTTTACACAATAATGAAGAAATCAGCTACAGGGGGAGACAATCAGCAAAAACAATCAATACCAGAATTAGATTCCCTAGACCATCGATCAGACGTTGGAATAATCAGGTGCAAGGCAGAAAATATACATAAAACTGCAACTGAAACAAGGAACAAGGATGTTTTCAAAGACTGGTAGGATCTCTAAAACATTTTTAAAGTACATGTCATTGATAAAGCTAAATACTCAAAGGTTGTGTAATACAACAGATTCATCATTGAGAAGAGTGAAATTATGCTGTTTTGAAAACTATGGCAGGTCAGATTTTCTGCCTAAATATATAAGAAGATTTCTCTGAAAAATGCACATTATTTCAAAGACTTATTGGCTGTGAAATAAGTTAAGGTTATTTCAAATGGCTTGTCTGCAAAGAAAGGTGAGATGTAGGAAATCACAGAAAGTCGAGGGGAAAATAGGTCAATATATACTTTGCTATATTGTGAACTAAGCCTTTGGCCAGCCACAATGTAGAGGACCTGACCCTTAGAAACTTACAAGTAAGCTGGAATCTTTAAAAATTCAAATCTTTATAAGTAAAAAGATTTATTAAAATGAAATAACCAAGTGTTTTAATTGACATCAGAAGATCAAAACAATAAACTCTGTGAACATAGAAAAAAGATAAATAAAGATATGAGCAGAACTTAATACCACAGAAAACGTATAAAATTCAGTTGAGGTAGTAAGTCCAAAGAATATTCTTTGACAAGATTTAAAAGACACACTTTGATTAAGGAAAACCAAAACATAAGTAAAGAATATACAGAAAGAATCAGGAGAATGTTATAGCAGAGAATATCTGAAATGCCAGTAAATTTGAACATTTCTGTAAAGTGGAACATATCCTAGCTCCTAAAGTTTACCAAAATTGACACAAGAGGAAATCATTTAAGGTCATCATGTCTGCCCGTGGCATTCTCGGAACGCCCTGGCCTCAGAATGCAGCATCTGTTGTGCATGGTAACCTGGGGAGTGGTGGCGGGGCTGAGGGAGGTTGGAACACTGCCTTCACTGAGGGAGTGAGTGGGGCCATCTCTGCTGTGACTGAATAAAGGGCAGGGGAGAAGGAGACCAACGGCAGGGCCCTCAGATCCCGGCAGGCCCAGTCGTGTGTCACAAGCATTTATGCACAGGTCAAAGTGCACCTCCTTTGTCTGCACAGCTGCCCAAACTCTCACCTTTCCACTCAGGCCGCCCTCTTACTTGAAGTGTGTGTGGAACCGGTCCGCGCAGTACACCTCGCTGCAAAGCTAACCATAGGTCTGGGCATCATAGCTTCCTGCCAGGTGACCGAAGTTCGCAGGCAGATGGGTCGTGGGACACACGTGGTGAGCCTCCAGCCCAGGCCACAGGCCGCCCAAAGCCACTATCCCAGATCAGGGGCAGCCAAGCAGTCCTGTCTGAGTCCCAGCCTCTAGAGGGTGTAGTGGACCAACACTTGTAGAAAAAGCGGTCCGCGCGGGTAACTCATTGGAGGGACACAAAAAAATCTTTGCGGACTTTCTGCTGAAGCTTACGAGCGTTCACACCTAAGACTCTTACAAGGTCAGCTGTTTAGCTAAACATGAGCTCATGATCTAAATTTACACAATAATGAAGAAATCAGCTACAAGGGGAGACAAGCAGCAAAAACAATCAATACTAGAATTAGATTCCCTAGGCCAACCATCAGATGTTGGAATGATCAGGTGCAAGGCAGAAAGTCCACATAAAACTGGAACTGAAACAGGAAACAGGGAGGTTTTCAAAGACTGGTAGGATCTCTAAAACATTTATAAGTACATGTCATTGATAAAGCTAAATACTCAATGGTTGTGTAATACAACAGATTCAACATTGAGAAGAGTGGAATTATGCTGTTTTGAAAACTATGGCAGGTCAGATTTTCTGTCTAATTATATAAAAAGATTTCTCTAAAAAATACACATTATTTCCAAGACTTATTGGCTGTGAAATAAGTTAAGATTATTTCAAATGGCTTGTCTGCAAAGAAAGGTGAGATGTAGGGAATCACAGAAAGTCGAGGTGAAAATAGGTCAATATATACATTGCTATATGGTGAACTAAGACTTAGGCCAGCCACAATGTAGAGGACCTGACCCTTAGAATCTTACAAGTAAGCTTGAATCTTGAATAGTTCAAATCTTTATAAGTTAAAAGATTTATTAAAATGAATAACCAAGTGTTTTAATTGACATCAGAATATCAAAACAATAAACCTGAGAACATAGAAAAAATATAAATAAAGATATGAGCAGAACTTAATACAATGGAAAACGTATAAAATTCAGGTGATGTAGTAAGTCCAAAGAATATTCTTTGACAAGATTAAAAGACACACTTTGAATAAGGAAAACCAAAACATAAGTAAAGAATATACAGAAAGAATAAGGACAATGTTATAGCAGAGAGTATATGAAATGCCAGTAAATTTGAAAGATTGTGTAAAGTGGACCAGTTCCTAGCTTCTAAAATTTACCAAGACTGACACAAGAGGAAATCATTTAAGGTCATCATGTCAGCCCTTGGCATTCTCGGAATGCCCTGGACTCAGAATGCAGCATCATTAGTCCATGGTAACCTGCGGAGAAGGGGCGGGGCTGAGGGAGTGTGGAACACTGCCCACACAGAGGGATTGGGTGTGGCCATCTCTGCTGTGACTGAACAAAGGGCAGGGGAGCAGGGGGCCCAGGGCAGGGCCCTCAGAGCCCGGCAGGACCAGTGGGGTGTCACAAGAATTTAGGCCCAGGACAAAAGGCACCATCTTTGTCTGCACAGCTGCCCAAACCCTCACCTTTCCACTCAGGCAGCCCTCTTACTTGAAGTGTGTGTGGAACCTCTCCGCGCAGTTCACCTCCCTGCACAGCTAACCATAGGTCTTGGCATCGTAGCTTCCTGATATGTGACCGAAGTTCGCTGGGAGATGGGTCCCTGGGACACACGCAGAGAGGCTCATGCCCCGGCCACAGGCCACCCACTGCCACTGCCACAGATCGCGGGGCACAAAGCAGCCCTGTCTGAGGCCGTGCCTCTAGAGGGAGTAGTGGACCAACACTTGTAGTAAACGGGGTCCTCGCGGGCAACTCATGGGAGGGACACAAATAAATCTTTGCGGACTTTCTGATGAAACTTACGAGTGATCACACCTAAGCCTCTTACAAAGTCAGATGTTTAGCTAAACATGAGCTCATGATCTAATTTTACACAATAATGAAGAAATCAGCTAAAGGGTGAGACAATCAGCAAAAACAAACAATATCAGAATTAGATTCCCTATGCCATCGATCAGACGTTGGAATAATCAGGTGCAAGGCAGAAAATATATATAAAACTGAAACTGAAACAAGGAACAAGGATGTTTTCAAAGACTGGTAGGATCTCTAAAACATTTTTAAAGTACATGTCACTGATAAATCTAAATACTCATAGGTTGTGTAATACAACAGATTCATCACTGAGAAGAGTGAAATTATGCTGTTTTGAAAACTATGGCAGGTCAGATTTTCTGCCTAAATATATAAGAAGATTTCTCTGAAAAATGCACATTATTTCAAAGACTTATTGGCTGTGAAATAAGTTAAGTTTATTTCAAATGGCTTGTCTGCAAAGAAAGGTGAGATGTAGGAAATCACAGAAAGTCGAGGGGAAAATAGGTCAATATATACATTGCTATATTGTGAACTAAGCCTTTGGCCAGCCACAATGTAGAGGACCTGACCCTTAGAAACTTACAAGTAAGCTGGAATCTTTAAAAACTCAAATCTTTATAAGTAAAAAGATTTATTAAAATGAATAACCAAGTGTTTTAATTGACATCAGAAGATCAAAACAATAAACCCTGAGAACATAGAAAAAAGATAAATAAAGATATGAGCAGAACTTAATACCATAGAAAACGTATAAAATTCAGTTGAGGTAGTAAGTCCAAAGAATATTCTTTGACAAGATTTAAAAGACACACTTTGATTAAGGAAAACCAAAACATAAGTAAAGAATATACAGAAAGAATCAGGACAATGTTATAGCAGAGAGTATATGAAATGCCAGTAAATTTGAACGTTTGTGTAAAGTGGACCAGTTCCTAGCTCCTAAAATTTACCAAAACTGACACAAGAGGAAATCATTTAAGGTCATCATGTCAGCCCCTGGCATCCTCGGGATGCCCTGGATTCAGAATGCAGCATCTTTAGTCCATGGTAACCTGCGGAGAGGGGGCGGGGCTGAGGGAGTTTGGAACACTGCCCTCACAGAGGGAGTGGGTGTGGCCATCTCTGCTGTGACTGAACAAAGGGCAGGGGAGCAGGGGGCCCAGGGCAGGGCCCTCAGAGCCCGGGAGGCCCAGTGGGGTGTCACAAGCATTTAGGCCCAGGCCAAAGTGCGCCTTCTTTGTCTGCAGAGCGGCACAAACTCTCACCTTTCCACTCAGGCCGCCCTCTTACTTGAAGTGTGTGTGGAACCAGTCCGCGCAGTACACCTCGATGCAAAGCTAACCATAGGTCTGGCCATCATAGCTTCCTGCCAGGTGACCGAAGTTCGCAGGCAGATGGGTCGTGGGACACACGTGGGGAGACTCCTGCCCAGGCCACAGGCCGCCCAAAGCCACTATCCCAGATCGGGGGCAGCAAAGCATTCCTGTCTGAGTCCCAGCCTCTAGAGGGAGTAGTGGACCAACACTTGTAGAAAAAGGGGTCTGCGCGGGTAACTCATTGGAGGGACACAAAAAAATCTTTGCGGACTTTCTGCTGAAGCTTACGAACGTTCACACCTAAGCCTCTTACAAGGTCAGCTGTTTAGATAAACATGAGCTCATGATCTAAATTTACACAATAATGAAGAAATCAGCTACAAGGGGAGACAAGCAGCAAGAACAATCAATACCAGAATTAGATTCCCTAGGCCAACCATCAGATGTTGGAATAATCAGGTGCAAGGCAGAAAGTATACATAAAACTTGAACTGAAACAAGGAACAAGGACGTTTTCAAAGACTGGTAGGATCTCTAAAACATTTTTAAAGTACATGTCATTGATAAAGCTAAATACTCAATGGTTGTGTAATACAACAGATTCAACATTGAGAAGAGTGAAATTATGCTGTTTTGAAAACTATGGCAGGTCAGATTTTCTGCCTAATTATATAAGAAGATTTCTCTAAAAAATACACATTATTTCAAAGACTTATTGGCTGTGAAATAAGTTAAGGTTATTTCAAATGGCTTGTGTGCAAAGAAAGGTGAGATGTAGGGAATCACAGAAAGTCGAGTGGAAAATAGGTCAATATATACATTGCTATATGGTGAACTAAGACTTAGGCCAGCCACAATGTAGAGGACCTGACCCTTAGAAACTTACAAGTAAGCTGGAATCTTGAAAAGTTCAAATCTTTATAAGTAAAAAGATTTTTTAAAATGAATAACCAAGTGTTTTAATTGACATCAGAAGATCAAAACAATAAACCTGAGAACATAGAAACAATATAAATAAAGATATGAGCAGAACTTAATACAATAGAAAACGTATAAAATTCAGCTGATGTAGTAAGTCCAAATAATATTCTTTGACAAGATTAAAAGACACACTTTGATTAAGGATAACCAAAACATATGTAAAGAATATACAGAAAGAATCAGGACAATGTTATAGCAGAGAGTATATGAAATGCCAGTAAATTTGAAAGTTTGTGTAAAGTGGACCAGTTCCTAGCTCCTAAAATTTACCAAAACTGACACAAGAGGAAATCATTTAAGGTCATCATTTCAGCCCTTGGCATTCTCGGAATGCCCTGGACTCAGAATGCAGCATCTTTAGTCCATGGTAACCTGCGGAGAGGGGGCGGGGCTGAGGGAGTTTGGAACACTGCCCTCACAGAGGGAGTGGGTGTGGCCATCTCTGCTGTGACTGAACAAAGGGCAGGGGAGCAGGGGTCCCAGGGCAGGGCCCTCAGAGCCCGGCAGGACCAGTGGGGTGTCACAAGCATTTGGCCAAGGACAAAGGGCGCCTTCTTTGTCTGCACAGCGGCACAAACTCTCACCTTTCCACTCAGGCCGCCCTCTTACTTGAAGTGTGTGTGGAACCTGTCCGCGCAGTACACCTCGCTGCACAGCTAACCATAGGTCTGAGCATCGTAGCTTCCTGCCAGGTGACCGAAGTTCGCAGGCAGATGGGTCCCTGGGACACACGCAGAGAGGCTCCTGCCCCGGCCACAGGCCACCCACTGCCACTGCCACAGATCGTGGGGCACAAAACAGCCCTGTCTGAGGCCGTGCCTCTAGAGGGAGTAGTGGACCAACACTTGTAGTCAAAGGGGTCCTCGCGGGTAACTCATTGGAGGGACACAAATAAATCTTTGCGGACTTTCTGATGAAACTTACGAGTGTTCACACCTAAGCCTCTTACAAAGTCAGATGTTTAGCTAAACATGAGCTCATGATCTAATTTTACACAATAATGAAGAAATCAGCTACAGGGGGAGACAATCAGCAAAAACAATCAATACCAGGATTAGATTCCCTAGACCATCGATCAGACGTTGGAATAATCAGGTGCAAGGCAGAAAATATACATAAAACTGGAACTGAAACAAGGAACAAGGATGTTTTCAAAGACTGGTAGGATCTCTAAAACATTTTTAATGTACATGTCATTGATAAAGCTAAATACTCAAAGGTTGTGTAATACAACAGATTCATCATTGAGAAGAGTGAAATTATGCTGTTTTGAAAACTATGGCAGGTCAGATTTTCTGCCTAAATATATAAGAAGATTTCTCTGATAACTGCACATTATTTCAAAGACTTATTGGTTGTGAAATAAGTTAAGGTTATTTCAAATGGCTTGTCTGCAAAGAAAGGTGAGATGTAGGAAATCACAGAAAGTCGATGGGAAAATAGGTCAATATATACTTTGCTATATTTTGAACTAAGCCTTTGGCCAGCCACAATGTAGAGGACCTGACCCTTAGAAACTTACAAGTAAGCTGGAATCTTTAAAAATTCAAATCTTTATAAGTAAAAAGATTTATTAAAATGAATAACCAAGTGTTTTAATTGACATCAGAAGATCAAAACAATAAACCCTGAGAACATAGAAAAAAGATAAATTAAGATATGAGCAGAACTTAATACCACAGAAAACGTATAAAATTCAGTTGAGGTAGTAAGTCCAAAGAATATTCTTTGACAAGATTTAAAAGACAAACTTTGATTAAGGAAAACCAAAATATAAGTCAAGAATAAACAGAAAGAATCAGGACAATGTTATAGCAGAGAATATATGAAATGCCAGTAAATTTGAACATTTGTGTAAAGTGGACCATTTCCTAGCTCCTAAACTTTACCAAAATTGACACAAGAGGAAATCATTTAAGGTCATCATGTCAGCCCTTGGTATTCTCGGAATGCCCTGGCCTCAGAATGCAGCATCTGTAGTCCATGGTAACCTGCGGAGAGTGGGCGGGGCTGAGGGAGGCTGGAACACTGCCCTCACTGAGGGAGTGGGTGCGGCCATCTCTGCTGTGACTGAACAAAGGGCAGGGGAGCAGGGGGCCCAGGGCAGGGCCCTCAGAGCTGGCAGGCCCAGTGGGGTGTCACAAGCATTTAGGCCCAGGCCAAAGGGCGCCTTCTTTGTCTGAACAGCTGCCCAAACTCTCACCTTTCCACTCAGGCCGCCCTCTTACTTGAAGTGTGTGTGGAACAGGTCCGTGCAGTACACCTCGATGCAAAGCTAACCATAGGTCTGGGCATCATAGCTTCCTGCCAGGTGACCGATGTTCGCAGGCAGATGGCTCGTGGGACACACGTGGGGAGACTCCTGCCCAGGCCACAGGCCGCCCAAATCCACTATCCCAGATCGGGGGCGGCAAAGCAGTCCTGTCTGAGTCCCAGCCTCTAGAGGGCGTAGTGGACCAACACTTGTAGAAAAAGGGGTCCGCGCGGGTAACTCATTGGAGGGCCACAAAAAAATCTTTGCGGACTTTCTTCTGAAGCTTACGAGCCTTCACACCTAAGCCTCTTACAAGGTCAGCTGTTCAGATAAACATGAGCTCATGATCTAAATTTACACAATAATGAAAAAATCAGCTACAAGGGGAGACAAGCAGCAAAAACAATCAATACCAGAATTAGATTCCCTAGGCCATCGATCAGACGTTGGAATAATCAGGTGCAAGGCAGAAAATATACATAAAACTGGAACTGAAACAAGGAACAAGGATGTTTTCAAAGACTGGTAGGATCTCTAAAACATTTTTAAAGTACATGTCACTGATAAAGCTAAATACTCAAAGGTTGTGTAATACAACAGATTCATCATTGAGAAGAGTGATATTATGCTGTTTTGAAAACTATGGCAGGTAAGATTTTCTGCCTAAATATATAATAAGATTTCTCAGAAAAATGCACATTATTTCAAAGACTTATTGGCTGTGAAATAAGTTAAGGTTATTTCAAATGGCTTGTCTGCAAAGAAAGGTGAGATGTAGGAAATCACAGAAAGTCGAGGGGAAAATAAGTCAATATATACTTTGCTATATTTTGAACTAAGCCTTTGGCCAGCCACAATGTAGAGGACCTGACCCTTAGAAACTTACAAGTAAGCTGGAATCTTTAAAAATTCAAATCTTTATAAGTAAAAAGATTTATTAAAATGAATAACCAAGTGTTTTTATTGACATCAGAAGATCAAAACAATAAACCCTGAGAACATAGAAAAAAGATAAATAAAGATATGAGCAGAACTTAATACCACAGAAAACGTATAAAATTCAGTTGAGGTAGTAAGTCCAAAGAATATTCTTTGACAAGATTTAAAAGACACACTTTGATTAAGGAAAACCAAAACATAAGTAAAGAATATACAGAAAGAATCAGGACAATGTTATAGCAGAGAATATCTGAAATTCCAGTAAATTTGAACATTTGTGTAAAGTGGACCATTTCCTAGCTCCTAAAGTTTACCAAAATTGACACAAGAGGAAATCATTTAAGGTCATCATGTCTGCCCTTGGCATTCTCGGAATGACCTGGCCTCAGAATGCAGCATCTGTAGTCCATGGTAAACTGCGGAGAGGGGGCGGGGCTGAGGGAGGTTGGAACACTGTCTTCACTGAGGGAGTGGGTGGGGCCATCTCTGCTGTGACTGAACAAAGGGCAGGGGAGACGGGGGCCCACGGCAGGGCCCTCAGAGCCCGGCAGGCCCAGTCGTGTGTCACAAGCATATGGGCCCAGGCCAAAGTGCGCCTTCTTTGTCTGCACAGGTGCCCAAACTGTCACCTTTCCACTCAGGCCGCCCTCTTACTTGAAGTGTGTGTGGAACTGGTCCGCGCAGTACACCTCGATGCAAAGCTAACCATAGGTCTGGGCATCATAGCTTCCTGCCAGGTGACCGAAGTTCGCAGGCAGATGGGTCGTGGGACACACGTGGGGAGCCTCCTGCCCAGGCCACAGGCCGCCCAAAGCCACTATCCCAGATCGGGTGCAGCAAAGCAGTCCTGTCTGAGTCCCAGCCTCTAGAGGGAGTAGTGGACCAACACTTGTAGAAAAAGGGGTCTGCGCGGGTAACTCATTGGAGGGACACAAAAAAATCTTTGCGGACTTTCTGCTGAAGCTTACGAGCGTTCACACCTAAGCCTCTTACAAGGTCAGCTGTTTAGATAAACATGAGCTCATGATCTAAATTTACACAATAATGAAGAAATCAGCTACAAGGGGAGACAAGCAGCAAAAACAATCAATACCAGAATTAGATTCCCTAGGCCAACCATCAGATGTTGGAATAATCAGGTGCAAGGCAGAAAGTATACATAAAACTTGAACTGAAACAAGGAACAAGGATATTTTCAAAGACTGGTAGGATCTCTAAAACATTTTTAAAGTACATGTCATTGATAAAGCTAAATACTCAATGGTTGTGTAATACAACAGATTCATCATTGAGCAGAGTGAAATTATGCTGTTTTAAAAACTATGGCAGGTCAGATTTTCTGCCTAATAATATAAGAAGATTTCTCTAAAAAATACACATTATTTCAAAGACTTATGGCTGTGAAATAAGTTAAGTTTATTTCAAATGGCTTGTCTGCAAAGAAAGGTGAGATGTAGGGAATCACAGAAAGCCGAGGGGAAAATACGTCAATATATACATTGCTATATGGTGAACTAAGACTTAGGCCAGCCACAATGTAGAGGACCTGACCCTTAGAAACTTACAAGTAAGCTGGAATCTTGAAAAGTTCAAATCTTTATAAGTAAAAAGATTTTTTAAAATGAATAACCAAGTGTTTTAATTGACATCAGAAGATCAAAACAATAAACCTGAGAACATAGAAACAATATAAATAAAGATATGAGCAGAACTTAATACAATAGAAAACGTATAAAATTCAGCTGATGTAGTAAGTCCAAATAATATTCTTTGACAAGATTAAAAGACACACTTTGATTAAGGAAAACCAAAACATAAGTAAACAATATACAGAAAGAATCAGGACAATGTTATAGCAGAGAATATCTGAAATGCAAGTAAATTTGAACATTTGTGTAAAGTGGACCATTTCCTAGCTCCTAAAGTTTACCAAAATTGACACAAGAGGAAATCATTTAAGGTCATCATGTCTGCCCTTGGCATTCTCAGAACGCCCTGGCCTCAGAATGCAGCATCTGTAGTCCATGGTAAACTGCGGAGAGGGGGCGGGGCTGAGGGAGGTTGGAACACTGTCTTCACTGATGGAGTGGGTGGGGCCATCTCTGCTGTGACTGAACAAAGGGCAGGGGAGAAGGGGGCCCACGGCAGGGCCCTCAGAGCCCGGCAGGCCCAGTCGTGTGTCACAAGCATTTAGGCCCAGGCCAAAGTGCGCCTTCTTTGTCTGCACAGCTGCCCAAACTGTCTCCTTTCCACTCAGGCCGCCCTCTTACTTGAAGTGTGTGTGGAACTGGTCCGCGCTGTACACCTCGATGCAAAGCTAACCATAGGTCTGGGCATCATAGCTTCCTGCCAGGTGACCGAAGTTCGCAGGTTGATGGGTCGTGGGACACACGTGGGGAGCCTCCTGCCCAGGCCACAGGCCGCCCAAAGCCACTATCCCAGATCGGGTGCAGCAAAGCAGTCCTGTCTGAGTCCCAGCCTCTAGAGGGAGTAGTGGACCAACACTTGTAGAAAAAGGGGTCCGCGCGGGTAACTCATTGGAGGGACACAAAAAATAATTGCGGACTTTCTGCTGAAGCTTACGAGCGTTCACACCTAAGCCTCTTACAAGGTCAGCTGTTTAGATAAACATGAGCTCATGATCTAAATTTACACAATAATGAAGAAATCAGCTACAAGGGGAGACAAGCAGCAAAAACAATCAATACCAGAATTAGATTCCCTAGGCCAACCATCAGATGTTGGAATAATCAGGTGCAAAGCAGAAAGTATACACAAAACTGGAACAGAAACAAGGAAAAAGGATGTTTTCAAAGACTGGTAAGATCTCTAAAACATTTTTAAAGTACATGTCATTGATAAAGCTAAATGCTCAATGGTTGTGTAATACAACAGATTCATCATTGAGAAGAGTGAAATTATGCTGTTTTGAAAACTATGGCAGGTCAGATTTTCTGCCTAATTATATAAGAAGATTTCTCTAAAAAATACACATTATTTCAAAGACTTATTGGCTGTGAAATAAGTTAAGGTTATTTCAAATGGCTTGTCTGCAAAGAAAGGTGAGATGTAGGGAATCACAGAAAGCCGAGGGGAAAATAGGACAATATATACATTGCTATATGGTGAACTAAGACTTAGGCCAGCCACAATGTAGAGGACCTGACCCTTAGAAACTTACAAGTAAGCTGGAATCTTGAAAAGTTCAAATCTTTATAAGTAAAAAGATTTTTTAAAATGAATAACCAAGTGTTTTAATTGACATCAGAAGATCAAAACAATAATACCTGAGAACATAGAAAAAATATAAATAAAGATATGAGCAGAACTTAATACAATAGAAAACGTATAAAATTCAGGTGATGTAGTAAGTCCAAAGAATATTCTTTGACAAGATTAAAAGACACACTTTGATTAAGGAAAACCAAAACATAAGTAAAGAATATACAGAAAGAATCAGGAGAATGTTATAGCAGAGAGTATATGAAATGCCAGTAAATTTGAAGGTTTGTGTAAAGTGGACCAGTTCCTAGCTCCTAAAATTTACCAAAACTGACACAAGAGGAAATCATTTAAGGTCATCATGTCAGCCCTTGGCATTCTCGGAATGCCCTGGACTCAGAATGCAGCATCTTTAGTCCATGGTAACCTGCGGAGAGGGGGCGGGGCTGAGGGAGTTTGGAACACTGCCCTCACAGAGGGAGTGGGTGTGGCCATCTCTGCTGTGACTGAAGAAAGGGCAGGGGAGCAGGGGGCCCAGGGCCGGGCCCTCAGAGCCCGGCAGGCCCAGGGGGGTGTCACAAGCATTTAGGCCCAGGACAAAGGGCGCCTTCTTTGTCTGCACAGCGGCACAAACTCTCACCTTTCCACTCAGGCCGCCCTCTTACTTGAAGTGTGTGTGGAACCTGTCCGTGCAGTACACCTCGCTGCACAGCTAACCATAGGTCTGAGCATCGTAGCTTCCTGCCCGGTGACCGAAGTACGCAGGCAGATGTGTCCCTGGGACACACGCAGAGAGGCTCCTGCCCCGGCCACAGGCCACCCACTGCCACTGCCCCAGATCGTGGGGAACAAAGCAGCCCTGTCTGAGGACGTGCCTCTAGAGGGAGTAGTGGACCAACACTTGTAGTCAACGGGGTCCTCGCGGGCAACTCATTGGAGGGACACAAATAAATCTTTGCGGACTTTCTGATGAAACTTACGAGTGTTCACACCTAAGCCTCTTACAAAGTCAGATGTTTAGCTAAACATGAGCTCATGATCTAATTTTACACAATAATGAAGAAATCAGCTACAGGGGGAGACAATCAGCAAAAACAATCAATACCAGAATTAGATTCCCTAGACCATCGATCAGACGTTGGAATAATCAGGTGCAAGGCAGAAAATATACATAAAACTGCAACTGAAACAAGGAACAAGGATGTTTTCAAAGACTGGTAGGATCTCTAAAACATTTTTAATGTACATGTCATTGATAAAGCTAAATACTCAAAGGTTGTGTAATACAACAGATTCATCATTGAGAAGAGTGAAATTATGCTGTTTTGAAAACTATGGCAGGTCAGATTTTCTGCCTAAATATATAAGAAGATTTCTCTGAAAAATGCACATTATTTCAAAGACTTATTGGCTGTGAAATAAGTTAAGGTTATTTCAAATGGCTTGTCTGCAAAGAAAGGTGAGATGTAGGAAATCACAGAAAGTCGATGGGAAAATAGGTCAATATATACTTTGCTATATTGTGAACTAAGCCTTTGGCCAGCCACAATGTAGAGGACCTGACCCTTAGAAACTTACAAGTAAGCTGGAATCTTTAAAAATTCAAATCTTTATAAGTAAAAAGATTTATTAAAATGAAATAACCAAGTGTTTTAATTGACATCAGAAGATCAAAACAATAAACTCTGTGAACATAGAAAAAAGATAAATAAAGATATGAGCAGAACTTAATACCACAGAAAACGTATAAAATTCAGTTGAGGTAGTAAGTCCAAAGAATATTCTTTGACAAGATTTAAAAGACACACTTTGATTAAGGAAAACCAAAACATAAGTAAAGAATATACAGAAAGAATCAGGAGAATGTTATAGCAGAGAATATCTGAAATGCCAGTAAATTTGAACATTTCTGTAAAGTGGAACATATCCTAGCTCCTAAAGTTTACCAAAATTGACACAAGAGGAAATCATTTAAGGTTATCATGTCTGCCCGTGGCATTCTCGGAACGCCCTGGCCTCAGAATGCAGCATCTGTTGTGCATGGTAACCTGGGGAGTGGTGGCGGGGCTGAGGGAGGTTGGAACACTGCCTTCACTGAGGGAGTGAGTGGGGCCATCTCTGCTGTGACTGAATAAAGGGCAGGGGAGAAGGAGACCAACGGCAGGGCCCTCAGATCCCGGCAGGCCCAGTCGTGTGTCACAAGCATTTATGCACAGGTCAAAGTGCACCTTCTTTGTCTGCACAGCTGCCCAAACTCTCACCTTTCCACTCAGGCCGCCCTCTTACTTGAAGTGTGTGTGGAACCGGTCCGCGCAGTACACCTCGCTGCAAAGCTAACCATAGGTCTGGGCATCATAGCTTCCTGCCAGGTGACCGAAGTTCGCAGGCAGATGGGTCGTGGGACACACGTGGTGAGCCTCCAGCCCAGGCCACAGGCCGCCCAAAGCCACTATCCCAGATCAGGGGCAGCCAAGCAGTCCTGTCTGAGTCCCAGCCTCTAGAGGGTGTAGTGGACCAACACTTGTAGAAAAAGCGGTCCGCGCGGGTAACTCATTGGAGGGACACAAAAAAATCTTTGCAGACTTTCTGCTGAAGCTTACGAGCGTTCACACCTAAGACTCTTACAAGGTCAGCTGTTTAGCTAAACATGAGCTCATGATCTAAATTTACACAATAATGAAGAAATCAGCTACAAGGGGAGACAAGCAGCAAAAACAATCAATACTAGAATTAGATTCCCTAGGCCAACCATCAGATGTTGGAATGATCAGGTGCAAGGCAGAAAGTCCACATAAAACTGGAACTGAAACAGGAAACAGGGAGGTTTTCAAAGACTGGTAGGATCTCTAAAACATTTATAAGTACATGTCATTGATAAAGCTAAATACTCAATGGTTGTGTAATACAACAGATTCAACATTGAGAAGAGTGGAATTATGCTGTTTTGAAAACTATGGCAGGTCAGATTTTCTGTCTAATTATATAAAAAGATTTCTCTAAAAAATACACATTATTTCCAAGACTTATTGGCTGTGAAATAAGTTAAGATTATTTCAAATGGCTTGTCTGCAAAGAAAGGTGAGATGTAGGGAATCACAGAAAGTCGAGGTGAAAATAGGTCAATATATACATTGCTATATGGTGAACTAAGACTTAGGCCAGCCACAATGTAGAGGACCTGACCCTTAGAATCTTACAAGTAAGCTTGAATCTTGAATAGTTCAAATCTTTATAAGTTAAAAGATTTATTAAAATGAATAACCAAGTGTTTTAATTGACATCAGAATATCAAAACAATAAACCTGAGAACATAGAAAAAATATAAATAAAGATATGAGCAGAACTTAATACAATGGAAAACGTATAAAATTCAGGTGATGTAGTAAGTCCAAAGAATATTCTTTGACAAGATTAAAAGACACACTTTGAATAAGGAAAACCAAAACATAAGTAAAGAATATACAGAAAGAATAAGGACAATGTTATAGCAGAGAGTATATGAAATGCCAGTAAATTTGAAAGATTGTGTAAAGTGGACCAGTTCCTAGCTTCTAAAATTTACCAAGACTGACACAAGAGGAAATCATTTAAGGTCATCATGTCAGCCCTTGGCATTCTCGGAATGCCCTGGACTCAGAATGCAGCATCATTAGTCCATGGTAACCTGCGGAGAAGGGGCGGGGCTGAGGGAGTGTGGAACACTGCCCACACAGAGGGATTGGGTGTGGCCATCTCTGCTGTGACTGAACAAAGGGCAGGGGAGCAGGGGGCCCAGGGCAGGGCCCTCAGAGCCCGGCAGGACCAGTGGGGTGTCACAAGAATTTAGGCCCAGGACAAAGGGCACCATCTTTGTCTGCACAGCTGCCCAAACCCTCACCTTTCCACTCAGGCAGCCCTCTTACTTGAAGTGTGTGTGGAACCTCTCCGCGCAGTTCACCTCCCTGCACAGCTAACCATAGGTCTTGGCATCGTAGCTTCCTGATATGTGACAGAAGTTCGCTGGGAGATGGGTCCCTGGGACACACGCAGAGAGGCTCATGCCCCGGCCACAGGCCACCCACTGCCACTGCCACAGATCGCGGGGCACAAAGCAGCCCTGTCTGAGGCCGTGCCTCTAGAGGGAGTAGTGGACCAACACTTGTAGTAAACGGGGTCCTCGCGGGCAACTCATGGGAGGGACACAAATAAATCTTTGCGGACTTTCTGATGAAACTTACGAGTGATCACACCTAAGCCTCTTACAAAGTCAGATGTTTAGCTAAACATGAGCTCATGATCTAATTTTACACAATAATGAAGAAATCAGCTAAAGGGTGAGACAATCAGCAAAAACAAACAATATCAGAATTAGATTCCCTATGCCATCGATCAGACGTTGGAATAATCAGGTGCAAGGCAGAAAATATATATAAAACTGAAACTGAAACAAGGAACAAGGATGTTTTCAAAGACTGGTAGGATCTCTAAAACATTTTTAAAGTACATGTCACTGATAAATCTAAATACTCATAGGTTGTGTAATACAACAGATTCATCACTGAGAAGAGTGAAATTATGCTGTTTTGAAAACTATGGCAGGTCAGATTTTCTGCCTAAATATATAAGAAGATTTCTCTGAAAAATGCACATTATTTCAAAGACTTATTGGCTGTGAAATAAGTTAAGTTTATTTCAAATGGCTTGTCTGCAAAGAAAGGTGAGATGTAGGAAATCACAGAAAGTCGAGGGGAAAATAGGTCAATATATACATTGCTATATTGTGAACTAAGCCTTTGGCCAGCCACAATGTAGAGGACCTGACCCTTAGAAACTTACAAGTAAGCTGGAATCTTTAAAAACTCAAATCTTTATAAGTAAAAAGATTTATTAAAATGAATAACCAAGTGTTTTAATTGACATCAGAAGATCAAAACAATAAACCCTGAGAACATAGAAAAAAGATAAATAAAGATATGAGCAGAACTTAATACCATAGAAAACGTATAAAATTCAGTTGAGGTAGTAAGTCCAAAGAATATTCTTTGACAAGATTTAAAAGACACACTTTGATTAAGGAAAACCAAAACATAAGTAAAGAATATACAGAAAGAATCAGGACAATGTTATAGCAGAGAGTATATGAAATGCCAGTAAATTTGAACGTTTGTGTAAAGTGGACCAGTTCCTAGCTCCTAAAATTTACCAAAACTGACACAAGAGGAAATCATTTAAGGTCATCATGTCAGCCCCTGGCATCCTCGGGATGCCCTGGATTCAGAATGCAGCATCTTTAGTCCATGGTAACCTGCGGAGAGGGGGCGGGGCTGAGGGAGTTTGGAACACTGCCCTCACAGAGGGAGTGGGTGTGGCCATCTCTGCTGTGACTGAACAAAGGGCAGGGGAGCAGGGGGCCCAGGGCAGGGCCCTCAGAGCCCGGGAGGCCCAGTGGGGTGTCACAAGCATTTAGGCCCAGGCCAAAGTGCGCCTTCTTTGTCTGCAGAGCGGCACAAACTCTCACCTTTCCACTCAGGCCGCCCTCTTACTTGAAGTGTGTGTGGAACCAGTCCGCGCAGTACACCTCGATGCAAAGCTAACCATAGGTCTGGCCATCATAGCTTCCTGCCAGGTGACCGAAGTTCGCAGGCAGATGGGTCGTGGGACACACGTGGGGAGACTCCTGCCCAGGCCACAGGCCGCCCAAAGCCACTATCCCAGATCGGGGGCAGCAAAGCATTCCTGTCTGAGTCCCAGCCTCTAGAGGGAGTAGTGGACCAACACTTGTAGAAAAAGGGGTCTGCGCGGGTAACTCATTGGAGGGACACAAAAAAATCTTTGCGGACTTTCTGCTGAAGCTTACGAGCGTTCACACCTAAGCCTCTTACAAGGTCAGCTGTTTAGATAAACATGAGCTCATGATCTAAATTTACACAATAATGAAGAAATCTGCTACAAGGGGAGACAAGCAGCAAGAACAATCAATACCAGAATTAGATTCCCTAGGCCAACCATCAGATGTTGGAATAATCAGGTGCAAGGCAGAAAGTATACATAAAACTTGAACTGAAACAAGGAACAAGGACGTTTTCAAAGACTGGTAGGATCTCTAAAACATTTTTAAAGTACATGTCATTGATAAAGCTAAATACTCAATGGTTGTGTAATACAACAGATTCAACATTGAGAAGAGTGAAATTATGCTGTTTTGAAAACTATGGCAGGTCAGATTTTCTGCCTAATTATATAAGAAGATTTCTCTAAAAAATACACATTATTTCAAAGACTTATTGGCTGTGAAATAAGTTAAGGTTATTTCAAATGGCTTGTGTGCAAAGAAAGGTGAGATGTAGGGAATCACAGAAAGTCGAGTGGAAAATAGGTCAATATATACATTGCTATATGGTGAACTAAGACTTAGGCCAGCCACAATGTAGAGGACCTGACCCTTAGAAACTTACAAGTAAGCTGGAATCTTGAAAAGTTCAAATCTTTATAAGTAAAAAGATTTTTTAAAATAAATAACCAAGTGTTTTAATTGACATCAGAAGATCAAAACAATAAACCTGAGAACATAGAAACAATATAAATAAAGATATGAGCAGAACTTAATACAATAGAAAACGTATAAAATTCAGCTGATGTAGTAAGTCCAAATAATATTCTTTGACAAGATTAAAAGACACACTTTGATTAAGGATAACCAAAACATATGTAAAGAATATACAGAAAGAATCAGGACAATGTTATAGCAGAGAGTATATGAAATGCCAGTAAATTTGAAAGTTTGTGTAAAGTGGACCAGTTCCTAGCTCCTAAAATTTACCAAAACTGACACAAGAGGAAATCATTTAAGGTCATCATTTCAGCCCTTGGCATTCTCGGAATGCCCTGGACTCAGAATGCAGCATCTTTAGTCCATGGTAACCTGCGGAGAGGGGGCGGGGCTGAGGGAGTTTGGAACACTGCCCTCACAGAGGGAGTGGGTGTGGCCATCTCTGCTGTGACTGAACAAAGGGCAGGGGAGCAGGGGTCCCAGGGCAGGGCCCTCAGAGCCCGGCAGGCCCAGTGGGGTGTCACAAGCATTTGGCCAAGGACAAAGGGCGCCTTCTTTGTCTGCACAGCGGCACAAACTCTCACCTTTCCACTCAGGCCGCCCTCTTACTTGAAGTGTGTGTGGAACCTGTCCGCGCAGTACACCTCGCTGCACAGCTAACCATAGGTCTGAGCATCGTAGCTTCCTGCCAGGTGACCGAAGTTCGCAGGCAGATGGGTCCCTGGGACACACGCAGAGAGGCTCCTGCCCCGGCCACAGGCCACCCACTGCCACTGCCACAGATCGTGGGGCACAAAACAGCCCTGTCTGAGGCCGTGCCTCTAGAGGGAGTAGTGGACCAACACTTGTAGTCAACGGGGTCCTCGCGGGTAACTCATTGGAGGGACACAAATAAATCTTTGCGGACTTTCTGATGAAACTTACGAGTGTTCACACCTAAGCCTCTTACAAAGTCAGATGTTTAGCTAAACATGAGCTCATGATCTAATTTTACACAATAATGAAGAAATCAGCTACAGGGGGAGACAATCAGCAAAAACAATCAATACCAGGATTAGATTCCCTAGACCATCGATCAGACGTTGGAATAATCAGGTGCAAGGCAGAAAATATACATAAAACTGGAACTGAAACAAGGAACAAGGATGTTTTCAAAGACTGGTAGGATCTCTAAAACATTTTTAATGTACATGTCATTGATAAAGCTAAATACTCAAAGGTTGTGTAATACAACAGATTCATCATTGAGAAGAGTGAAATTATGCTGTTTTGAAAACTATGGCAGGTCAGATTTTCTGCCTAAATATATAAGAAGATTTCTCTGATAACTGCACATTATTTCAAAGACTTATTGGTTGTGAAATAAGTTAAGTTTATTTCAAATGGCTTGTCTGCAAAGAAAGGTGAGATGTAGGAAATCACAGAAAGTCGATGGGAAAATAGGTCAATATATACTTTGCTATATTTTGAACTAAGCCTTTGGCCAGCCACAATGTAGAGGACCTGACCCTTAGAAACTTACAAGTAAGCTGGAATCTTTAAAAATTCAAATCTTTATAAGTAAAAAGATTTATTAAAATGAATAACCAAGTGTTTTAATTGACATCAGAAGATCAAAACAATAAACCCTGAGAACATAGAAAAAAGATAAATTAAGATATGAGCAGAACTTAATACCACAGAAAACGTATAAAATTCAGTTGAGGTAGTAAGTCCAAAGAATATTCTTTGACAAGATTTAAAAGACAAACTTTGATTAAGGAAAACCAAAATATAAGTCAAGAATAAACAGAAAGAATCAGGACAATGTTATAGCAGAGAATATATGAAATGCCAGTAAATTTGAACATTTGTGTAAAGTGGACCATTTCCTAGCTCCTAAACTTTACCAAAATTGACACAAGAGGAAATCATTTAAGGTCATCATGTCAGCTCTTGGTATTCTCGGAATGCCCTGGCCTCAGAATGCAGCATCTGTAGTCCATGGTAAGCTGTGGAGAGTGGGCGGGGCTGAGGGAGGCTGGAACACTGCCCTCACTGAGGGAGTGGGTGCGGCCATCTCTGCTGTGACTGAACAAAGGGCAGGGGAGCAGGGGGCCCAGGGCAGGGCCCTCAGAGCTGGCAGGCCCAGTGGGGTGTCACAAGCATTTAGGCCCAGGCCAAAGGGCGCCTTCTTTGTCTGCACAGCTGCCCAAACTCTCACCTTTCCACTCAGGCCGCCCTCTTACTTGAAGTGTGTGTGGAACCGGTCCGTGCAGTACACCTCAATGCAAAGCTAAACATAGGTCTGGGCATCATAGCTTCCTGCCAGGTGACCGATGTTCGCAGGCAGATGGCTCTTGGGACACACGTGGGGAGACTCCTGCCCAGGCCACAGGCCGCCCAAATCCACTATCCCAGATCGGGGGCGGCAAAGCAGTCCTGTCTGAGTCCCAGCCTCTAGAGGGCGTAGTGGACCAACACTTGTAGAAAAAGGGGTCCGCGCGGGTAACTCATTGGAGGGCCACAAAAAAATCTTTGCGGACTTTCTGCTGAAGCTTACGAGCCTTCACACCTAAGCCTCTTACAAGGTCAGCTGTTCAGATAAACATGAGCTCATGATCTAAATTTACACAATAATGAAAAAATCAGCTACAAGGGGAGACAAGCAGCAAAAACAATCAATACCAGAATTAGATTCCCTAGGCCATCGATCAGACGTTGGAATAATCAGGTGCAAGGCAGAAAATATACATAAAACTGGAACTGAAACAAGGAACAAGGATGTTTTCAAAGACTGGTAGGATCTCTAAAACATTTTTAAAGTACATGTCACTGATAAAGCTAAATACTCAAAGGTTGTGTAATACAACAGATTCATCATTGAGAAGAGTGAAATTATGCTGTTTTGAAAACTATGGCAGGTAAGATTTTCTGCCTAAATATATAATAAGATTTCTCAGAAAAATGCACATTATTTCAAAGACTTATTGGCTGTGAAATAAGTTAAGGTTATTTCAAATGGCTTGTCTGCAAAGAAAGGTGAGATGTAGGAAATCACAGAAAGTCGAGGGGAAAATAGGTCAATATATACTTTGCTATATTTTGAACTAAGCCTTTGGCCAGCCACAATGTAGAGGACCTGACCCTTAGAAACTTACAAGTAAGCTGGAATCTTGAAAAATTCAAATCTTTATAAGTAAAAAGATTTATTAAAATGAATAACCAAGTGTTTTAATTGACATCAGAAGATCAAAACAATAAACCCTGAGAACATAGAAAAAAGATAAATAAAGATATGAGCAGAACTTAATACCATAGAAAACGTATACAATTCAGTTGAGGTAGTAAGTCCAAAGAATATTCTTTGACAAGATTTAAAAGACACACTTTGATTAAGGAAAACCAAAACATAAGTAAAGAATATACAGAAAGAATCAGGACAATGTTATAGCAGAGAATATCTGAAATGCCAGTAAATTTGAACATTTGTGTAAAGTGGACCATTTCCTAGCTCCTAAAGTTTACCAAAATTGACACAAGAGGAAATAATTTAAGGTCATCATGTCTGCCCTTGGCATTCTCGGAGCGACCTGGCCTCAGAATGCAGCATCTGTAGTCCATGGTAAACAGCGGAGAGGGGGCGGGGCTGAGGGAGGTTGGAACACTGTCTTCACTGAGGGAGTGGGTGAGGCCATCTCTGCTGTGACTGAACAAAGGGCAGGGGAGAAGGGGGCCCACGGCAGGGCCCTCAGAGCCCGGCAGGCCCAGTCGTGTGTCACAAGCATTTAGGCCCAGGCCAAAGTGCGCCTTCTTTGTCTGCACAGCTGCCCAAACTGTCACATTTCCACTCAGGCCGCCCTCTTACTTGAAGTGTGTGTGGAACTGGTCCACGCAGTACACCTCGATGCAAAGCTAACCATAGGTCTGGGCATCATAGCTTCCTGCCAGGTGACCGAAGTTCGCAGGCAGATGGGTCGTGGGACACACGTGGGGAGCCTCCTGCCCAGGCCACAGGCCGCCCAAAACCACTATCCCAGATCGGGTGCAGCTAAGCAGTCCTGTCTGAGTCCCAGCCTCTAGAGGGAGTAGTGGACCAACACTTGTAGAAAAAGGGGTCTGCGCGGGTAACTCATTGGAGGGACACAAAAAAATCTTTGCGGACTTTCTGCTGAAGCTTACGAGCGTTCACACCTAAGCCTCTTACAAGGTCAGCTGTATAGATAAACATGAGCTCATGATCTAAATTTACACAATAATGAAGAAATCAGCTACAAGGGGAGACAAGCAGCAAAAACAATCAATACCAGAATTAGATTCCCTAGGCCAACCATCAGATGTTGGAATAATCAGGTGCAAGGCAGAAAGTATACATAAAACTTGAACTGAAACAAGGAACAAGGATGTTTTCAAAGACTGGTAGGATCTCTAAAACATTTTTAAAGTACCTGTCATTGATAAAGCTAAATACTCAATGGTTGTGTAATACAACAGATTCATCATTGAGCAGAGTGAAATTATGCTGTTTTGAAAACTATGGCAGGTCAGATTTTCTGCCTAATTATATAAGAAGATTTCTCTAAAAAATACACATTATTTCAAAGACTTATTGGCTGTGAAATAAGTTAAGGGTATTTCAAATGGCTTGTTTGCAAAGAAAGGTGAGATGTAGGGAATCACAGAAAGTCTAGGGGAAAATAGGTCAATATATACATTGCCATATGGTGAACTAAGACTTAGGCCAGCCACAATGTAGAGGACCTGACCCTTAGAAACTTACAAGTAAGCTGGAATCTTGAAAAGTTCAAATCTTTATAAGTAAAAAGATTTTTTAAAATGAATAACCAAGTGTTTTAATTGACATCAGAAGATCAAAACAATAAACCTGAGAACATAGAAAACATATAAATAAAGATATGAGCAGAACTTAATACAATAGAAAACGTATAAAATTCAGGTGATGTAGTAAGTCCAAAGAATATTCTTTGACAAGATTAAAAGACACACTTTGATTAAGGAAAACCAAAACATAAGTAAAGAATATACAGAAAGAATCAGGACAATGTTATAGCAGAGAGTATATGAAATGCCAGTAAATTTGAAGGTTTGTGTAAAGTGGACCAGTTCCTAGCTCCTAAAATTTACCAAAACTGACACAAGAGGAAATCATTTAAGGTCATCATGTCAGCCCTTGGCATTCTCGGAATGCCCTGGACTCAGAATGCAGCATCTTTAGTCCATGGTAAACTGCGGAGAGGGGGCGGGGCTGAGGGAGTTTGGAACACTGCCCTCACAGAGGGAGTGGGTGTGGCCATCTCTGCTGTGACTGAACAAAGGAAAGCGGAGCAGGGGTCCCATGGCAGGGCCCTCAGAGCCCGGCAGGCCCAGTGGGGTGTCACAAGCATTTAGGCCCAGAACAAAGGGCGCCTTCTTTGTCTGCACAGCGGCGCAAACTCTCACCTTTCCACTCAGGCCGCCCTCTTACTTGAAGTGTGTGTGGAACCTGTCCGCGCAGTACACCTCGCTGCACAGCTAACCATAGGTCTGAGCATCGTAGCTTCCTGCCAGGTGACCGTAGTTCGCAAGCAGATGGGTCCCTGGGACACACGCAGAGAGGCTCCTGCCCCGGCCACAGGCCTCCCACTGCCACTGCCACAGATCGTGGGGCACAAAGCAGCCCTGTCTGAGGCTGTGCCTCTAGAGGGAGTAGTGGACCAACACTTGTAGTCAACGGGGTCCTCGCGGACAACTCATTGGAGGGACACAAATAAATCTTTGCGGACTTTCTGATGAAACTTACGAGTGTTCACAACTAAGCCTCTTACAAAGTCAGATGTTTAGCTAAACATGAGCTCATGATCTAATTTTACACAATAATGAAGAAATCAGCTACAGGGGGAGACAATCAGCAAAAACAATCAATACCAGAATTAGATTCCCTAGGCTATCGATCAGACGTTGGAATAATCAGGTGCAAGGAAGAAAATATACATAAAACTGGAACTGAAACAAGGAACAAGGATTGTTTCAAAGACTGGTAGTATCTCTAAAACATTTTTAAAGTACATGTCATTGATAAAGCTAAATACTCAATGGTTGTGTAATACAACAGATTCATCATTGAGAAGAGTGAAATTATGCTGTTTTGAAAATTATGGCAGGTCAGATTTTCTGCCTAAATATATAAGAAGATTTCTCTGAAAAATGCACATTATTTCAAAGACTTATTGGCTGTGAAATAAGTTAAGGTTATTTCAAATGGCTTGTCTGCAAATAAAGGTGAGATGTAGGGAATCACAGAAAGTCGAGGGGAAAATAGGTCAATATATACATTGCTATATGGTGAACTAAGACTTAGGCCAGCCACAATGTAGAGGACCTGACCCTTAGAGACTTACAAGTAAGCTGGAATCTTGAAAAGTTCAAATCTTTATAAGTAAAAAGATTTATTAAAATGAATAACCAAGTGTTTTAATTGACATCAGAATATCAAAACAATAAACCTGAGAACATAGAAAAAATATAAATAAAGATATGAGCAGAACTTAATACAATAGAAAACGTATAAAATTCAGGTGATGTAGTAAGTCCAAAGAATATTCTTTGACAAGATTAAGAGACACACTTTGATTAAGGAAAACCAAAACATAAGTAAAGAATATGCAGAAAGAATCAGGACAATGTTATAACAGAGAGTATATGAAATGCCAGTAAATTTGAAGGTTTGTGTAAAGTGGACCAGTTCCTAGCTCCTAAAATTTACCAAAACTGACACAAGAGGAAATCATTTAAGGTCATCATGTCAGCCCTTGGCATTCTCGGAATGCCCAGGACTCAGAATGCAGCATCCTTAGTCCATGGGAACCTGCGGAGAAGGGGTTAGGCTGAGGGAGTTTGGAACACTGCCCTCACAGAGGGAGTGGGTGTGGCCATCTCTGCTGTGACTGAACAAAGGGCAGGGGAGCAGGGGGCCCAGGGCAGGGCCCTCAGAGCCCGGCAGGCCCAGTGGTGTGTCACAAGCATTTATGCCCAGGACAAAGGAAGCCTTCTTTGTCTGCACAGCTGCCCAAACTCTCACCTTTCCACTCAGGCCGCCCTCTTACTTGAAGGGTGTGTGGAACCTGTCCGCGCAGTACTCCTCGCTGCACAGCTAACCATAGGTATTGGCATCATAGCTTCCTGTCAGGTGACCGAAATTCGCAGGCAGATGGGTCCCTGGGACACACGCAGAGAGGCTCCTGCCCCGGCCACAGGCCACCCACTGCCACTGCCACAGATCGTGGGGCACAAAGCAGCCCTGTCTGAGGCCGTGCCTCTAGAGGGAGTAGTGGACCAACACTTGTAGTCAACGGGGTCCTCGCGGACAACTCATTGGAGGGACACATATAAATCTTTGCGGACTTTCTGATGAAACTTACGAGTGTTCACACCTAAGCCTCTTACAAAGTCAGATGTTTAGCTAAACATGAGCTCATGATCTAAATTTACACAATAATGAAGAAATCAGCTACAGGGGGAGACAATCAGCAAAAACAATCAATACCAGAATTAGATTCCCTAGGCCATCGATCAGACGTTGGAATAATCAGGTGCAAGGCAGAAAATATACATAAAACTGGAACTGAAACAAGGAACAAGGATGTTTTCAAAGACTGGTAGGATCTCTAAAACATTTTTAAAGTACATGTCACTGATAAAGCTAAATACTCAAAGGTTGTGTAATACAACAGATTCATCATTGAGAAGAGTGAAATTATGCTGTTTTGAAAACTATGGCAGGTAAGATTTTCTGCCTAAATATATAATAAGATTTCTCAGAAAAATGCACATTATTTCAAAGACTTATTGGCTGTGAAATAAGTTAAGGTTATTTCAAATGGCTTGTCTGCAAAGAAAGGTGAGATGTAGGAAATCACAGAAAGTCGAGGGGAAAATAGGTCAATATATACTTTGCTATATTTTGAACTAAGCCTTTGGCCAGCCACAATGTAGAGGACCTGACCCTTAGAAACTTACAAGTAAGCTGCAATCTTTAAAAATTCAAATCTTTATAAGTAAAAAGATTTATTAAAATGAATAACCATGTGTTTTAATTGTCATCAGAAGATCAAAACAATAAACTCTGTGAACATAGAAAAAAGATAAATAAAGATATGAGCAGAACTTAATACCACAGAAAACGTATAAAATTCAGTTGAGGTAGTAAGTCCAAAGAATATTCTTTGACAAGATTTAAAAGACACACTTTGATTAAGGAAAACCAAAACATAAGTAAAGAATATACAGAAAGAATCAGGACAATGTTATAGCAGAGAATATCTGAAATGCCAGTAAATTTGAACATTTCTGTAAAGTGGACCATATCCTAGCTCCTAAAGTTTACCAAAATTGACACAAGAGGAAATCATTTAAGGTCATCATGTCTGCCCGTGGCATTCTCGGAACGCCCTGGCCTCAGAATGCAGCATCTGTTGTCCATGGTAACCTGGGGAGCGGTGGCGGTGCTGAGGGAGGTTGGAACACTGCCTTCACTGAGGGAGTGAGTGGGGCCATCTCTGCTGTGCCTGAATAAAGGGCAGGGGAGAAGGGGACCAACGGCAGGGCCCTCAGATCCCGGCAGGCCCAGTCGTGTGTCACAAGCATTTATGCACAGGTCAAAGTGCACCTTCTTTGTCTGCACAGCTGCCCAAACTCTCACCTTTCCACTCAGGCCGCCCTCTTACTTGAAGTGTGTGTGGAACCGGTCCGCGCAGTACACCTCGCTGCAAAGCTAACCATAGGTCTGGGCATCATAGCTTCCTGCCAGGTGACCGAAGTTCGCAGGCAGATGGGTCGTGGGACACACGTGGTGAGCCTCCAGCCCAGGCCACAGGCCGCCCTAAGCCACTATCCCAGATCGGGGGCAGCCAAGCAGTCCTGTCGGAGTCCCAGCCTCTAGAGGGTGTAGTGGACCAACACTTGTAGAAAAAGCGGACCGCGCGGGTAACTCATTGGAGGGACACAAAAAAATCTTTGCGGACTTTCTGCTGAAGCTTACGAGCGTTCACACCTAAGACTCTTACAAGGTCAGCTGTTTAGCTAAACATGAGCTCATGATCTAAATTTACACAATAATGAAGAAATCAGCTACAAGGGGAGACAAGCAGCAAAAACAATCAATACTAGAATTAGATTCCCTAGGCCAACCATCAGATGTTGGAATAATCAGGTGCAAGGCAGAAAGTCCACATAAAACTGGAACTGAAACAAGAAACAGGGATGTTTTCAAAGACTGGTAGGATCTCTAAAACATTTTTAAAGTACATGTCATTGATAAAGCTAAATACTCAATGGTTGTGTAATACAACAGATTCAACATTGAGAAGAGTGGAATTATGCTGTTTTGAAAACTATGGCAGGTCAGATTTTCTGTCTAATTATATAAAAAGATTTCTCTAAAAAATACACATTATTTCAAAGACTTATTGGCTGTGAAATAAGTTAAGATTATTTCAAATGGCTTGTCTGCAAAGAAAGGTGAGATGTAGGGAATCACAGAAAGTCGAGGGGAAAATAGGTCAATATATACATTGCTATATGGTGAACTAAGACTTAGGCCAGCCACAATGTAGAAGACCTGACCCTTAGAATCTTACAAGTAAGCTTGAATCTTGAATAGTTCAAATCTTTATATGTTAAAAGATTTATTAAAATGAATAACCAAGTGTTTTAATTGACATCAGAATATCAAAACAATAAACCTGAGAACATAGAAAAAATATAAATAAAGATATGAGCAGAAATTAATACAATGGAAAACGTATACAATTCAGGTGATGTAGTAAGTCCAAAGAATATTCTTTGACAAGATTAAAAGACACACTTTGAATAAGGAAAACCAAAACATAAGTAAAGAATATACAGAAAGAATAAGGACAATGTTATAGCAGAGAGTATATGAAATGCCAGTAAATTTGAAAGATTGTGTAAAGTGGACCAGTTCCTAGCTTCTAAAATTTACCAAGACTGACACAAGAGGAAATTATTTAAGGTCATCATGTCAGCCCTTGGCATTCTCGGAATGCCCTGGACTCAGAATGCAGCATCATTAGTCCATGGTAACCTGCGGAGAAGGGGCGGAGCTGAGGGAGTGTGGAACACTGCCCACACAGAGGGATTGGGTGTGGCCATCTCTGCTGTGACTGAACAAAGGGCAGGGGAGCAGGGGGCCCAGGGCAGGGCCCTCAGAGCCCGGCAGGACCAGTGGGGTGTCACAAGCATTTAGGCCCAGGACAAAAGGCACCATCTTTGTCTGCACAGCTGCCCAAACCCTCACCTTTCCACTCAGGCAGCCCTCTTACTTGAAGTGTGTGTGGAACCTCTCCGCGCAGTTCACCTCCCTGCACAGCTAACCATAGGTCTTGGCATCGTAGCTTCCTGACATGTGACCGAAGTTCGCTGGGAGATGGGTCCCTGGGACACACGCAGAGAGGCTCATGCCCCGACCACAGGCCACCCACTGCAACTGCCACAGATCGCGGGGCACAAAGCAGCCCTGTCTGAGGCCGTGCCTCTAGAGTGAGTAGTGGACCAACACTTGTAGTAAACGGGGTCCTCGCGGGCAACTCATGGGAGGGACACAAATAAATCTTTGCGGACTTTCTGATGAAACTTACGAGTGATCACACCTAAGCCTCTTAAAAAGTCAGATGTTTAGCTAAACATGAGCTCATGATCTAATTTTACACAATAATGAAGAAATCAGCTAAAGGGTGAGACAATCAGCAAAAACAAAC
Source organism: Mesoplodon bidens (assembly GCF_964165515.1). NCBI lineage: Eukaryota > Metazoa > Chordata > Mammalia > Artiodactyla > Ziphiidae > Mesoplodon > Mesoplodon bidens. The sequence goes on from NC_138180.1 coordinate 10,986,940, forward strand.
AATATCAGAATTAGATTCCCTATGCCATCGATCAGACGTTGGAATAATCAGGTGCAAGGCAGAAAATATATATAAAACTGAAACTGAAACAAGGAACAAGGATGTTTTCAAAGACTGGTAGGATCTCTAAAACATTTTTAAAGTACATGTCACTGATAAATCTAAATACTCATAGGTTGTGTAATACAACAGATTCATCACTGAGAAGAGTGAAATTATGCTGTTTTGAAAACTATGGCAGGTCAGATTTTCTGCCTAAATATATAAGAAGATTTCTCTGAAAAATGCACATTATTTCAAAGACTTATTGGCTGTGAAATAAGTTAAGTTTATTTCAAATGGCTTGTCTGCAAAGAAAGGTGAGATGTAGGAAATCACAGAAAGTCGAGGGGAAAATAGGTCAATATATACATTGCTATATTGTGAACTAAGCCTTTGGCCAGCCACAATGTAGAGGACCTGACCCTTAGAAACTTACAAGTAAGCTGGAATCTTTAAAAACTCAAATCTTTATAAGTAAAAAGATTTATTAAAATGAATAACCAAGTGTTTTAATTGACATCAGAAGATCAAAACAATAAACCCTGAGAACATAGAAAAAAGATAAATAAAGATATGAGCAGAACTTAATACCATAGAAAACGTATAAAATTCAGTAGAGGTAGTAAGTCCAAAGAATATTCTTTGACAAGATTTAAAAGACACACTTTGATTAAGGAAAACCAAAACATAAGTAAAGAATATACAGAAAGAATCAGGACAATGTTATAGCAGAGAGTATATGAAATGCCAGTAAATTTGAACGTTTGTGTAAAGTGGACCAGTTCCTAGCTCCTAAAATTTACCAAAACTGACACAAGAGGAAATCATTTAAGGTCATCATGTCAGCCCCTGGCATCCTCGGGATGCCCTGGATTCAGAATGCAGCATCTTTAGTCCATGGTAACCTGCGGAGAGGGGGCGGGGCTGAGGGAGTTTGGAACACTGCCCTCAGAGAGGGAGTGGGTGTGGCCATCTCTGCTGTGACTGAACAAAGGGCAGGGGAGCAGGGGGCCCACGGCAGGGCCCTCAGAGCCCGGCAGGCCCAGTGGGGTGTCAATAGCATTTAGGCCCAGGCCAAAGTGCGCCTTCTTTGTCTGCACAGCGGCACAAACTCTCACCTTTCCACTCAGGCCGCCCTCTTACTTGAAGTGTGTGTGGAACCGGTCCGCGCAGTACACCTCGATGCAAAGCTAACCATAGGTCTGGCCATCATAGCTTCCTGCCAGGTGACCGAAGTTCGCAGGCAGATGGGTCGTGAGACACACGTGGGGAGACTCCTGCCCAGGCCACAGGCCGCCCAAAGCCACTATCCCAGATCGGGGGCAGCAAAGCATTCCTGTCTGAGTCCCAGCCTCTAGAGGGAGTAGTGGACCAACACTTGTAGAAAAAGGGGTCCGCGCGGGTAACTCATTGGAGGGACACAAAAAAATCTTTGCGGACTTTCTGCTGAAGCATACGAGCGTTCACACCTAAGCCTCTTACAAGGTCAGCTGTTTAGATAAACATGAGCTCATGATCTAAATTTACACAATAATGAAGAAATCAGCTACAAGGGGAGACAAGCAGCAAAAACAATCAATACCAGAATTAGATTCCCTAGGCCAACCATCAGATGTTGGAATAATCAGGTGCAAGGCAGAAAGTATACATAAAACTTGAACTGAAACAAGGAACAAGGATATTTTAAAAGACTGGTAGGATCTCTAAAACATTTTTAAAGTACATGTCATTGATAAAGCTAAATACTCACTGGTAGTGTAATACAACAGATTCAACATTGAGAAGAGTGAAATTATGCTGTTTTGAAAACTATGGCAGGTCAGATTTTCTGCCTAATTATATAAGAAGATTTCTCTAAAAAATACACATTATTTCAAAGACTTATTGGCTGTGAAATAAGTTAAGGTTATTTCAAATGGCTTGTGTGCAAAGAAAGGTGAGATGTAGGGAATCACAGAAAGTCGAGTGGAAAATAGGTCAATATATACATTGCTATATGGTGAACTAAGACTTAGGCCAGCCACAATGTAGAGGACCTGACCCTTAGAAACTTACAAGTAAGCTGGAATCTTGAAAAGTTCAAATCTTTATAAGTAAAAAGATTTTTTAAAATGAATAACCAAGTGTTTTAATTGACATCAGAAGATCAAAACAATAAACCTGAGAACATAGAAACAATATAAATAAAGATATGAGCAGAACTTAATACAATAGAAAACGTATAAAATTCAGCTGATGTAGTAAGTCCAAATAATATTCTTTGACAAGATTAAAAGACACACTTTGATTAAGGATAACCAAAACATATGTAAAGAATATACAGAAAGAATCAGGACAATGTTATAGCAGAGAGTATATGAAATGCCAGTAAATTTGAAAGTTTGTGTAAAGTGGACCAGTTCCTAGCTCCTAAAATTTACCAAAACTGACACAAGAGGAAATCATTTAAGGTCATCATTTCAGCCCTTGGCATTCTCGGAATGCCCTGGACTCAGAATGCAGCATCTTTAGTCCATGGTAACCTGCGGAGAGGGGGCGGGGCTGAGGGAGTTTGGAACACTGCCCTCACAGAGGGAGTGGGTGTGGCCATCTCTGCTGTGACTGAACAAAGGGCAGGGGAGCAGGGGTCCCAGGGCAGGGCCCTCAGAGCCCGGCAGGCCCAGTGGGGTGTCACAAGCATTTGGCCAAGGACAAAGGGCGCCTTCTTTGTCTGCACAGCTGCCCAAACTGTCACCTTTCCACTCAGGCCGCCCTCTTACTTGAAGTGTGTGTGGAACCTGTCCGCGCAGTACACCTCGCTGCACAGCTAACCATAGGTCTGAGCATCGTAGCTTCCTGCCAGGTGACCGAATTTCGCAGGCAGATGGGTCCCTGGGACACACGCAGAGAGGCTCCTGCCCCGGCAACAGGCCACCCACTGCCACTGCCACAGATCGTGGGGCACAAAACAGCCCTGTCTGAGGCCGTGCCTCTAGAGGGAGTAGTGGACCAACACTTGTAGTCAACGGGGTCCTCGCGGGTAACTCATTGGAGGGACACAAATAAATCTTTGCGGACTTTCTGATGAAACTTACGAGTGTTCACACCTAAGCCTCTTACAAAGTCAGATGTTTAGCTAAACATGAGCTCATGATCTAATTTTACACAATAATGAAGAAATCAGCTACAGGGGGAGACAATCAGCAAAAACAATCAATACCAGGATTAGATTCCCTAGACCATCGATCAGACGTTGGAATAATCAGGTGCAAGGCAGAAAATATACATAAAACTGGAACTGAAACAAGGAACAAGGATGTTTTCAAAGACTGGTAGGATCTCTAAAACATTTTTAATGTACATGTCATTGATAAAGCTAAATACTCAAAGGTTGTGTAATACAACAGATTCATCATTGAGAAGAGTGAAATTATGCTGTTTTGAAAACTATGGCAGGTCAGATTTTCTGCCTAAATATATAAGAAGATTTCTCTGATAACTGCACATTATTTCAAAGACTTATTGGTTGTGAAATAAGTTAAGGTTATTTCAAATGGCTTGTCTGCAAAGAAAGGTGAGATGTAGGAAATCACAGAAAGTCGATGGGAAAATAGGTCAATATATACTTTGCTATATTTTGAACTAAGCCTTTGGCCAGCCACAATGTAGAGGACCTGACCCTTAGAAACTTACAAGTAAGCTGGAATCTTTAAAAATTCAAATCTTTATAAGTAAAAAGATTTATTAAAATGAATAACCAAGTGTTTTAATTGACATCAGAAGATCAAAACAATAAACCCTGAGAACATAGAAAAAAGATAAATTAAGATATGAGCAGAACTTAATACCACAGAAAACGTATAAAATTCAGTTGAGGTAGTAAGTCCAAAGAATATTCTTTGACAAGATTTAAAAGACAAACTTTGATTAAGGAAAACCAAAATATAAGTCAAGAATAAACAGAAAGAATCAGGACAATGTTATAGCAGAGAATATATGAAATGCCAGTAAATTTGAACATTTGTGTAAAGTGGACCATTTCCTAGCTCCTAAACTTTACCAAAATTGACACAAGAGGAAATCATTTAAGGTCATCATGTCAGCCCTTGGTATTCTCGGAATGCCCTGGCCTCAGAATGCAGCATCTGTAGTCCATGGTAAGCTGTGGAGAGTGGGCGGGGCTGAGGGAGGCTGGAACACTGCCCTCACTGAGGGAGTGGGTGCGGCCATCTCTGCTGTGACTGAACAAAGGGCAGGGGAGCAGGGGGCCCAAGGCAGGGCCCTCAGAGCTGGCAGGCCCAGTGGGGTGTCACAAGCATTTAGGCCCAGGCCAAAGGGCGCCTTCTTTGTCTGCACAGCTGCCCAAACTCTCACCTTTCCACTCAGGCCGCCCTCTTACTTGAAGTGTGTGTGGAACCGGTCCGTGCAGTACACCTCGATGCAAAGCTAACCATAGGTCTGGGCATCATAGCTTCCTGCCAGGTGACCGATGTTCGCAGGCAGATGGCTCGTGGGACACACGTGGGGAGACTCCTGCCCAGGCCACAGGCCGCCCAAATCCACTATCCCAGATCGGGGGCGGCAAAGCAGTCCTGTCTGAGTCCCAGCCTCTAGAGGGCGTAGTGGACCAACACTTGTAGAAAAAGGGGTCCGCGCGGGTAACTCATTGGAGGGCCACAAAAAAATCTTTGCGGACTTTCTGCTGAAGCTTACGAGCCTTCACACCTAAGCCTCTTACAAGGTCAGCTGTTCAGATAAACATGAGCTCATGATCTAAATTTACACAATAATGAAAAAATCAGCTACAAGGGGAGACAAGCAGCAAAAACAATCAATACCAGAATTAGATTCCCTAGGCCATCGATCAGACGTTGGAATAATAAGGTGCAAGGCAGAAAATATACATAAAACTGGAACTGAAACAAGGAACAAGGATGTTTTCAAAGACTGGTAGGATCTCTAAAACATTTTTAAAGTACATGTCACTGATAAAGCTAAATACTCAAAGGTTGTGTAATACAACAGATTCATCATTGAGAAGAGTGAAATTATGCTGTTTTGAAAACTATGGCAGGTAAGATTTTCTGCCTAAATATATAATAAGATTTCTCAGAAAAATGCACATTATTTCAAAGACTTATTGGCTGTGAAATAAGTTAAGGTTATTTCAAATGGCTTGTCTGCAAAGAAAGGTGAGATGTAGGAAATCACAGAAAGTCGAGGGGAAAATAGGTCAATATATACTTTGCTATATTTTGAACTAAGCCTTTGGCCAGCCACAATGTAGAGGACCTGACCCTTAGAAACTTACAAGTAAGCTGGAATCTTGAAAAATTCAAATCTTTATAAGTAAAAAGATTTATTAAAATGAATAACCAAGTGTTTTAATTGACATCAGAAGATCAAAACAATAAACCCTGAGAACATAGAAAAAAGATAAATAAAGATATGAGCAGAACTTAATACCATAGAAAACGTATACAATTCAGTTGAGGTAGTAAGTCCAAAGAATATTCTTTGACAAGATTTAAAAGACACACTTTGATTAAGGAAAACCAAAACATAAGTAAAGAATATACAGAAAGAATCAGGACAATGTTATAGCAGAGAATATCTGAAATGCCAGTAAATTTGAACATTTGTGTAAAGTGGACCATTTCCTAGCTCCTAAAGTTTACCAAAATTGACACAAGAGGAAATCATTTAAGGTCATCATGTCTGCCCTTGGCATTCTCGGAGCGCCCTGGCCTCAGAATGCAGCATCTGTAGTCCATGGTAAACAGCGGAGAGGGGGCGGGGCTGAGGGAGGTTGGAACACTGTCTTCACTGAGGGAGTGGGTCGGGCCATCTCTGCTGTGACTGAAAAAAGGGCAGGGGAGAAGGGGGCCCACGGCAGGGCCCTCAGAGCCCGGCAGGCCCAGTCGTGTGTCACAAGCATTTAGGCCCAGGCCAAAGTGCGCCTTCTTTGTCTGCACAGCTGCCCAAACTGTCACCTTTCCACTCAGGCCGCCCTCTTACTTGAAGTGTGTGTGGAACTGGTCCGCGCAGTACACCTCGATGCAAAGCTAACCATAGGTCTGGGCATCATAGCTTCCTGCCAGGTGACCGAAGTTCGCAGGCAGATGGGTCGTGGGACACACGTGGGGAGCCTCCTGCCCAGGCCACAGGCCGCCCAAAACCACTATCCCAGATCGGGTGCAGCAAAGCAGTCCTGTCTGAGTCCCAGCCTCTAGAGGGAGTAGTGGACCAACACTTGTAGAAAAAGGGGTCTGCGCGGGTAACTCATTGGAGGGACACAAAAAAATCTTTGCGGACTTTCTGCTGAAGCTTACGAGCGTTCACACCTAAGCCTCTTACAAGGTCAGCTGTATAGATAAACATGAGCTCATGATCTAAATTTACACAATAATGAAGAAATCAGCTACAAGGGGAGACAAGCAGCAAAAACAATCAATACCAGAATTAGATTCCCTAGGCCAACCATCAGATGTTGGAATAATCAGGTGCAAGGCAGAAAGTATACATAAAACTTGAACTGAAACAAGGAACAAGGATGTTTTCAAAGACTGGTAGGATCTCTAAAACATTTTTAAAGTACATGTCATTGATAAAGCTAAATACTCAATGGGTGTGTAATACAACAGATTCATCACTGAGCAGAGTGAAATTATGCTGTTTTGAAAACTATGGCAGGTCAGATTTTCTGCCTAATTATATAAGAAGATTTCTCTAAAAAATACACATTATTTCAAAGACTTATTGGCTGTGAAATAAGTTAAGGGTATTTCAAATGGCTTGTTTGCAAAGAAAGGTGAGATGTAGGGAATCACAGAAAGTCTAGGGGAAAATAGGTCAATATATACATTGCCATATGGTGATCTAAGACTTAGGCCAGCCACAATGTAGAGGACCTGACCCTTAGAAACTTACAAGTAAGCTGGAATCTTGAAAAGTTCAAATCTTTATAAGTAAGAAAATTTATTAAAATGAATAACCAAGTGTTTTAATTGACATCAGAATATCAAAACAATAAACCTGAGAACATAGAAAACATATAAATAAAGATATGAGCAGAACTTAATACAATAGAAAACGTATAAAATTCAGGTGATGTAGTAAGTCCAAAGAATATTCTTTGACAAGATTAAAAGACACACTTTGATTAAGGAAAACCAAAACATAAGTAAAGAATATACAGAAAGAATCAGGACAATGTTATAGCAGAGAGTATATGAAATGCCAGTAAATTTGAAGGTTTGTGTAAAGTGGACCAGTTCCTAGCTCCTAAAATTTACCAAAACTGACACAAGAGGAAATCATTTAAGGTCATCATGTCAGCCCTTGGCATTCTCGGAATGCCCTGGACTCAGAATGCAGCATCTTTAGTCCATGGTAAACTGCGGAGAGGGGGCGGGGCTGAGGGAGTTTGGAACACTGCCCTCACAGAGGGAGTGGGTGTGGCCATCTCTGCTGTGACTGAACAAAGGGCAGCGGAGCAGGGGTCCCAGGGCAGGGCCCTCAGAGCCCGGCAGGCCCAGTGGGGTGTCACAAGCATTTAGGCCCAGAACAAAGGGCGCCTTCTTTGACTGCACAGCGGCGCAAACTCTCACCTTTCCACTCAGGCCGCCCTCTTACTTGAAGTGTGTGTGGAACCTGTCCACGCAGTACACCTCGCTGCACAGCTAACCATAGGTCTGAGCATCGTAGCTTCCTGCCAGGTGACCGTAGTTCGCAAGCAGATGGGTCCCTGGGACACACGCAGAGAGGCTCCTGCCCCGGCCACAGGCCACCCACTGCCACTGCCACAGATCGTGGGGCACAAAGCAGCCCTGTCTGAGGCTGTGCCTCTAGAGGGAGTAGTGGACCAACACTTGTAGTCAACGGGGTCCTCGCGGACAACTCATTGGAGGGAAACAAATAAATCTTTGCGGACTTTCTGATGAAACTTACGAGTGTTCACAACTAAGCCTCTTACAAAGTCAGATGTTTAGCTAAACATGAGCTCATGATCTAATTTTACACAATAATGAAGAAATCAGCTACAGGGGGAGACAATCAGCAAAAACAATCAATACCAGAATTAGATTCCCTAGGCTATCGATCAGACGTTGGAATAATCAGGTGCAAGGAAGAAAATATACATAAAACTGGAACTGAAACAAGGAACAAGGATGTTTTCAAAGACTGGTAGTATCTCTAAAACATTTTTAAAGTACATGTCATTGATAAAGCTAAATACTCAATGGTTGTGTAATACAACAGATTCATCATTGAGAAGAGTGAAATTATGCTGTTTTGAAAATTATGGCAGGTCAGATTTTCTGCCTAAATATATAAGAAGATTTCTCTGAAAAATTCACATTATTTCAAAGACTTATTGGCTGTGAAATAAGTTAAGGTTATTTCAAATGGCTTGTCTGCAAAAAAAGGTAAGATGTAGGGAATCACAGAAAGTCGAGGGGAAAATAGGTCAATATATACATTGCTATATGGTGAACTAAGACTTAGGCCAGCCACAATGTAGAGGACCTGACCCTTAGAGACTTACAAGTAAGCTGGAATCTTGAAAAGTTCAAATCTTTATAAGTAAAAAGATTTATTAAAATGAATAACCAAGTGTTTTAATTGACATCAGAATATCAAAACAATAAACCTGAGAACATAGAAAAAATATAAATAAAGATATGAGCAGAACTTAATACAATAGAAAACGTATAAAATTCAGGTGATGTAGTAAGTCCAAAGAATATTCTTTGACAAGATTAAAAGACACACTTTGATTAAGGAAAACCAAAACATAAGTAAAGAATATGCAGAAAGAATCAGGACAATGTTATAACAGAGAGTATATGAAATGCCAGTAAATTTGAAGGTTTGTGTAAAGTGGACCAGTTCCTAGCTCCTAAAATTTACCAAAACTGACACAAGAGGAAATCATTTAAGGTCATCATGTCAGCCCTTGGCATTCTCGGAATGCCCAGGACTCAGAATGCAGCATCCTTAGTCCATGGGAACCTGCGGAGAAGGGGTTAGGCTGAGGGAGTTTGGAACACTGCCCTCACAGAGGGAGTGGGTGTGGCCATCTCTGCTGTGACTGAACAAAGGGCAGGGGAGCAGGGGTCCCAGGGCAGGGCCCTCAGAGCCCGGCAGGCCCAGTGGTGTGTCACAAGCATTTATGCCCAGGACAAAGGAAGCCTTCTTTGTCTGCACAGCTGCCCAAACTCTCACCTTTCCACTCAGGCCGCCCTCTTACTTGAAGGGTGTGTGGAACCTGTCCGCGCAGTACTCCTCGCTGCACAGCTAACCATAGGTCTTGGCATCATAGCTTCCTGTCAGGTGACCGAAATTCGCAGGCAGATGGGTCCCTGGGACACACGCAGAGAGGCTCCTGCCCCGGCCACAGGCCACCCACTGCCACTGCCACAGATCGTGGGGCACAAAGCAGCCCTGTCTGAGGCCGTGCCTCCAGAGGGAGTAGTGGACCAACACTTGTAGTCAACGGGGTCCTCGCGGACAACTCATTGGAGGGACACAAATAAATCTTTGCGGACTTTCTGATGAAACTTACGAGTGTTCACACCTAAGCCTCTTACAAAGTCAGATGTATAGCTAAACATGAGCTCATGATCTAAATTTACACAATAATGAAGAAATCAGCTACAGGGGGAGACAATCAGCAAAACAATCAATACCAGAATTAGATTCCCTAGGCCATCGATCAGACGTTGGAATAATCAGGTGCAAGGCAGAAAATATACATAAAACTGGAACTGAAACAAGGAACAAGGATGTTTTCAAAGACTGGTAGGATCTCTAAAACATTTTTAAAGTACATGTCACTGATAAAGCTAAATACTCAAAGGTTGTGTAATACAACAGATTCATCATTGAGAAGAGTGAAATTATGCTGTTTTGAAAACTATGGCAGGTCAGATTTTCTGCCTAAATATATAATAAGATTTCTCAGAAAAATGCACATTATTTCAAAGACTTATTGGCTGTGAAATAAGTTAAGGTTATTTCAAATGGCTTGTCTGCAAAGAAAGGTGAGATGTAGGAAATCACAGAAAGTCGAGGGGAAAATAGGTCAATATATACTTTGCTATATTTTGAACTAAGCCTTTGGCCAGCCACAATGTAGAGGACCTGACCCTTAGAAACTTACAAGTAAGCTGGAATCTTTAAAAATTCAAATCTTTATAAGTAAAAAGATTTATTAAAATGAATAACCATGTGTTTTAATTGTCATCAGAAGATCAAAACAATAAACTCTGTGAACATAGAAAAAAGATAAATAAAGATATGAGCAGAACTTAATACCACAGAAAACGTATAAAATTCAGTTGAGGTAGTAAGTCCAAAGAATATTCTTTGACAAGATTTAAAAGACACACTTTGATTAAGGAAAACCAAAACATAAGTAAAGAATATACAGAAAGAATCAGGACAATGTTATAGCAGAGAATATCTGAAATGCCAGTAAATTTGAACATTTCTGTAAAGTGGACCATATCCTAGCTCCTAAAGTTTACCAAAATTGACACAAGAGGAAATCATTTAAGGTCATCATGTCTGCCCGTGGCATTCTCGGAACGCCCTGGCCTCAGAATGCAGCATCTGTTGTCCATGGTAACCTGGGGAGCGGTGGCGGGGCTGAGGGAGGTTGGAACACTGCCTTCACTGAGGGAGTGAGTGGGGCCATCTCTGCTGTGCCTGAATAAAGGGCAGGGTAGAAGGGGACCAACGGCAGGGCCCTCAGATCCCGGCAGGCCCAGTCGTGTGTCACAAGCATTTATGCACAGGTCAAAGTGCACCTTCTTTGTCTGCACAGCTGCCCAAACTCTCACCTTTCCACTCAGGCCGCCCTCTTACTTGAAGTGTGTGTGGAACCGGTCCGCGCAGTACACCTCGCTGCAAAGCTAACCATAGGTCTGGGCATCATAGCTTCCTGCCAGGTGACCGAAGTTCGCAGGCAGATGGGTCGTGGGACACACGTGGTGAGCCTCCAGCCCAGGCCACAGGCCGCCCAAAGCCACTATCCCAGATCGGGGGCAGCCAAGCAGTCCTGTCGGAGTCCCAGCCTCTAGAGGGTGTAGTGGACCAACACTTGTAGAAAAAGCGGACCGCGCGGGTAACTCATTGGAGGGACACAAAAAAATCTTTGCGGACTTTCTGCTGAAGCTTACGAGCGTTCACACCTAAGACTCTTACAAGGTCAGCTGTTTAGCTAAACATGAGCTCATGATCTAAATTTACACAATAATGAAGAAATCAGCTACAAGGGGAGACAAGCAGCAAAAACAATCAATACTAGAATTAGATTCCCTAGGCCAACCATCAGATGTTGGAATAATCAGGTGCAAGGCAGAAAGTCCTCATAAAACTGGAACTGAAACAAGAAACAGGGATGTTTTCAAAGACTGGTAGGATCTCTAAAACATTTTTAAAGTACATGTCATTGATAAAGCTAAATACTCAATGGTTGTGTAATACAACAGATTCAACATTGAGAAGAGTGGAATTATGCTGTTTTGAAAACTATGGCAGGTCAGATTTTCTGTCTAATTATATAAAAAGATTTCTCTAAAAAATACACATTATTTCAAAGACTTATTGGCTGTGAAATAAGTTAAGATTATTTCAAATGGCTTGTCTGCAAAGAAAGGTGAGATGTAGGGAATCACAGAAAGTCGAGGGGAAAATAGGTCAATATATACATTGCTATATGGTGAACTAAGAATTAGGCCAGCCACAATGTAGAAGACCTGACCCTTAGAATCTTACAAGTAAGCTTGAATCTTGAATAGTTCAAATCTTTATAAGTTAAAAGATTTATTAAAATGAATAACCAAGTGTTTTAATTGACATCAGAATATCAAAACAATAAACCTGAGAACATAGAAAAAATATAAATAAAGATATGAGCAGAACTTAATACAATGGAAAACGTATAAAATTCAGGTGATGTAGTAAGTCCAAACAATATTCTTTGACAAGATTAAAAGACACACTTTGAATAAGGAAAACCAAAACATAAGTAAAGAATATACAGAAAGAATAAGGACAATGTTATAGCAGAGAGTATATGAAATGCCAGTAAATTTGAAAGATTGTGTAAAGTGGACCAGTTCCTAGCTTCTAAAATTTACCAAGACTGACACAAGAGGAAATTATTTAAGGTCATCATGTCAGCCCTTGGCATTCTCGGAATGCCCTGGACTCAGAATGCAGCATCATTAGTCCATGGTAACCTGCGGAGAAGGGGCGGAGCTGAGGGAGTGTGGAACACTGCCCACACAGAGGGAGTGGGTGTGGCCATCTCTGCTGTGACTGAACAAAGGGCAGGGGAGCAGGGGGCCCAGGGCAGGGCCCTCAGAGCCCGGCAGGACCAGTGGGGTGTCACAAGCATTTAGGCCCAGGACAAAAGGCACCATCTTTGTCTGCACAGCTGCCCAAACCCTCACCTTTCCACTCAGGCAGCCCTCTTACTTGAAGTGTGTGTGGAACCTCTCCGCGCAGTTCACCTCCCTGCACAGCTAACCATAGGTCTTGGCATCGTAGCTTCCTGACATGTGACCGAAGTTCGCTGGGAGATGGGTCCCTGGGACACACGCAGAGAGGCTCATGCCCCGACCACAGGCCACCCACTGCAACTGCCACAGATCGCGGGGCACAAAGCAGCCCTGTCTGAGGCCGTGCCTCTAGAGTGAGTAGTGGACCAACACTTGTAGTAAACGGGGTCCTCGCGGGCAACTCATGGGAGGGACACAAATAAATCTTTGCGGACTTTCTGATGAAACTTACGAGTGATCACACCTAAGCCTCTTAAAAAGTCAGATGTTTAGCTAAACATGAGCTCATGATCTAATTTTACACAATAATGAAGAAATCAGCTAAAGGGTGAGACAATCAGCAAAAACAAACAATATCAGAATTAGATTCCCTATGCCATCGATCAGACGTTGGAATAATCAGGTGCAAGGCAGAAAATATATATAAAACTGAAACTGAAACAAGGAACAAGGATGTTTTCAAAGACTGGTAGGATCTCTAAAACATTTTTAAAGTACATGTCACTGATAAATCTAAATACTCATAGGTTGTGTAATACAACAGATTCATCACTGAGAAGAGTGAAATTATGCTGTTTTGAAAACTATGGCAGGTCAGATTTTCTGCCTAAATATATAAGAAGATTTCTCTGAAAAATGCACATTATTTCAAAGACTTATTGGCTGTGAAATAAGTTAAGTTTATTTCAAATGGCTTGTCTGCAAAGAAAGGTGAGATGTAGGAAATCACAGAAAGTCGAGGGGAAAATAGGTCAATATATACATTGCTATATTGTGAACTAAGCCTTTGGCCAGCCACAATGTAGAGGACCTGACCCTTAGAAACTTACAAGTAAGCTGGAATCTTTAAAAACTCAAATCTTTATAAGTAAAAAGATTTATTAAAATGAATAACCAAGTGTTTTAATTGACATCAGAAGATCAAAACAATAAACCCTGAGAACATAGAAAAAAGATAAATAAAGATATGAGCAGAACTTAATACCATAGAAAACGTATAAAATTCAGTAGAGGTAGTAAGTCCAAAGAATATTCTTTGACAAGATTTAAAAGACACACTTTGATTAAGGAAAACCAAAACATAAGTAAAGAATATACAGAAAGAATCAGGACAATGTTATAGCAGAGAGTATATGAAATGCCAGTAAATTTGAACGTTTGTGTAAAGTGGACCAGTTCCTAGCTCCTAAAATTTACCAAAACTGACACAAGAGGAAATCATTTAAGGTCATCATGTCAGCCCCTGGCATCCTCGGGATGCCCTGGATTCAGAATGCAGCATCTTTAGTCCATGGTAACCTGCGGAGAGGGGGCGGGGCTGAGGGAGTTTGGAACACTGCCCTCAGAGAGGGAGTGGGTGTGGCCATCTCTGCTGTGACTGAACAAAGGGCAGGGGAGCAGGGGGCCCACGGCAGGGCCCTCAGAGCCCGGCAGGCCCAGTGGGGTGTCAATAGCATTTAGGCCCAGGCCAAAGTTCGCCTTCTTTGTCTGCACAGCGGCACAAACTCTCACCTTTCCACTCAGGCCGCCCTCTTACTTGAAGTGTGTGTGGAACCGGTCCGTGCAGTACACCTCGATGCAAAGCTAACCATAGGTCTGGCCATCATAGCTTCCTGCCAGGTGACCGAAGTTCGCAGGCAGATGGGTCGTGAGACACACGTGGGGAGACTCCTGCCCAGGTCACAGGCCGCCCAAAGCCACTATCCCAGATCGGGGGCAGCAAAGCATTCCTGTCTGAGTCCCAGCCTCTAGAGGGAGTAGTGGACCAACACTTGTAGAAAAAGGGGTCCGCGCGGGTAACTCATTGGAGGGACACAAAAAAATCTTTGCGGACTTTCTGCTGAAGCATACGAGCGTTCACACCTAAGCCTCTTACAAGGTCAGCTGTTTAGATAAACATGAGCTCATGATCTAAATTTACACAATAATGAAGAAATCAGCTACAAGGGGAGACAAGCAGCAAAAACAATCAATACCAGAATTAGATTCCCTAGGCCAACCATCAGATGTTGGAATAATCAGGTGCAAGGCAGAAAGTATACATAAAACTTGAACTGAAACAAGGAACAAGGATGTTTTCAAAGACTGGTAGGATCTCTAAAACATTTTTAAAGTACATGTCATTGATAAAGCTAAATACTCAATGGTTGTGTAATACAACAGATTCAACATTGAGAAGAGTGAAATTATGCTGTTTTGAAAACTATGGCAGGTCAGATTTTCTGCCTAATTATATAAGAAGATTTCTCTAAAAAATACACATTATTTCAAAGACTTATTGGCTGTGAAATAAGTTAAGGTTATTTCAAATGGCTTGTCTGCAAAGAAAGGTGAGATGTAGGGAATCACAGAAAGCCGAGGGGAAAATACGTCAATATATACATTGCTATATGGTGAACTAAGACTTAGGCCAGCCACAATGTAGAGTACCTGACCCTTAGAAACTTACAAGTAAGCTGGAATCTTGAAAAGTTCAAATCTTTATAAGTAAAAATATTTTTTAAAATGAATAACCAAGTGTTTTAATTGACATCAGAAGATCAAAACAATAATACCTGAGAACATAGAAAAAATATAAATAAAGATATGAGCAGAAATTAATACAATAGAAAACGTATAAAATTCAGGTGATGTAGTAAGTCCAAAGAATATTCTTTGACAAGATTAAAAGACACACTTTGATTAAGGAAAACCAAAACATAAGTAAAGAATATACAGAAAGAATCAGGAGAATGTTATAGCAGAGAGTATATGAAATGCCAGTAAATTTGAAGGTTTGTGTAAAGTGGACCATTTCCTAGCTCCTAAAATTTACCAAAACTGACACAAGAGGAAATCATTTAAGGTCATCATGTCAGCCCTTGGCATTCTCGGAATGCCCTGGACTCAGAATGCAGCATCTTTAGTCCATGGTAACCTGCGGAGAGGGGGCGGGGCTGAGGGAGTTTGGAACACTGACCTCACAGAGGGAGTGGGTGTTGCCATCTCTGCTGTGACTGAAGAAAGGGCAGGGGTGCAGGGGGCCCAGGGCCGGGCCCTCAGAGCCCGGCAGGCCCAGGGGGGTGTCACAAGCATTTAGGCCCAGGACAAAGGGCGCCTTCTTTGTCTGCACAGCGGCACAAACTCTCACCTTTCCACTCAGGCCGCCCTCTTACTTGAAGTGTGTGTGGAACCTGTCCGCGCAGTACACCTCGCTGCACAGCTAACCATAGGTCTGAGCATCGTAGCTTCCTGCCCGGTGACCGAAGTTCGCAGGCAGATGGGTCCCTGGGACACACGCAGAGAGGCTCCTGCCCCGGCCACAGGCCACCCACTGCCACTGCCCCAGATCGTGGGGAACAATGCAGCCCTGTCTGAGGCCGTGCCTCTAGAGGGAGTAGTGGACCAACACTTGTAGTCAACGGGGTCCTCGCGGGCTACTCATTGGAGGGACACAAATAAATCTTTGCGGACTTTCTGATGAAACTTACGAGTGTTCACACCTAAGCCTCTTACAAAGTCAGATGTTTAGCTAAACATGAGCTCATGATCTAATTTTACACAATAATGAAGAAATCAGCTACAGGGGGAGACAATCAGCAAAAACAATCAATACCAGAATTAGATTCCCTAGACCATCGATCAGACGTTGGAATAATCAGGTGCAAGGCAGAAAATATACATAAAACTGGAACTGAAACAAGGAACAAGGATGTTTTCAAAGACTGGTAGGATCTCTAAAACATTTTTAAAGTACATGTCATTGATAAAGCTAAATACTCAAAGGTTGTGTAATACAACAGATTCATCATTGAGAAGAGTGAATTATCCTGTTTTGAAAACTATGGCAGGTCAGATTTTCTGCCTAAATATATAAGAAGATTTCTCTGAAAAATGCACATTATTTCAAAGACTTATTGGCTGTGAAATAAGTTAAGGTTATTTCAAATGGCTTGTCTGCAAAGAAAGGAGTGATGTAGGAAATCACAGAAAGTCGAGGGGAAAATAGGTCAATATATACTTTGCTATATTGTGAACTAAGCCTTTGGCCAGCCACAATGTAGAGGACCTGACCCTTAGAAACTTACAAGTAAGCTGGAATCTTTAAAAACTCAAATCTTTATAAGTAAAAAGATTTATTAAAATGAAATAACCAAGTGTTTTAATTGACATCAGAAGATCAAAACAATAAACTCTGTGAACATAGAAAAAAGATAAATAAAGATATGAGCAGAACTTAATAACACAGAAAACGTATAAAATTCAGTTGAGGTAGTAAGTCCAAAGAATATTCTTTGAAAAGATTTAAAAGACACACTTTGATTAAGGAAAACCAAAACATAAGTAAAGAATATACAGAAAGAATCAGGACAATGTTATAGCAGAGAATATCTGAAATGCCAGTAAATTTGAACATTTCTGTAAAGTGGAACATATCCTAGCACCTAAAGTTTACCAAAATTGACACAAGAGGAAATCATTTAAGGTCATCATGTCTGCCCGTGGCATTCTCGGAACGCCCTGGCCTCAGAATGCAGCATCTGTTGTCCATGGTAACCTGGGGAGTGGTGGCGGGGCTGAGGGAGGTTGGAACACTGCCTTCACTGAGGGAGTGAGTGGGGCCATCTCTGCTGTGCCTGAATAAAGGGCAGGGGAGAAGGGGACCAACGGCAGGGCCCTCAGATCCCGGCAGGCCCAGTCGTGTGTCACAAGCATTTATGCACAGGTCAAAGTGCACCTTCTTTGTCTGCACAGCTGCCCAAACTCTCACCTTTCCACTCAGGCCGCCCCCTTACTTGAAGTGTGTGTGGAACCGGTCCGCGCAGTACACCTCGCTGCAAAGCTAACCATAGGTCTGTGCATCATAGCTTCCTGCCAGGTGACCGAAGTTCGCAGGCAGATGGGTCGTGGGACACACGTGGTGAGCCTCCAGCCCAGGCCACAGGCCGCCCAAAGCCACTATCCCAGATCAGGGGCAGCCAAGCAGTCCTGTCTGAGTCCCAGCCTCTAGAGGGTGTAGTGGACCAACACTTGTAGAAAAAGCGGTCCGCGCGGGTAATTCATTGGAGGGACACAAAAAAATCTTTGCGGACTTTCTGCTGAAGCTTACGAGCGTTCACACCTAAGACTCTTACAAGGTCAGCTGTTTAGCTAAACATGAGCTCATGATCTAAATTTACACAATAATGAAGAAATCAGCTACAAGGGGAGACAAACAGCAAAAACAATCAATACTAGAATTAGATTCCCTAGGCCAACCATCAGATGTTGGAATAATCAGGTGAAAGGCAGAAAGTCCACATAAAACTGGAACTGAAACAAGAAACAGGGATGTTTTCAAAGACTGGTAGGATCTCTAAAACATTTTTAAAGTACATGTCATTGATAAAGCTAAATACTCAATGGTTGTGTAATACAACAGATTCAACATTGAGAAGAGTGGAATTATGCTGTTTTGAAAACTATGGCAGGTCAGATTTTCTGTCTAATTATATAAAAAGATTTCTCTAAAAAATACACATTATTTCAAAGACTTATTGGCTGTGAAATAAGTTAAGATTATTTCAAATGGCTTGTCTGCAAAGAAAGGTGAGATGTAGGGAATCACAGAAAGTCGAGGGGAAAATAGGTCAATATATACATTGCTATATGGTGAACTAAGACTTAGGCCAGCCACAATGTAGAGGACCTGACCCTTAGAATCTTACAAGTAAGCTTGAATCTTGAATAGTTCAAATCTTTATAAGTTAAAAGATTTATTAAAATGAATAACCAAGTGTTTTAATTGACATCAGAATATCAAAACAATAAACCTGAGAACATAGAAAAAATATAAATAAAGATATGAGCAGAACTTAATACAATGGAAAACGTATAAAATTCAGGTGATGTAGTAAGTCCAAAGAATATTCTTTGACAAGATTAAAAGACACACTTTGAATAAGGAAAACCAAAACATAAGTAAAGAATATACAGAAAGAATAAGGACAATGTTATAGCAGAGAGTATATGAAATGCCAGTAAATTTGAAAGATTGTGTAAAGTGGACCAGTTCCTAGCTTCTAAAATTTACCAAGACTGACACAAGAGGAAATCATTTAAGGTCATCATGTCAGCCCTTGGCATTCTCGGAATGCCCTGGACTCAGAATGCAGCATCATTAGTCCATGGTAACCTGCGGAGAAGGGGCGGGGCTGAGGGAGTGTGGAACACTGCCCACACAGAGGGAGTGGGTGTGGCCATCTCTGCTGTGACTGAACAAAGGGCAGGGGAGCAGGGGTCCCAGGGCAGGGCCCTCAGAGCCCGGCAGGCCCATTGGGGTGTCACAAGCATTTAACCCCAGGACAAAGGGCACCATCTTTGTCTGCACAGCTGCCCAAACCCTCACCTTTCCACTCAGGCAGCCCTCTTACTTGAAGTGTGTGTGGAACCTCTCCGCGCAGTTCACCTCCCTGCACAGCTAACCATAGGTCTTGGCATCGTAGCTTCCTGACATGTGACCGAAGTTCGCTGGGAGATGGGTCCCTGGGACACACGCAGAGAGGCTCATGCCCCGGCCACAGGCATCCCACTGCCACTGCCACAGATCGCGGGGCACAAAGCAGCCCTGTCTGAGGCCGTGCCTCTAGAGGGAGTAGTGGACCAACACTTGTAGTAAACGGGGTCCTCGCGGGCAACTCATGGGAGGGACACAAATAAATCTTTGCGGACTTTCTGATGAAACTTACGAGTGATCACACCTAAGCCTCTTACAAAGTCAGATGTTTAGCTAAACATGAGCTCATGATCTAATTTTACACAATAATGAAGAAATCATCTAAAGGGTGAGACAATCAGCAAAAACAAACAATATCAGAATTAGATTCCCTATGCCATCGATCAGACGTTGGAATAATCAGGTGCAAGGCAGAAAATATATATAAAACTGAAACTGAAACAAGGAACAAGGATGTTTTCAAAGACTGGTAGGATCTCTAAAACATTTTTAAAGTACATGTCACTGATAAATCTAAATACTAATAGGTTGTGTAATACAACAGATTCATCACTGAGAAGAGTGAAATTATGCTGTTTTGAAAACTATGGCAGGTCAGATTTTCTGCCTAAATATATAAGAAGATTTCTCTGAAAAATGCACATTATTTCAAAGACTTATTGGTTGTGAAATAAGTTAAGTTTATTTCAAATGGCTTGTCTGCAAAGAAAGGTGAGATGTAGGAAATCACAGAAAGTCGAGGGGAAAATAGGTCAATATATACATTGCTATATTGTGAACTAAGCATTTGGCCAGCCACAATGTAGAGGACCTGACCCTTAGAAACTTACAAGTAAGCTGGAATCTTTAAAAACTCAAATCTTTATAAGTAAAAAGATTTATTAAAATGAATAACCAAGTGTTTTAATTGACATCAGAAGATCAAAACAATAAACCCTGAGAACATAGAAAAAAGATAAATAAAGATATGAGCAGAACTTAATACCATAGAAAACGTATAAAATTCAGTTGAGGTAGTAAGTCCAAAGAATATTCTTTGACAAGATTTAAAAGACACACTTTGATTAAGGAAAACCAAAACATAAGTAAAGAATATACAGAAAGAATCAGGACAATGTTATAGCAGAGAGTATATGAAATGCCAGTAAATTTGAACGTTTGTGTAAAGTGGACCAGTTCCTAGCTCCTAAAATTTACCAAAACTGACACAAGAGGAAATCATTTAAGGTCAACATGTCAGCCCCTGGCATCCTCGGGATGCCCTGGATTCAGAATGCAGCATCTTTAGTCCATGGTAACCTGCGGAGAGGGGGCGGGGCTGAAGGAGTTTGGAACACTGCCCTCACAGAGGGAGTGGGTGTGGCCATCTCTGCTGTGACTGAACAAAGGGCAGGGGAGCAGGGGGCCCAGGGCAGGGCCCTCAGAGCCCGGCAGGCCCAGTGGGGTGTCACAAGCATTTAGGCCCAGGCCAAAGTGCGCCTTCTTTGTCTGCACAGCGGCACAAACTCTCACCTTTCCACTCAGGCCGCCCTCTTACTTGAAGTGTGTGTGGAACCGGTCCGCGCAGTACACCTCGATGCAAAGCTAACCATAGGTCTGGCCATCATAGCTTCCTGCCAGGTGACCGAAGTTCGCAGGCAGATGGGTCGTGGGACACACGTGGGGAGACTCCTGCCCAGGCCACAGGCCGCCCAAAGCCACTATCCCAGATCGGGGGCAGCAAAGCATTCCTGTCTGAGTCCCAGCCTCTAGAGGGAGTAGTGGACCAACACTTGTAGAAAAAGGGGTCCGCGCGGGTAACTCATTGGAGGGACACAAAAAAATCTTTGCGGACTTTCTGCTGAAGCTTACGAGCGTTCACACCTAAGCCTCTTACAAGGTCAGCTGTTTAGATAAACATGAGCTCATGATCTAAATTTACACAATAATGAAGAAATCAGCTACAAGGGGAGACAAGAAGCAAAAACAATCAATACCAGAATTAGATTCCCTAGGCCAACCATCAGATGTTGGAATAATCAGGTGCAAGGCAGAAAGTATACATAAAACTTGAACTGAAACAAGGAACAAGGATGTTTTCAAAGACTGGTAGGATCTCTAAAACATTTTTAAAGTACATGTCATTGATAAAGCTAAATACTCAATGGTTGTGTAATACAACAGATTCAACATTGAGAAGAGTGAAATTATGCTGTTTTGAAAACTATGGCAGGTCAGATTTTCTGCCTAATTATATAAGAAGATTTCTCTAAAAAATACACATTATTTCAAAGACTTATTGGCTGTGAAATAAGTTAAGGTTATTTCAAATGGCTTGTGTGCAAAGAAAGGTGAGATGTAGGGAATCACAGAAAGTCGAGTGGAAAATAGGTCAATATATACATTGCTATATGGTGAACTAAGACTTTGGCCAGCCACAATGTTGAGGACCTGACCCTTAGAAACTTACAAGTAAGCTGGAATCTTGAAAAGTTCAAATCTTTATAAGTAAAAAGATTTTTTAAAATGAATAACCAAGTGTTTTAATTGACATCAGAAGATCAAAACAATAAACCTGAGAACATAGAAAACATATAAATAAAGATATGAGCAGAACTTAATACAATAGAAAACGTATAAAATTCAGCTGATGTAGTAAGTCCAAAGAATATTCTTTGACAAGATTAAAAGACACACTTTGATTAAGGATAACCAAAACATATGTAAAGAATATACAGAAAGAATCAGGACAATGTTATAGCAGAGAGTATATGAAATGCCAGTAAATTTGAAAGTTTGTGTAAAGTGGACCAGTTCCTAGCTCCTAAAATTTACCAAAACTGACACAAGAGGAAATCATGTAAGGTCATCATTTCAGCCCTTGGCATTCTCGGAATGCCCTGGACTCAGAATGCAGCATCTTTAGTCCATGGTAACCTGCGGAGAGGGGGCGGGGCTGAGGGAGTTTGGAACACTGCCCTCACAGAGGGAGTGGGTGTGGCCATCTCTGCTGTGACTGAACAAAGGGCAGGGGAGCAGGGGTCACAGGGCTGGGCCCTCAGAGCCCGGCAGGCCCAGTGTGGTGTCACAAGCATTTGGCCAAGGACAAAGGGCGCCTTCTTTGTCTGCACAGCGGCACAAACTCTCACCTTTCCACTCAGGCCGCCCTCTTACTTGAAGTGTGTGTGGAACCTGTCCGCGCAGTACACCTCGCTGCACAGCTAACCATAGGTCTGAGCATCGTAGCTTCCTGCCAGGTGACCGAAGTTCGCAGGCAGATGGGTCCCTGGGACACACGCAGAGAGGCTCCTGCCCCGGCCACAGGCCACCCACTGCCACTGCCACAGATCGTGGGGCACAAAACAGCCCTGTCTGAGGCCGTGCCTCTAGAGGGAGTAGTGGACCAACACTTGTAGTCAACGGGGTCCTCGCGGGCTACTCATTGGAGGGACACAAATAAATCTTTGCGGACTTTCTGATGAAACTTACGAGTGTTCACACCTAAGCCTCTTACAAAGTCAGATGTTTAGCTAAACATGAGCTCATGATCTAATTTTACACAATAATGAAGAAATCAGCTACAGGGGGAGACAATCAGCAAAAACAATCAATACCAGGATTAGATTCCCTAGACCATCGATCAGACGTTGGAATAATCAGGTGCAAGGAAGAAAATATACATAAAACTGGAACTGAAACAAGGAACAAGGATGTTTTCAAAGACTGGTAGGATCTCTAAAACATTTTTAATGTACATGTCATTGATAAAGCTAAATACTGAAAGGTTGTGTAATACAACAGATTCATCATTGAGAAGAGTGAAATTATGCTGTTTTGAAAACTATGGCAGGTCAGATTTTCTGCCTAAATATATAAGAAGATTTCTCTGATAACTACACATTATTTCAAAGACTTATTGGCTGTGAAATAAGTTAAGGTTATTTCAAATGGCTTGTCTGCAAAGAAAGGTGAGATGTAGGAAATCACAGAAAGTCGAGGGGAAAATAGGTCAATATATACTTTGCTATATTTTGAACTAAGCCTTTGGCCAGCCACAATGTAGAGGACCTGACCCTTAGAAACTTACAAGTAAGCTGGAATCTTTAAAAATTCAAATCTTTATAAGTAAAAAGATTTATTAAAATGAATAACCAAGTGTTTTAATTGACATCAGAAGATCAAAACAATAAACCCTGAGAACATAGAAAAAAGATAAATTAAGATATGAGCAGAACTTAATACCACAGAAAACGTATAAAATTCAGTTGAGGTAGTAAGTCCAAAGAATATTCTTTGACAAGATTTAAAAGACAGACTTTGATTAAGGAAAACCAAAACATAAGTCAAGAATAAACAGAAAGAATCAGGACAATGTTATAGCAGAGAATATCTGAAATGCCAGTAAATTTGAACATTTGTGTAAAGTGGACCATTTCCTAGCTCCTAAACTTTACCAAAATTGACACAAGAGGAAATCATTTAAGGTCATCATGTCAGTCCTTGGTATTCTCGGAATGCCCTGGCCTCAGAATGCAGCATCTCTAGTCCATGGTAACCTGCGGAGAGTGGGCGGGGCTGAGGGAGGCTGGAACACTGCCCTCACTGAGGGAGTGGGTGCGGCCATCTCTGCTGTGACTGAACAAAGGGCAGGGGAGCAGGGGGCCCAGGGCAGGGCCCTCAGAGCTGGCAGGCCCAGTGGGGTGTCACAAGCATTTAGGCCCAGGCCAAAGGGCGCCTTCTTTGTCTGCACAGCTGCCCAAACTCTCACCTTTCCACTCAGGCCGCCCTCTTACTTGAAGTGTGTGTGGAACCGGTCCGTGCAGTACACCTCGATGCAAAGCTAACCATAGGTCTGGGCATCATAGCTTCCTGCCAGGTGACCGATGTTCGCAGGCAGATGGCTCGTGGGACACACGTGGGGAGACTCCTGCCCAGGCCACAGGCCGCCCAAATCCACTATCCCAGATCGGGGGCGGCAAAGCAGTCCTGTCTGAGTCCCAGACTCTAGAGGGTGTAGTGGACCAACACTTGTAGAAAAAGGGGTCCGCGCGGGTAACTCATTGGAGGGCCACAAAAAAATCTTTGCGGACTTTCTTCTGAAGCTTACGAGCCTTCACACCTAAGCCTCTTACAAGGTCAGCTGTTCAGATAAACATGAGCTCATGATCTAAATTTACACAATAATGAAAAAATCAGCTACAAGGGGAGACAAGCAGCAAAAACAATCAATACCAGAATTAGATTCCCTAGGCCATCGATCAGACGTTGGAATAATCAGGTGCAAGGCAGAAAATATACATAAAACTGGAACTGAAACAAGGAACAAGGATGTTTTCAAAGACTGGTAGGATCTCTAAAACATTTTTAAAGTACATGTGACTGATAAAGCTAAATACTCAAAGGTTGTGTAATACAACAGATTCATCATTGAGAAGAGTGATATTATGCTGTTTTGAAAACTATGGCAGGTAAGATTTTCTGCCTAAATATATAATAAGATTTCTCAGAAAAATGCACATTATATCAAAGACTTATTGGCTGTGAAATAAGTTAAGGTTATTTCAAATGGCTTGTCTGCAAAGAAAGGTGAGATGTAGGAAATCACAGAAAGTCGAGGGGAAAATAGGTCAATATATACTTTGCTATATTTTGAACTAAGCCTTTGGCCAGCCACAATGTAGAGGACCTGACCCTTAGAAACTTACAAGTAAGCTGGAATCTTGAAAAATTCAAATCTTTATAAGTAAAAAGATTTATTAAAATGAATAACCTAGTGTTTAAATTGACATCAGAAGATCAAAACAATAAACCCTGAGAACATAGAAAAAAGATAAATAAAGATATGAGCAGAACATAATACCACAGAAAACGTATAAAATTCAGTTGATGTAGTAAGTCCAAAGAATATTCTTTGACAAGATTTAAAAGACACACTTTGATTAAGGAAAACCAAAACATAAGTAAACAATATACAGAAAGAATCAGGACAATGTTATAGCAGAGAATATCTGAAATGCCAGTAAATTTGAACATTTCTGTAAAGTGGACCATATCCTAGCTCCTAAAGTTTACCAAAATTGACACAAGAGGAAATCATTTAAGTTCATCATGTCTTCCCGTGGCATTCTCGGAAAGCCCTGGCCTCAGAATGCAGCATCTGTTGTCCATGGTAACCTGGGGAGCGGTGGCGGGGCTGAGGGAGGTTGGAACACTGCCTTCACTGAGGGAGTGAGTGGGGCCATCTGTGCTGTGCCTGAATAAAGGGCAGGGAAGAAGGGGACCAACGGCAGGGCCCTCAGATCCCGGCAGGCCCAGTCGTGTATCACAAGCATTTATGCACAGGTCAAAGTGCACCTTCTTTGTCTGCACAGCTGCCCAAACTCTCACCTTTCCACTCAGGCCGCCCTCTTACTTGAAGTGTGTGTGGAACCGGTCCGTGCAGTACACCTCGCTGCAAAGCTAACCATAGGTCTGGGCATCATAGCTTCCTGCCAGGTGACCGAAGTTCGCAGGCAGATGGGTCGTGGGACACACGTGGTGAGCCTCCAGCCCAGGCCACAGGCCGCCCAAAGCCACTATCCCAGATCGGGGGCAGCCAAGCAGTCCTGTCTGAGTCCCAGCCTCTAGAGGGTGTAGTGGACCAACACTTGTAGAAAAAGCGGACCGCGCGGGTAACTCATTGGAGGGACACAAAAAAATCTTTGCGGACTTTCTGCTGAAGCTTACGAGCGTTCACACCTAAGACTCTTACAAGGTCAGCTGTTTAGCTAAACATGAGCTCATGATCTAAATTTACACAATAATGAAGAAATCAGCTACAAGGGGAGACAAGCAGCAAAAACAATCAATACTAGAATTAGATTCCCTAGGCCAACCATCAGATGTTGGAATAATCAGGTGCAAGGCAGAAAGTCCACATAAAACTGGAACTGAAACAAGAAACAGGGATGTTTTCAAAGACTGGTAGGATCTCTAAAACATTTTTAAAGTACATGTCATTGATAAAGCTAAATACTCAATGGTTGTGTAATACAACAGATTCAACATTGAGAAGAGTGGAATTATGCTGTTTTGAAAACTATGGCAGGTCAGATTTTCTGTCTAATTATATAAAAAGATTTCTCTAAAAAATACACATTATTTCAAAGACTTATTGGCTGTGAAATAAGTTAAGATTATTTCAAATGGCTTGTCTGCAAAGAAAGGTGAGATGTTGGGAATCACAGAAAGTCGAGGGGAAAATAGGTCAATATATACATTGCTATATGGTGAACTAAGACTTAGGCCAGCCACAATGTAGAGGACCTGACCCTTAGAATCTTACAAGTAAGCTTGAATCTTGAATAGTTCAAATCTTTATAAGTTAAAAGATTTATTAAAATGAATAACCAAGTGTTTTAATTGACATCAGAATATCAAAACAATAAACCTGAGAACATAGAAAAAATATAAATAAAGATATGAGCAGAACTTAATACAATGGAAAACGTATACAATTCAGGTGATGTAGTAAGTCCAAAGAATATTCTTTGACAAGATTAAAAGACACACTTTGAATAAGGAAAACCAAAACATAAGTAAAGAATATACAGAAAGAATAAGGACAATGTTATAGCAGAGAGTATATGAAATGCCAGTAAATTTGAAAGATTGTGTAAAGTGGACCAGTTCCTAGCTTCTAAAATTTACCAAGACTGACACAAGAGGAAATCATTTAAGGTCATCATGTCAGCTCATGGCATTCTCGGAATGCCCTGGACTCAGAATGCAGCATCATTACTCCATGGTAACCTGCGGAGAAGGGGCGGAGCTGAGGGAGTGTTTAACACTGCCCACACAGAGGGAGTGGGTGTGGCCATCTCTGCTGTGACTGAACAAAGGGCAGGGGAGCAGGGGGCCCAGGGTAGGGCCCTCAGAGCCCGGCAGGACTAGTGGGGTGTCACAAGCATTTAGGCCCAGGACAAAGGGCACCATCTTTGTCTGCACAGCTGCCCAAACCCTCACCTTTCCACTCAGGCAGCCCTCTTACTTGAAGTGTGTGTGGAACATCTCCGTGCAGTTCACCTCCCTGCACAGCTAACCATAGGTCTTGGCATCGTAGCTTCCTGACATGTGACCGAAGTTCGCTGGGAGATGGGTCCCAGGGACACACGAAGAGAGGCTCATGCCCCGGCCACAGGCCACCCACTGCCACTGCCACAGATCGCGGGGCACAAAGCAGCCCTGTCTGAGGCCGTGCCTCTAGAGTGAGTAGTGGACCAACACTTGTAGTAAACGGGGTCCTCGCGGGCAACTCATGGGAGGGACACAAATAAATCTTTGCGGACTTTCTGATGAAACTTACGAGTGATCACACCTAAGCCTCTTACAAAGTCAGATGTTTAGCTAAACATGAGCTCATGATCTAATTTTACACAATAATGAAGAAATCAGCTAAAGGGTGAGACAATCAGCAAAAACAAACAATATCAGAATTAGATTCCCTATGCCATCGATCAGACGTTGGAATAATCAGGTGCAAGGCAGAAAATATATATAAAACTGAAACTGAAACAAGGAACAAGGATGTTTTCAAAGACTGGTAGGATCTCTAAAACATTTTTAAAGTACATGTCACTGATAAATCTAAATACTAATAGGTTGTGTAATACAACAGATTCATCACTGAGAAGAGTGAAATTATGCTGTTTTGAAAACTATGGCAGGTCAGATTTTCTGCCTAAATATATAAGAAGATTTCTCTGAAAAATGCACATTATTTCAAAGACTTATTGGCTGTGAAATAAGTTAAGTTTATTTCAAATGGCTTGTCTGCAAAGAAAGGTGAGATGTAGGAAATCACAGAAAGTCGAGGGGAAAATAGGTCAATATATTCATTGCTATATTGTGAACTAAGCCTTTGGCCAGCACAATGTAGAGGACCTGACCCTTAGAAACTTACAAGTAAGCTGGAATCTTTAAAAACTCAAATCTTTATAAGTGAAAATATTTATTAAAATGAATAACCAAGTGTTTTAATTGACATCAGAAAATCAAAACAATAAACCCTGAGAACATAGAAAAAAGATAAATAAAGATATGAGCAGAACTTAATACCATAGAAAACGTATAAAATTCAGTTGAGGTAGTAAGTCCAAAGAATATTCTTTGACAAGATTTAAAAGACACACTCTGATTAAAGAAAACCAAAACATAAGTAAAGAATATACAGAAAGAATCAGGACAATGTTATAGCAGAGAGTATATGAAATGCCAGTAAATTTGAACGTTTGTGTAAAGTGGACCAGTTCCTAGCTCCTAAAATTTACCAAAACTGACACAAGAGGAAATCATTTAAGGTCAACATGTCAGCCCCTGGCATCCTCCGGATGCCCTGGATTCAGAATGCAGCATCTTTAGTCCATGGTAACCTGCGGAGAGGGGGCGGGGCTGAGGGAGTTTGGAACACTGCCCTCACAGAGGGAGTGGGTGTGGCCATCTCTGCTGTGACTGAACAAAGGGCAGGGGAGCAGGGGGCCCAGGGCAGGGCCCTCAGAGCCCGGCAGGCCCAGTGGGGTGTCAATAGCATTTAGGCCCAGGCCAAAGTGCGCCTTCTTTGTCTGCACAGCGGCACAAACTCTCACCTTTCCACTCAGGCCGCCCTCTTACTTGAAGTGTGTGTGGAACCGGTCCGCGCAGTACACCTCGATGCAAAGCTAACCATAGGTCTGGCCATCATAGCTTCCTGCCAGGTGACCGAAGTTCGCAGGCAGATGGGTCGTGGGACACACGTGGGGAGACTCCTGCCCAGGCCACAGGCCGCCCAAAGCCACTATCCCAGATCGGGGGCAGCAAAGCATTCCTGTCTGAGTCCCAGCCTCTAGAGGGAGTAGTGGACCAACACTTGTAGAAAAAGGGGTCCGCGCGGGTAACTCATTGGAGGGACACAAAAAAATCTTTGTGGACTTTCTGCTGAAGCTTACGAGCGTTCACACCTAAGCCTCTTACAAGGTCAGCTGTTTAGATAAACATGAGCTCATGATCTAAATTTACACAATAATGAAGAAATCAGCTACAAGGGGAGACAAGCAGCAGAAACAATCAATACCAGAATTAGATTCCCTAGGCCAACCATCAGATGTTGGAATAATCAGGTGCAAGGCAGAAAGTATACATAAAACTTGAACTGAAACAAGGAACAAGGATATTTTCAAAGACTGGTAGGATCTCTAAAACATTTTTAAAGTACATGTCATTGATAAAGCTAAATACTCACTGGTTGTGTAATACAACAGATTCAACATTGAGAAGAGTGAAATTATGCTGTTTTGAAAACTATGGCAGGTCAGATTTTCTGCCTAATTATATAAGAAGATTTCTCTAAAAAATACACATTATTTCAAAGACTTATTGGCTGTGAAATAAGTTAAGGTTATTTCAAATGGCTTGTGTGCAAAGAAAGGTGAGATGTAGGGAATCACAGAAAGTCGAGTGGAAAATAGGTCAATATATACATTGCTATATGGTGAACTAAGACTTAGGCTAGCCACAATGTAAAGGACCTGACCCTTAGAAACTTACAAGTAAGCTGGAATCTTTAAAAATTCAAATCTTTATAAGTAAAAAGATTTATTAAAATGAATAACCAAGTGTTTTAATTGACATCAGAAGATCAAAACAATAAACCCTGAGAACATAGAAAAAAGATAAATAAAGATATGAGCAGAACTTAATACCATAGAAAACGTATAAAATTCAGTTGAGGCAGTAAGTCCAAAGAATATTCTTTGACAAGATTTAAAAGACACACTTTGATTAAGGAAAACCAAAACATAAGTAAAGAATAAACAGAAAGAATCAGGACAATGTTATAGCAGAGAATATCTGAAATGCCAGTAAATTTGAACATTTGTGTAAAGTGGACCATTTCCTAGCTCCTAAAGTTTACCAAAATTGACACAAGAGGAAATAATTTAAGGTCATCATGTCTGCCCTTGGCATTCTCGGAGCGCCCTGGCCTCAGAATGCAGCATCTGTAGTCCAAGGTAAACAGCGGAGAGGGGGCGTGGCTGAGGGAGGTTGGAACACTGTCTTCACTGAGGGAGTGGGTGGGGCCATCTCTGCTGTGACTGAACAAAGGGCAGGGGAGCAGGGGGCCCACGGCAGGGCCCTCAGAGCCCGGCAGGCCCAGTCGTGTGTCACAAGCATTTAGGCCCAGGCCAAAGTGCGCCTTCTTTGTCTGCACAGCTGCCCAAACTGTCACCTTTCCACTCAGGCCGCCCTCTTACTTGAAGTGTGTGTGGAACTGGTCCGCGCAGTACACCTCGATGCAAAGCTAACCATACGTCTGGGCATCATAGCTTCCTGCCAGGTGACCGAAGTTCGCAGGCAGATGGGTCGTGGGACACACGTGGGGAGCCTCCTGCCCAGGCCACAGGCCGCCCAAAACCACTATCCCAGATCGGGTGCAGCAAAGCAGTCCTGTCTGAGTCCCAGGCTCTAGAGGGAGTAGTGGACCAACACTTGTAGAAAAAGGGTTCTGCGCGGGTAACTCATTGGAGGGACACAAAAAAATCTTTGCGGACTTTCTGCTGAAGCTTACGAGCGTTCACACCTAAGCCTCTTACAAGGTCAGCTGTTTAGATAAACATGAGCTCATGATCTAAATTTACACAATAATGAAGAAATCAGCTACAAGGGGAGACAAGAAGCAAAAACAATCAATACCAGAATTAGATTCCCTAGGCCAACCATCAGATGTTGGAATAATCAGGTGCAAGGCAGAAAGTATACATAAAACTTGAACTGAAACAAGGAACAAGGATGTTTTCAAAGACTGGTAGGATCTCTAAAACATTTTTAAAGTACATGTCATTGATAAAGCTAAATACTCAATGGTTGTGTAATACAACAGATTCATCATTGAGCAGAGTGAAATTATGCTGTTTTGAAAACTATGGCAGGTCAGATTTTCTGCCTAATTATATAAGAAGATTTCTCTAAAAAATACACATTATTTCAAAGACTTATTGGCTGTGAAATAAGTTAAGGGTATTTCAAATGGCTTGTTTGCAAAGAAAGGTGAGATGTAGGGAATCACAGAAAGTCGAGGGGAAAATAGGTCAATATATACATTGCCATATGGTGAACTAAGACTTAGGCCAGCCACAATGTAGAGGACCTGACCCTTAGAAACTTACAAGTAAGCTGGAATCTTGAAAAGTTCAAATCTTTATAAGTAAGAAGATTTATTAAAATGAATAACCAAGTGTTTTAATTGACATCAGAATATCAAAACAATAAACCTGAGAACATAGAAAACATATAAATAAAGATATGAGCAGAACTTAATACAATAGAAAACGTATAAAATTCAGGTGATGTAGTAAGTCCAAAGAATATTCTTTGACAAGATTAAAAGACACACTTTGATTAAGGAAAACCAAAACATAAGTAAAGAATATACAGAAAGAATCAGGACAATGTTATAGCAGAGAGTATATGAAATGCCAGTAAATTTGAAGGTTTGTGTAAAGTGGACCAGTTCCTAGCTCCTAAAATTTACCAAAACTGACACAAGAGGAAATCATTTAAGGTCACCATGTCAGCCCTTGGCATTCTCGGAATGCCCTGGACTCAGAATGCAGCATCTTTAGTCCATGGTAAACTGCGGAGAGGGGGCGGGGCTGAGGGAGTTTGGAACACTGCCCTCACAGAGGGAGTGGGTGTGGCCATCTCTGCTGTGACTGAACAAAGGGCAGGGGAGCAGGGGCCCAGGGCTGGGCCCTCAGAGCCCGGCAGGCCCAGTGGGGTGTCACAAGCATTTAGGCCCAGAACAAAGGGCGCCTTCTTTGTCTGCACAGCGGCGCAAACTCTCACCTTTCCACTCAGGACGCCCTCTTACTTGAAGTGTGTGTGGAACCTGTCCGCGCAGTACACCTCGCTGCACAGCTAACCATAGGTCTGAGCATCGTAGCTTCCTGCCAGGTGACCGTAGTTCGCAGGCAGATGGGTCCCTGGGACACACGCAGAGAGGCTCCTGCCCCGGCCACAGGCCTCCCACTGCCACTGCCACAGATCGTGGGGCACAAAGCAGCCCTGTCTGAGGCTGTGCCTCTAGAGGGAGTAGTGGACCAACACTTGTAGTCAACGGGGTCCTCGCGGACAACTCATTGGAGGGACACAAATAAATCTTTGCGGACTTTCTGATGAAACTTACGAGTGTTCACAACTAAGCCTCTTACAAAGTCAGATGTTTAGCTAAACATGAGCTCATGATCTAATTTTACACAATAATGAAGAAATCAGCTACAGGGGGAGACAATCAGCAAAAACAATCAATACCAGAATTAGATTCCCTAGGCTATCGATCAGACGTTGGAATAATCAGGTGCAAGGCAGAAAATATACATAAAACTGGAACTGAAACAAGGAACAAGGATGTTTTCAAAGACTGGTAGTATCTCTAAAACATTTTTAAAGTACATGTCATTGATAAAGCTAAATACTCAATGGTTGTGTAATACAACAGATTCATCATTGAGAAGAGTGAAATTATTCTGTTTTGAAAATTATTGCAGGTCTGATTTTCTGCCTAAATATATAAGAAGATTTCTCTGAAAAATGCACATTATTTTTTTTTTTTTTTTTTTTTTTTTTTGCTGTATGCGGGCCTCTCACTGCTGTGGCCTCTCCCGTTGCGGAGCACAGGCTCCGGACACACAGGCTCCGCGGCCATGGCTCGCGGGCCCAGCCGCTCCGCGGCATGTGGGATCTTCCGGGATCGGGGCGCGAACCCGTGTCCCCTGCATCGGCAGGCGGACTCTCAACCACTGCGCCACCAGGGAAGCCCAATGCACATTATTTCAAAGACTTATTGGCTGTGAAATAAGTTAAGGTTATTTCAAATGGCTTGTCTGCAAATAAAGGTGAGATGTAGGGAATCACAGAAAGTCGAGGGGAAAATAGGTCAATATATACATTGCTATATGGTGAACTAAGACTTAGTCCAGCCACAATGTAGAGGACCTGACCCTTAGAGACTTACAAGTAAGCTGGAATTTTGAAAAGTTCAAATCTTTATAAGTAAAAAGATTTATTAAAATGTATAACCAAGTGTTTTAATTGACATCAGAATATCAAAACAATAAACCTGAGAACATAGAAAAAATATAAATAAAGATATGAGCAGAACTTAATACAATAGAAAACCTATAAAATTCAGGTGATGTAGTAAGTCCAAAGAATATTCTTTGACAAGATTAAA
This sequence comes from Mesoplodon bidens, assembly GCF_964165515.1. Classification (NCBI taxonomy): domain Eukaryota; kingdom Metazoa; phylum Chordata; class Mammalia; order Artiodactyla; family Ziphiidae; genus Mesoplodon; species Mesoplodon bidens. The sequence continues at coordinate 11,020,232 of NC_138180.1, forward strand.
AGACACACTTTGATTAAGGAAAACCAAAACATAAGTAAAGAATATACAGAAAGAATCAGGACAATGTTATAACAGAGAGTATATGAAATGCCAGTAAATTTGAAGGTTTGTGTAAAGTGGACCAGTTCCTAGCTCCTAAAATTTACCAAAACTGACACAAGAGGAAATCATTTAAGGTCACCATGTCAGCCCTTGGCATTCTCGGAATGCCCAGGACTCAGAATGCAGCATCCTTAGTCCATGGGAACCTGCGGAGAAGGGGTGAGGCTGAGGGAGTTTGGAACACTGCCCTCACAGAGGGAGTGGGTGTGGCCATCTCTGCTGTGACTGAACAAAGGGCAGGGGAGCAGGGGGCCCAGGGCAGGGCCCTCAGAGCCCGTCAGGCCCACTGGGGTGTCACAAGCATTTATGCACAGGACAAAGGAAGCCTTCTTTGTCTGCACAGCTGCCCAAACTCTCACCTTTCCACTCAGGCCGCCCGCTTACTTGAAGGGTGTGTGGAACCTGTCCGCGCAGTACTCCTCGCTGCACAGCTAACCATAGGTCTTGGCATCGTAGCTTCCTGTCAGGTGACCGAAATTCGCAGGCAGATGGGTCCCTGGGACACACGCAGAGAGGCTCCTGCCCCGGCCACAGGCCACCCACTGCCACTGCCACAGATCGTGGGGCACAAAGCAGCCCTGTCTGAGGCCGTGCCTCTAGAGGGAGTAGTGGACCAACACTTGTAGTCAACGGGGTCCTCGCGGACAACTCATTGGAGGGACACAAATAAATCTTTGCGGACTTTCTGATGAAACTTACGAGTGTTCACACCTAAGCCTCTTACAAAGTCAGATGTTTAGCTAAACATGAGCTCATGATCTAAATTTACACAATAATGAAGAAATCAGCTACAGGGGGAGACAATCAGCAAAAACAATCAATACCAGAATTAGATTCCCTAGGCCAACCATCAGATGTTGGAATAATCAGGTGAAAGGCACAAAGTATACACAAAACTGGAACTGAAACAAGGAACAAGGATGTTTTCAAAGACTGGTAGGATCTCTAAAACATTTTTAAAGTACATGTCATTGATAAAGCTAAATACTCAATGGTTGTGTAATACAACAGATTCATCATTGAGCAGAGTGAAATTATGCTGTTTTGAAAACTATGGCAGGTCAGATTTTCTGCCTAATTATATAAGAAGATTTCTCTAAAAAATACACATTATTTCAAAGACTTATTGGCTATGCAATAAGTTAAGGTTATTTCAAATGGCTTGTTTGCAAAGAAAGGTGAGATGTAGGGAATCACAGAAAGTCGAGGGGAAAATAGGTCAATATATACATTGCCATATGGTGAACTAAGACTTAGGCCAGCCACAATGTAGAGGACCTGACCCTTAGAAACTTACAAGTAAGCTGGAATCTTGAAAAGTTCAAATCTTTATAAGTAAAAAGATTTATTAAAATGAATAACCAAGTGTTTTAATTGACATCAGAAGATCAAAACAATAAACCTGAGAACATAGAAAACATATAAATAAAGATATGAGCAGAACTTAATACAATAGAAAACGTATAAAATTCAGGTGATGTAGTAAGTCCAAATAATATTCTTTGACAAGATTAAAAGACACACTTTGATTAAGGAAAACCAAAACATAAGTAAAGAATATACAGAAAGAATCAGGACAATGTTATAGCAGAGAGTATATGAAATGCCAGTAAATTTGACCGTTTGTGTAAAGTGGACCAGTTCCTAGCTCCTAAAATTTACCAAAACTGACACAAGAGGAAATCATTTAAGGTCATCATGTCAGCCCTTGGCATTCTCGGAATGCCCTGGACTCAGAATGCAGCATCTGTAGTCCATGGTAACCTGCGGAGAGGGGGCGGGGCTGAGGGAGTTTGGAACACTGCCCTCACAGAGGGAGTGGGTGTGGCCATCTCTGCTGTGACTGTACAAAGGTCAGGGGAGCAGGGTTCCCAGTGCAGGGCCCTCAGAGCCCGGCAGGCCCAGTGGGGTGTCACAAGCATTTAGGCCCAGGCCAAAGGGCGCCTTCTTTGTCTGCACAGCGGCGCAAACTCTCACCTTTCCACTCAGGCCGCCCTCTTACTTGAAGTGTGTGTGGAACCGGTCCGTGCAGTACACCTCGCTGCACAGCTAACCATAGGTCTGGGCATCGTAGCTTCCTGCCAGGTGACCGAAGTTCGCAGGCAGATGGGTCCCTGGGACACACGCAGAGAGGCTCCTGCCCCGGCCACAGGCCACACACTGCCACTGCCACAGATCGTGGGGCACAAAGAATCCCTGTCTGAGGCCGTGCCTCTAGAGGGAGTAGTGGACCAACAATTGTAGTAAACGGGGTCCTCGCGGGCAACTCATTGGAGGGACACAAATAAATCTTTGCGGACTTTATGATGAAACTTACGAGTGTTCACACCTAAGCCTCTTACAAAGTCAGATGTTTAGGTAAACATGAGACATGATCTAATTTTACACAATAATGAAGAAATCAGCTACAGGGGGAGACACTCAGCAAAAACAATCAATACCAGAATTAGATTCCCTAGGCCATCGATCAGACGTTGGAATAATCAGGTGCAAGGCAGAAAATATACAAAAACTGGAACTGAAACAAGGAACAAGGATATTTTCAAAGACTGGTAGGATCTCTAAAACATTTTTAAAGTACATGTCATTGATAAAGCTAAATACTCAAAGGTTGTGTAATACAACAGATTCATCATTGAGAAGAGTGAAATTATGCTGTTTTGAAAACTATGGCAGGTCAGATTTTCTGCCTAAATATATAAGAAGATTTGTCTGAAAACTACACATTATTTCAAAGACTTATTGGCTGTGAAATAAGTTAAGGTTATTTCAAATGGCTTGTCTGCAAAGAAAGGTGAGATGTAGGAAATCACAGAAAGTCGAGGGGAAAATAGGTCAATATATACTTTGCTATATTGTGAACTAAGCCTTTGGCCAGCCACAATGTAGAGGACCTGACACTTAGAAACTTACAAGTAAGCTGGAATCTTTAAAAATTCAAATCTTTATAAGTAAAAAGATTTATTAAAATAAATAACCAAGTGTTTTAATTGACATCAAAAGATCAAAACAATAAACCCTGAGAACATAGAAAAAAGATAAATTAAGATATGAGCAGAACTTAATACCACAGAAAACGTATAAAATTCAGTTGAGGTAGTAAGTCCAAAGAATATTCTTTGACAAGATTTAAAAGACACACATTGATTAAGGAAAACCAAAACATAAGTAAAGAATATACAGAAAGAATCAGGACAATGTTATAGCAGAGAATATCTGTAATGCCAGTAAATTTGTACATTTGTGTAAAGTGGAGCATTTCCTAGCTCCTAAAATTTACCAAAATTGACACAAGAGGAAATCATTTAAGGTCATCATGTCTGCCCTTGGCATTCTCGGAACGCCCTCGGCTCAGAATGCAGCATCTGTAGTCCATGGTAACCTGCGGAGAGGGGGCGGGGCTGAGGGAGGTTGGAACAATGCCTTCACTGAGGGAGTGGGTGGGGCCATCTCTGCTGTGCCTGAACAAAGGTCAGGGGATAAGGGTCCAACGCCGGCCCTCAGAGCCCGGCAGGCCCAGTCGTGTGTCACAAGCATTTAGGCACAGGTCAAAGTGCGCCTTCTTTGTCTGCACAGCTGCCCAAACTCTCACATTTCCACTCAGGCCGCCCTCTTACTTGAAGTGTGTGTGGAACTGGTCCGTGCAGTACACCTCGCTGCAAAGCTAACCATAGGTCTGGGCATCATAGCTTCCTGCCAGGTGACCGAAGTTCGCAGGCAGATGGGTCGTGGGACACACGTGGGGAGCCTCCTGCCCAGGCCACAGGCCGCCCAAAGCCACTATCCCAGATCGGGGGCGGCAAAGCAGTCCTGTCTGAGTCCCAGCCTCTAGAGGGTGTAGTGGACCAACACATGTAGAAAAAGGCGTCCGCGCGGGTAAATCATTGGAGGGACACAAAAAATCTTTGCGGATTTTCTGCTGAAGCTTACGAGCGTTCACACCTAAGACTCTTACAAGGTCAGCTGTTTATCTAAAAATGAGCTCATGATCTAAATTTACACAATAATGAAGAAATCAGCTACAAGGGGAGACAAGCAGCAAAAACAATCAATACCAGAATTATATTCCCTAGGCCAACCATCAGATGTTGGAATAATCAGGTGAAAGGCAGAAAGTATACACAAAACTGGAACTGAAACAAGGAACAAGGATGTTTTCAAAGACTGGTAGGATCTCTAAAACATTTTTAAAGTACATGTCATTGATAAAGCTAAATAATCAAAGGTGGTGTAATACAACAGATTCATCATTGAGAAGAGTGAAATTATGCTGTTTTGAAAATTATGGCAGGTCAGATTTTATGCCTAAATATATAAGAAGATTTCTCTGAAAAATGCACATTAATTCAAAGACTTATTGGCTGTGAAATAAGTTAAGTTTATTTCAAATGGCTTGTCTGCAAAGAAAGGTGAGATGTAGGAAATCACAGAAAGTCGAGGGGAAAATAGGTCAATATATACTTTGCTATATTGTGAACTAAGCCTTTGGCCAGCCACAATGTAGAGGACCTGACCCTTAGAAACTTACAAGTAAGCTGGAATCTTTAAAAACTCAAATCTTTATAAGTAAAAAGATTTATTAAAATGAATAACCAAGTGTTTTAATTGACATCAGAAGATCAATAAAATAAACCCTGAGAACATAGAAAAAAGATAAATAAAGATATGGGCAGAACTTAATACCATAGAAAACGTATAAAATTCAGTTGAGGTAGTAAGTCCAAAGAATATTCTTTGACAAGATTTAAAAGACACACTTTGATTAAGGAAAACCAAAACATAAGTAAAGAATATACAGAAAGAATCAGGACAATGTTATAGCAGAGAGTATATGAAATGCCAGTAAATTTGACCGTTTGTGTAAAGTGGACCAGTTCCTAGCTCCTAAAATTTACCAAAACTGACACAAGAGGAAATCATTTAAGGTCATCATGTCAGCCCTTGGCATTCTCGGAATGCCCTGGACTCAGAATGCAGCATCTTTAGTCCATGGTAACCTGCGGAGAGGGGGCGGGGCTGAGGGAGTTTGGAACACTGCCCTCACAGAGGGAGTGGGTGTGGCCATCTCTGCTGTGACTGAACAAAGGGCAGGGGAGCAGGGGGCCCAGGGCAGGGCCCTCAGAGCCCGGCAGGCCCAGTGGGGTGTCAAAAGCATTTAGGCCCAGGCCAAAGTGCGCCTTCTTTGTCTGCACAGCGGCACAAACTCTCACCTTTCCACTCAGGCCGCACTCTTACTTGAAGTGTGTGTGGAACCGGTCTGCGCAGTACACCTCGATGCAAAGCTAACCATAGGTCTGGCCATCATAGCTTCCTGCCAGGTGACCGAAGTTCGCAGGCAGATGGGTCGTGGGACACACGTGGGGAGACTCCTGCCCAGGCCACAGGCCGCCCAAAGCCACTATCCCAGATCGGGGGCAGCAAAGCATTCCTGTCTGAGTCCCAGCCTCTAGAGGGAGTAGTGAACCAACACTTGTAGAAAAAGGGGTCCTCGCGGGCAACTCATTGGAGGGACACAAAAAAATCTTTGCGGACTTTCTGCTGAAGCTTACAGCGTTCACACCTAAGCCTCTTACAAGGTCAGCTGTTTGGATAAACATGAGCTCATGATCTAAATTTACACAATAATGAAGAAATCAGCTACAAGGGGAGACAAGCAGCAAAAACAATCAATACCAGAATTAGATTCCCTAGGCCAACCATCAGATGTTGGAATAATCAGGTGCAAGGCAGAAAGTATACATAAAACTTGAACTGAAACAAGGAACAAGGATGTTTTCAAAGACTGGTAGGATCTCTAAAACATTTTTAAAGTACATGTCATTGATAAAGCTAAATACTCAATGGTTGTGTAATACAACAGATTCAACATTGAGAAGAGTGAAATTATGCTGTTTTGAAAACTATGGCAGGTCAGATTTTCTGCCTAATTATATAAGAAGATTTCTCTAAAAAATACACATTATTTCAAAGACTTATTGGCTGTGAAATAAGTTAAGGTTATTTCAAATGGCTTGTGTGCAAAGAAAGGTGAGATGTAGGGAATCACAGAAAGTCGAGGGGAAAATAGGTCAATATATACATTGCTATATGGTGAACTAAGACTTAGGCCAGTCACAATGTAGAGGACCTGACCCTTAGAAACTTACAAGTAAGCTGGAATCTTGAAAAGTTCAAACCTTTATAAGTAAAAAGATTTTTTAAAATGAATAACCAAGTGTTTTAATTGACATCAGAAGATCAAAACAATAAACCTGAGAACATAGAAACAATATAAATAAAGATATGAGCAGAACTTAATACAATAGAAAACGTATAAAATTCAGCTGATGTAGTAAGTCCAAATAATATTCTTTGACAAGATTAAAAGACACACTTTGATTAAGGAAAACCAAAACATAAGTAAAGAATATACAGAAAGAATCAGGACAATATTATAGCAGAGAGTATATGAAATGCCAGTAAATTTGAAAGTTTGTGTAGAGTGGACCAGTTCCTAGCTCCTAAAATTTACCAAAACTGAAACAAGAGGAAATCATTTAAGGTCATCATGTCAGCCCTTTGCATTCTCGGAATGCCCTGGACTCAGAATGCAGCATCTTTAGTCCATGGTAACCTGCGGAGAGGGGGCTGGGCTGAGGGAGTTTGGAACACTGCCCTCACAGAGGGAGTGGGTGTGGCCATCTCTGCTGTGACTGAACAAAGGGCAGGGGAGCAGGGTGCCCAGTGCAGGGCCCTCAGAGCCCGGCAGGCCCAGTGGGGTGTCACAAGCATTTGGCCCAGGACAAAGTGCGCCTTCTTTGTCTGCACAGCGGCACAAACTCTCACCTTTCCACTCAGGCCGCCCTCTTACTTGAAGTGTGTGTGGAACCTGTCCGCGCAGTACACCTCGCTGCACAGCTAACCATAGGTCTGAGCATCGTAGCTTCCTGCCAGGTGACCGAAGTTCGCAGGAAAATGGGTCCCTGGTACACACGCAGAGAGGCTCCTGCCCCGGGCACAGGCCACCCACTGCCACTGCCACAGATCGTGGGGCACAAAACAGCCCTGTCTGAGGCCGTGCCTCTAGAGGGAGTAGTGGACCAACACTTGTAGTCAACGGGGTCCTCGCGGGCAACTCATTGGTGGGACACAAATAAATCTTTGCGGACTTTCTGATGAAACTTACGAGTGTTCACACCTAAGCCTCTTACAAAGTCAGATGTTTAGCTAAACATGAGCTCATGATCTAATTTTACACAATAATGAAGAAATCAGCTACAGGGGGAGACAATCAGCAAAAACAATCAATACCAGAATTAGATTCCCTAGACCATAGATCAGACGTTGGAATAATCAGGTGCAAGGCAGAAAATATACATAAAACTGCAACTGAAACAAGGAACAAGGATGTTTTCAAAGACTGGTAGGATCTCTAAAACATTTTTAAAGTACATGTCATAGATAAAGCTAAATAATCAAAGGTGGTGTAATACAACAGATTCATCATTGAGAAGAGTGAAATTATGCTGTTTTGAAAATTATGGCAGGTCAGATTTTATGCCTAAATATATAAGAAGATTTCTCTGAAAAATGCACATTAATTCAAAGACTTATTGGCTGTGAAATAAGTTAAGTTTATTTCAAATGGCTTGTCTGCAAAGAAAGGTGAGATGTAGGAAATCACAGAAAGTCGAGGGGAAAATAGGTCAATATATACTTTGCTATATTGTGAACTAAGCCTTTGGCCAGCCACAATGTAGATTACCTGACCCTTAGAAACTTACAAGTAAGCTGGAATCTTTAAAAACTCAAATCTTTATAAGTAAAAAGATTTATTAAAATGAATAACCAAGTGTTTTAATTGACATCAGAAGATCAATACAATAAACCCTGAGAACATAGAAAAAAGATAAATAAAGATATGAGCAGAACTTAATACCATAGAAAACGTATAAAATTCAGTTGAGGTAGTAAGTCCAAAGAATATTCTTTGACAAGATTTAAAATCACACTATGATTAAGGAAAAGCAAAACATAAGTAAAGAATATACAGAAAGAATCAGGACAATGTTATAGCAGAGAGTATATGAAATGCCAGTAAATTTGAACGTTTGTGTAAAGTGGACCAGTTCCTAGCTCCTAAAATTTACCAAAACTGACACAAGAGGAAATCATTTAAGGTCATCATGTCAGCCCTTGGCATTCTCGGAATGCCCTGGACTCAGAATGCAGCATCATTAGTCCATGGTAACCTGCGGAGAGGGGGCGGGGCTGAGGGAGTTTGGAACACTGCTCTCACAGAGGGAGTGGGTGTGGCCATCTCTGCTGTGACTGAACAAAGGGCAGGGGAGCAGGGGGCCCAGGGCAGGGCCCTCAGAGCACGGCAGGGCCCTCAGAGCACGGCAGGCCCAGTGGGGTGTCAAAAGCATTTAGGCCCAGGCCAAAGTGCGCCTTCTTTTTCTGCACAGCGGCACAAACTCTCACCTTTCCACTCAGGCCGCCCTCTTACTTGAAGTGTGTGTGGAACCGGTCCGCGCAGTACACCTCGATGCAAAGCTAACCATAGGTCTGGCCATCATAGCTTCCTGCCAGGTGACCGAAGTTCGCAGGCAGATGGGTCGTGGGACACACGTGGGGAGACTCCTGCCCAGGCCACAGGCCGCCCAAAGCCACTATCCCAGATCGGGTGCAGCAAAGCAGTCCTGTCTGAGTCCCAGCCTCTAGAGGGAGTAGTGGACCAACACTTGTAGAAAAAGGGGTCCGCGCGGGGAACTCATTGGAGGGCAACAAAAAAATAATTGCGGACTTTCTGCTGAAGCTTACGAGCGTTCACACCTAAGCCTCTTACAATGTCAGCTGTTTAGATAAACATGAGCTCATGATCTAAATTTACACAATAATGAAGAAATCAGCTACAAGGGGAGACAAGCAGCAAAAACAATCAATACCAGAATTAGATTCCCTAGGCCAACCATCAGATGTTGGAATAATCAGGTGCAAGGCAGAATGTATACACAAAACTGGAACAGAAACAAGGAACAAGGATGTTTTCAAAGACTGGTAGGATCTCTAAAACATTTTTAAAGTACATGTCATTGATAAAGCTAAATACTCAATGGTTGTGTAATACAACAGATTCATCATTGAGAAGAGTGAAATTATGCTGTTTTGAAAACTATGGCAGGTCAGATTTTCTGCCTAATTATATAAGAAGATTTCTCTAAAAAATACACATTATTTCAAAGACTTATGGCTGTGAAATAAGTTAAGGTTATTTCAAATGGCTTGTCTGCAAAGAAAGGTGAGATGTAGGGAATCACAGAAAGCCGAGGGGAAAATACGTCAATATATACAGTGCTATATGGTGAACTAAGACTTAGGCCAGCCACAATGTAGAGGACCTGACCCTTAGAAACTTACAAGTAAGCTGGAATCTTGAAAAGTTCAAATCTTTATAAGTAAAAAGATTTTTTAAAATGAATAACCAAGTGTTTTAATTGACATCAGAAGATCAAAACAATAAACCTGAGAACATAGAAAAAAGATAAATAAAGATATGAGCAGAACTTAATACAATAGAAAACGTATAAAATTCAGCTGATGTAGTAAGTCCAAATAATATTCTTTGACAAGATTAAAAGACACACTTTGATTAAGGAAAACCAAAACATAAGTAAACAATATACAGAAAGAATCAGGACAATGTTATAGCAGAGAATATCTGAAATGCCAGTAAATTTGAACATTTGTGTAAAGTGGACCATTTCCTAGCTCCTAAAGTTTACCAAAATTGACACAAGAGGAAATCATTTAAGTCATCATGTCTGCCCTTGGCATTCTCGGAACGCCCTGGCCTCAGAATGCAGCATCTGTAGTCCATGGTAAACTGCGGAGAGGGGGCGGGCTGAGGGAGGTTGGAACACTGTCTTCACTGATGGAGTGGGTGGGGCCATCTCTGCTGTGACTGAACAAAGGGCAGGGGAGAAGGGGGCCCACGGCAGGGCCCTCAGAGCCCGGCAGGCCCAGTCGTGTGTCACAAGCATTTAGGCCCAGGCCAAAGTGCGCCTTCTTTGTCTGCACAGCTGCCCAAACTGTCTCCTTTCCACTCAGGCCGCCCTCTTACTTGAAGTGTGTGTGGAACTGGTCCGCGCTGTACACCTCGATGCAAAGCTAACCATAGGTCTGGGCATCATAGCTTCCTGCCAGGTGACCGAAGTTCGCAGGCAGATGGGTCGTGGGACACACGTGGGGAGCCTCCTGCCCAGGCCACAGGCCGCCCAAAGCCACTATCCCAGATCGGGTGCAGCAAAGCAGTCCTGTCTGAGACCCAGCCTCTAGAGGGAGTAGTGGACCAACACTTGTAGGAAAAGGGGTCCGCGCGGGTAACTCATTGGAGGGCCACAAAAAAATAATTGCGGACTTTCTGCTGAAGCTTACGAGCGTTCACACCTAAGCCTCTTACAAGGTCAGCTGTTTAGATAAACATGAGCTCATGATCTAAATTTACACAATAATGAAGAAATCAGCTACAAGGGGAGACAAGCAGCAAAAACAATCAATACCAGAATTAGATTCCCTAGGCCAACCATCAGATGTTGGAATAATCAGGTGCAAGGCAGAAAGTATACACAAAACTGGAACAGAAACAAGGAAAAAGGATGTTTTCAAAGACTGGTAGGATCTCTAAAATATTTTTAAAGTACATGTCATTGATAAAGCTAAATACTCAATGGTTGTGTAATACAACAGATTCATCATTGAGAAGAGTGAAATTATGCTGTTTTGAAAACTATGGCAGGTCAGATTTTCTGCCTAATTATATAAGAAGATTTCTCTAAAAAATACACATTATTTCAAAGACTTATTGGCTGTGCAATAAGTTAAGGTTATTTCAAATGGCTTGTCTGCAAAGAAAGGTGAGATGTAGGGAATCACAGAAAGCCGAGGGGAAAATAGGTCAATATATACATTGCTATATGGTGAACTAAGACTTAGGCCAGCCACAATGTAGAGGACCTGACCCTTAGAAACTTACAAGTAAGCTGGAATCTTGAAAAGTTCAAATCTTTATAAGTAAAAATATTTTTTAAAATGAATAACCAAGTGTTTTAATTGACATCAGAAGATCAAAACAATAATACCTGAGAACATAGAAAAAATATAAATAAAGATATGAGCAGAACTTAATACAATAGAAAACGTATAAAATTCAGGTGATGTAGTAAGTCCAAAGAATATTCTTTGACAAGATTAAAAGACACACTTTGATTAAGGAAAACCAAAACATAAGTAAAGAATATACAGAAAGAATCAGGAGAATGTTATAGCAGAGAGTGTATGAAATGCCAGTAAAGTTGAAGGTTTGTGTAAAGTGGACCAGTTCCTAGCTCCTAAAATTTACCAAAACTGACACAAGAGGAAATCATTTAAGGTCATCATGTCAGCCCTTGGCATTCTCGGAATGCCCTGGACTCAGAATGCAGCATCTTTAGTCCATGGTAACCTGCGGAGAGGGGGCGGGGCTGAGGGAGTTTGGAACACTGCCCTCACAGAGGGAGTGGGTGTGGCCATCTCTGCTGTGACTGAAGAAAGGGCAGGGGAGCAGGGGGCCCAGGACCGGGCCCTCAGAGCCCGGCAGGCCCAGTGGGGTGTCACAAGCATTTAGGCCCAGGACAAAGGGCGCCTTCTTTGTCTGCACAGCGGCACAAACTCTCACCTTTTCACTCAGGCCGCCCTCTTACTTGAAGTGTGTGTGGAATCTGTCCGCGCAGTACACCTCGCTGCACAGCTAACCATAGGTCTGAGCATCGTAGCTTCCTGCCCGGTGACCGAAGTTCGCAGGCAGATGGGTCCCTGGGACACACGCAGAGAGGCTCCTGCCCCGGCCACAGGCCACCCACTGCCACTGCCCCAGATCGTGGGGAACAAAGCAGCCCTGTCTGAGGCCGTGCCTCTAGAGGGAGTAGTGGACCAACACTTGTAGTCAACGGGGTCCTCGCGGGCAACTCATTGGAGGGACACAAATAAATCTTTGCGGACTTTCTGATGAAACTTACGAGTGTTCACACCTAAGCCTCTTACAAAGTCAGATGTTTAGCTAAACATGAGCTCATGATCTAATTTTACAAAATAATGAAGAAATCAGCTACAGGGGGAGACAATCAGCAAAAACAATCAATACCAGAATTAGATTCCCTAGACCATCGATCAGACGTTGGAATAATCAGGTGCAAGGCAGAAAATATACATAAAACTGCAACTGAAACAAGGAACAAGGATGTTTTCAAAGACTGGTAGGATCTCTAAAACATTTTTAAAGTACATGTCATTGATAAAGCTAAATACTCAAAGGTTGTGTAATACAACAGATTCATCATTGAGAAGAGTGAAATTATGCTGTTTTGAAAACTATGGCAGGTCAGATTTTCTGCCTAAATATATAAGAAGATTTCTCTGAAAAATGCACATTATTTCAAAGACTTATTGGCTGTGAAATAAGTTAAGGTTATTTCAAATGGCTTGTCTGCAAAGAAAGGTGAGATGTAGGAAATCACAGAAAGTCGAGGGGAAAATAGGTCAATATATACTTTGCTATATTGTGAACTAAGCCTTTGGCCAGCCACAATGTAGAGGACCTGACCCTTAGAAACTTACAAGTAAGCTGGAATCTTTAAAAATTCAAATCTTTATAAGTAAAAAGATTTATTAAAATGAAATAACCAAGTGTTTTAATTGACATCAGAAGATCAAAACAATAAACTCTGTGAACATAGAAAAAAGATAAATAAAGATATGAGCAGAACTTAATACCACAGAAAACGTATAAAATTCAGTTGAGGTAGTAAGTCCAAAGAATATTCTTTGACAAGATTTAAAAGACACACTTTGATTAAGGAAAACCAAAACATAAGTAAAGAATATACAGAAAGAATCAGGACAATGTTATAGCAGAGAATATCTGAAATGCCAGTAAATTTGAACATTTCTGTAAAGTGGAACATATCCTAGCTCCTAAAGTTTACCAAAATTGACACAAGAGGAAATCATTTAAGGTCATCATGTCTGCCCGTGGCATTCTCGGAACGCCCTGGCCTCAGAATGCAGCATCTGTTGTCCATGGTAACCTGGGGAGTGGTGGCGGGGCTGAGGGAGGTTGGAACACTGCCTTCACTGAGGGAGTGAGTGGGGCCATCTCTGCTGTGCCTGAATAAAGGGCAGGGGAGAAGGAGACCAACGGCAGGGCCCTCAGATCCCGGCAGGCCCAGTCGTGTGTCACAAGCATTTATGCACAGGTCAAAGTGCACCTTCTTTGTCTGCACAGCTGCCCAAACTCTCACCTTTCCACTCAGGCCGCCCTCTTACTTGAAGTGTGTGTGGAACCGGTCCGCGCAGTACACCTCGCTGCAAAGCTAACCATAGGTCTGGGCATCATAGCTTCCTGCCAGGTGACCGAAGTTCGCAGGCAGATGGGTCGTGGGACACACGTGGTGAGCCTCCAGCCCAGGCCACAGGCCGCCCAAAGCCACTATCCCAGATCAGGGGCAGCCAAGCAGTCCTGTCTGAGTCCCAGCCTCTAGAGGGTGTAGTGGACCAACACTTGTAGAAAAAGCGGTCCGCGCGGGTAACTCATTGGAGGGACACAAAAAAATCTTTGCGGACTTTCTGCTGAAGCTTACGAGCGTTCACACCTAAGACTCTTACAAGGTCAGCTGTTTAGCTAAACATGAGCTCATGATCTAAATTTACACAATAATGAAGAAATCAGCTACAAGGGGAGACAAGCAGCAAAAACAATCAATACTAGAATTAGATTCCCTAGGCCAACCATCAGATGTTGGAATAATCAGGTGCAAGGCAGAAAGTCCACATAAATCTGGAACTGAAACAAGAGACAGGGATGTTGTAAAAGACTGGTAGGATCTCTAAAACATTTTTAAAGTACATGTCATTGATAAAGCTAAATACTCAATGGTTGTGTAATACAACAGATTCAACATTGAGAAGAGTGGAATTATGCTGTTTTGAAAACTATGGCAGGTCAGATTTTCTGTCTAATTATATAAAAAGATTTCTCTAAAAAATACACATTATTTCAAAGACTTATTGGCTGTGAAATAAGTTAAGATTATTTCAAATGGCTTGTCTGCAAAGAAAGGTGAGATGTAGGGAATCACAGAAAGTCGAGGGGAAAATAGGTCAATATATACATTGCTATATGGTGAACTAAGACTTAGGCCAGCCACAGTGTAGAGGACCTGACCCTTAGAATCTTACAAGTAAGCTTGAATCTTGAATAGTTCAAATCGTTATAAGTTAAAAGATTTATTAAAATGAATAACCAAGTGTTTTAATTGACATCAGAATATCAAAACAATAAACCTGAGAACATAGAAAAAATATAAATAAAGATATGAGCAGAACTTAATACAATGGAAAACGTATAAAATTCAGGTGATGTAGTAAGTCCAAAGAATATTCTTTGACAAGATTAAAAGACACACTTTGAATAAGGAAAACCAAAACATAAGTAAAGAATATACAGAAAGAATAAGGACAATGTTATAGCAGAGAGTATATGAAATGCCAGTAAATTTGAAAGATTGTGTAAAGTGGACCAGTTCCTAGCTTCTAAAATTTACCAAGACTGACACAAGAGGAAATCATTTAAGGTCATCATGTCAGCCCTTGGCATTCTCGGAATGCCCTGGACTCAGAATGCAGCATCATTAGTCCATGGTAACCTGCGGAGAAGGGGCGGGGCTGAGGGAGTGTGGAACACTGCCCACACAGAGGGAGTGGGTGTGGCCATCTCTGCTGTGACTGAACAAAGGGCAGGGGAGCAGGGGGCCCAGGGCAGGGCCCTCAGAGCCCGGCAGGACCAGTGGGGTGTCACAAGCATTTAGGCCCAGGACAAAGGGCACCATCTTTGTCTGCACAGCTGCCCAAACCCTCACCTTTCCACTCAGGCAGCCCTCTTACTTGAAGTGTGTGTGGAACCGCTCCGCGCAGTTCACCTCCCTGCACAGCTAACCATAGGTCTTGGCATCGTAGCTTCCTGATATGTGACCGAAGTTCGCTGGGAGATGGGTCCCTGGGACACACGCAGAGAGGCTCATGCCCCGGCCACAGGCCACCCACTGCCACTGCCACAGATCGCGGGGCACAAAGCAGCCCTGTCTGAGGCCGTGCCTCTAGAGGGAGTAGTGGACCAACACTTGTAGTTAACGGGGTCCTCGCGGGCAACTCATGGGAGGGACACAAATAAATCTTTGCGGACTTTCTGATGAAACTTACGAGTGATCACACCTAAGCCTCTTACAAAGTCAGATGTTTAGCTAAACATGAGCTCATGATCTAATTTTACACAATAATGAAGAAATCAGCTAAAGGGTGAGACAATCAGCAAAAACAAACAATATCAGAATTAGATTCCCTACGCCATCGATCAGACGTTGGAATAATCAGGTGCAAGGCAGAAAATATATATAAAACTGAAACTGAAACAAGGAACAAGGATGTTTTCAAAGACTGGTAGGATCTCTAAAACATTTTTAAAGTACATGTCACTGATAAATCTAAATACTCATAGGTTGTGTAATACAACAGATTCATCACTGAGAAGAGTGAAATTATGCTGTTTTGAAAACTATGGCAGGTCAGATTTTCTGCCTAAATATATAAGAAGATTTCTCTGAAAAATGCACATTATTTCAAAGACTTATTGGCTGTGAAATAAGTTAAGTTTATTTCAAATGGCTTGTCTGCAAAGAAAGGTGAGATGTAGGAAATCACAGAAAGTCGAGGGGAAAATAGGTCAATATATACATTGCTATATTGTGAACTAGGCCTTTGGCCAGCCACAATGTAGAGGACCTCACCCTTAGAAACTTACAAGTAAGCTGGAATCTTTAAAAACTCAAATCTTTATAAGTAAAAAGATTTATTAAAATGAATAACCAAGTGTTTTAATTGACATCAGAAGATCAAAACAATAAACCCTGAGAACATAGAAAAAAGATAAATAAAGATATGAGCAGAACTTAATACCATAGAAAACGTATAAAATTCAGTTGAGGTAGTAAGTCCAAAGAATATTCTTTGACAAGATTTAAAAGACACACTTTGATTAAGGAAAACCAAAACATAAGTAAAGAATATACAGAAAGAATCAGGACAATGTTATAGCAGAGAGTATATGAAATGCCAGTAAATTTGAACGTTTGTGTAAAGTGGACCAGTTCCTAGCTCCTAAAATTTACCAAAACTGACACAAGAGGAAATCATTTAAGGTCATCATGTCAGCCCCTGGCATCCTCGGGATGCCCTGGATTCAGAATGCAGCATCTTTAGTCCATGGTAACCTGCGGAGAGGGGGCGGGGCTGAGGGAGTTTGGAACACTGCCCTCACAGAGGGAGTGGGTGTGGCCATCTCTGCTGTGACTGAACAAAGGGCAGGGGAGCAGGGGGCCCAGGGCAGGGCCCTCAGAGCCCGGCAGGCCCAGTGGGGTGTCAATAGCATTTAGGCCCAGGCCAAAGTGCGCCTTCTTTGTCTGCACAGCGGCACAAACTCTCACCTTTCCACTCAGGCCGCCCTCTTACTTGAAGTGTGTGTGGAACCGGTCCGCGCAGTACACCTCGATGCAAAGCTAACCATAGGTCTGGCCATCATAGCTTCCTGCCAGGTGACCGAAGTTCGCAGGCAGATGGGTCCCTGGGACACACGTGGGGAGACTCCTGCCCAGGCCACAGTCCGCCCAAAGCCACTATCCCAGATCGGGGGCAGCAAAGCATTCCTGTCTGAGTCCCAGCCTCTAGAGGGAGTAGTGGACCAACACTTGTAGAAAAAGGGGTCCGCGCGGGTAACTCATTGGAGGGACACAAAAAAATCTTTGCGGACTTTCTGCTGAAGCTTACGAGCGTTCACACCTAAGCCTCTTACAAGGTCAGCTGTTTAGATAAACATGAGCTCATGATCTAAATTTACACAATAATGAAGAAATCAGCTACAAGGGGAGACAAGCAGCAGAAACAATCAATACCAGAATTAGATTCCCTAGGCCAACCATCAGATGTTGGAATAATCAGGTGCAAGGCAGAAAGTATACATAAAACTTGAACTGAAACAAGGAACAAGGATATTTTCAAAGACTGGTAGGATCTCTAAAACATTTTTAAAGTACATGTCATTGATAAAGCTAAATACTCACTGGTTGTGTAATACAACAGATTCAACATTGAGAAGAGTGAAATTATGCTGTTTTGAAAACTATGGCAGGTCAGATTTTCTGCCTAATTATATAAGAAGATTTCTCTAAAAAATACACATTATTTCAAAGACTTATTGGCTGTGAAATAAGTTAAGGTTATTTCAAATGGCTTGTGTGCAAAGAAAGGTGAGATGTAGGGAATCACAGAAAGTCGAGTGGAAAATAGGTCATTATATACATTGCTATATGGTGAACTAAGACTTAGGCTAGCCACAATGTAGAGGACCTGACCCTTAGAAACTTACAAGTAAGCTGGAATCTTGAAAAGTTCAAATCTTTATAAGTAAAAAGATTTTTTAAAATGAATAACCAAGTGTTTTAATTGACATCAGAAGATCAAAACAATAAACCTGAGAACATAGAAACAATATAAATAAAGATATGAGCAGAACTTAATACAATAGAAAACGTATAAAATTCAGGTGATGTAGTAAGTCCAAAGAATATTCTTTGACAAGATTAAAAGACACACTTTGATTGAGGAAAACCAAAACATATGTAAAGAATATACAGAAAGAATCAGGACAATGTTATAGCAGAGAGTATATGAAATGCCAGTAAATTTGAAAGTTTGTGTAAAGTGGACCAGTTCCTAGCTCCTAAAATTTACCAAAACTGACACAAGAGGTAATCATTTAAGGTCATCATTTCAGCCCTTGGCATTCTCGGAATGCCCTGGACTCAGAATGCAGCATCTTTAGTCCATGGTAACCTGCGGAGAGGGGGCGGGGCTGAGGGAGTTTGGAACACTGCCCTCACAGAGGGAGTGGGTGTGGCCATCTCTGCTGTGACTGAACAAAGGGCAGGGGAAGGGGGTCCCAGGGCAGGGCCCTCAGAGCCCGGCAGGCCCAGTGGGGTGTCACAAGCATTTGGCCAAGGACAAAGGGCGCCTTCTTTGTCTGCACAGCGGCACAAACTCTCACCTTTCCACTCAGGCCGCCCTCTTACTTGAAGAGTGTGTGGAACCTGTCCGCGCAGTACACCTCGCTGCACAGCTAACCATAGGTCTGAGCATCGTAGCTTCCTGCCAGGTGACCGTAGTTCGCAGGCAGATGGGTCCCTGGGACACACGCAGAGAGGCTCCTGCCCCGGCCACAGGCCTCCCACTGCCACTGCCACAGATCGTGGGGCACAAAGCAGCCCTGTCTGAGGCTGTGCCTCTAGAGGGAGTAGTGGACCAACACTTGTAGTCAACGGGGTCCTCGCGGACAACTCATTGGAGGGACACAAATAAATCTTTGCGGACTTTCTGATGAAACTTACGAGTGTTCACAACTAAGCCTCTTACAAAGTCAGATGTTTAGCTAAACATGAGCTCATGATCTAATTTTACACAATAATGAAGAAATCAGCTACAGGGGGAGACAATCAGCAAAAACAATCAATACCAGAATTAGATTCCCTAGGCTATCGATCAGACGTTGGAATAATCAGGTGCAAGGCAGAAAATATACATAAAACTGCAACTGAAACAAGGAACAAGGATGTTTTCAAAGACTGGTAGTATCTCTAAAACATTTTTAAAGTACATGTCATTGATAAAGCTAAATACTCAATGGTTGTGTAATACAACAGATTCATCATTGAGAAGAGTGAAATTATGCTGTTTTGAAAATTATGGCAGGTCAGATTTTCTGCCTAAATATATAAGAAGATTTCTCTGAAAAATGCACATTATTTCAAAGACTTATTGGCTGTGAAATAAGTTAAGGTTATTTCAAACGGCTTGTCTGCAAATAAAGGTGAGATGTAGGGAATCACAGAAAGTCGAGGGGAAAATAGGTCAATATATACATTGCTATATGGTGAACTAAGACTTAGGCCAGCCACAATGTAGAGGACCTGACCCTTAGAGACTTACAAGTAAGATGGAATCTTGAAAAGTTCAAATCTTTATAAGTAAAAAGATTTTTTAAAATGAATAACCAAGTGTTTTAATTGACATCAGAAGATCAAAACAATAAACCTGAGAACATAGAAACAATATAAATAAAGATATGAGCAGAACTTAATACAATAGAAAACGTATAAAATTCAGGTGATGTAGTAAGTCCAAAGAATATTCTTTGACAAGATTAAAAGACACACTTTGATTAAGGAAAACCAAAACATATGTAAAGAATATACAGAAAGAATCAGGACAATGTTATAGCAGAGAGTATATGAAATGCCAGTAAATTTGAAAGTTTGTGTAAAGTGGACCAGTTCCTAGCTCCTAAAATTTACCAAAACTGACACAAGAGGTAATCATTTAAGGTCATCATTTCAGCCCTTGGCATTCTCGGAATGCCCTGGACTCAGAATGCAGCATCTTTAGTCCATGGTAACCTGCGGAGAGGGGGCGGGGCTGAGGGAGTTTGGAACACTGCCCTCACAGAGGGAGTGGGTGTGGCCATCTCTGCTGTGACTGAACAAAGGGCAGGGGAAGGGGGTCCCAGGGCAGGGCCCTCAGAGCCCGGCAGGCCCAGTGGGGTGTCACAAGCATTTGGCCAAGGACAAAGGGCGCCTTCTTTGTCTGCACAGCGGCACAAACTCTCACCTTTCCACTCAGGCCGCCCTCTTACTTGAAGAGTGTGTGGAACCTGTCCGCGCAGTACACCTCGCTGCACAGCTAACCATAGGTCTGAGCATCGTAGCTTCCTGCCAGGTGACCGTAGTTCGCAGGCAGATGGGTCCCTGGGACACACGCAGAGAGGCTCCTGCCCCGGCCACAGGCCTCCCACTGCCACTGCCACAGATCGTGGGGCACAAAGCAGCCCTGTCTGAGGCTGTGCCTCTAGAGGGAGTAGTGGACCAACACTTGTAGTCAACGGGGTCCTCGCGGACAACTCATTGGAGGGACACAAATAAATCTTTGCGGACTTTCTGATGAAACTTACGAGTGTTCACAACTAAGCCTCTTACAAAGTCAGATGTTTAGCTAAACATGAGCTCATGATCTAATTTTACACAATAATGAAGAAATCAGCTACAGGGGGAGACAATCAGCAAAAACAATCAATACCAGAATTAGATTCCCTAGGCTATCGATCAGACGTTGGAATAATCAGGTGCAAGGCAGAAAATATACATAAAACTGCAACTGAAACAAGGAACAAGGATGTTTTCAAAGACTGGTAGTATCTCTAAAACATTTTTAAAGTACATGTCATTGATAAAGCTAAATACTCAATGGTTGTGTAATACAACAGATTCATCATTGAGAAGAGTGAAATTATGCTGTTTTGAAAACTATGGCAGGTCAGATTTTCTGCCTAAATATATAAGAAGATTTGTCTGAAAACTACACATTATTTCAAAGACTTATTGGCTGTGAAATAAGTTAAGGTTATTTCAAATGGCTTGTCTGCAAAGAAAGGTGAGATGTAGGAAATCACAGAAAGTCGAGGGGAAAATAGGTCAATATATACTTTGCTATATTGTGAACTAAGCCTTTGGCCAGCCACAATGTAGAGGACCTGACACTTAGAAACTTACAAGTAAGCTGGAATCTTTAAAAATTCAAATCTTTATAAGTAAAAAGATTTATTAAAATAAATAACCAAGTGTTTTAATTGACATCAAAAGATCAAAACAATAAACCCTGAGAACATAGAAAAAAGATAAATTAAGATATGAGCAGAACTTAATACCACAGAAAACGTATAAAATTCAGTTGAGGTAGTAAGTCCAAAGAATATTCTTTGACAAGATTTAAAAGACACACATTGATTAAGGAAAACCAAAACATAAGTAAAGAATATACAGAAAGAATCAGGACAATGTTATAGCAGAGAATATCTGTAATGCCAGTAAATTTGTACATTTGTGTAAAGTGGAGCATTTCCTAGCTCCTAAAATTTACCAAAATTGACACAAGAGGAAATCATTTAAGGTCATCATGTCTGCCCTTGGCATTCTCGGAACGCCCTCGGCTCAGAATGCAGCATCTGTAGTCCATGGTAACCTGCGGAGAGGGGGCGGGGCTGAGGGAGGTTGGAACAATGCCTTCACTGAGGGAGTGGGTGGGGCCATCTCTGCTGTGCCTGAACAAAGGTCAGGGGATAAGGGTCCAACGCCGGCCCTCAGAGCCCGGCAGGCCCAGTCGTGTGTCACAAGCATTTAGGCACAGGTCAAAGTGCGCCTTCTTTGTCTGCACAGCTGCCCAAACTCTCACATTTCCACTCAGGCCGCCCTCTTACTTGAAGTGTGTGTGGAACTGGTCCGTGCAGTACACCTCGCTGCAAAGCTAACCATAGGTCTGGGCATCATAGCTTCCTGCCAGGTGACCGAAGTTCGCAGGCAGATGGGTCGTGGGACACACGTGGGGAGCCTCCTGCCCAGGCCACAGGCCGCCCAAAGCCACTATCCCAGATCGGGGGCGGCAAAGCAGTCCTGTCTGAGTCCCAGCCTCTAGAGGGTGTAGTGGACCAACACATGTAGAAAAAGGCGTCCGCGCGGGTAAATCATTGGAGGGACACAAAAAATCTTTGCGGATTTTCTGCTGAAGCTTACGAGCGTTCACACCTAAGACTCTTACAAGGTCAGCTGTTTATCTAAAAATGAGCTCATGATCTAAATTTACACAATAATGAAGAAATCAGCTACAAGGGGAGACAAGCAGCAAAAACAATCAATACCAGAATTATATTCCCTAGGCCAACCATCAGATGTTGGAATAATCAGGTGAAAGGCAGAAAGTATACACAAAACTGGAACTGAAACAAGGAACAAGGATGTTTTCAAAGACTGGTAGGATCTCTAAAACATTTTTAAAGTACATGTCATTGATAAAGCTAAATAATCAAAGGTGGTGTAATACAACAGATTCATCATTGAGAAGAGTGAAATTATGCTGTTTTGAAAATTATGGCAGGTCAGATTTTATGCCTAAATATATAAGAAGATTTCTCTGAAAAATGCACATTAATTCAAAGACTTATTGGCTGTGAAATAAGTTAAGTTTATTTCAAATGGCTTGTCTGCAAAGAAAGGTGAGATGTAGGAAATCACAGAAAGTCGAGGGGAAAATAGGTCAATATATACTTTGCTATATTGTGAACTAAGCCTTTGGCCAGCCACAATGTAGAGGACCTGACCCTTAGAAACTTACAAGTAAGCTGGAATCTTTAAAAACTCAAATCTTTATAAGTAAAAAGATTTATTAAAATGAATAACCAAGTGTTTTAATTGACATCAGAAGATCAATAAAATAAACCCTGAGAACATAGAAAAAAGATAAATAAAGATATGGGCAGAACTTAATACCATAGAAAACGTATAAAATTCAGTTGAGGTAGTAAGTCCAAAGAATATTCTTTGACAAGATTTAAAAGACACACTTTGATTAAGGAAAACCAAAACATAAGTAAAGAATATACAGAAAGAATCAGGACAATGTTATAGCAGAGAGTATATGAAATGCCAGTAAATTTGACCGTTTGTGTAAAGTGGACCAGTTCCTAGCTCCTAAAATTTACCAAAACTGACACAAGAGGAAATCATTTAAGGTCATCATGTCAGCCCTTGGCATTCTCGGAATGCCCTGGACTCAGAATGCAGCATCTTTAGTCCATGGTAACCTGCGGAGAGGGGGCGGGGCTGAGGGAGTTTGGAACACTGCCCTCACAGAGGGAGTGGGTGTGGCCATCTCTGCTGTGACTGAACAAAGGGCAGGGGAGCAGGGGGCCCAGGGCAGGGCCCTCAGAGCCCGGCAGGCCCAGTGGGGTGTCAAAAGCATTTAGGCCCAGGCCAAAGTGCGCCTTCTTTGTCTGCACAGCGGCACAAACTCTCACCTTTCCACTCAGGCCGCACTCTTACTTGAAGTGTGTGTGGAACCGGTCTGCGCAGTACACCTCGATGCAAAGCTAACCATAGGTCTGGCCATCATAGCTTCCTGCCAGGTGACCGAAGTTCGCAGGCAGATGGGTCGTGGGACACACGTGGGGAGACTCCTGCCCAGGCCACAGGCCGCCCAAAGCCACTATCCCAGATCGGGGGCAGCAAAGCATTCCTGTCTGAGTCCCAGCCTCTAGAGGGAGTAGTGAACCAACACTTGTAGAAAAAGGGGTCCTCGCGGGCAACTCATTGGAGGGACACAAAAAAATCTTTGCGGACTTTCTGCTGAAGCTTACAGCGTTCACACCTAAGCCTCTTACAAGGTCAGCTGTTTGGATAAACATGAGCTCATGATCTAAATTTACACAATAATGAAGAAATCAGCTACAAGGGGAGACAAGCAGCAAAAACAATCAATACCAGAATTAGATTCCCTAGGCCAACCATCAGATGTTGGAATAATCAGGTGCAAGGCAGAAAGTATACATAAAACTTGAACTGAAACAAGGAACAAGGATGTTTTCAAAGACTGGTAGGATCTCTAAAACATTTTTAAAGTACATGTCATTGATAAAGCTAAATACTCAATGGTTGTGTAATACAACAGATTCAACATTGAGAAGAGTGAAATTATGCTGTTTTGAAAACTATGGCAGGTCAGATTTTCTGCCTAATTATATAAGAAGATTTCTCTAAAAAATACACATTATTTCAAAGACTTATTGGCTGTGAAATAAGTTAAGGTTATTTCAAATGGCTTGTGTGCAAAGAAAGGTGAGATGTAGGGAATCACAGAAAGTCGAGGGGAAAATAGGGCAATATATACATTGCTATATGGTGAACTAAGACTTAGGCCAGTCACAATGTAGAGGACCTGACCCTTAGAAACTTACAAGTAAGCTGGAATCTTGAAAAGTTCAAACCTTTATAAGTAAAAAGATTTTTTAAAATGAATAACCAAGTGTTTTAATTGACATCAGAAGATCAAAACAATAAACCTGAGAACATAGAAACAATATAAATAAAGATATGAGCAGAACTTAATACAATAGAAAACGTATAAAATTCAGCTGATGTAGTAAGTCCAAATAATATTCTTTGACAAGATTAAAAGACACACTTTGATTAAGGAAAACCAAAACATAAGTAAAGAATATACAGAAAGAATCAGGACAATATTATAGCAGAGAGTATATGAAATGCCAGTAAATTTGAAAGTTTGTGTAGAGTGGACCAGTTCCTAGCTCCTAAAATTTACCAAAACTGAAACAAGAGGAAATCATTTAAGGTCATCATGTCAGCCCTTTGCATTCTCGGAATGCCCTGGACTCAGAATGCAGCATCTTTAGTCCATGGTAACCTGCGGAGAGGGGGCTGGGCTGAGGGAGTTTGGAACACTGCCCTCACAGAGGGAGTGGGTGTGGCCATCTCTGCTGTGACTGAACAAAGGGCAGGGGAGCAGGGTGCCCAGTGCAGGGCCCTCAGAGCCCGGCAGGCCCAGTGGGGTGTCACAAGCATTTGGCCCAGGACAAAGTGCGCCTTCTTTGTCTGCACAGCGGCACAAACTCTCACCTTTCCACTCAGGCCGCCCTCTTACTTGAAGTGTGTGTGGAACCTGTCCGCGCAGTACACCTCGCTGCACAGCTAACCATAGGTCTGAGCATCGTAGCTTCCTGCCAGGTGACCGAAGTTCGCAGGAAAATGGGTCCCTGGTACACACGCAGAGAGGCTCCTGCCCCGGCCACAGGCCACCCACTGCCACTGCCACAGATCGTGGGGCACAAAACAGCCCTGTCTGAGGCCGTGCCTCTAGAGGGAGTAGTGGACCAACACTTGTAGTCAACGGGGTCCTCGCGGGCAACTCATTGGTGGGACACAAATAAATCTTTGCGGACTTTCTGATGAAACTTACGAGTGTTCACACCTAAGCCTCTTACAAAGTCAGATGTTTAGCTAAACATGAGCTCATGATCTAATTTTACACAATAATGAAGAAATCAGCTACAGGGGGAGACAATCAGCAAAAACAATCAATACCAGAATTAGATTCCCTAGACCATAGATCAGACGTTGGAATAATCAGGTGCAAGGCAGAAAATATACATAAAACTGCAACTGAAACAAGGAACAAGGATGTTTTCAAAGACTGGTAGGATCTCTAAAACATTTTTAAAGTACATGTCATAGATAAAGCTAAATAATCAAAGGTGGTGTAATACAACAGATTCATCATTGAGAAGAGTGAAATTATGCTGTTTTGAAAATTATGGCAGGTCAGATTTTATGCCTAAATATATAAGAAGATTTCTCTGAAAAATGCACATTAATTCAAAGACTTATTGGCTGTGAAATAAATTAAGTTTATTTCAAATGGCTTGTCTGCAAAGAAAGGTGAGATGTAGGAAATCACAGAAAGTCGAGGGGAAAATAGGTCAATATATACTTTGCTATATTGTGAACTAAGCCTTTGGCCAGCCACAATGTAGATTACCTGACCCTTAGAAACTTACAAGTAAGCTGGAATCTTTAAAAACTCAAATCTTTATAAGTAAAAAGATTTATTAAAATGAATAACCAAGTGTTTTAATTGACATCAGAAGATCAATACAATAAACCCTGAGAACATAGAAAAAAGATAAATAAAGATATGAGCAGAACTTAATACCATAGAAAACGTATAAAATTCAGTTGAGGTAGTAAGTCCAAAGAATATTCTTTGACAAGATTTAAAATCACACTATGATTAAGGAAAAGCAAAACATAAGTAAAGAATATACAGAAAGAATCAGGACAATGTTATAGCAGAGAGTATATGAAATGCCAGTAAATTTGAACGTTTGTGTAAAGTGGACCAGTTCCTAGCTCCTAAAATTTACCAAAACTGACACAAGAGGAAATCATTTAAGGTCATCATGTCAGCCCTTGGCATTCTCGGAATGCCCTGGACTCAGAATGCAGCATCATTAGTCCATGGTAACCTGCGGAGAGGGGGCGGGGCTGAGGGAGTTTGGAACACTGCTCTCACAGAGGGAGTGGGTGTGGCCATCTCTGCTGTGACTGAACAAAGGGCAGGGGAGCAGGGGGCCCAGGGCAGGGCCCTCAGAGCACGGCAGGGCCCTCAGAGCACGGCAGGCCCAGTGGGGTGTCAAAAGCATTTAGGCCCAGGCCAAAGTGCGCCTTCTTTTTCTGCACAGCGGCACAAACTCTCACCTTTCCACTCAGGCCGCCCTCTTACTTGAAGTGTGTGTGGAACCGGTCCGCGCAGTACACCTCGATGCAAAGCTAACCATAGGTCTGGCCATCATAGCTTCCTGCCAGGTGACCGAAGTTCGCAGGCAGATGGGTCGTGGGACACACGTGGGGAGACTCCTGCCCAGGCCACAGGCCGCCCAAAGCCACTATCCCAGATCGGGTGCAGCAAAGCAGTCCTGTCTGAGTCCCAGCCTCTAGAGGGAGTAGTGGACCAACACTTGTAGAAAAAGGGGTCCGCGCGGGTAACTCATTGGAGGGCAACAAAAAAATAATTGCGGACTTTCTGCTGAAGCTTACGAGCGTTCACACCTAAGCCTCTTACAAGGTCAGCTGTTTAGATAAACATGAGCTCATGATCTAAATTTACACAATAATGAAGAAATCAGCTACAAGGGGAGACAAGCAGCAAAAACAATCAATACCAGAATTAGATTCCCTAGGCCAACCATCAGATGTTGGAATAATCAGGTGCAAGGCAGAATGTATACACAAAACTGGAACAGAAACAAGGAACAAGGATGTTTTCAAAGACTGGTAGGATCTCTAAAACATTTTTAAAGTACATGTCATTGATAAAGCTAAATACTCAATGGTTGTGTAATACAACAGATTCATCATTGAGAAGAGTGAAATTATGCTGTTTTGAAAACTATGGCAGGTCAGATTTTCTGCCTAATTATATAAGAAGATTTCTCTAAAAAATACACATTATTTCAAAGACTTATGGCTGTGAAATAAGTTAAGGTTATTTCAAATGGCTTGTCTGCAAAGAAAGGTGAGATGTAGGGAATCACAGAAAGCCGAGGGGAAAATACGTCAATATATACAGTGCTATATGGTGAACTAAGACTTAGGCCAGCCACAATGTAGAGGACCTGACCCTTAGAAACTTACAAGTAAGCTGGAATCTTGAAAAGTTCAAATCTTTATAAGTAAAAATATTTTTTAAAATGAATAACCAAGTGTTTTAATTGACATCAGAAGATCAAAACAATAAACCTGAGAACATAGAAAAAAGATAAATAAAGATATGAGCAGAACTTAATACAATAGAAAACGTATAAAATTCAGCTGATGTAGTAAGTCCAAATAATATTCTTTGACAAGATTAAAAGACACACTTTGATTAAGGAAAACCAAAACATAAGTAAACAATATACAGAAAGAATCAGGACAATGTTATAGCAGAGAATATCTGAAATGCCAGTAAATTTGAACATTTGTGTAAAGTGGACCATTTCCTAGCTCCTAAAGTTTACCAAAATTGACACAAGAGGAAATCATTTAAGTCATCATGTCTGCCCTTGGCATTCTCGGAACGCCCTGGCCTCAGAATGCAGCATCTGTAGTCCATGGTAAACTGCGGAGAGGGGGCGGGCTGAGGGAGGTTGGAACACTGTCTTCACTGATGGAGTGGGTGGGGCCATCTCTGCTGTGACTGAACAAAGGGCAGGGGAGAAGGGGGCCCACGGCAGGGCCCTCAGAGCCCGGCAGGCCCAGTCGTGTGTCACAAGCATTTAGGCCCAGGCCAAAGTGCGCCTTCTTTGTCTGCACAGCTGCCCAAACTGTCTCCTTTCCACTCAGGCCGCCCTCTTACTTGAAGTGTGTGTGGAACTGGTCCGCGCTGTACACCTCGATGCAAAGCTAACCATAGGTCTGGGCATCATAGCTTCCTGCCAGGTGACCGAAGTTCGCAGGCAGATGGGTCGTGGGACACACGTGGGGAGCCTCCTGCCCAGGCCACAGGCCGCCCAAAGCCACTATCCCAGATCGGGTGCAGGAAAGCAGTCCTGTCTGAGACCCAGCCTCTAGAGGGAGTAGTGGACCAACACTTGTAGGAAAAGGGGTCCGCGCGGGTAACTCATTGGAGGGCCACAAAAAAATAATTGCGGACTTTCTGCTGAAGCTTACGAGCGTTCACACCTAAGCCTCTTACAAGGTCAGCTGTTTAGATAAACATGAGCTCATGATCTAAATTTACACAATAATGAAGAAATCAGCTACAAGGGGAGACAAGCAGCAAAAACAATCAATACCAGAATTAGATTCCCTAGGCCAACCATCAGATGTTGGAATAATCAGGTGCAAGGCAGAAAGTATACACAAAACTGGAACAGAAACAAGGAAAAAGGATGTTTTCAAAGACTGGTAGGATCTCTAAAATATTTTTAAAGTACATGTCATTGATAAAGCTAAATACTCAATGGTTGTGTAATACAACAGATTCATCATTGAGAAGAGTGAAATTATGCTGTTTTGAAAACTATGGCAGGTCAGATTTTCTGCCTAATTATATAAGAAGATTTCTCTAAAAAATACACATTATTTCAAAGACTTATTGGCTGTGCAATAAGTTAAGGTTATTTCAAATGGCTTGTCTGCAAAGAAAGGTGAGATGTAGGGAATCACAGAAAGCCGAGGGGAAAATAGGTCAATATATACATTGCTATATGGTGAACTAAGACTTAGGCCAGCCACAATGTAGAGGACCTGACCCTTAGAAACTTACAAGTAAGCTGGAATCTTGAAAAGTTCAAATCTTTATAAGTAAAAATATTTTTTAAAATGAATAACCAAGTGTTTTAATTGACATCAGAAGATCAAAACAATAATACCTGAGAACATAGAAAAAATATAAATAAAGATATGAGCAGAACTTAATACAATAGAAAACGTATAAAATTCAGGTGATGTAGTAAGTCCAAAGAATATTCTTTGACAAGATTAAAAGACACACTTTGATTAAGGAAAACCAAAACATAAGTAAAGAATATACAGAAAGAATCAGGAGAATGTTATAGCAGAGAGTGTATGAAATGCCAGTAAAGTTGAAGGTTTGTGTAAAGTGGACCAGTTCCTAGCTCCTAAAATTTACCAAAACTGACACAAGAGGAAATCATTTAAGGTCATCATGTCAGCCCTTGGCATTCTCGGAATGCCCTGGACTCAGAATGCAGCATCTTTAGTCCATGGTAACCTGCGGAGAGGGGGCGGGGCTGAGGGAGTTTGGAACACTGCCCTCACAGAGGGAGTGGGTGTGGCCATCTCTGCTGTGACTGAAGAAAGGGCAGGGGAGCAGGGGGCCCAGGCCCGGGCCCTCAGAGCCCGGCAGGCCCAGTGGGGTGTCACAAGCATTTAGGCCCAGGACAAAGGGCGCCTTCTTTGTCTGCACAGCGGCACAAACTCTCACCTTTCCACTCAGGCCGCCCTCTTACTTGAAGTGTGTGTGGAATCTGTCCGCGCAGTACACCTCGCTGCACAGCTAACCATAGGTCTGAGCATCGTAGCTTCCTGCCCGGTGACCGAAGTTCGCAGGCAGATGGGTCCCTGGGACACACGCAGAGAGGCTCCTGCCCCGGCCACAGGCCACCCACTGCCACTGCCCCAGATCGTGGGGAACAAAGCAGCCCTGTCTGAGGCCGTGCCTCTAGAGGGAGTAGTGGACCAACACTTGTAGTCAACGGGGTCCTCGCGGGCAACTCATTGGAGGGACACAAATAAATCTTTGCGGACTTTCTGATGAAACTTACGAGTGTTCACACCTAAGCCTCTTACAAAGTCAGATGTTTAGCTAAACATGAGCTCATGATCTAATTTTACAAAATAATGAAGAAATCAGCTACAGGGGGAGACAATCAGCAAAAACAATCAATACCAGAATTAGATTCCCTAGACCATCGATCAGACGTTGGAATAATCAGGTGCAAGGCAGAAAATATACATAAAACTGGAACTGAAACAAGGAACAAGGATGTTTTCAAAGACTGGTAGGATCTCTAAAACATTTTTAAAGTACATGTCATTGATAAAGCTAAATACTCAAAGGTTGTGTAATACAACAGATTCATCATTGAGAAGAGTGAAATTATGCTGTTTTGAAAACTATGGCAGGTCAGATTTTCTGCCTAAATATATAAGAAGATTTCTCTGAAAAATGCACATTATTTCAAAGACTTATTGGCTGTGAAATAAGTTAAGGTTATTTCAAATGGCTTGTCTGCAAAGAAAGGTGAGATGTAGGAAATCACAGAAAGTCGAGGGGAAAATAGGTCAATATATACTTTGCTATATTGTGAACTAAGCCTTTGGCCAGCCACAATGTAGAGGACCTGACCCTTAGAAACTTACAATTAAGCTGGAATCTTTAAAAATTCAAATCTTTATAAGTAAAAAGATTTATTAAAATGAAATAACCAAGTGTTTTAATTGACATCAGAAGATCAAAACAATAAACTCTGTGAACATAGAAAAAAGATAAATAAAGATATGAGCAGAACTTAATACCACAGAAAACGTATAAAATTCAGTTGAGGTAGTAAGTCCAAAGAATATTCTTTGACAAGATTTAAAAGACACACTTTGATTAAGGAAAACCAAAACATAAGTAAAGAATATACAGAAAGAATCAGGACAATGTTATAGCAGAGAATATCTGAAATGCCAGTAAATTTGAACAATTCTGTAAAGTGGAACATATCCTAGCTCCTAAAGTTTACCAAAATTGACACAAGAGGAAATCATTTAAGGTCATCATGTCTGCCCGTGGCATTCTCGGAACGCCCTGGCCTCAGAATGCAGCATCTGTTGTCCATGGTAACCTGGGGAGTGGTGGCGGGGCTGAGGGAGGTTGGAACACTGCCTTCACTGAGGGAGTGAGTGGGGCCATCTCTGCTGTGCCTGAATAAAGGGCAGGGGAGAAGGAGACCAACGGCAGGGCCCTCAGATCCCGGCAGGCCCAGTCGTGTGTCACAAGCATTTATGCACAGGTCAAAGTGCACCTTCTTTGTCTGCACAGCTGCCCAAACTCTCACCTTTCCACTCAGGCCGCCCTCTTACTTGAAGTGTGTGTGGAACCGGTCCGCGCAGTACACCTCGCTGCAAAGCTAACCATAGGTCTGGGCATCATAGCTTCCTGCCAGGTGACCGAAGTTCGCAGGCAGATGGGTCGTGGGACACACGTGGTGAGCCTCCAGCCCAGGCCACAGGCCGCCCAAAGCCACTATCCCAGATCAGGGGCAGCCAAGCAGTCCTGTCTGAGTCCCAGCCTCTAGAGGGTGTAGTGGACCAACACTTGTAGAAAAAGCGGTCCGCGCGGGTAACTCATTGGAGGGACACAAAAAAATCTTTGCGGACTTTCTGCTGAAGCTTACGAGCGTTCACACCTAAGACTCTTACAAGGTCAGCTGTTTAGCTAAACATGAGCTCATGATCTAAATTTACACAATAATGAAGAAATCAGCTACAAGGGGAGACAAGCAGCAAAAACAATCAATACTAGAATTAGATTCCCTAGGCCAACCATCAGATGTTGGAATAATCAGGTGCAAGGCAGAAAGTCCACATAAATCTGGAACTGAAACAAGAGACAGGGATGTTGTAAAAGACTGGTAGGATCTCTAAAACATTTTTAAAGTACATGTCATTGATAAAGCTAAATACTCAATGGTTGTGTAATACAACAGATTCAACATTGAGAAGAGTGGAATTATGCTGTTTTGAAAACTATGGCAGGTCAGATTTTCTGTCTAATTATATAAAAAGATTTCTCTAAAAAATACACATTATTTCAAAGACTTATTGGCTGTGAAATAAGTTAAGATTATTTCAAATGGCTTGTCTGCAAAGAAAGGTGAGATGTAGGGAATCACAGAAAGTCGAGGGGAAAATAGGTCAATATATACATTGCTATATGGTGAACTAAGACTTAGGCCAGCCACAGTGTAGAGGACCTGACCCTTAGAATCTTACAAGTAAGCTTGAATCTTGAATAGTTCAAATCGTTATAAGTTAAAAGATTTATTAAAATGAATAACCAAGTGTTTTAATTGACATCAGAATATCAAAACAATAAACCTGAGAACATAGAAAAAATATAAATAAAGATATGAGCAGAACTTAATACAATGGAAAACGTATAAAATTCAGGTGATGTAGTAAGTCCAAAGAATATTCTTTGACAAGATTAAAAGACACACTTTGAATAAGGAAAACCAAAACATAAGTAAAGAATATACAGAAAGAATAAGGACAATGTTATAGCAGAGAGTATATGAAATGCCAGTAAATTTGAAAGATTGTGTAAAGTGGACCAGTTCCTAGCTTCTAAAATTTACCAAGACTGACACAAGAGGAAATCATTTAAGGTCATCATGTCAGCCCTTGGCATTCTCGGAATGCCCTGGACTCAGAATGCAGCATCATTAGTCCATGGTAACCTGCGGAGAAGGGGCGGGGCTGAGGGAGTGTGGAACACTGCCCACACAGAGGGAGTGGGTGTGGCCATCTCTGCTGTGACTGAACAAAGGGCAGGGGAGCAGGGGGCCCAGGGCAGGGCCCTCAGAGCCCGGCAGGACCAGTGGGGTGTCACAAGCATTTAGGCCCAGGACAAAGGGCACCATCTTTGTCTGCACAGCTGCCCAAACCCTCACCTTTCCACTCAGGCAGCCCTCTTACTTGAAGTGTGTGTGGAACCGCTCCGCGCAGTTCACCTCCCTGCACAGCTAACCATAGGTCTTGGCATCGTAGCTTCCTGATATGTGACCGAAGTTCGCTGGGAGATGGGTCCCTGGGACACACGCAGAGAGGCTCATGCCCCGGCCACAGGCCACCCACTGCCACTGCCACAGATCGCGGGGCACAAAGCAGCCCTGTCTGAGGCCGTGCCTCTAGAGGGAGTAGTGGACCAACACTTGTAGTTAACGGGGTCCTCGCGGGCAACTCATGGGAGGGACACAAATAAATCTTTGCGGACTTTCTGATGAAACTTACGAGTGATCACACCTAAGCCTCTTACAAAGTCAGATGTTTAGCTAAACATGAGCTCATGATCTAATTTTACACAATAATGAAGAAATCAGCTAAAGGGTGAGACAATCAGCAAAAACAAACAATATCAGAATTAGATTCCCTACGCCATCGATCAGACGTTGGAATAATCAGGTGCAAGGCAGAAAATATATATAAAACTGAAACTGAAACAAGGAACAAGGATGTTTTCAAAGACTGGTAGGATCTCTAAAACATTTTTAAAGTACATGTCACTGATAAATCTAAATACTCATAGGTTGTGTAATACAACAGATTCATCACTGAGAAGAGTGAAATTATGCTGTTTTGAAAACTATGGCAGGTCAGATTTTCTGCCTAAATATATAAGAAGATTTCTCTGAAAAATGCACATTATTTCAAAGACTTATTGGCTGTGAAATAAGTTAAGTTTATTTCAAATGGCTTGTCTGCAAAGAAAGGTGAGATGTAGGAAATCACAGAAAGTCGAGGGGAAAATAGGTCAATATATACATTGCTATATTGTGAACTAAGCCTTTGGCCAGCCACAATGTAGAGGACCTCACCCTTAGAAACTTACAAGTAAGCTGGAATCTTTAAAAACTCAAATCTTTATAAGTAAAAAGATTTATTAAAATGAATAACCAAGTGTTTTAATTGACATCAGAAGATCAAAACAATAAACCCTGAGAACATAGAAAAAAGATAAATAAAGATATGAGCAGAACTTAATACCATAGAAAACGTATAAAATTCAGTTGAGGTAGTAAGTCCAAAGAATATTCTTTGACAAGATTTAAAAGACACACTTTGATTAAGGAAAACCAAAACATAAGTAAAGAATATACAGAAAGAATCAGGACAATGTTATAGCAGAGAGTATATGAAATGCCAGTAAATTTGAACGTTTGTGTAAAGTGGACCAGTTCCTAGCTCCTAAAATTTACCAAAACTGACACAAGAGGAAATCATTTAAGGTCATCATGTCAGCCCCTGGCATCCTCGGGATGCCCTGGATTCAGAATGCAGCATCTTTAGTCCATGGTAACCTGCGGAGAGGGGGCGGGGCTGAGGGAGTTTGGAACACTGCCCTCACAGAGGGAGTGGGTGTGGCCATCTCTGCTGTGACTGAACAAAGGGCAGGGGAGCAGGGGGCCCAGGGCAGGGCCCTCAGAGCCCGGCAGGCCCAGTGGGGTGTCAATAGCATTTAGGCCCAGGCCAAAGTGCGCCTTCTTTGTCTGCACAGCGGCACAAACTCTCACCTTTCCACTCAGGCCGCCCTCTTACTTGAAGTGTGTGTGGAACCGGTCCGCGCAGTACACCTCGATGCAAAGCTAACCATAGGTCTGGCCATCATAGCTTCCTGCCAGGTGACCGAAGTTCGCAGGCAGATGGGTCCCTGGGACACACGTGGGGAGACTCCTGCCCAGGCCACAGTCCGCCCAAAGCCACTATCCCAGATCGGGGGCAGCAAAGCATTCCTGTCTGAGTCCCAGCCTCTAGAGGGAGTAGTGGACCAACACTTGTAGAAAAAGGGGTCCGCGCGGGTAACTCATTGGAGGGACACAAAAAAATCTTTGCGGACTTTCTGCTGAAGCTTACGAGCGTTCACACCTAAGCCTCTTACAAGGTCAGCTGTTTAGATAAACATGAGCTCATGATCTAAATTTACACAATAATGAAGAAATCAGCTACAAGGGGAGACAAGCAGCAGAAACAATCAATACCAGAATTAGATTCCCTAGGCCAACCATCAGATGTTGGAATAATCAGGTGCAAGGCAGAAAGTATACATAAAACTTGAACTGAAACAAGGAACAAGGATATTTTCAAAGACTGGTAGGATCTCTAAAACATTTTTAAAGTACATGTCATTGATAAAGCTAAATACTCACTGGTTGTGTAATACAACAGATTCAACATTGAGAAGAGTGAAATTATGCTGTTTTGAAAACTATGGCAGGTCAGATTTTCTGCCTAATTATATAAGAAGATTTCTCTAAAAAATACACATTATTTCAAAGACTTATTGGCTGTGAAATAAGTTAAGGTTATTTCAAATGGCTTGTGTGCAAAGAAAGGTGAGATGTAGGGAATCACAGAAAGTCGAGTGGAAAATAGGTCAATATATACATTGCTATATGGTGAACTAAGACTTAGGCTAGCCACAATGTAGAGGACCTGACCCTTAGAAACTTACAAGTAAGCTGGAATCTTGAAAAGTTCAAATCTTTATAAGTAAAAAGATTTTTTAAAATGAATAACCAAGTGTTTTAATTGACATCAGAAGATCAAAACAATAAACCTGAGAACATAGAAACAATATAAATAAAGATATGAGCAGAACTTAATACAATAGAAAACGTATAAAATTCAGGTGATGTAGTAAGTCCAAAGAATATTCTTTGACAAGATTAAAAGACACACTTTGATTAAGGAAAACCAAAACATATGTAAAGAATATACAGAAAGAATCAGGACAATGTTATAGCAGAGAGTATATGAAATGCCAGTAAATTTGAAAGTTTGTGTAAAGTGGACCAGTTCCTAGCTCCTAAAATTTACCAAAACTGACACAAGAGGTAATCATTTAAGGTCATCATTTCAGCCCTTGGCATTCTCGGAATGCCCTGGACTCAGAATGCAGCATCTTTAGTCCATGGTAACCTGCGGAGAGGGGGCGGGGCTGAGGGAGTTTGGAACACTGCCCTCACAGAGGGAGTGGGTGTGGCCATCTCTGCTGTGACTGAACAAAGGGCAGGGGAAGGGGGTCCCAGGGCAGGGCCCTCAGAGCCCGGCAGGCCCAGTGGGGTGGCACAAGCATTTGGCCAAGGACAAAGGGCGCCTTCTTTGTCTGCACAGCGGCACAAACTCTCACCTTTCCACTCAGGCCGCCCTCTTACTTGAAGAGTGTGTGGAACCTGTCCGCGCAGTACACCTCGCTGCACAGCTAACCATAGGTCTGAGCATCGTAGCTTCCTGCCAGGTGACCGTAGTTCGCAGGCAGATGGGTCCCTGGGACACACGCAGAGAGGCTCCTGCCCCGGCCACAGGCCTCCCACTGCCACTGCCACAGATCGTGGGGCACAAAGCAGCCCTGTCTGAGGCTGTGCCTCTAGAGGGAGTAGTGGACCAACACTTGTAGTCAACGGGGTCCTCGCGGACAACTCATTGGAGGGACACAAATAAATCTTTGCGGACTTTCTGATGAAACTTACGAGTGTTCACAACTAAGCCTCTTACAAAGTCAGATGTTTAGCTAAACATGAGCTCATGATCTAATTTTACACAATAATGAAGAAATCAGCTACAGGGGGAGACAATCAGCAAAAACAATCAATACCAGAATTAGATTCCCTAGGCTATCGATCAGACGTTGGAATAATCAGGTGCAAGGCAGAAAATATACATAAAACTGCAACTGAAACAAGGAACAAGGATGTTTTCAAAGACTGGTAGTATCTCTAAAACATTTTTAAAGTACATGTCATTGATAAAGCTAAATACTCAATGGTTGTGTAATACAACAGATTCATCATTGAGAAGAGTGAAATTATGCTGTTTTGAAAATTATGGCAGGTCAGATTTTCTGCCTAAATATATAAGAAGATTTCTCTGAAAAATGCACATTATTTCAAAGACTTATTGGCTGTGAAATAAGTTAAGGTTATTTCAAACGGCTTGTCTGCAAATAAAGGTGAGATGTAGGGAATCACAGAAAGTCGAGGGGAAAATAGGTCAATATATACATTGCTATATGGTGAACTAAGACTTAGGCCAGCCACAATGTAGAGGACCTGACCCTTAGAGACTTACAAGTAAGCTGGAATCTTGAAAAGTTCAAATCTTTATAAGTAAAAAGATTTTTTAAAATGAATAACCATGTGTTTTAATTGACATCAGAAGATCAAAACAATAAACCTGAGAACATAGAAACAATATAAATAAAGATATGAGCAGAACTTAATACAATAGAAAACGTATAAAATTCAGGTGATGTAGTAAGTCCAAAGAATATTCTTTGACAAGATTAAAAGACACACTTTGATTAAGGAAAACCAAAACATATGTAAAGAATATACAGAAAGAATCAGGACAATGTTATAGCAGAGAGTATATGAAATGCCAGTAAATTTGAAAGTTTGTGTAAAGTGGACCAGTTCCTAGCTCCTAAAATTTACCAAAACTGACACAAGAGGTAATCATTTAAGGTCATCATTTCAGCCCTTGGCATTCTCGGAATGCCCTGGACTCAGAATGCAGCATCTTTAGTCCATGGTAACCTGCGGAGAGGGGGCGGGGCTGAGGGAGTTTGGAACACTGCCCTCACAGAGGGAGTGGGTGTGGCCATCTCTGCTGTGACTGAACAAAGGGCAGGGGAAGGGGGTCCCAGGGCAGGGCCCTCAGAGCCCGGCAGGCCCAGTGGGGTGTCACAAGCATTTGGCCAAGGACAAAGGGCGCCTTCTTTGTCTGCACAGCGGCACAAACTCTCACCTTTCCACTCAGGCCGCCCTCTTACTTGAAGAGTGTGTGGAACCTGTCCGCGCAGTACACCTCGCTGCACAGCTAACCATAGGTCTGAGCATCGTAGCTTCCTGCCAGGTGACCGTAGTTCGCAGGCAGATGGGTCCCTGGGACACACGCAGAGAGGCTCCTGCCCCGGCCACAGGCCTCCCACTGCCACTGCCACAGATCGTGGGGCACAAAGCAGCCCTGTCTGAGGCTGTGCCTCTAGAGGGAGTAGTGGACCAACACTTGTAGT
This sequence comes from Mesoplodon bidens, assembly GCF_964165515.1. Lineage (NCBI taxonomy): Eukaryota > Metazoa > Chordata > Mammalia > Artiodactyla > Ziphiidae > Mesoplodon > Mesoplodon bidens. The sequence continues at coordinate 11,058,197 of NC_138180.1, forward strand.
CAACGGGGTCCTCGCGGACAACTCATTGGAGGGACACAAATAAATCTTTGCGGACTTTCTGATGAAACTTACGAGTGTTCACAACTAAGCCTCTTACAAAGTCAGATGTTTAGCTAAACATGAGCTCATGATCTAATTTTACACAATAATGAAGAAATCAGCTACAGGGGGAGACAATCAGCAAAAACAATCAATACCAGAATTAGATTCCCTAGGCTATCGATCAGACGTTGGAATAATCAGGTGCAAGGCAGAAAATATACATAAAACTGCAACTGAAACAAGGAACAAGGATGTTTTCAAAGACTGGTAGTATCTCTAAAACATTTTTAAAGTACATGTCATTGATAAAGCTAAATACTCAATGGTTGTGTAATACAACAGATTCATCATTGAGAAGAGTGAAATTATGCTGTTTTGAAAATTATGGCAGGTCAGATTTTCTGCCTAAATATATAAGAAGATTTCTCTGAAAAATGCACATTATTTCAAAGACTTATTGGCTGTGAAATAAGTTAAGGTTATTTCAAATGGCTTGTCTGCAAATAAAGGTGAGATGTAGGGAATCACAGAAAGTCGAGGGGAAAATAGGTCAATATATACATTGCTATATGGTGAACTAAGACTTAGGCCAGCCACAATGTAGAGGACCTGACCCTTAGAGACTTACAAGTAAGCTGGAATCTTGAAAAGTTCAAATCTTTATAAGTAAAAAGATTTATTAAAATGAATAACCAAGTATTTTAATTGACATCAGAATATCAAAACAATAAACCTGAGAACATAGATAAAATATAAATAAAGATATGAGCAGAACTTAATACAATAGAAAACGTATAAAATTCAGGTGATGTAGTAAGTCCAAAGAATATTCTTTGACAAGATTAAAAGACACACTTTGATTAAGGAAAACCAAAACATAAGTAAAGAATATACAGAAAGAATCAGGACAATGTTATAGCAGAGAGTATATGAAATGCCAGTAAATTTGAACATTTGTGTAAAGTGGACCAGTTCCTAGCTCCTAAAATTTACCAAAACTGACAAAAGAGGAAATCATTTAAGGTCGTCATGTCTGCCCTTGGCATTCTCGGAATGCCCTGGACTCAGAATGCAGCATCTGTAGTCCATGGGAACCTGCGGAGAAGGGGTGAGGCTGAGGGAGTTTGGAACACTGCCGTCACAGAGGGAGTGGGTGTGGCCATCTCTGCTGTGACTGAACAAAGGGCAGGGGAGCAGGGGGCCCAGGGCAGGGCCCTCAGAGCCCGGCAGGCCCAGTGGTGTGTCACAAGCATTTATGTCCAGGACAAAGGAAGCCTTCTTTGTCTGCACAGCTGCCCAAACTCTCACCTTTCCACTCAGGCCGCCCTCTTACTTGAAGGGTGTGTGGAACCTGTCCGCGCAGTACTCCTCGCTGCACAGCTAACCATAGGTCTTGGCATCATAGCTTCCTGTCAGGTGACCGAAATTCGCAGGCAGATGGGTCCCTGGGACACACGCAGAGAGGCTCCTGCCCCGGCCACAGGCCACCCACTGCCACTGCCACAGATCGTGGGGCACAAAGCAGCCCTGTCTGAGGCCGTGCCTCTAGAGGGAGTAGTGGACCAACACTTGTAGTCAACGGGGTCCTCGCGGACAACTCATTGGAGGGACACAAATAAATCTTTGCGGACTTTCTGATGAAACTTACGAGTGTTCACACCTAAGCCTCTTACAAAGTCAGATGTTTAGCTAAACATGAGCTCATGATCTAAATTTACACAATAATGAAGAAATCAGCTACAGGGGGAGACAAACAGCAAAAACAATCAATACCAGAATTAGATTCCCTAGGCCATCGATCAGACGTTGGAATAATCAGGTGCAAGGCAGAAAATATACATAAAACTGGAACTGAAACAAGGAACAAGGATGTTTTCAAAGACTGGTAGGATCTCTAAAACATTTTTAAAGTACATGTCACTGATAAAGCTAAATACTCAAAGGTTGTGTAATACAACAGATTCATCATTGAGAAGAGTGAAATTATGCTGTTTTGAAAACTATGGCAGGTAAGATTTTCTGCCTAAATATATAAGAAGATTTCTCAGAAAAATGCACATTATTTCAAAGACTTATTGGCTGTGAAATAAGTTAAGGTTATTTCAAATGGCTTGTCTGCAAAGAAAGGTGAGATGTAGGAAAACACAGAAAGTCGAGGGGAAAATAGGTCAATATATACTTTGCTATATTTTGAACTAAGCCTTTGGCCAGCCACAATGTAGAGGACCTTACCCTTAGAAACTTACAAGTAAGCTGGAATCTTGAAAAATTCAAATCTTTATATGAAAAAAGATTTATTAAAATGAATAACCAAGTGTTTTAATTGACATCAGAAGATCAAAACAATAAACCCTGAGAACATAGAAAAAAGATAAATAAAGATATGAGCAGAACTTAATACCACAGAAAACCTATAAAATTCAGTTGAGGTAGTAAGTCCAAAGAATATTCTTTGACAAGATTTAAAAGACACACTTTGATTAAGGAAAACCAAAACATAAGTAAACAATATACAGAAAGAATCAGGACAATGTTATAGCAGAGAATATCTGAAATGCCAGTAAATTTGAACATTTGTGTAAAGTGGACCATTTCCTAGCTCCTAAAGTTTACCAAAATTGACACAAGAGGAAATCATTTAAGGTCATCATGTCTGCCCTTGGCATTCTCGGAACGCACTGGCCTCAGAATGCAGCATCTGTAGTCCATGGTAAACTGCGGAGAGGGGGCGGGGCTGAGGGAGATTGGAACACTGTCTTCACTGAGGGAGTGGGTGGGGCCATCTCTGCTGTGACTGAACAAAGGGCAGGGGAGAAGGGGGCCCAAGCCAGGGCCCTCAGAGCCCGGCAGGCCCAGTCGTGTGTCACAAGCATTTAGGCCCAGGCCAAAGTGTGCCTTCTTTGTCTGCACAGCTGCCCAAACTGTCACCTTTCCACTCAGGCCGCCCTCTTACTTGAAGTGTGTGTGGAACTGGTCCGCGCAGTACACCTCCATGCAAAGCTAACCATAGGTCTGGGCATCATAGCTTCCTGCCAGGTGACCGAAGTTCGCAGGCAGATGGGTCGTGGGACACACGTGGGGAGCCTCCTGCCCAGGCCACAGGCCGCCCAAAGCCACTATCCCAGATCGGGTGCAGCAAAGCAGTCCTGTCTGAGTCCCAGCCTCTAGAGGGAGTAGTGGACCAACACTTGTAGAAAAAGGGGTCTGCGCGGGTAACTCATTGGAGGGACACAAAAAAATCTTTGCGGACTTTCTGCTGAAGCTTACGAGCGTTCACACCTAAGCCTCTTACAAGGTCAGCTGTTTAGATAAACATGAGCTCATGATCTAAATTTACACAATAATGAAGAAATCAGCTACAAGGGGAGACAAGAAGCAAAAACAATCAATACCAGAATTAGATTCCCTAGGCCAACCATCAGATGTTGGAATAATCAGGTGCAAGGCAGAAAGTATACATAAAACTTGAACTGAAACAAGGAACAAGGATGTTTTCAAAGACTGGTAGGATCTCTAAAACATTTTTAAAGTACATGTCATTGATAAAGCTAAATACTCAATGGTTGTGTAATACAACAGATTCATCATTGAGCAGAGTGAAATTATGCTGTTTTGAAAACTATGGCAAGTCAGATTTTCTGCCTAATTATATAAGAAGATTTCTCTAAAAAATACACATTATTACAAAGACTTATTGGCTGTGAAATAAGTTAAGGGTATTTCAAATGGCTTGTTTGCAAAGAAAGGTGAGATGTAGGGAATCACAGAAAGTCGAGGGGAAAATAGGTCAATATATACATTGCCATATGGTGAACTAAGACTTAGGCCAGCCACAATGTAGAGGACCTGACCCTTAGAGACTTACAAGTAAGCTGGAATCTTGAAAAGTTCAAATCTTTATAAGTAAAAAGATTTATTAAAATGAATAACCAAGTATTTTAATTGACATCAGAATATCAAAACAATAAACCTGAGAACATAGAAAAAATATAAATAAAGATATGAGCAGAACTTAATACAATAGAAAACGTATAAAATTCAGGTGATGTAGTAAGTCCAAAGAATATTCTTTGACAAGATTAAAAGACACACTTTGATTAAGGAAAACCAAAACATAAGTAAAGAATATACAGAAAGAATCAGGACAATGTTATAACAGAGAGTATATGAAATGCCAGTAAATTTGAATGTTTGTGTAAAGTGGACCAGTTCCTAGCTCCTAAAATTTACCAAAACTGACACAAGAGGAAATCATTTAAGGTCATCATGTCAGCCCTTGGCATTCTCGGAATGCCCAGGACTCAGAATGCAGCATCCTTAGTCCATGGGAACCTGCGGAGAAGGGGTGAGGCTGAGGGAGTTTGGAACACTGCCGTCACAGAGGGAGTGGGTGTGGCCATCTCTGCTGTGACTGAACAAAGGGCAGGGGAGCAGGGGGCCCAGGGCAGGGCCCTCAGAGCCCGGCAGGCCCAGTGGTGTGTCACAAGCATTTATGCCCAGGACAAAGGAAGCCTTCTTTGTCTGCACAGCTGCCCAAACTCTCACCTTTCCACTCAGGCCGCCCTCTTACTTGAAGGGTGTGTGGAACCTGTCCGCGCAGTACTCCTCGCTGCACAGCTAACCATAGGTCTTGGCATCATAGCTTCCTGTCAGGTGACCGAAATTCGCAGGCAGATGGGTCCCTGGGACACACGCAGAGAGGCTCCTGCCCGGGCCACAGGCCACCCACTGCCACTTCCACAGATCGTGGGGCACAAAGCAGCCCTGTCTGAGGCCGTGCCTCTAGAGGGAGTAGTGGACCAACACTTGTAGTCAACGGGGTCCTCGCGGACAACTCATTGGAGGGACACAAATAAATCTTTGCGGACTTTCTGATGAAACTTACGAGTGTTCACACCTAAGCCTCTTACAAAGTCTGATGTTTAGCTAAACATGAGCTCATGATCTAAATTTACACAATAATGAAGAAATCAGCTACAGGGGGAGACAATCAGCAAAAACAATCAATACCAGAATTAGATTCCCTAGGCCATCGATCAGACGTTGGAATAATCAGGTGCAAGGCAGAAAATATACATAAAACTGGAACTGAAACAAGGAACAAGGATGTTTTCAAAGACTGGTAGGATCTCTAAAACATTTTTAAAGTACATGTCACTGATAAAGCTAAATACTCAAAGGTTGTGTAATACAACAGATTCATCATTGAGAAGAGTGAAATTATGCTGTTTTGAAAACTATGGCAGGTAAGATTTTCTGCCTAAATATATAATAAGATTTCTCAGAAAAATGCACATTATTTCAAAGACTTATTGGCTGTGAAATAAGTTAAGGTTATTTCAAATGGCTTGTCTGCAAAGAAAGGTGAGATGTAGGAAATCACAGAAAGTCGAGGGGAAAATAGGTCAATATATACTTTGCTATATTTTGAAATAAGCCTTTGGCCAGCCACAATGTAGAGGACCTGACCCTTAGAAACTTACAAGTAAGCTGGAATCTTGAAAAATTCAAATCTTTATATGTAAAAAGATTTATTAAAATGAATAACCAAGTGTTTTAATTGACATCAGAAGATCAAAACAATAAACCCTGAGAACATAGAAAAAAGATAAATAAAGATATGAGCAGAACTTAATACCACAGAAAACGTATAAAATTCAGTTGAGGTAGTAAGTCCAAAGAATATTCTTTGACAAGATTTAAAAGACACACTTTGATTAAGGAAAACCAAAACATATGTAAACAATATACAGAAAGAATCAGGACAATGTTATAGCAGAGAATATCTGAAATGCCAGTAAATTTGAACATTTGTGTAAAGTGGACCATTTCCTAGCTCCTAAAGTTTACCAAAATTGACACAAGAGGAAATCATTTAAGGTCATCATGTCTGCCCTTGGCATTCTCGGAACGCCCTGGCCTCAGAATGCAGCATCTGTAGTCCATGGTAAACTGCGGAGAGGGGGCGGGGCTGAGGGAGGTTGGAACACTGTCTTCACTGAGGGAGTGGGTGGGGCCATCTCTGCTGTGACTGAACAAAGGGCAGAGGAGAAGGGGGCCCAAGGCAGGGCCCTCAGAGCCCGGCAGGCCCAGTCGTGTGTCACAAGCATTTAGGCCCAGGCCAAAGTGTGCCTTCTTTGTCTGCACAGCTGCCCAAACTGTCTCCTTTCCACTCAGGCCGCCCTCTTACTTGAAGTGTGTGTGGAACTGCTCCGCGCAGTACACCTCGATGCAAAGCTAACCATAGGTCTGGGCATCATAGCTTCCTGCCAGGTGACCGAAGTTCGCAGGCAGATGGGTCGTGGGACACACGTGGGGAGCCTCCTGCCCAGGCCACAGGCCGCCCAAAGCCACTATCCCAGATCGGGTGCAGCAAAGCAGTCCTGTCTGAGTCCCAGCCTCTAGAGGGAGTAGTGGACCAACACTTGTAGAAAAAGGGGTCTGCGCGGGTAACTCATTGGAGGGACACAAAAAAATCTTTGCGGACTTTCTGCTGAAGCTTACGAGCGTTCACACCTAAGCCTCTTACAAGGTCAGCTGTTTAGATAAACATGAGCTCATGATCTAAATTTACACAATAATGAAGAAATCAGCTACAAGGGGAGACAAGCAGCAAAAACAATCAATACCAGAATTAGATTCCCTAGGCCAACCATCAGATGTTGGAATAATCAGGTGCAAGGCAGAAAGTATACATAAAACTTGAACTGAAACAAGGAACAAGGATGTTTTCAAAGACTGGTAGGATCTCTAAAACATTTTTAAAGTACATGTCATTGATAAAGCTAAATACTCAATGGTTGTGTAATACAACAGATTCATCATTGAGCAGAGTGAAATTATGCTGTTTTGAAAACTATGGCAGGTCAGATTTTCTGCCTAATTATATAAGAAGATTTCTCTAAAAAATACACATTATTTCAAAGACTTATTGGCTGTGAAATAAGTTAAGGGTATTTCAAATGGCTTGTTTGCAAAGAAAGGTGAGATGTAGGGAATCACAGAAAGTCGAGGGGAAAATAGGTCAATATATACATTGCCATATGGTGAACTAAGACTTAGGCCAGCCACAGTGTAGAGGACCTGACCCTTAGAAACTTACAAGTAAGGTGGAATCTTGAAAAGTTCAAATCTTTATAAGTAAAAAGATTTATTAAAATGAATAACCAAGTGTTTTAATTGACAACAGAATATCAAAACAATAAACCTTAGAACATAGAAAACATATAAATAAAGATATCAGCAGAACTTAATACAATAGAAAACGTATAAAATTCAGGTGATGTAGTAAGTCCAAAGAATATTCTTTGACAAGATTAAAAGACACACTTTGATTAAGGAAAACCAAAACATAAGTAAAGAATATACAGAAAGAATCAGGACAATGTTATAGCAGAGAGTATATGAAATGCCAGTAAATTTGAACGTTTGTGTAAAGTGGACCAGTTCCTAGCTCCTAAAATTTACCAAAACTGACACAAGAGGAAATCATTTAAGGTCATCATGTCAGCCCTTGGCATTCTCGGAATGCCCTGGACTCAGAATGCAGCATCATTAGTCCATGGTAACCTGCGGAGAGGGGGCGGGGCTGAGGGAGTTTGGAACACTGCTCTCACAGAGGGAGTGGGTGTGGCCATCTCTGCTGTGACTGAACAAAGGGCAGGGGAGCAGGGGGCCCAGGGCAGGGCCCTCAGAGCACGGCAGGGCCCTCAGAGCACGGCAGGCCCAGTGGGGTGTCAAAAGCATTTAGGCCCAGGCCAAAGTGCGCCTTCTTTTTCTGCACAGCGGCACAAACTCTCACCTTTCCACTCAGGCCGCCCTCTTACTTGAAGTGTGTGTGGAACCGGTCCGCGCAGTACACCTCGATGCAAAGCTAACCATAGGTCTGGCCATCATAGCTTCCTGCCAGGTGACCGAAGTTCGCAGGCAGATGGGTCGTGGGACACACGTGGGGAGACTCCTGCCCAGGCCACAGGCCGCCCAAAGCCACTATCCCAGATCGGGTGCAGCAAAGCAGTCCTGTCTGAGTCCCAGCCTCTAGAGGGAGTAGTGGACCAACACTTGTAGAAAAAGGGGTCCGCGCGGGTAACTCATTGGAGGGCAACAAAAAAATAATTGCGGACTTTCTGCTGAAGCTTACGAGCGTTCACACCTAAGCCTCTTACAAGGTCAGCTGTTTAGATAAACATGAGCTCATGATCTAAATTTACACAATAATGAAGAAATCAGCTACAAGGGGAGACAAGCAGCAAAAACAATCAATACCAGAATTAGATTCCCTAGGCCAACCATCAGATGTTGGAATAATCAGGTGCAAGGCAGAATGTATACACAAAACTGGAACAGAAACAAGGAACAAGGATGTTTTCAAAGACTGGTAGGATCTCTAAAACATTTTTAAAGTACATGTCATTGATAAAGCTAAATACTCAATGGTTGTGTAATACAACAGATTCATCATTGAGAAGAGTGAAATTATGCTGTTTTGAAAACTATGGCAGGTCAGATTTTCTGCCTAATTATATAAGAAGATTTCTCTAAAAAATACACATTATTTCAAAGACTTATGGCTGTGAAATAAGTTAAGGTTATTTCAAATGGCTTGTCTGCAAAGAAAGGTGAGATGTAGGGAATCACAGAAAGCCGAGGGGAAAATACGTCAATATATACAGTGCTATATGGTGAACTAAGACTTAGGCCAGCCACAATGTAGAGGACCTGACCCTTAGAAACTTACAAGTAAGCTGGAATCTTGAAAAGTTCAAATCTTTATAAGTAAAAATATTTTTTAAAATGAATAACCAAGTGTTTTAATTGACATCAGAAGATCAAAACAATAAACCTGAGAACATAGAAAAAAGATAAATAAAGATATGAGCAGAACTTAATACAATAGAAAACGTATAAAATTCAGCTGATGTAGTAAGTCCAAATAATATTCTTTGACAAGATTAAAAGACACACTTTGATTAAGGAAAACCAAAACATAAGTAAACAATATACAGAAAGAATCAGGACAATGTTATAGCAGAGAATATCTGAAATGCCAGTAAATTTGAACATTTGTGTAAAGTGGACCATTTCCTAGCTCCTAAAGTTTACCAAAATTGACACAAGAGGAAATCATTTAAGTCATCATGTCTGCCCTTGGCATTCTCGGAACGCCCTGGCCTCAGAATGCAGCATCTGTAGTCCATGGTAAACTGCGGAGAGGGGGCGGGCTGAGGGAGGTTGGAACACTGTCTTCACTGATGGAGTGGGTGGGGCCATCTCTGCTGTGACTGAACAAAGGGCAGGGGAGAAGGGGGCCCACGGCAGGGCCCTCAGAGCCCGGCAGGCCCAGTCGTGTGTCACAAGCATTTAGGCCCAGGCCAAAGTGCGCCTTCTTTGTCTGCACAGCTGCCCAAACTGTCTCCTTTCCACTCAGGCCGCCCTCTTACTTGAAGTGTGTGTGGAACTGGTCCGCGCTGTACACCTCGATGCAAAGCTAACCATAGGTCTGGGCATCATAGCTTCCTGCCAGGTGACCGAAGTTCGCAGGCAGATGGGTCGTGGGACACACGTGGGGAGCCTCCTGCCCAGGCCACAGGCCGCCCAAAGCCACTATCCCAGATCGGGTGCAGGAAAGCAGTCCTGTCTGAGACCCAGCCTCTAGAGGGAGTAGTGGACCAACACTTGTAGGAAAAGGGGTCCGCGCGGGTAACTCATTGGAGGGCCACAAAAAAATAATTGCGGACTTTCTGCTGAAGCTTACGAGCGTTCACACCTAAGCCTCTTACAAGGTCAGCTGTTTAGATAAACATGAGCTCATGATCTAAATTTACACAATAATGAAGAAATCAGCTACAAGGGGAGACAAGCAGCAAAAACAATCAATACCAGAATTAGATTCCCTAGGCCAACCATCAGATGTTGGAATAATCAGGTGCAAGGCAGAAAGTATACACAAAACTGGAACAGAAACAAGGAAAAAGGATGTTTTCAAAGACTGGTAGGATCTCTAAAATATTTTTAAAGTACATGTCATTGATAAAGCTAAATACTCAATGGTTGTGTAATACAACAGATTCATCATTGAGAAGAGTGAAATTATGCTGTTTTGAAAACTATGGCAGGTCAGATTTTCTGCCTAATTATATAAGAAGATTTCTCTAAAAAATACACATTATTTCAAAGACTTATTGGCTGTGCAATAAGTTAAGGTTATTTCAAATGGCTTGTCTGCAAAGAAAGGTGAGATGTAGGGAATCACAGAAAGCCGAGGGGAAAATAGGTCAATATATACATTGCTATATGGTGAACTAAGACTTAGGCCAGCCACAATGTAGAGGACCTGACCCTTAGAAACTTACAAGTAAGCTGGAATCTTGAAAAGTTCAAATCTTTATAAGTAAAAATATTTTTTAAAATGAATAACCAAGTGTTTTAATTGACATCAGAAGATCAAAACAATAATACCTGAGAACATAGAAAAAATATAAATAAAGATATGAGCAGAACTTAATACAATAGAAAACGTATAAAATTCAGGTGATGTAGTAAGTCCAAAGAATATTCTTTGACAAGATTAAAAGACACACTTTGATTAAGGAAAACCAAAACATAAGTAAAGAATATACAGAAAGAATCAGGAGAATGTTATAGCAGAGAGTGTATGAAATGCCAGTAAAGTTGAAGGTTTGTGTAAAGTGGACCAGTTCCTAGCTCCTAAAATTTACCAAAACTGACACAAGAGGAAATCATTTAAGGTCATCATGTCAGCCCTTGGCATTCTCGGAATGCCCTGGACTCAGAATGCAGCATCTTTAGTCCATGGTAACCTGCGGAGAGGGGGCGGGGCTGAGGGAGTTTGGAACACTGCCCTCACAGAGGGAGTGGGTGTGGCCATCTCTGCTGTGACTGAAGAAAGGGCAGGGGAGCAGGGGGCCCAGGCCCGGGCCCTCAGAGCCCGGCAGGCCCAGTGGGGTGTCACAAGCATTTAGGCCCAGGACAAAGGGCGCCTTCTTTGTCTGCACAGCGGCACAAACTCTCACCTTTCCACTCAGGCCGCCCTCTTACTTGAAGTGTGTGTGGAATCTGTCCGCGCAGTACACCTCGCTGCACAGCTAACCATAGGTCTGAGCATCGTAGCTTCCTGCCCGGTGACCGAAGTTCGCAGGCAGATGGGTCCCTGGGACACACGCAGAGAGGCTCCTGCCCCGGCCACAGGCCACCCACTGCCACTGCCCCAGATCGTGGGGAACAAAGCAGCCCTGTCTGAGGCCGTGCCTCTAGAGGGAGTAGTGGACCAACACTTGTAGTCAACGGGGTCCTCGCGGGCAACTCATTGGAGGGACACAAATAAATCTTTGCGGACTTTCTGATGAAACTTACGAGTGTTCACACCTAAGCCTCTTACAAAGTCAGATGTTTAGCTAAACATGAGCTCATGATCTAATTTTACAAAATAATGAAGAAATCAGCTACAGGGGGAGACAATCAGCAAAAACAATCAATACCAGAATTAGATTCCCTAGACCATCGATCAGACGTTGGAATAATCAGGTGCAAGGCAGAAAATATACATAAAACTGGAACTGAAACAAGGAACAAGGATGTTTTCAAAGACTGGTAGGATCTCTAAAACATTTTTAAAGTACATGTCATTGATAAAGCTAAATACTCAAAGGTTGTGTAATACAACAGATTCATCATTGAGAAGAGTGAAATTATGCTGTTTTGAAAACTATGGCAGGTCAGATTTTCTGCCTAAATATATAAGAAGATTTCTCTGAAAAATGCACATTATTTCAAAGACTTATTGGCTGTGAAATAAGTTAAGGTTATTTCAAATGGCTTGTCTGCAAAGAAAGGTGAGATGTAGGAAATCACAGAAAGTCGAGGGGAAAATAGGTCAATATATACTTTGCTATATTGTGAACTAAGCCTTTGGCCAGCCACAATGTAGAGGACCTGACCCTTAGAAACTTACAATTAAGCTGGAATCTTTAAAAATTCAAATCTTTATAAGTAAAAAGATTTATTAAAATGAAATAACCAAGTGTTTTAATTGACATCAGAAGATCAAAACAATAAACTCTGTGAACATAGAAAAAAGATAAATAAAGATATGAGCAGAACTTAATACCACAGAAAACGTATAAAATTCAGTTGAGGTAGTAAGTCCAAAGAATATTCTTTGACAAGATTTAAAAGACACACTTTGATTAAGGAAAACCAAAACATAAGTAAAGAATATACAGAAAGAATCAGGACAATGTTATAGCAGAGAATATCTGAAATGCCAGTAAATTTGAACAATTCTGTAAAGTGGAACATATCCTAGCTCCTAAAGTTTACCAAAATTGACACAAGAGGAAATCATTTAAGGTCATCATGTCTGCCCGTGGCATTCTCGGAACGCCCTGGCCTCAGAATGCAGCATCTGTTGTCCATGGTAACCTGGGGAGTGGTGGCGGGGCTGAGGGAGGTTGGAACACTGCCTTCACTGAGGGAGTGAGTGGGGCCATCTCTGCTGTGCCTGAATAAAGGGCAGGGGAGAAGGAGACCAACGGCAGGGCCCTCAGATCCCGGCAGGCCCAGTCGTGTGTCACAAGCATTTATGCACAGGTCAAAGTGCACCTTCTTTGTCTGCACAGCTGCCCAAACTCTCACCTTTCCACTCAGGCCGCCCTCTTACTTGAAGTGTGTGTGGAACCGGTCCGCGCAGTACACCTCGCTGCAAAGCTAACCATAGGTCTGGGCATCATAGCTTCCTGCCAGGTGACCGAAGTTCGCAGGCAGATGGGTCGTGGGACACACGTGGTGAGCCTCCAGCCCAGGCCACAGGCCGCCCAAAGCCACTATCCCAGATCAGGGGCAGCCAAGCAGTCCTGTCTGAGTCCCAGCCTCTAGAGGGTGTAGTGGACCAACACTTGTAGAAAAAGCGGTCCGCGCGGGTAACTCATTGGAGGGACACAAAAAAATCTTTGCGGACTTTCTGCTGAAGCTTACGAGCGTTCACACCTAAGACTCTTACAAGGTCAGCTGTTTAGCTAAACATGAGCTCATGATCTAAATTTACACAATAATGAAGAAATCAGCTACAAGGGGAGACAAGCAGCAAAAACAATCAATACTAGAATTAGATTCCCTAGGCCAACCATCAGATGTTGGAATAATCAGGTGCAAGGCAGAAAGTCCACATAAATCTGGAACTGAAACAAGAGACAGGGATGTTGTAAAAGACTGGTAGGATCTCTAAAACATTTTTAAAGTACATGTCATTGATAAAGCTAAATACTCAATGGTTGTGTAATACAACAGATTCAACATTGAGAAGAGTGGAATTATGCTGTTTTGAAAACTATGGCAGGTCAGATTTTCTGTCTAATTATATAAAAAGATTTCTCTAAAAAATACACATTATTTCAAAGACTTATTGGCTGTGAAATAAGTTAAGATTATTTCAAATGGCTTGTCTGCAAAGAAAGGTGAGATGTAGGGAATCACAGAAAGTCGAGGGGAAAATAGGTCAATATATACATTGCTATATGGTGAACTAAGACTTAGGCCAGCCACAGTGTAGAGGACCTGACCCTTAGAATCTTACAAGTAAGCTTGAATCTTGAATAGTTCAAATCGTTATAAGTTAAAAGATTTATTAAAATGAATAACCAAGTGTTTTAATTGACATCAGAATATCAAAACAATAAACCTGAGAACATAGAAAAAATATAAATAAAGATATGAGCAGAACTTAATACAATGGAAAACGTATAAAATTCAGGTGATGTAGTAAGTCCAAAGAATATTCTTTGACAAGATTAAAAGACACACTTTGAATAAGGAAAACCAAAACATAAGTAAAGAATATACAGAAAGAATAAGGACAATGTTATAGCAGAGAGTATATGAAATGCCAGTAAATTTGAAAGATTGTGTAAAGTGGACCAGTTCCTAGCTTCTAAAATTTACCAAGACTGACACAAGAGGAAATCATTTAAGGTCATCATGTCAGCCCTTGGCATTCTCGGAATGCCCTGGACTCAGAATGCAGCATCATTAGTCCATGGTAACCTGCGGAGAAGGGGCGGGGCTGAGGGAGTGTGGAACACTGCCCACACAGAGGGAGTGGGTGTGGCCATCTCTGCTGTGACTGAACAAAGGGCAGGGGAGCAGGGGGCCCAGGGCAGGGCCCTCAGAGCCCGGCAGGACCAGTGGGGTGTCACAAGCATTTAGGCCCAGGACAAAGGGCACCATCTTTGTCTGCACAGCTGCCCAAACCCTCACCTTTCCACTCAGGCAGCCCTCTTACTTGAAGTGTGTGTGGAACCGCTCCGCGCAGTTCACCTCCCTGCACAGCTAACCATAGGTCTTGGCATCGTAGCTTCCTGATATGTGACCGAAGTTCGCTGGGAGATGGGTCCCTGGGACACACGCAGAGAGGCTCATGCCCCGGCCACAGGCCACCCACTGCCACTGCCACAGATCGCGGGGCACAAAGCAGCCCTGTCTGAGGCCGTGCCTCTAGAGGGAGTAGTGGACCAACACTTGTAGTTAACGGGGTCCTCGCGGGCAACTCATGGGAGGGACACAAATAAATCTTTGCGGACTTTCTGATGAAACTTACGAGTGATCACACCTAAGCCTCTTACAAAGTCAGATGTTTAGCTAAACATGAGCTCATGATCTAATTTTACACAATAATGAAGAAATCAGCTAAAGGGTGAGACAATCAGCAAAAACAAACAATATCAGAATTAGATTCCCTACGCCATCGATCAGACGTTGGAATAATCAGGTGCAAGGCAGAAAATATATATAAAACTGAAACTGAAACAAGGAACAAGGATGTTTTCAAAGACTGGTAGGATCTCTAAAACATTTTTAAAGTACATGTCACTGATAAATCTAAATACTCATAGGTTGTGTAATACAACAGATTCATCACTGAGAAGAGTGAAATTATGCTGTTTTGAAAACTATGGCAGGTCAGATTTTCTGCCTAAATATATAAGAAGATTTCTCTGAAAAATGCACATTATTTCAAAGACTTATTGGCTGTGAAATAAGTTAAGTTTATTTCAAATGGCTTGTCTGCAAAGAAAGGTGAGATGTAGGAAATCACAGAAAGTCGAGGGGAAAATAGGTCAATATATACATTGCTATATTGTGAACTAAGCCTTTGGCCAGCCACAATGTAGAGGACCTCACCCTTAGAAACTTACAAGTAAGCTGGAATCTTTAAAAACTCAAATCTTTATAAGTAAAAAGATTTATTAAAATGAATAACCAAGTGTTTTAATTGACATCAGAAGATCAAAACAATAAACCCTGAGAACATAGAAAAAAGATAAATAAAGATATGAGCAGAACTTAATACCATAGAAAACGTATAAAATTCAGTTGAGGTAGTAAGTCCAAAGAATATTCTTTGACAAGATTTAAAAGACACACTTTGATTAAGGAAAACCAAAACATAAGTAAAGAATATACAGAAAGAATCAGGACAATGTTATAGCAGAGAGTATATGAAATGCCAGTAAATTTGAACGTTTGTGTAAAGTGGACCAGTTCCTAGCTCCTAAAATTTACCAAAACTGACACAAGAGGAAATCATTTAAGGTCATCATGTCAGCCCCTGGCATCCTCGGGATGCCCTGGATTCAGAATGCAGCATCTTTAGTCCATGGTAACCTGCGGAGAGGGGGCGGGGCTGAGGGAGTTTGGAACACTGCCCTCACAGAGGGAGTGGGTGTGGCCATCTCTGCTGTGACTGAACAAAGGGCAGGGGAGCAGGGGGCCCAGGGCAGGGCCCTCAGAGCCCGGCAGGCCCAGTGGGGTGTCAATAGCATTTAGGCCCAGGCCAAAGTGCGCCTTCTTTGTCTGCACAGCGGCACAAACTCTCACCTTTCCACTCAGGCCGCCCTCTTACTTGAAGTGTGTGTGGAACCGGTCCGCGCAGTACACCTCGATGCAAAGCTAACCATAGGTCTGGCCATCATAGCTTCCTGCCAGGTGACCGAAGTTCGCAGGCAGATGGGTCCCTGGGACACACGTGGGGAGACTCCTGCCCAGGCCACAGTCCGCCCAAAGCCACTATCCCAGATCGGGGGCAGCAAAGCATTCCTGTCTGAGTCCCAGCCTCTAGAGGGAGTAGTGGACCAACACTTGTAGAAAAAGGGGTCCGCGCGGGTAACTCATTGGAGGGACACAAAAAAATCTTTGCGGACTTTCTGCTGAAGCTTACGAGCGTTCACACCTAAGCCTCTTACAAGGTCAGCTGTTTAGATAAACATGAGCTCATGATCTAAATTTACACAATAATGAAGAAATCAGCTACAAGGGGAGACAAGCAGCAGAAACAATCAATACCAGAATTAGATTCCCTAGGCCAACCATCAGATGTTGGAATAATCAGGTGCAAGGCAGAAAGTATACATAAAACTTGAACTGAAACAAGGAACAAGGATATTTTCAAAGACTGGTAGGATCTCTAAAACATTTTTAAAGTACATGTCATTGATAAAGCTAAATACTCACTGGTTGTGTAATACAACAGATTCAACATTGAGAAGAGTGAAATTATGCTGTTTTGAAAACTATGGCAGGTCAGATTTTCTGCCTAATTATATAAGAAGATTTCTCTAAAAAATACACATTATTTCAAAGACTTATTGGCTGTGAAATAAGTTAAGGTTATTTCAAATGGCTTGTGTGCAAAGAAAGGTGAGATGTAGGGAATCACAGAAAGTCGAGTGGAAAATAGGTCAATATATACATTGCTATATGGTGAACTAAGACTTAGGCTAGCCACAATGTAGAGGACCTGACCCTTAGAAACTTACAAGTAAGCTGGAATCTTGAAAAGTTCAAATCTTTATAAGTAAAAAGATTTTTTAAAATGAATAACCAAGTGTTTTAATTGACATCAGAAGATCAAAACAATAAACCTGAGAACATAGAAACAATATAAATAAAGATATGAGCAGAACTTAATACAATAGAAAACGTATAAAATTCAGGTGATGTAGTAAGTCCAAAGAATATTCTTTGACAAGATTAAAAGACACACTTTGATTAAGGAAAACCAAAACATATGTAAAGAATATACAGAAAGAATCAGGACAATGTTATAGCAGAGAGTATATGAAATGCCAGTAAATTTGAAAGTTTGTGTAAAGTGGACCAGTTCCTAGCTCCTAAAATTTACCAAAACTGACACAAGAGGTAATCATTTAAGGTCATCATTTCAGCCCTTGGCATTCTCGGAATGCCCTGGACTCAGAATGCAGCATCTTTAGTCCATGGTAACCTGCGGAGAGGGGGCGGGGCTGAGGGAGTTTGGAACACTGCCCTCACAGAGGGAGTGGGTGTGGCCATCTCTGCTGTGACTGAACAAAGGGCAGGGGAAGGGGGTCCCAGGGCAGGGCCCTCAGAGCCCGGCAGGCCCAGTGGGGTGGCACAAGCATTTGGCCAAGGACAAAGGGCGCCTTCTTTGTCTGCACAGCGGCACAAACTCTCACCTTTCCACTCAGGCCGCCCTCTTACTTGAAGAGTGTGTGGAACCTGTCCGCGCAGTACACCTCGCTGCACAGCTAACCATAGGTCTGAGCATCGTAGCTTCCTGCCAGGTGACCGTAGTTCGCAGGCAGATGGGTCCCTGGGACACACGCAGAGAGGCTCCTGCCCCGGCCACAGGCCTCCCACTGCCACTGCCACAGATCGTGGGGCACAAAGCAGCCCTGTCTGAGGCTGTGCCTCTAGAGGGAGTAGTGGACCAACACTTGTAGTCAACGGGGTCCTCGCGGACAACTCATTGGAGGGACACAAATAAATCTTTGCGGACTTTCTGATGAAACTTACGAGTGTTCACAACTAAGCCTCTTACAAAGTCAGATGTTTAGCTAAACATGAGCTCATGATCTAATTTTACACAATAATGAAGAAATCAGCTACAGGGGGAGACAATCAGCAAAAACAATCAATACCAGAATTAGATTCCCTAGGCTATCGATCAGACGTTGGAATAATCAGGTGCAAGGCAGAAAATATACATAAAACTGCAACTGAAACAAGGAACAAGGATGTTTTCAAAGACTGGTAGTATCTCTAAAACATTTTTAAAGTACATGTCATTGATAAAGCTAAATACTCAATGGTTGTGTAATACAACAGATTCATCATTGAGAAGAGTGAAATTATGCTGTTTTGAAAATTATGGCAGGTCAGATTTTCTGCCTAAATATATAAGAAGATTTCTCTGAAAAATGCACATTATTTCAAAGACTTATTGGCTGTGAAATAAGTTAAGGTTATTTCAAACGGCTTGTCTGCAAATAAAGGTGAGATGTAGGGAATCACAGAAAGTCGAGGGGAAAATAGGTCAATATATACATTGCTATATGGTGAACTAAGACTTAGGCCAGCCACAATGTAGAGGACCTGACCCTTAGAGACTTACAAGTAAGCTGGAATCTTGAAAAGTTCAAATCTTTATAAGTAAAAAGATTTTTTAAAATGAATAACCATGTGTTTTAATTGACATCAGAAGATCAAAACAATAAACCTGAGAACATAGAAACAATATAAATAAAGATATGAGCAGAACTTAATACAATAGAAAACGTATAAAATTCAGGTGATGTAGTAAGTCCAAAGAATATTCTTTGACAAGATTAAAAGACACACTTTGATTAAGGAAAACCAAAACATATGTAAAGAATATACAGAAAGAATCAGGACAATGTTATAGCAGAGAGTATATGAAATGCCAGTAAATTTGAAAGTTTGTGTAAAGTGGACCAGTTCCTAGCTCCTAAAATTTACCAAAACTGACACAAGAGGTAATCATTTAAGGTCATCATTTCAGCCCTTGGCATTCTCGGAATGCCCTGGACTCAGAATGCAGCATCTTTAGTCCATGGTAACCTGCGGAGAGGGGGCGGGGCTGAGGGAGTTTGGAACACTGCCCTCACAGAGGGAGTGGGTGTGGCCATCTCTGCTGTGACTGAACAAAGGGCAGGGGAAGGGGGTCCCAGGGCAGGGCCCTCAGAGCCCGGCAGGCCCAGTGGGGTGTCACAAGCATTTGGCCAAGGACAAAGGGCGCCTTCTTTGTCTGCACAGCGGCACAAACTCTCACCTTTCCACTCAGGCCGCCCTCTTACTTGAAGAGTGTGTGGAACCTGTCCGCGCAGTACACCTCGCTGCACAGCTAACCATAGGTCTGAGCATCGTAGCTTCCTGCCAGGTGACCGTAGTTCGCAGGCAGATGGGTCCCTGGGACACACGCAGAGAGGCTCCTGCCCCGGCCACAGGCCTCCCACTGCCACTGCCACAGATCGTGGGGCACAAAGCAGCCCTGTCTGAGGCTGTGCCTCTAGAGGGAGTAGTGGACCAACACTTGTAGTCAACGGGGTCCTCGCGGACAACTCATTGGAGGGACACAAATAAATCTTTGCGGACTTTCTGATGAAACTTACGAGTGTTCACAACTAAGCCTCTTACAAAGTCAGATGTTTAGCTAAACATGAGCTCATGATCTAATTTTACACAATAATGAAGAAATCAGCTACAGGGGGAGACAATCAGCAAAAACAATCAATACCAGAATTAGATTCCCTAGGCTATCGATCAGACGTTGGAATAATCAGGTGCAAGGCAGAAAATATACATAAAACTGCAACTGAAACAAGGAACAAGGATGTTTTCAAAGACTGGTAGTATCTCTAAAACATTTTTAAAGTACATGTCATTGATAAAGCTAAATACTCAATGGTTGTGTAATACAACAGATTCATCATTGAGAAGAGTGAAATTATGCTGTTTTGAAAATTATGGCAGGTCAGATTTTCTGCCTAAATATATAAGAAGATTTCTCTGAAAAATGCACATTATTTCAAAGACTTATTGGCTGTGAAATAAGTTAAGGTTATTTCAAATGGCTTGTCTGCAAATAAAGGTGAGATGTAGGGAATCACAGAAAGTCGAGGGGAAAATAGGTCAATATATACATTGCTATATGGTGAACTAAGACTTAGGCCAGCCACAATGTAGAGGACCTGACCCTTAGAGACTTACAAGTAAGCTGGAATCTTGAAAAGTTCAAATCTTTATAAGTAAAAAGATTTATTAAAATGAATAACCAAGTATTTTAATTGACATCAGAATATCAAAACAATAAACCTGAGAACATAGATAAAATATAAATAAAGATATGAGCAGAACTTAATACAATAGAAAACGTATAAAATTCAGGTGATGTAGTAAGTCCAAAGAATATTCTTTGACAAGATTAAAAGACACACTTTGATTAAGGAAAACCAAAACATAAGTAAAGAATATACAGAAAGAATCAGGACAATGTTATAGCAGAGAGTATATGAAATGCCAGTAAATTTGAACATTTGTGTAAAGTGGACCAGTTCCTAGCTCCTAAAATTTACCAAAACTGACAAAAGAGGAAATCATTTAAGGTCGTCATGTCTGCCCTTGGCATTCTCGGAATGCCCTGGACTCAGAATGCAGCATCTGTAGTCCATGGGAACCTGCGGAGAAGGGGTGAGGCTGAGGGAGTTTGGAACACTGCCGTCACAGAGGGAGTGGGTGTGGCCATCTCTGCTGTGACTGAACAAAGGGCAGGGGAGCAGGGGGCCCAGGGCAGGGCCCTCAGAGCCCGGCAGGCCCAGTGGTGTGTCACAAGCATTTATGTCCAGGACAAAGGAAGCCTTCTTTGTCTGCACAGCTGCCCAAACTCTCACCTTTCCACTCAGGCCGCCCTCTTACTTGAAGGGTGTGTGGAACCTGTCCGCGCAGTACTCCTCGCTGCACAGCTAACCATAGGTCTTGGCATCATAGCTTCCTGTCAGGTGACCGAAATTCGCAGGCAGATGGGTCCCTGGGACACACGCAGAGAGGCTCCTGCCCCGGCCACAGGCCACCCACTGCCACTGCCACAGATCGTGGGGCACAAAGCAGCCCTGTCTGAGGCCGTGCCTCTAGAGGGAGTAGTGGACCAACACTTGTAGTCAACGGGGTCCTCGCGGACAACTCATTGGAGGGACACAAATAAATCTTTGCGGACTTTCTGATGAAACTTACGAGTGTTCACACCTAAGCCTCTTACAAAGTCAGATGTTTAGCTAAACATGAGCTCATGATCTAAATTTACACAATAATGAAGAAATCAGCTACAGGGGGAGACAAACAGCAAAAACAATCAATACCAGAATTAGATTCCCTAGGCCATCGATCAGACGTTGGAATAATCAGGTGCAAGGCAGAAAATATACATAAAACTGGAACTGAAACAAGGAACAAGGATGTTTTCAAAGACTGGTAGGATCTCTAAAACATTTTTAAAGTACATGTCACTGATAAAGCTAAATACTCAAAGGTTGTGTAATACAACAGATTCATCATTGAGAAGAGTGAAATTATGCTGTTTTGAAAACTATGGCAGGTAAGATTTTCTGCCTAAATATATAAGAAGATTTCTCAGAAAAATGCACATTATTTCAAAGACTTATTGGCTGTGAAATAAGTTAAGGTTATTTCAAATGGCTTGTCTGCAAAGAAAGGTGAGATGTAGGAAAACACAGAAAGTCGAGGGGAAAATAGGTCAATATATACTTTGCTATATTTTGAACTAAGCCTTTGGCCAGCCACAATGTAGAGGACCTTACCCTTAGAAACTTACAAGTAAGCTGGAATCTTGAAAAATTCAAATCTTTATATGAAAAAAGATTTATTAAAATGAATAACCAAGTGTTTTAATTGACATCAGAAGATCAAAACAATAAACCCTGAGAACATAGAAAAAAGATAAATAAAGATATGAGCAGAACTTAATACCACAGAAAACCTATAAAATTCAGTTGAGGTAGTAAGTCCAAAGAATATTCTTTGACAAGATTTAAAAGACACACTTTGATTAAGGAAAACCAAAACATAAGTAAACAATATACAGAAAGAATCAGGACAATGTTATAGCAGAGAATATCTGAAATGCCAGTAAATTTGAACATTTGTGTAAAGTGGACCATTTCCTAGCTCCTAAAGTTTACCAAAATTGACACAAGAGGAAATCATTTAAGGTCATCATGTCTGCCCTTGGCATTCTCGGAACGCACTGGCCTCAGAATGCAGCATCTGTAGTCCATGGTAAACTGCGGAGAGGGGGCGGGGCTGAGGGAGATTGGAACACTGTCTTCACTGAGGGAGTGGGTGGGGCCATCTCTGCTGTGACTGAACAAAGGGCAGGGGAGAAGGGGGCCCAAGCCAGGGCCCTCAGAGCCCGGCAGGCCCAGTCGTGTGTCACAAGCATTTAGGCCCAGGCCAAAGTGTGCCTTCTTTGTCTGCACAGCTGCCCAAACTGTCACCTTTCCACTCAGGCCGCCCTCTTACTTGAAGTGTGTGTGGAACTGGTCCGCGCAGTACACCTCCATGCAAAGCTAACCATAGGTCTGGGCATCATAGCTTCCTGCCAGGTGACCGAAGTTCGCAGGCAGATGGGTCGTGGGACACACGTGGGGAGCCTCCTGCCCAGGCCACAGGCCGCCCAAAGCCACTATCCCAGATCGGGTGCAGCAAAGCAGTCCTGTCTGAGTCCCAGCCTCTAGAGGGAGTAGTGGACCAACACTTGTAGAAAAAGGGGTCTGCGCGGGTAACTCATTGGAGGGACACAAAAAAATCTTTGCGGACTTTCTGCTGAAGCTTACGAGCGTTCACACCTAAGCCTCTTACAAGGTCAGCTGTTTAGATAAACATGAGCTCATGATCTAAATTTACACAATAATGAAGAAATCAGCTACAAGGGGAGACAAGAAGCAAAAACAATCAATACCAGAATTAGATTCCCTAGGCCAACCATCAGATGTTGGAATAATCAGGTGCAAGGCAGAAAGTATACATAAAACTTGAACTGAAACAAGGAACAAGGATGTTTTCAAAGACTGGTAGGATCTCTAAAACATTTTTAAAGTACATGTCATTGATAAAGCTAAATACTCAATGGTTGTGTAATACAACAGATTCATCATTGAGCAGAGTGAAATTATGCTGTTTTGAAAACTATGGCAAGTCAGATTTTCTGCCTAATTATATAAGAAGATTTCTCTAAAAAATACACATTATTACAAAGACTTATTGGCTGTGAAATAAGTTAAGGGTATTTCAAATGGCTTGTTTGCAAAGAAAGGTGAGATGTAGGGAATCACAGAAAGTCGAGGGGAAAATAGGTCAATATATACATTGCCATATGGTGAACTAAGACTTAGGCCAGCCACAATGTAGAGGACCTGACCCTTAGAGACTTACAAGTAAGCTGGAATCTTGAAAAGTTCAAATCTTTATAAGTAAAAAGATTTATTAAAATGAATAACCAAGTATTTTAATTGACATCAGAATATCAAAACAATAAACCTGAGAACATAGAAAAAATATAAATAAAGATATGAGCAGAACTTAATACAATAGAAAACGTATAAAATTCAGGTGATGTAGTAAGTCCAAAGAATATTCTTTGACAAGATTAAAAGACACACTTTGATTAAGGAAAACCAAAACATAAGTAAAGAATATACAGAAAGAATCAGGACAATGTTATAACAGAGAGTATATGAAATGCCAGTAAATTTGAATGTTTGTGTAAAGTGGACCAGTTCCTAGCTCCTAAAATTTACCAAAACTGACACAAGAGGAAATCATTTAAGGTCATCATGTCAGCCCTTGGCATTCTCGGAATGCCCAGGACTCAGAATGCAGCATCCTTAGTCCATGGGAACCTGCGGAGAAGGGGTGAGGCTGAGGGAGTTTGGAACACTGCCGTCACAGAGGGAGTGGGTGTGGCCATCTCTGCTGTGACTGAACAAAGGGCAGGGGAGCAGGGGGCCCAGGGCAGGGCCCTCAGAGCCCGGCAGGCCCAGTGGTGTGTCACAAGCATTTATGCCCAGGACAAAGGAAGCCTTCTTTGTCTGCACAGCTGCCCAAACTCTCACCTTTCCACTCAGGCCGCCCTCTTACTTGAAGGGTGTGTGGAACCTGTCCGCGCAGTACTCCTCGCTGCACAGCTAACCATAGGTCTTGGCATCATAGCTTCCTGTCAGGTGACCGAAATTCGCAGGCAGATGGGTCCCTGGGACACACGCAGAGAGGCTCCTGCCCGGGCCACAGGCCACCCACTGCCACTTCCACAGATCGTGGGGCACAAAGCAGCCCTGTCTGAGGCCGTGCCTCTAGAGGGAGTAGTGGACCAACACTTGTAGTCAACGGGGTCCTCGCGGACAACTCATTGGAGGGACACAAATAAATCTTTGCGGACTTTCTGATGAAACTTACGAGTGTTCACACCTAAGCCTCTTACAAAGTCTGATGTTTAGCTAAACATGAGCTCATGATCTAAATTTACACAATAATGAAGAAATCAGCTACAGGGGGAGACAATCAGCAAAAACAATCAATACCAGAATTAGATTCCCTAGGCCATCGATCAGACGTTGGAATAATCAGGTGCAAGGCAGAAAATATACATAAAACTGGAACTGAAACAAGGAACAAGGATGTTTTCAAAGACTGGTAGGATCTCTAAAACATTTTTAAAGTACATGTCACTGATAAAGCTAAATACTCAAAGGTTGTGTAATACAACAGATTCATCATTGAGAAGAGTGAAATTATGCTGTTTTGAAAACTATGGCAGGTAAGATTTTCTGCCTAAATATATAATAAGATTTCTCAGAAAAATGCACATTATTTCAAAGACTTATTGGCTGTGAAATAAGTTAAGGTTATTTCAAATGGCTTGTCTGCAAAGAAAGGTGAGATGTAGGAAATCACAGAAAGTCGAGGGGAAAATAGGTCAATATATACTTTGCTATATTTTGAAATAAGCCTTTGGCCAGCCACAATGTAGAGGACCTGACCCTTAGAAACTTACAAGTAAGCTGGAATCTTGAAAAATTCAAATCTTTATATGTAAAAAGATTTATTAAAATGAATAACCAAGTGTTTTAATTGACATCAGAAGATCAAAACAATAAACCCTGAGAACATAGAAAAAAGATAAATAAAGATATGAGCAGAACTTAATACCACAGAAAACGTATAAAATTCAGTTGAGGTAGTAAGTCCAAAGAATATTCTTTGACAAGATTTAAAAGACACACTTTGATTAAGGAAAACCAAAACATATGTAAACAATATACAGAAAGAATCAGGACAATGTTATAGCAGAGAATATCTGAAATGCCAGTAAATTTGAACATTTGTGTAAAGTGGACCATTTCCTAGCTCCTAAAGTTTACCAAAATTGACACAAGAGGAAATCATTTAAGGTCATCATGTCTGCCCTTGGCATTCTCGGAACGCCCTGGCCTCAGAATGCAGCATCTGTAGTCCATGGTAAACTGCGGAGAGGGGGCGGGGCTGAGGGAGGTTGGAACACTGTCTTCACTGAGGGAGTGGGTGGGGCCATCTCTGCTGTGACTGAACAAAGGGCAGAGGAGAAGGGGGCCCAAGGCAGGGCCCTCAGAGCCCGGCAGGCCCAGTCGTGTGTCACAAGCATTTAGGCCCAGGCCAAAGTGTGCCTTCTTTGTCTGCACAGCTGCCCAAACTGTCTCCTTTCCACTCAGGCCGCCCTCTTACTTGAAGTGTGTGTGGAACTGCTCCGCGCAGTACACCTCGATGCAAAGCTAACCATAGGTCTGGGCATCATAGCTTCCTGCCAGGTGACCGAAGTTCGCAGGCAGATGGGTCGTGGGACACACGTGGGGAGCCTCCTGCCCAGGCCACAGGCCGCCCAAAGCCACTATCCCAGATCGGGTGCAGCAAAGCAGTCCTGTCTGAGTCCCAGCCTCTAGAGGGAGTAGTGGACCAACACTTGTAGAAAAAGGGGTCTGCGCGGGTAACTCATTGGAGGGACACAAAAAAATCTTTGCGGACTTTCTGCTGAAGCTTACGAGCGTTCACACCTAAGCCTCTTACAAGGTCAGCTGTTTAGATAAACATGAGCTCATGATCTAAATTTACACAATAATGAAGAAATCAGCTACAAGGGGAGACAAGCAGCAAAAACAATCAATACCAGAATTAGATTCCCTAGGCCAACCATCAGATGTTGGAATAATCAGGTGCAAGGCAGAAAGTATACATAAAACTTGAACTGAAACAAGGAACAAGGATGTTTTCAAAGACTGGTAGGATCTCTAAAACATTTTTAAAGTACATGTCATTGATAAAGCTAAATACTCAATGGTTGTGTAATACAACAGATTCATCATTGAGCAGAGTGAAATTATGCTGTTTTGAAAACTATGGCAGGTCAGATTTTCTGCCTAATTATATAAGAAGATTTCTCTAAAAAATACACATTATTTCAAAGACTTATTGGCTGTGAAATAAGTTAAGGGTATTTCAAATGGCTTGTTTGCAAAGAAAGGTGAGATGTAGGGAATCACAGAAAGTCGAGGGGAAAATAGGTCAATATATACATTGCCATATGGTGAACTAAGACTTAGGCCAGCCACAGTGTAGAGGACCTGACCCTTAGAAACTTACAAGTAAGGTGGAATCTTGAAAAGTTCAAATCTTTATAAGTAAAAAGATTTATTAAAATGAATAACCAAGTGTTTTAATTGACAACAGAATATCAAAACAATAAACCTTAGAACATAGAAAACATATAAATAAAGATATCAGCAGAACTTAATACAATAGAAAACGTATAAAATTCAGGTGATGTAGTAAGTCCAAAGAATATTCTTTGACAAGATTAAAAGACACACTTTGATTAAGGAAAACCAAAACATAAGTAAAGAATATACAGAAAGAATCAGGACAATGTTATAGCAGAGAGTATATGAAATGCCAGTAAATTTGAACGTTTGTGTAAAGTGGACCAGTTCCTAGCTCCTAAAATTTACCAAAACTGACACAAGAGGAAATCATTTAAGGTCATCATGTCAGCACTTGGCATTCTCGGAATGCCCTGGACTCAGAATGC
This sequence comes from Mesoplodon bidens, assembly GCF_964165515.1. Classification (NCBI taxonomy): domain Eukaryota; kingdom Metazoa; phylum Chordata; class Mammalia; order Artiodactyla; family Ziphiidae; genus Mesoplodon; species Mesoplodon bidens. Next base: position 11,085,219 of record NC_138180.1, read on the forward strand.
AGCATCTTTAGTCCATGGTAAACTGCGGAGAGGGGGCGGGGCTAGGGAGTTTGGAACACTGCCCTCACAGAGGGAGTGGGTGTGGCCATCTCTGCTGTGACTGAACAAAGGGCAGGGGAGCAGGGGTCCCAGGGCAGGGCCCTCAGAGCCCGGCAGGCCCAGTGGGGTGTCACAAGCATTTAGGCCCAGGACAAAGGGCGCCTTCTTTGTCTGCACAGCGGCGCAAACTCTCACCTTTCCACTCAGGCCGCCCTCTTACTTGAAGTGTGTGTGGAACCTGTCCGCGCAGTACACCTCGCTGCACAGCTAACCATAGGTCTGAGCATCGTAGCTTCCTGCCAGGTGACCGAAGTTCGCAGGCAGATGGGTCCCTGGGACACACGCAGAGAGGCTCCTGCCCCGACAACAGGCCTCCCACTGCCACTGCCACAGATTGTGGGGCACAAAGCAGCCCTGTCTGAGGCTGTGCCTCTAGAGGGAGTAGTGGACCAACACTTGTAGTAAACGGGGTCCACGCGGGCAACTCATTGGTGGGACACAAATAAATCTTTGCGGAGTTTCTGATGAAACTTACGAGTTTCACACCTAAGCCTCTTACAAAGTCAGATGTTTAGGTAAACATGAGCCATGATCTAATTTTACACAATAATGAAGAAATCAGCTACAGGTGGAGACAATCAGCAAAAACAATCAATATCAGAATTAGATTCCCTAGGCCATCGATCAGACGTTGGAATAATCAGGTGCAAGGCAGAAAATATACAAAAACTGGAACTGAAACAAGGAACAAGGATATTTTCAAAGACTGGTAGGATCTCTAAAACATTTTTAAAGTACATGTCATTGATAAAGCTAAATACTCAAAGGTTGTGTAATACAACAGATTCATCATTGAGAAGAGTGAAATTATGCTGTTTTGAAAACTATGGCAGGTCAGATTTTCTGCCTAAATATATAAGAAGATTTCTCTGAAAAATGCACATTATTTCAAAGACTTATTGGCTGTGAAATAAGTTAAAGTTATTTCAAATGGCTTGTCTGCAAATAAAGATGAGATGTAGGGAATCACAGAAAGTCGAGGGGAAAATAGGTCAATATATACATTGCTATATGGTGAACTAAGACTTAGGCCAGCCACAATGTAGAGGACCTGACCCTTAGAAACTTACAAGTAAGCTGGAATCTTGAAAAGTTCAAATCTTTATAAGTAAAAAGATTTATTAAAATGAATAACCAAGTGTTTTAATTGACATCAGAATATCAAAACAATAAACCTGAGATCATAGAAAAAATATAAATAAAGATATGAGCAGAACTTAATACAATAGAAAACCTATAAAATTCAGGTGATGTAGTAAGTCCAAAGAATATTCTTTGACAAGATTAAAAGACACACTTTGATTAAGGAAAACCAAAACATAAGTAAAGAATATACAGAAAGAATCAGGACAATGTTATAACAGAGAGTATATGAAATGCCAGTAAATTTGAAGGTTTGTGTAAAGTGGACCAGTTCCTAGCTCCTAAAATTTACCAAAACTGACACAAGAGGAAATCATTTAAGGTCATCATGTCAGCCCTTGGCATTCTCGGAATGCCCAGGACTCAGAATGCAGCATCCTTAGTCCATGGGAACCTGCGGAGAAGGGGTGAGGCTGAGGGAGTTTGGAACACTGCCCTCACAGAGGGAGTGGGTGTGGCCATCTCTGCTGTGACTGAACAAAGGGCAGGGGAGCAGGGGGCCCAGGGCAGGGCCCTCAGAGTCCGGCAGGCCCAGTGGTGTGTCACAAGTATTTATACCCAGGACAAAGGAAGCCTTCTTTGTCTGCACAGCTGCCCAATCTCTCACCTTTCCACTCAGGCCGCCCTCTTACTTGAAGGGTGTGTGGAACCTGTCCGCGCAGTACTCCTCGCTGCACAGCTAACCATAGGTCTTGGCATCGTAGCTTCCTGTCAGGTGACCGAAATTCGCAGGCAGATGGGTCCCTGGGACACACGCAGAGAGGCTCCTGCCCCAGCCACAGGCCACCCACTGCCACTGCCACAGATCGTGGGGCACAAAGCAGCCCTGTCTGAGGCCGTGCCTCTAGAGGGAGTAGTGGACCAACACTTGTAGTCAACGGGGTCCTCGCGGACAACTCATTGGAGGGACACAAATAAATCTTTGCGGACTTTCTGATGAAACTTACGAGTGTTCACACCTAAGCCTCTTACAAAGTCAGATGTTTAGCTAAACATGAGCTCATGATCTAAATTTACACAATAATGAAGAAATCAGCTACAGGGGGAGACAATCAGCAAAAACAATCAATACCAAAATTAGATTCCCTAGGCCATCCATCAGATGTTGGAATAATCAGGTGCAAGGCAGAAAGTATACACAAAACGGGAACTGAAACAAGGAACAAGGATGTTTTCAAAGACTGGTAGGATCTCTAAAACATTTTTAAAGTACATGTCACTGATAAAGCTAAATACTCAAAGGTTGTGTAATACAACAGATTCATCATTGAGAAGAGTGAAATTATGCTGTTTTGAAAAGTATGGCAGGTAAGATTTTCTGCCTAAATATATAATAAGATTTCTCAGAAAAATGCACATTATTTCAAAGACTTATTGGCTGTGAAATAAGTTAAGGTTATTTCAAATGGCTTGTCTGCAAAGAAAGGTGAGATGTAGGAAATCACAGAAAGTCGAGGGGAAAATAGGTCAATATATACTTTGCTATATTTTGAACTAAGCCTTTGGCCAGCCACAATGTAGAGGACCTGACCCTTAGAAACTTACAAGTAAGCTGGAATCTTGAAAAATTCAAATCTTTATAAGTAAAAAGATTTATTAAAATGAATAACCAAGTGTTTTAATTGACATCAGAAGATCAAAACAATAAACCCTGAGAACATAGAAAAAAGATAAATAAAGATATGAGCAGAACTTAATACCACAGAAAACGTATAAAATTCAGTTGAGGTAGTAAGTCCAAAGAATATTCTTTGACAAGATTTAAAAGACACACTTTGATTAAGGAAAACCAAAACATAAGTAAACAATATACAGAAAGAATCAGGACAATGTTATAGCAGAGAATATCTGAAATGCCAGTAAATTTGAACATTTGTGTAAAGTGGACCATTTCCTAGCTCCTAAAGTTTACCAAAATTGACACAAGAGGAAATCATTTAAAGTCATCATGTCTGCCCTTGGCATTCTCGGAGCGCCCTGGCCTCAGAATGCAGCATCTGTAGTCCATGGTAAACTGCGGAGAGGGGGCGGGGCTGAGGGAGGTTGGAACACTGTCTTCACTGAGGGAGTGGGTGGGGCCATCTCTGCTGTGACTGAACAAAGTGCAGGGGAGAAGGGGGCCCACGGCAGGGCCCTCAGAGCCCGGCAGGCCCAGTCGTGTGTCACAAGCATTTAGGCCCAGGCCAAAGTGCGCCATCTTTGTCTGCACAGCTGCCCAAACTGTCACCTTTCCACTCAGGCCGCCCTCTTACTTGAAGTGTGTGTGGAACTGGTCCGCGCAGTACACCTCGATGCAAAGCTAACCATAGGTCTGGGCATCATAGCTTCCTGCCAGGTGACCGAAGTTCGCAGGCAGATGGGTCGTGGGACACACGTGGGGAGCCTCCTGCCCAGGCCACAGGCCGCCCAAAGCCACTATCCCAGATCGGGTGCAGCAAAGCAGTCCTGTCTGAGTCCCAGCCTCTAGAGGGAGTAGTGGACCAACACTTGTAGAAAAAGGGGTCTGCGCGGGTCACTCATTGGAGGGACACAAAAAAATCTTTGCGGACTTTCTGCTGAAGCTTACGAGCGTTCACACCTAAGCCTCTTACAAGGTCAGCTGTTTAGATAAACATGAGCTCATGATCTAAATTTACACAATAATGAAGAAATCAGCTACAGGGGGAGACAAGCAGCAAAAACAATCAATACCAGAATTAGATTCCCTAGGCCAACCATCAGATGTTGGAATAATCAGGTGCAAGGCAGAAAGTATACATAAAACTTGAACTGAAACAAGGAACAAGGATGTTTTCAAAGACTGGTAGGATCTCTAAAACATTTTTAAAGTACATGTCATTGATAAAGCTAAATACTCAATGGTTGTGTAATACAACAGATTCATCATTGAGCAGAGTGAAATTATGCTGTTTTGAAAACTATGGCAGGTCAGATTTTCTGCCTAATTATATAAGAAGATTTCTCTAAAAAATACACATTATTTCAAAGACTTATTGGCTGTGAAATAAGTTAAGGGTATTTCAAATGGCTTGTTTGCAAAGAAAGGTGAGATGTAGGGAATCACAGAAAGTCGAGGGGAAAATAGGTCAATATATACATTGCCATATGGTGAACTAAGACTTAGGCCAGCCACAATGTAGAGGACCTGACCCTTAGAATCTTACAAGTAAGCTGGAATCTTGAAAAGTTCAAATCTTTATAAGTAAAAAGATTTATTAAAATGAATAACCAAGTATTTTAATTGACATCAGAATATCAAAACAATAAACCTGAGAACATAGATAAAATATAAATAAAGATATGAGCAGAACTTAATACAATAGAAAACGTATAAAATTCAGGTGATGTAGTAAGTCCAAAGAATATTCTTTGACAAGATTAAAAGACACACTTTGATTAAGGAAAACCAAAACATAAGTAAAGAATATACAGAAAGAATCAGGACAATGTTATAGCAGAGAGTATATGAAATGCCAGTAAATTTGAACATTTGTGTAAAGTGGACCAGTTCCTAGCTCCTAAAATTTACCAAAACTGACAAAAGAGGAAATCATTTAAGGTCGTCATGTCTGCCCTTGGCATTCTCGGAATGCCCTGGACTCAGAATGCAGCATCTGTAGTCCATGGGAACCTGCGGAGAAGGGGTGAGGCTGAGGGAGTTTGGAACACTGCCGTCACAGAGGGAGTGGGTGTGGCCATCTCTGCTGTGACTGAACAAAGGGCAGGGGAGCAGGGGGCCCAGGGCAGGGCCCTCAGAGCCCGGCAGGCCCAGTGGTGTGTCACAAGCATTTATGTCCAGGACAAAGGAAGCCTTCTTTGTCTGCACAGCTGCCCAAACTCTCACCTTTCCACTCAGGCCGCCCTCTTACTTGAAGGGTGTGTGGAACCTGTCCGCGCAGTACTCCTCGCTGCACAGCTAACCATAGGTCTTGGCATCATAGCTTCCTGTCAGGTGACCGAAATTCGCAGGCAGATGGGTCCCTGGGACACACGCAGAGAGGCTCCTGCCCCGGCCACAGGCCACCCACTGCCACTGCCACAGATCGTGGGGCACAAAGCAGCCCTGTCTGAGGCCGTGCCTCTAGAGGGAGTAGTGGACCAACACTTGTAGTCAACGGGGTCCTCGCGGACAACTCATTGGAGGGACACAAATAAATCTTTGCGGACTTTCTGATGAAACTTACGAGTGTTCACACCTAAGCCTCTTACAAAGTCAGATGTTTAGCTAAACATGAGCTCATGATCTAAATTTACACAATAATGAAGAAATCAGCTACAGGGGGAGACAAACAGCAAAAACAATCAATACCAGAATTAGATTCCCTAGGCCATCGATCAGACGTTGGAATAATCAGGTGCAAGGCAGAAAATATACATAAAACTGGAACTGAAACAAGGAACAAGGATGTTTTCAAAGACTGGTAGGATCTCTAAAACATTTTTAAAGTACATGTCACTGATAAAGCTAAATACTCAAAGGTTGTGTAATACAACAGATTCATCATTGAGAAGAGTGAAATTATGCTGTTTTGAAAACTATGGCAGGTAAGATTTTCTGCCTAAATATATAAGAAGATTTCTCAGAAAAATGCACATTATTTCAAAGACTTATTGGCTGTGAAATAAGTTAAGGTTATTTCAAATGGCTTGTCTGCAAAGAAAGGTGAGATGTAGGAAAACACAGAAAGTCGAGGGGAAAATAGGTCAATATATACTTTGCTATATTTTGAACTAAGCCTTTGGCCAGCCACAATGTAGAGGACCTTACCCTTAGAAACTTACAAGTAAGCTGGAATCTTGAAAAATTCAAATCTTTATATGAAAAAAGATTTATTAAAATGAATAACCAAGTGTTTTAATTGACATCAGAAGATCAAAACAATAAACCCTGAGAACATAGAAAAAAGATAAATAAAGATATGAGCAGAACTTAATACCACAGAAAACCTATAAAATTCAGTTGAGGTAGTAAGTCCAAAGAATATTCTTTGACAAGATTTAAAAGACACACTTTGATTAAGGAAAACCAAAACATAAGTAAACAATATACAGAAAGAATCAGGACAATGTTATAGCAGAGAATATCTGAAATGCCAGTAAATTTGAACATTTGTGTAAAGTGGACCATTTCCTAGCTCCTAAAGTTTACCAAAATTGACACAAGAGGAAATCATTTAAGGTCATCATGTCTGCCCTTGGCATTCTCGGAACGCACTGGCCTCAGAATGCAGCATCTGTAGTCCATGGTAAACTGCGGAGAGGGGGCGGGGCTGAGGGAGATTGGAACACTGTCTTCACTGAGGGAGTGGGTGGGGCCATCTCTGCTGTGACTGAACAAAGGGCAGGGGAGAAGGGGGCCCAAGCCAGGGCCCTCAGAGCCCGGCAGGCCCAGTCGTGTGTCACAAGCATTTAGGCCCAGGCCAAAGTGTGCCTTCTTTGTCTGCACAGCTGCCCAAACTGTCACCTTTCCACTCAGGCCGCCCTCTTACTTGAAGTGTGTGTGGAACTGGTCCGCGCAGTACACCTCCATGCAAAGCTAACCATAGGTCTGGGCATCATAGCTTCCTGCCAGGTGACCGAAGTTCGCAGGCAGATGGGTCGTGGGACACACGTGGGGAGCCTCCTGCCCAGGCCACAGGCCGCCCAAAGCCACTATCCCAGATCGGGTGCAGCAAAGCAGTCCTGTCTGAGTCCCAGCCTCTAGAGGGAGTAGTGGACCAACACTTGTAGAAAAAGGGGTCTGCGCGGGTAACTCATTGGAGGGACACAAAAAAATCTTTGCGGACTTTCTGCTGAAGCTTACGAGCGTTCACACCTAAGCCTCTTACAAGGTCAGCTGTTTAGATAAACATGAGCTCATGATCTAAATTTACACAATAATGAAGAAATCAGCTACAAGGGGAGACAAGAAGCAAAAACAATCAATACCAGAATTAGATTCCCTAGGCCAACCATCAGATGTTGGAATAATCAGGTGCAAGGCAGAAAGTATACATAAAACTTGAACTGAAACAAGGAACAAGGATGTTTTCAAAGACTGGTAGGATCTCTAAAACATTTTTAAAGTACATGTCATTGATAAAGCTAAATACTCAATGGTTGTGTAATACAACAGATTCATCATTGAGCAGAGTGAAATTATGCTGTTTTGAAAACTATGGCAAGTCAGATTTTCTGCCTAATTATATAAGAAGATTTCTCTAAAAAATACACATTATTACAAAGACTTATTGGCTGTGAAATAAGTTAAGGGTATTTCAAATGGCTTGTTTGCAAAGAAAGGTGAGATGTAGGGAATCACAGAAAGTCGAGGGGAAAATAGGTCAATATATACATTGCCATATGGTGAACTAAGACTTAGGCCAGCCACAATGTAGAGGACCTGACCCTTAGAGACTTACAAGTAAGCTGGAATCTTGAAAAGTTCAAATCTTTATAAGTAAAAAGATTTATTAAAATGAATAACCAAGTATTTTAATTGACATCAGAATATCAAAACAATAAACCTGAGAACATAGAAAAAATATAAATAAAGATATGAGCAGAACTTAATACAATAGAAAACGTATAAAATTCAGGTGATGTAGTAAGTCCAAAGAATATTCTTTGACAAGATTAAAAGACACACTTTGATTAAGGAAAACCAAAACATAAGTAAAGAATATACAGAAAGAATCAGGACAATGTTATAACAGAGAGTATATGAAATGCCAGTAAATTTGAATGTTTGTGTAAAGTGGACCAGTTCCTAGCTCCTAAAATTTACCAAAACTGACACAAGAGGAAATCATTTAAGGTCATCATGTCAGCCCTTGGCATTCTCGGAATGCCCAGGACTCAGAATGCAGCATCCTTAGTCCATGGGAACCTGCGGAGAAGGGGTGAGGCTGAGGGAGTTTGGAACACTGCCGTCACAGAGGGAGTGGGTGTGGCCATCTCTGCTGTGACTGAACAAAGGGCAGGGGAGCAGGGGGCCCAGGGCAGGGCCCTCAGAGCCCGGCAGGCCCAGTGGTGTGTCACAAGCATTTATGCCCAGGACAAAGGAAGCCTTCTTTGTCTGCACAGCTGCCCAAACTCTCACCTTTCCACTCAGGCCGCCCTCTTACTTGAAGGGTGTGTGGAACCTGTCCGCGCAGTACTCCTCGCTGCACAGCTAACCATAGGTCTTGGCATCATAGCTTCCTGTCAGGTGACCGAAATTCGCAGGCAGATGGGTCCCTGGGACACACGCAGAGAGGCTCCTGCCCGGGCCACAGGCCACCCACTGCCACTTCCACAGATCGTGGGGCACAAAGCAGCCCTGTCTGAGGCCGTGCCTCTAGAGGGAGTAGTGGACCAACACTTGTAGTCAACGGGGTCCTCGCGGACAACTCATTGGAGGGACACAAATAAATCTTTGCGGACTTTCTGATGAAACTTACGAGTGTTCACACCTAAGCCTCTTACAAAGTCTGATGTTTAGCTAAACATGAGCTCATGATCTAAATTTACACAATAATGAAGAAATCAGCTACAGGGGGAGACAATCAGCAAAAACAATCAATACCAGAATTAGATTCCCTAGGCCATCGATCAGACGTTGGAATAATCAGGTGCAAGGCAGAAAATATACATAAAACTGGAACTGAAACAAGGAACAAGGATGTTTTCAAAGACTGGTAGGATCTCTAAAACATTTTTAAAGTACATGTCACTGATAAAGCTAAATACTCAAAGGTTGTGTAATACAACAGATTCATCATTGAGAAGAGTGAAATTATGCTGTTTTGAAAACTATGGCAGGTAAGATTTTCTGCCTAAATATATAATAAGATTTCTCAGAAAAATGCACATTATTTCAAAGACTTATTGGCTGTGAAATAAGTTAAGGTTATTTCAAATGGCTTGTCTGCAAAGAAAGGTGAGATGTAGGAAATCACAGAAAGTCGAGGGGAAAATAGGTCAATATATACTTTGCTATATTTTGAAATAAGCCTTTGGCCAGCCACAATGTAGAGGACCTGACCCTTAGAAACTTACAAGTAAGCTGGAATCTTGAAAAATTCAAATCTTTATATGTAAAAAGATTTATTAAAATGAATAACCAAGTGTTTTAATTGACATCAGAAGATCAAAACAATAAACCCTGAGAACATAGAAAAAAGATAAATAAAGATATGAGCAGAACTTAATACCACAGAAAACGTATAAAATTCAGTTGAGGTAGTAAGTCCAAAGAATATTCTTTGACAAGATTTAAAAGACACACTTTGATTAAGGAAAACCAAAACATATGTAAACAATATACAGAAAGAATCAGGACAATGTTATAGCAGAGAATATCTGAAATGCCAGTAAATTTGAACATTTGTGTAAAGTGGACCATTTCCTAGCTCCTAAAGTTTACCAAAATTGACACAAGAGGAAATCATTTAAGGTCATCATGTCTGCCCTTGGCATTCTCGGAACGCCCTGGCCTCAGAATGCAGCATCTGTAGTCCATGGTAAACTGCGGAGAGGGGGCGGGGCTGAGGGAGGTTGGAACACTGTCTTCACTGAGGGAGTGGGTGGGGCCATCTCTGCTGTGACTGAACAAAGGGCAGAGGAGAAGGGGGCCCAAGGCAGGGCCCTCAGAGCCCGGCAGGCCCAGTCGTGTGTCACAAGCATTTAGGCCCAGGCCAAAGTGTGCCTTCTTTGTCTGCACAGCTGCCCAAACTGTCTCCTTTCCACTCAGGCCGCCCTCTTACTTGAAGTGTGTGTGGAACTGCTCCGCGCAGTACACCTCGATGCAAAGCTAACCATAGGTCTGGGCATCATAGCTTCCTGCCAGGTGACCGAAGTTCGCAGGCAGATGGGTCGTGGGACACACGTGGGGAGCCTCCTGCCCAGGCCACAGGCCGCCCAAAGCCACTATCCCAGATCGGGTGCAGCAAAGCAGTCCTGTCTGAGTCCCAGCCTCTAGAGGGAGTAGTGGACCAACACTTGTAGAAAAAGGGGTCTGCGCGGGTAACTCATTGGAGGGACACAAAAAAATCTTTGCGGACTTTCTGCTGAAGCTTACGAGCGTTCACACCTAAGCCTCTTACAAGGTCAGCTGTTTAGATAAACATGAGCTCATGATCTAAATTTACACAATAATGAAGAAATCAGCTACAAGGGGAGACAAGCAGCAAAAACAATCAATACCAGAATTAGATTCCCTAGGCCAACCATCAGATGTTGGAATAATCAGGTGCAAGGCAGAAAGTATACATAAAACTTGAACTGAAACAAGGAACAAGGATGTTTTCAAAGACTGGTAGGATCTCTAAAACATTTTTAAAGTACATGTCATTGATAAAGCTAAATACTCAATGGTTGTGTAATACAACAGATTCATCATTGAGCAGAGTGAAATTATGCTGTTTTGAAAACTATGGCAGGTCAGATTTTCTGCCTAATTATATAAGAAGATTTCTCTAAAAAATACACATTATTTCAAAGACTTATTGGCTGTGAAATAAGTTAAGGGTATTTCAAATGGCTTGTTTGCAAAGAAAGGTGAGATGTAGGGAATCACAGAAAGTCGAGGGGAAAATAGGTCAATATATACATTGCCATATGGTGAACTAAGACTTAGGCCAGCCACAGTGTAGAGGACCTGACCCTTAGAAACTTACAAGTAAGGTGGAATCTTGAAAAGTTCAAATCTTTATAAGTAAAAAGATTTATTAAAATGAATAACCAAGTGTTTTAATTGACAACAGAATATCAAAACAATAAACCTTAGAACATAGAAAACATATAAATAAAGATATCAGCAGAACTTAATACAATAGAAAACGTATAAAATTCAGGTGATGTAGTAAGTCCAAAGAATATTCTTTGACAAGATTAAAAGACACACTTTGATTAAGGAAAACCAAAACATAAGTAAAGAATATACAGAAAGAATCAGGACAATGTTATAGCAGAGAGTATATGAAATGCCAGTAAATTTGAACGTTTGTGTAAAGTGGACCAGTTCCTAGCTCCTAAAATTTACCAAAACTGACACAAGAGGAAATCATTTAAGGTCATCATGTCAGCACTTGGCATTCTCGGAATGCCCTGGACTCAGAATGCAGCATCTTTAGTCCATGGTAAACTGCGGAGAGGGGGCGGGGCTAGGGAGTTTGGAACACTGCCCTCACAGAGGGAGTGGGTGTGGCCATCTCTGCTGTGACTGAACAAAGGGCAGGGGAGCAGGGGTCCCAGGGCAGGGCCCTCAGAGCCCGGCAGGCCCAGTGGGGTGTCACAAGCATTTAGGCCCAGGACAAAGGGCGCCTTCTTTGTCTGCACAGCGGCGCAAACTCTCACCTTTCCACTCAGGCCGCCCTCTTACTTGAAGTGTGTGTGGAACCTGTCCGCGCAGTACACCTCGCTGCACAGCTAACCATAGGTCTGAGCATCGTAGCTTCCTGCCAGGTGACCGAAGTTCGCAGGCAGATGGGTCCCTGGGACACACGCAGAGAGGCTCCTGCCCCGACAACAGGCCTCCCACTGCCACTGCCACAGATTGTGGGGCACAAAGCAGCCCTGTCTGAGGCTGTGCCTCTAGAGGGAGTAGTGGACCAACACTTGTAGTAAACGGGGTCCACGCGGGCAACTCATTGGTGGGACACAAATAAATCTTTGCGGAGTTTCTGATGAAACTTACGAGTTTCACACCTAAGCCTCTTACAAAGTCAGATGTTTAGGTAAACATGAGCCATGATCTAATTTTACACAATAATGAAGAAATCAGCTACAGGTGGAGACAATCAGCAAAAACAATCAATATCAGAATTAGATTCCCTAGGCCATCGATCAGACGTTGGAATAATCAGGTGCAAGGCAGAAAATATACAAAAACTGGAACTGAAACAAGGAACAAGGATATTTTCAAAGACTGGTAGGATCTCTAAAACATTTTTAAAGTACATGTCATTGATAAAGCTAAATACTCAAAGGTTGTGTAATACAACAGATTCATCATTGAGAAGAGTGAAATTATGCTGTTTTGAAAACTATGGCAGGTCAGATTTTCTGCCTAAATATATAAGAAGATTTCTCTGAAAAATGCACATTATTTCAAAGACTTATTGGCTGTGAAATAAGTTAAAGTTATTTCAAATGGCTTGTCTGCAAATAAAGATGAGATGTAGGGAATCACAGAAAGTCGAGGGGAAAATAGGTCAATATATACATTGCTATATGGTGAACTAAGACTTAGGCCAGCCACAATGTAGAGGACCTGACCCTTAGAAACTTACAAGTAAGCTGGAATCTTGAAAAGTTCAAATCTTTATAAGTAAAAAGATTTATTAAAATGAATAACCAAGTGTTTTAATTGACATCAGAATATCAAAACAATAAACCTGAGATCATAGAAAAAATATAAATAAAGATATGAGCAGAACTTAATACAATAGAAAACCTATAAAATTCAGGTGATGTAGTAAGTCCAAAGAATATTCTTTGACAAGATTAAAAGACACACTTTGATTAAGGAAAACCAAAACATAAGTAAAGAATATACAGAAAGAATCAGGACAATGTTATAACAGAGAGTATATGAAATGCCAGTAAATTTGAAGGTTTGTGTAAAGTGGACCAGTTCCTAGCTCCTAAAATTTACCAAAACTGACACAAGAGGAAATCATTTAAGGTCATCATGTCAGCCCTTGGCATTCTCGGAATGCCCAGGACTCAGAATGCAGCATCCTTAGTCCATGGGAACCTGCGGAGAAGGGGTGAGGCTGAGGGAGTTTGGAACACTGCCCTCACAGAGGGAGTGGGTGTGGCCATCTCTGCTGTGACTGAACAAAGGGCAGGGGAGCAGGGGGCCCAGGGCAGGGCCCTCAGAGTCCGGCAGGCCCAGTGGTGTGTCACAAGTATTTATACCCAGGACAAAGGAAGCCTTCTTTGTCTGCACAGCTGCCCAATCTCTCACCTTTCCACTCAGGCCGCCCTCTTACTTGAAGGGTGTGTGGAACCTGTCCGCGCAGTACTCCTCGCTGCACAGCTAACCATAGGTCTTGGCATCGTAGCTTCCTGTCAGGTGACCGAAATTCGCAGGCAGATGGGTCCCTGGGACACACGCAGAGAGGCTCCTGCCCCAGCCACAGGCCACCCACTGCCACTGCCACAGATCGTGGGGCACAAAGCAGCCCTGTCTGAGGCCGTGCCTCTAGAGGGAGTAGTGGACCAACACTTGTAGTCAACGGGGTCCTCGCGGACAACTCATTGGAGGGACACAAATAAATCTTTGCGGACTTTCTGATGAAACTTACGAGTGTTCACACCTAAGCCTCTTACAAAGTCAGATGTTTAGCTAAACATGAGCTCATGATCTAAATTTACACAATAATGAAGAAATCAGCTACAGGGGGAGACAATCAGCAAAAACAATCAATACCAAAATTAGATTCCCTAGGCCATCCATCAGATGTTGGAATAATCAGGTGCAAGGCAGAAAGTATACACAAAACGGGAACTGAAACAAGGAACAAGGATGTTTTCAAAGACTGGTAGGATCTCTAAAACATTTTTAAAGTACATGTCACTGATAAAGCTAAATACTCAAAGGTTGTGTAATACAACAGATTCATCATTGAGAAGAGTGAAATTATGCTGTTTTGAAAAGTATGGCAGGTAAGATTTTCTGCCTAAATATATAATAAGATTTCTCAGAAAAATGCACATTATTTCAAAGACTTATTGGCTGTGAAATAAGTTAAGGTTATTTCAAATGGCTTGTCTGCAAAGAAAGGTGAGATGTAGGAAATCACAGAAAGTCGAGGGGAAAATAGGTCAATATATACTTTGCTATATTTTGAACTAAGCCTTTGGCCAGCCACAATGTAGAGGACCTGACCCTTAGAAACTTACAAGTAAGCTGGAATCTTGAAAAATTCAAATCTTTATAAGTAAAAAGATTTATTAAAATGAATAACCAAGTGTTTTAATTGACATCAGAAGATCAAAACAATAAACCCTGAGAACATAGAAAAAAGATAAATAAAGATATGAGCAGAACTTAATACCACAGAAAACGTATAAAATTCAGTTGAGGTAGTAAGTCCAAAGAATATTCTTTGACAAGATTTAAAAGACACACTTTGATTAAGGAAAACCAAAACATAAGTAAACAATATACAGAAAGAATCAGGACAATGTTATAGCAGAGAATATCTGAAATGCCAGTAAATTTGAACATTTGTGTAAAGTGGACCATTTCCTAGCTCCTAAAGTTTACCAAAATTGACACAAGAGGAAATCATTTAAAGTCATCATGTCTGCCCTTGGCATTCTCGGAGCGCCCTGGCCTCAGAATGCAGCATCTGTAGTCCATGGTAAACTGCGGAGAGGGGGCGGGGCTGAGGGAGGTTGGAACACTGTCTTCACTGAGGGAGTGGGTGGGGCCATCTCTGCTGTGACTGAACAAAGTGCAGGGGAGAAGGGGGCCCACGGCAGGGCCCTCAGAGCCCGGCAGGCCCAGTCGTGTGTCACAAGCATTTAGGCCCAGGCCAAAGTGCGCCATCTTTGTCTGCACAGCTGCCCAAACTGTCACCTTTCCACTCAGGCCGCCCTCTTACTTGAAGTGTGTGTGGAACTGGTCCGCGCAGTACACCTCGATGCAAAGCTAACCATAGGTCTGGGCATCATAGCTTCCTGCCAGGTGACCGAAGTTCGCAGGCAGATGGGTCGTGGGACACACGTGGGGAGCCTCCTGCCCAGGCCACAGGCCGCCCAAAGCCACTATCCCAGATCGGGTGCAGCAAAGCAGTCCTGTCTGAGTCCCAGCCTCTAGAGGGAGTAGTGGACCAACACTTGTAGAAAAAGGGGTCTGCGCGGGTCACTCATTGGAGGGACACAAAAAAATCTTTGCGGACTTTCTGCTGAAGCTTACGAGCGTTCACACCTAAGCCTCTTACAAGGTCAGCTGTTTAGATAAACATGAGCTCATGATCTAAATTTACACAATAATGAAGAAATCAGCTACAGGGGGAGACAAGCAGCAAAAACAATCAATACCAGAATTAGATTCCCTAGGCCAACCATCAGATGTTGGAATAATCAGGTGCAAGGCAGAAAGTATACATAAAACTTGAACTGAAACAAGGAACAAGGATGTTTTCAAAGACTGGTAGGATCTCTAAAACATTTTTAAAGTACATGTCATTGATAAAGCTAAATACTCAATGGTTGTGTAATACAACAGATTCATCATTGAGCAGAGTGAAATTATGCTGTTTTGAAAACTATGGCAGGTCAGATTTTCTGCCTAATTATATAAGAAGATTTCTCTAAAAAATACACATTATTTCAAAGACTTATTGGCTGTGAAATAAGTTAAGGGTATTTCAAATGGCTTGTTTGCAAAGAAAGGTGAGATGTAGGGAATCACAGAAAGTCGAGGGGAAAATAGGTCAATATATACATTGCCATATGGTGAACTAAGACTTAGGCCAGCCACAATGTAGAGGACCTGACCCTTAGAATCTTACAAGTAAGCTGGAATCTTGAAAAGTTCAAATCTTTATAAGTAAAAAGATTTATTAAAATGAATAACCAAATGTTTTAATTGACAACAGAATATCAAAACAATAAACCTTAGAACATAGAAAACATATAAATAAAGATATCAGCAGAACTTAATACAATAGAAAACGTATAAAATTCAGGTGATGTAGTAAGTCCAAAGAATATTCTTTGACAAGATTAAAAGACACACTTTGATTAAGGAAAACCAAAACATAAGTAAAGAATATACAGAAAGAATCAGGACAATGTTATAGCAGAGAGTATATGAAATGCCAGTAAATTTGAACGTTTGTGTAAAGTGGACCAGTTCCTAGCTCCTAAAATTTACCAAAACTGACACAAGAGGAAATCATTTAAGGTCATCATGTCAGCCCTTGGCATTCTCGGAATGCCCTGGACTCAGAATGCAGCATCTTTAGTCCACGGTAAACTGCGGAGAGGGGGCGGGGCTGAGGGAGTTTGGAACACTGCCCTCACAGAGGGAGTGGGTGTGGCCATCTCTGCTGTGACTGAACAAAGGGCAGGGGAGCAGGGGTCCCAGGGCAGGGCCCTCAGAGCCCGGCAGGCCCAGTGGGGTGTCACAAGCATTTAGGCCCAGGACAAAGGGCGCCTTCTTTGTCTGCACAGCGGCGCAAACTCTCACCTTTCCACTCAGGCCGCCCTCTTACTTGAAGTGTGTGTGGAACCTGTCCGCGCAGTACACCTCGCTGCACAGCTAACCATAGGTCTGAGCATCGTAGCTTCCTGCCAGGTGACCGAAGTTCGCAGGCAGATGGGTCCCTGGGACACACGCAGAGAGTCTCCTGCCCCGGCCACAGGCCTCCCACTGCCACTGCCACAGATTGTGGGGCACAAAGCAGCCCTGTCTGAGGCTGTGCCTCTAGAGGGAGTAGTGGACCAACACTTGTAGTAAACGGGGTCCTCGCGGGCAACTCATTGGAGGGACACAAATAAATCTTTGCGGAGTTTCTGATGAAACTTACGAGTTTCACACCTAAGCCTCTTACAAAGTCAGATGTTTAGGTAAACATGAGCCATGATCTAATTTTACACAATAATGAAGAAATCAGCTACAGGTGGAGACAATCAGCAAAAACAATCAATAACAGAATTAGATTCCCTAGGCCATCGATCAGACGTTGGAATAATCAGGTGCAAGGCAGAAAATATACAAAAACTGGAACTGAAACAAGGAACAACGATATTTTCAAAGACTGGTAGGATCTCTAAAACATTTTTAAAGTACATGTCATTGATAAAGCTAAATACTCAAAGGTTGTGTAATACAACAGATTCATCATTGAGAAGAGTGAAATTATGCTGTTTTGAAAATTATGGCAGGTCAGATTTTCTGCCTAAATATATAAGAAGATTTCTCTGAAAAATGCACATTATTTCAAAGACTTATTGGCTGTGAAATAAGTTAAAGTTATTTCAAATGGCTTGTCTGCAAATAAAGGTGAGATGTAGGGAATCACAGAAAGTCGAGGGGAAAGTAGGTCAATATATACATTGCTATATGGTGAACTAAGACTTAGGCCAGCCACAATGTAGAGGACCTGACCCTTAGAAACTTACAAGTAAGCTGGAATCTTGAAAAGTTCAAATCTTTATAAGTAAAAAGATTTATTAAAATGAATAACCAAGTGTTTTAATTGACATCAGAATATCAAAACAATAAACCTGAGAACATAGAAAAAATATAAATAAAGATATGAGCAGAACTTAATACAATAGAAAACCTATAAAATTCAGGTGATGTAGTAAGTCCAAAGAATATTCTTTGACAAGATTAAAAGACACACTTTGATTAAGGAAAACCAAAACATAAGTAAAGAATATACAGAAAGAATCATGACAATGTTATAACAGAGAGTATATGAAATGCCAGTAAATTTGAAGGTTTGTGTAAAGTGGACCAGTTCCTAGCTCCTAAAATTTACCAAAACTGACACAAGAGGAAATCATTTAAGGTCATCATGTCAGCCCTTGGCATTCTCGGAATGCCCAGGACTCAGAATGCAGCATCCTTAGTCCATGGGAACCTGCGGAGAAGGGGTGAGGCTGAGGGAGTTTGGAACACCGCCCTCACAGAGGGAGTGGGTGTGGCCATCTCTGCTGTGACTGAACAAAGGGCAGGGGAGCAGGGGGCCCAGGGCAGGGCCCTCAGAGCCCGGCAGGCCCAGTGGTGTGTCACAAGCATTTATGCCCAGGACAAAGGAAGCCTTCTTTGTCTGCACAGCTGCCCAAACTCTCACCTTTCCACTCAGGACGCCCTCTTACTTGAAGGGTGTGTGGAACCTGTCCGCGCAGTACTCCTCGCTGCACAGCTAACCATAAGTCTTGGCATCGTAGCTTCCTGTCAGGTGACCGAAATTCGCAGGCAGATGGGTCCCTGGGACACACGCAGAGAGGCTCCTGCCCCGGCCACAGGCCACCCACTGCCACTGCCACAGATCGTGGGGCACAAAGCAGCCCTGTCTGAGGCCGTGCCTCTAGAGGGAGTAGTGGACCAACACTTGTAGTCAACGGGGTCCTCGCGGACAACTCATTGGAGGGACACAAGTAAATCTTTGCGGACTTTCTGATGAAACTTACGAGTGTTCACACCTAAGCCTCTTACAAAGTCAGATGTTTAGCTAAACATGAGCTCATGATCTAAATTTACACAATAATGAAGAAATCAGCTACAGGGGGAGACAATCAGCAAAAACAATCAATACCAAAATTAGATTCCCTAGGCCATCGATCAGACGTTGGAATAATCACGTGCAAGGCAGAAAATATACATAAAACTGGAACTGAAACAAGGAACAAGGATGTTTTCAAAGACTGGTAGGATCTCTAAAACATTTTTAAAGTACATGTCACTGATAAAGCTAAATACTCAAAGGTTGTGTAATACAACAGATTCATCATTGAGAAGAGTGAAATTATGCTGTTTTGAAAACTATGGCAGGTAAGATTTTCTGCCTAAATATATAATAAGATTTCTCAGAAAAATGCACATTATTTCAAAGACTTATTGGCTGTGAAATAAGTTAAGGTTATTTCAAATGGCTTGTCTGCAAAGAAAGGTGAGATGTAGGAAATCACAGAAAGTCGAGGGGAAAATAGGTCAATATATACTTTGCTATATTTTGAACTAAGCCTTTGGCCAGCCACAATGTAGAGGACCTGACCCTTAGAAACTTACAAGTAAGCTGGAATCTTGAAAAATTCAAATCTTTATAAGTAAAAAGATTTATTAAAATGAATAACCAAGTGTTTTAATTGACATCAGAAGATCAAAACAATAAACCCTGAGAACATAGAAAAAAGATAAATAAAGATATGAGCAGAACTTAATACCACAGAAAACGTATAAAATTCAGTTGAGGTAGTAAGTCCAAAGAATATTCTTTGACAAGATTTAAAAGACACACTTTGATTAAGGAAAACCAAAACATAAGTAAACAATATACAGAAAGAATCAGGACAATGTTATAGCAGAGAATATCTGAAATGCCAGTAAATTTGAA
The DNA here is from genome assembly GCF_964165515.1 of Mesoplodon bidens. NCBI lineage: Eukaryota > Metazoa > Chordata > Mammalia > Artiodactyla > Ziphiidae > Mesoplodon > Mesoplodon bidens. Next base: position 11,104,508 of record NC_138180.1, read on the forward strand.
CATTTGTGTAAAGTGGACCATTTCCTAGCTCCTAAAGTTTACCAAAATTGACACAAGAGGAAATCATTTAAAGTCATCATGTCTGCCCTTGGCATTCTCGGAGCGCCCTGGCCTCAGAATGCAGCATCTGTAGTCCATGGTAAACTGCGGAGAGGGGGCGGGGCTGAGGGAGGTTGGAACACTGTCTTCACTGAGGGAGTGGGTGGGGCCATCTCTGCTGTGACTGAACAAAGGGCAGGGGAGATGGGGGCCCACGGCAGGGCCCTCAGAGCCCGGCAGGCCCAGTCGTGTGTCACAAGCATTTAGGCCCAGGCCAAAGTGCGCCTTCTTTGTCTGCACAGCTGCCCAAACTGTCACCTTTCCACTCAGGCCGCCCTCTTACTTGAAGTGTGTGTGGAACTGGTCCGCGCAGTACACCTCGATGCAAAGCTAACCATAGGTCTGGGCATCATAGCTTCCTGCCAGGTGACCGAAGTTCGCAGGCAGATGGGTCGTGGGACACACGTGGGGAGCCTCCTGCCCAGGCCACAGGCCGCCCAAAGCCACTATCCCAGATCGGGTGCAGCAAAGCAGTCCTGTCTGAGTCCCAGCCTCTAGAGGGAGTAGTGGACCAACACTTGTAGAAAAAGGGGTCTGCGCGGGTAACTCATTGGAGGGACACAAAAAAATCTTTGCGGACTTTCTGCTGAAGCTTACGAGCGTTCACAACTAAGCCTCTTACAAGGTCAGCTGTTTAGATAAACATGAGCTCATGATCTAAATTTACACAATAATGAAGAAATCAGCTACAGGGGGAGACAAGAAGCAAAAACAATCAATACCAGAATTAGATTCCCTAGGCCAACCATCAGATGTTGGAATAATCAGGTGCAAGGCAGAAAGTATACATAAAACTTGAACTGAAACAAGGAACAAGGATGTTTTCAAAGACTGGTAGGATCTCTAAAATATTTTTAAAGTACATGTCATTGATAAAGCTAAATACTCAATGGTTGTGTAATACAACAGATTCATCATTGAGCAGAGTGAAATTATGCTGTTTTGAAAACTATGGCAGGTCAGATTTTCTGCCTAATTATATAAGAAGATTTCTCTAAAAAATACACATTATTTCAAAGACTTATTGGCTGTGAAATAAGTTAAGGGTATTTCAAATGGCTTGTTTGCAAAGAAAGGTGAGATGTAGGGAATCACAGAAAGTCGAGGGGAAAATAGGTCAATATATACATTGCCATATGGTGAACTAAGACTTAGGCCAGCCACAATGTAGAGGACCTGACCCTTAGAATCTTACAAGTAAGCTGGAATCTTGAAAAGTTCAAATCTTTATAAGTAAAAAGATTTATTAAAATGAATAACCAAGTGTTTTAATTGACAACAGAATATCAAAACAATAAACCTTAGAACATAGAAAACATATAAATAAAGATATCAGCAGAACTTAATACAATAGAAAACGTATAAAATTCAGGTGATGTAGTAAGTCCAAAGAATATTCTTTGACAAGATTAAAAGACACACTTTGATTAAGGAAAACCAAAACATAAGTAAAGAATATACAGAAAGAATCAGGACAATGTTATAGCAGAGAGTATATGAAATGCCAGTAAATTTGAACGTTTGTGTAAAGTGGACCAGTTCCTAGCTCCTAAAATTTACCAAAACTGACACAAGAGGAAATCATTTAAGGTCATCATGTCAGCCCTTGCCATTCTCGGAATGCCCTGGACTCAGAATGCAGCATCTTTAGTCCACGGTAAACTGCGGAGAGGGGGCGGGGCTGAGGGAGTTTGGAACACTGCCCTCACAGAGGGAGTGGGTGTGGCCATCTCTGCTGTGACTGAACAAAGGGCAGGGGAGCAGGGGTCCCAGGGCAGGGCCCTCAGAGGCCGGCAGGCCCAGTGGGGTGTCACAAGCATTTAGGCCCAGGACAAAGGGCGCCTTCTTTGTCTGCACAGCGGCGCAAACTCTCACCTTTCCACTCAGGCCGCCCTCTTACTTGAAGTGTGTGTGGAACCTGTCCGCGCAGTACACCTCGCTGCACAGCTAACCATAGGTCTGAGCATCGTAGCTTCCTGCCAGGTGACCGAAGTTCGCAGGCAGATGGGTCCCTGGGACACACGCAGAGAGGCTCCAGCCCCGGCCACAGGCCACCCACTGCCACTGCCACAGATCGTGGGGTACAAAGCAGCCCTGTCTGAGGCTGTGCCTCTAGAGGGAGTAGTGGACCAACACTTGTAGTAAACGGGGTCCTCGCGGGCAACTCATTGGTGGGACACAAATAAATCTTTGCGGAGTTTCTGATGAAACTTACGAGTGTTCACACCTAAGCCTCTTACAAAGTCAGATGTTTAGGTAAACATGAGCCATGATCTAATTTTACACAATAATGAAGAAATCAGCTACAGGGGGAGACAATCAGCAAAAACAATCAATACCAGAATTAGATTCCCTAGGCCATCGATCAGACGTTGGAATAATCAGGTGCAAGGCAGAAAATATACAAAAACTGGAACTGAAACAAGGAACAACGATATTTTCAAAGACTGGTAGCATCTCTAAAACATTTTTAAAGTACATGTCATTGATAAAGCTAAATACTCAAAGGTTGTGTAATACAACAGATTCATCATTGAGAAGAGTGAAATTATGCTGTTTTGAAAACTATGGCAGGTCAGATTTTCTGCCTAAATATATAAGAAGATTTGTCTGAAAACTACACATTATTTCAAAGACTTATTGGCTGTGAAATAAGTTAAGGTTATTTCAAATGGCTTGTCTGCAAAGAAAGGTGAGATGTAGGAAATCACAGAAAGTCGAGGGGAAAATAGGTCAATATATACTTTGCTATATTGTGAACTAAGCTTTTGGCCAGCCACAATGTAGAGGACCTGACACTTAGAAACTTACAAGTAAGCTGGAATCTTGAAAAATTCAAATCTTTATAAGTAAAAAGATTTATTAAAATGAATAACCAAGTGTTTTAATTGACATCAGAAGATCAAAACAATAAACCCTGAGAACATAGAAAAAAGATAAATAAAGATATGAGCAGAACTTAATACCACAGAAAACGTATAAAATTCAGTTGAGGTAGTAAGTCCAAAGAATATTCTTTGACAAGATTTAAAAGACACACTATGATTAAGGAAAACCAAAACATAAGTAAAGAATATACAGAAAGAATCAGGACAATGTTATAGCAGAGAATATCTGAAATGCCAGTAAATTTGAACATTTGTATAAAGTGGAGCATTTCCTAGCTCCTAAAATTTACCAAAATTGACACAAGAGGAAATCATTTAAGGTCATCATGTCTGCCCTTGGCATTCTCGGAACGCCCTCGGCTCAGAATGCAGCATCTGTAGTCCATGGTAACCTGCGGAGAGGGGGCGGGGCTGAGGGAGGTTGGAACAATGCCTTCACTGAGGGAGTGGGTGGGGCCATCTCTGCTGTGCCTGAACAAAGGGCAGGGGATAAGGGGGCCAACGCCGGGCCCTCAGAGCCCGGCAGGCCCATTCGTGTGTCACAAGCATTTAGGCACAGGTCAAAGTGCGCCTTCTTTGTCTGCACAGCTGCCCAAACTCTCACCTTTCCACTCAGGCCGCCCTCTTACTTGAAGTGTGTGTGGAACCGGTCCGTGCAGTACACCTCACTGCAAAGCTAACCATAGGTCTGGGCATCATAGCTTCCTGCCAGGTGACCGAAGTTCGCAGGCAGATGGGTCGTGGGACACACGTGGGGAGCCTCCTGCCCAGGCCACAGGCCGCCCAAAGCCACTATCCCAGATCGGGGGCGGCAAAGCAGTCCTGTCTGAGTCCCAGCCTCTAGAGGGAGTAGTAGACCAACACATGTAGAAAGAGGGGTCCGAGCGGGTAACTCATTGGAGGGACACAAAAAAATCTTTGCGGACTTTCTGCTGAAGCTTATGAGCGTTCACACCTGAGACTCTTACAAAGTCAGATGTTTAGCTAAACATGAGCTCATGATCTAATTTTACACAATAATGAAGAAATCAGCTACAGGGGGAGACAATCAGCAAAAACAATCAATACCAGAATTAGATTCCCTAGGCTATCGATCAGACGTTGGAATAATCAGGTGCAAGGCAGAAAATATACATAAAACTGGAACTGAAACAAGGAACAAGGATGTTTTCAAAGACTGGTAGTATCTCTAAAACATTTTTAAAGTACATGTCATTGATAAAGCTAAATACTCAATGGTTGTGTAATACAACAGATTCATCATTGAGAAGAGTGAAATTATGCTGTTTTGAAAATTATGGCAGGTCAGGTTTTCTGCCTAAATATATAAGAAGATTTCTCTGAAAAATGCACATTATTTCAAAGACTTATTGGCTGTGAAATAAGTTAAGGTTATTTCAAATGGCTTGTCTGCAAATAAAGGTGAGATGTAGGGAATCACAGAAAGTCGAGGGGAAAATAGGTCAATATATACTTTGCTATATTGTGAACTAAGCCTTTGGCCAGCCACAATGTAGAGGACCTGACCCTTAGAAACTTACAAGTAAGCTGGAATCTTGAAAAGTTCAAATCTTTATAAGTAAAAAGATTTATTAAAATGAATAACCAAGTGTTTTAATTGACATCAGAATATCAAAACAATAAACCTGTGAACATAGAAAAAATATAAATAAAGATATGAGCAGAACTTAATACAATAGAAAACGTATAAAATTCAGGTGATGTAGTAAGTCCAAAGAATATTCTTTGACAAGATTAAAAGACACACTTTGATTAAGGAAAACCAAAACATAAGTAAAGAATATACAGAAAGAATCAGGACAATGTTATAACAGAGAGTATATGAAATGCCAGTAAATTTGAAGGTTTGTGTAAAGTGGACCACTTCCTAGCTCCTAAAATTTACCAAAACTGACACAAGAGGAAATCATTTAAGGTCATCATGTCAGCCCTTGGCATTCTCGGAATGCCCAGGACTCAGAATGCAGCATCCTTAGTCCATGGGAACCTGCGGAGAAGGGGTGAGGCTGAGGGAGTTTGGAACACTGCCCTCACAGAGGGAGTGGGTGTGGCCATCTCTGCTGTGACTGAACAAAGGGCAGGGGAGCAGGGGGCCCAGGGCAGTGCCCTCAGAGCCCGGCAGGCCCAGTGGTGTGTCACAAGCATTTATGCCCAGGACAAAGGAAGCCTTCTTTGTCTGCACAGCTGCCCAAACTCTCACCTTTCCACTCAGGACGCCCTCTTACTTGAAGGGTGTGTGGAACCTGTCCGCGCCGCACACCTCGCTGCACAGCTAACCATAGGTCTTGGCATCGTAGCTTCCTGTCAGGTGACCGAAATTCGCAGGCAGATGGGTCCCTGGGACACACGCAGAGAGGCTGCTGCCCCGGCCACAGGCCACCCACTGCCACTGCCACAGATCGTGGGGCACAAAGCAGCCCTGTCTGAGGCCGTGCCTCTAGAGGGAGTAGTGGACCAACACTTGTAGTCAACGGGGTCCTCGCGGACAACTCATTGGAGGGACACAAATAAATCTTTGCGGACTTTCTGATGAAACTTACGAGTGTTCACACCTAAGCCTCTTACAAAGTCAGATGTTTAGCTAAACATGAGCTCATGATCTAAATTTACACAATAATGAAGAAATCAGCTACAGGGGGAGACAATCAGCAAAAACAATCAATACCAAAATTAGATTCCCTAGGCCATCGATCAGACGTTGGAATAATCAGGTGCAAGGCAGAAAATATACATAAAACTGGAACTGAAACAAGGAACAAGGATGTTTTCAAAGACTGGTAGGATCTCTAAAACATTTTTAAAGTACATGTCACTGATAAAGCTAAATACTCAAAGGTTGTGTAATACAACAGATTCATCATTGAGAAGAGTGAAATTATGCTGTTTTGAAAACTATGGCAGGTAAGATTTTCTGCCTAAATATATAATAAGATTTCTCAGAAAAATGCACATTATTTCAAAGACTTATTGGCTGTGAAATAAGTTAAGGTTATTTCAAATGGCTTGTCTGCAAAGAAAGGTGAGATGTAGGAAATCACAGAAAGTCGAGGGGAAAATAGGTCAATATATACTTTGCTATATTTTGAACTAAGCCTTTGGCCAGCCACAATGTAGAGGACCTGACCCTTAGAAACTTACAAGTAAGCTGGAATCTTGAAAAATTCAAATCTTTATAAGTAAAAAGATTTATTAAAATGAATAACCAAGTGTTTTAATTGACATCAGAAGATCAAAACAATAAACCCTGAGAACATAGAAAAAAGATAAATAAAGATATGAGCAGAACTTAATACCACAGAAAACGTATAAAATTCAGTTGAGGTAGTAAGTCCAAAGAATATTCTTTGACAAGATTTAAAAGACACACTTTGATTAAGGAAAACCAAAACATAAGTAAACAATATACAGAAAGAATCAGGACAATGTTATAGCAGAGAATATCTGAAATGCCAGTAAATTTGAACATTTGTGTAAAGTGGACCATTTCCTAGCTCCTAAAGTTTACCAAAATTGACACAAGAGGAAATCATTTAAAGTCATCATGTCTGCCCTTGGCATTCTCGGAGCGCCCTGGCCTCAGAATGCAGCATCTGTACTCCATGGTAAACTGCGGAGACGGGGCGGGGCTGAGGGAGTTTGGAACACTGTCTTCACTGAGGGAGTGGGTGGGGCCATCTCTGCTGTGACTGAACAAAGTGCAGGGGAGATGGGGGCCCACGGCAGGGCCCTCAGAGCCCGGCAGGCCCAGTCGTGTGTCACAAGCATTTAGGCCCAGGCCAAAGTGCGCCTTCTTTGTCTGCACAGCTGCCCAAACTGTCACCTTTCCACTCAGGCCGCCCTCTTACTTGAAGTGTGTGTGGAACTGGTCCGCGCAGTACACCTCGATGCAAAGCTAACCATAGGTCTGGGCATCATAGCTTCCTGCCAGGTGACCGAAGTTCGCAGGCAGATGGGTCGTGGGACACACGTGGGGAGCCTCCTGCCCAGGCCACAGGCCGCCCAAAGCCACTATCCCAGATCGGGTGCAGCAAAGCAGTCCTGTCTGAGTCCCAGCCTCTAGAGGGAGTAGTGGACCAACACTTGTAGAAAAAGGGGTCTGCGCGGGTAACTCATTGGAGGGACACAAAAAAATCTTTGCGGACTTTCTGCTGAAGCTTACGAGCGTTCACACCTAAGCCTCTTACAAGGTCAGCTGTTTAGATAAACATGAGCTCATGATCTAAATTTACACAATAATGAAGAAATCAGCTACAGGGGGAGACAAGAAGCAAAAACAATCAATACCAGAATTAGATTCCCTAGGCCAACCATCAGATGTTGGAATAATCAGGTGCAAGGCAGAAAGTATACATAAAACTTGAACTGAAACAAGGAACAAGGATGTTTTCAAAGACTGGTAGGATCTCTAAAATATTTTTAAAGTACATGTCATTGATAAAGCTAAATACTCAATGGTTGTGTAATACAACAGATTCATCATTGAGCAGAGTGAAATTATGCTGTTTTGAAAACTATGGCAGGTCAGATTTTCTGCCTAATTATATAAGAAGATTTCTCTAAAAAATACACATTATTTCAAAGACTTATTGGCTGTGAAATAAGTTAAGGGTATTTCAAATGGCTTGTTTGCAAAGAAAGGTGAGATGTAGGGAATCACAGAAAGTCGAGGGGAAAATAGGTCAATATATACATTGCCATATGGTGAACTAAGACTTAGGCCAGCCACAATGTAGAGGACCTGACCCTTAGAATCTTACAAGTAAGCTGGAATCTTGAAAAGTTCAAATCTTTATGAGTAAAAAGATTTATTAAAATGAATAACCAAGTGTTTTAATTGACAACAGAATATCAAAACAATAAACCTTAGAACATAGAAAACATATAAATAAAGATATCAGCAGAACTTAATACAATAGAAAACGTATAAAATTCAGGTGATGTAGTAAGTCCAAAGAATATTCTTTGACAAGATTAAAAGACACCCTTTGATTAAGGAAAACCAAAACATAAGTAAAGAATATACAGAAAGAATCAGGACAATGTTATAGCAGAGAGTATATGAAATGCCAGTAAATTTGAACGTTTGTGTAAAGTGGACCAGTTCCTAGCTCCTAAAATTTACCAAAACTGACACAAGAGGAAATCATTTAAGGTCATCATGTCAGCCCTTGCCATTCTCGGAATGCCCTGGACTCAGAATGCAGCATCTTTAGTCCACGGTAAACTGCGGAGAGGGGGCGGGGCTGAGGGAGTTTGGAACACTGCCCTCACAGAGGGAGTGGGTGTGGCCATCTCTGCTGTGACTGAACAAAGGGCAGGGGAGCAGGGGTCCCAGGGCAGGGCCCTCAGAGGCCGGCAGGCCCAGTGGGGTGTCACAAGCATTTAGGCCCAGGACAAAGGGCGCCTTCTTTGTCTGCACAGCGGCGCAAACTCTCACCTTTCCACTCAGGCCGCCCTCTTACTTGAAGTGTGTGTGGAACCTGTCCGCGCAGTACACCTCGCTGCACAGCTAACCATAGGTCTGAGCATCGTAGCTTCCTGCCAGGTGACCGAAGTTCGCAGGCAGATGGGTCCCTGGGACACACGCAGAGAGGCTCCTGCCCCGGCCACAGGCCACCCACTGCCACTGCCACAGATCGTGGGGTACAAAGCAGCCCTGTCTGAGGCTGTGCCTCTAGAGGGAGTAGTGGACCAACACTTGTAGTAAACGGGGTCCTCGCGGGCAACTCATTGGTGGGACACAAATAAATCTTTGCGGAGTTTCTGATGAAACTTACGAGTGTTCACACCTAAGCCTCTTACAAAGTCAGATGTTTAGGTAAACATGAGCCATGATCTAATTTTACACAATAATGAAGAAATCAGCTACAGGGGGAGACAATCAGCAAAAACAATCAATACCAGAATTAGATTCCCTAGGCCATCGATCAGACGTTGGAATAATCAGGTGCAAGGCAGAAAATATACAAAAACTGGAACTGAAACAAGGAACAAGGATATTTTCAAAGACTGGTAGGATCTCTAAAACATTTTTAAAGTACATGTCATTGATAAAGCTAAATACTCAAAGGTTGTGTAATACAACAGATTCATCATTGAGAAGAGTGAAATTATGCTGTTTTGAAAACTATGGCAGGTCAGATTTTCTGCCTAAATATATAAGAAGATTTGTCTGAAAACTACACATTATTTCAAAGACTTATTGGCTGTGAAATAAGTTAAGGTTATTTCAAATGGCTTGTCTGCAAAGAAAGGTGAGATGTAGGAAATCACAGAAAGTCGAGGGGAAAATAGGTCAATATATACTTTGCTATATTGTGAACTAAGCTTTTGGCCAGCCACAATGTAGAGGACCTGACACTTAGAAACTTACAAGTAAGCTGGAATCTTGAAAAATTCAAATCTTTATAAGTAAAAAGATTTATTAAAATGAATAACCAAGTGTTTTAATTGACATCAGAAGATCAAAACAATAAACCCTGAGAACATAGAAAAAAGATAAATAAAGATATGAGCAGAACTTAATACCACAGAAAACGTATAAAATTCAGTTGAGGTAGTAAGTCCAAAGAATATTCTTTGACAAGATTTAAAAGACACACTATGATTAAGGAAAACCAAAACATAAGTAAAGAATATACAGAAAGAATCAGGACAATGTTATAGCAGAGAATATCTGAAATGCCAGTAAATTTGAACATTTGTATAAAGTGGAGCATTTCCTAGCTCCTAAAATTTACCAAAATTGACACAAGAGGAAATCATTTAAGGTCATCATGTCTGCCCGTGGCATTCTCGGAACGCCCTGGCCTCAGAATGCAGCATCTGTTGTGCATGGTAACCTGGGGAGTGGTGGCTGGGCTGAGGGAGGTTGGAACACTGCCTTCACTGAGGGAGTGAGTGGGGCCATCTCTGCTGTGACTGAATAAAGGGCAGGGGATAAGGGGGCCAACGCCGGGCCCTCAGAGCCCGGCAGGCCCATTCGTGTGTCACAAGCATTTAGGCACAGGTCAAAGTGCGCCTTCTTTGTCTGCACAGCTGCCCAAACTCTCACCTTTCCACTCAGGCCGCCCTCTTACTTGAAGTGTGTGTGGAACCGGTCCGTGCAGTACACCTCGCTGCAAAGCTAACCATAGGTCTGGGCATCATAGCTTCCTGCCAGGTGACCGAATTTCGCAGGCAGATGGGTCGTGGGACACACGTGGGGAGCCTCCTGCCCAGGCCACAGGCCGCCCAAAGCCACTATCCCAGATCGGGGGCGGCAAAGCAGTCCTGTCTGAGTCCCAGCCTCTAGAGGGAGTAGTAGACCAACACATGTAGAAAGAGGGGTCCGAGCGGGTAACTCATTGGAGGGACACAAAAAAATCTTTGCGGACTTTCTGCTGAAGCTTATGAGCGTTCACACCTGAGACTCTTACAAAGTCAGATGTTTAGCTAAACATGAGCTCATGATCTAATTTTACACAATAATGAAGAAATCAGCTACAGGGGGAGACAATCAGCAAAAACAATCAATACCAGAATTAGATTCCCTAGGCTATCGATCAGACGTTGGAATAATCAGGTGCAAGGCAGAAAATATACATAAAACTGGAACTGAAACAAGGAACAAGGATGTTTTCAAAGACTGGTAGTATCTCTAAAACATTTTTAAAGTACATGTCATTGATAAAGCTAAATACTCAATGGTTGTGTAATACAACAGATTCATCATTGAGAAGAGTGAAATTATGCTGTTTTGAAAATTATGGCAGGTCAGGTTTTCTGCCTAAATATATAAGAAGATTTCTCTGAAAAATGCACATTATTTCAAAGACTTATTGGCTGTGAAATAAGTTAAGGTTATTTCAAATGGCTTGTCTGCAAATAAAGGTGAGATGTAGGGAATCACAGAAAGTCGAGGGGAAAATAGGTCAATATATACTTTGCTATATTGTGAACTAAGCCTTTGGCCAGCCACAATGTAGAGGACCTGACCCTTAGAAACTTACAAGTAAGCTGGAATCTTGAAAAGTTCAAATCTTTATAAGTAAAAAGATTTATTAAAATGAATAACCAAGTGTTTTAATTGACATCAGAATATCAAAACAATAAACCTGTGAACATAGAAAAAATATAAATAAAGATATGAGCAGAACTTAATACAATAGAAAACGTATAAAATTCAGGTGATGTAGTAAGTCCAAAGAATATTCTTTGACAAGATTAAAAGACACACTTTGATTAAGGAAAACCAAAACATAAGTAAAGAATATACAGAAAGAATCAGGACAATGTTATAACAGAGAGTATATGAAATGCCAGTAAATTTGAAGGTTTGTGTAAAGTGGACCACTTCCTAGCTCCTAAAATTTACCAAAACTGACACAAGAGGAAATCATTTAAGGTCATCATGTCAGCCCTTGGCATTCTCGGAATGCCCAGGACTCAGAATGCAGCATCCTTAGTCCATGGGAACCTGCGGAGAAGGGGTGAGGCTGAGGGAGTTTAGAACACTGCCCTCACAGAGGGAGTGGGTGTGGCCATCTCTGCTGTGACTGAACAAAGGGCAGGGGAGCAGGGGGCCCAGGGCAGTGCCCTCAGAGCCCGGCAGGCCCAGTGGTGTGTCACAAGCATTTATGCCCAGGACAAAGGAAGCCTTCTTTGTCTGCACAGCTGCCCAAACTCTCACCTTTCCACTCAGGACGCCCTCTTACTTGAAGGGTGTGTGGAACCTGTCCGCGCCGCACACCTCGCTGCACAGCTAACCATAGGTCTTGGCATCGTAGCTTCCTGTCAGGTGACCGAAATTCGCAGGCAGATGGGTCCCTGGGACACACGCAGAGAGGCTGCTGCCCCGGCCACAGGCCACCCACTGCCACTGCCACAGATCGTGGGGCACAAAGCAGCCCTGTCTGAGGCCGTGCCTCTAGAGGGAGTAGTGGACCAACACTTGTAGTCAACGGGGTCCTCGCGGACAACTCATTGGAGGGACACAAATAAATCTTTGCGGACTTTCTGATGAAACTTACGAGTGTTCACACCTAAGCCTCTTACAAAGTCAGATGTTTAGCTAAACATGAGCTCATGATCTAAATTTACACAATAATGAAGAAATCAGCTACAGGGGGAGACAATCAGCAAAAACAATCAATACCAAAATTAGATTCCCTAGGCCATCGATCAGACGTTGGAATAATCAGGTGCAAGGCAGAAAATATACATAAAACTGGAACTGAAACAAGGAACAAGGATGTTTTCAAAGACTGGTAGGATCTCTAAAACATTTTTAAAGTACATGTCACTGATAAAGCTAAATACTCAAAGGTTGTGTAATACAACAGATTCATCATTGAGAAGAGTGAAATTATGCTGTTTTGAAAACTATGGCAGGTAAGATTTTCTGCCTAAATATATAATAAGATTTCTCAGAAAAATGCACATTATTTCAAAGACTTATTGGCTGTGAAATAAGTTAAGGTTATTTCAAATGGCTTGTCTGCAAAGAAAGATGAGATGTAGGAAATCACAGAAATTCGAGGGGAAAATAGGTCAATATATACTTTGCTATATTTTGAACTAAGCCTTTGGCCAGCCACAATGTAGAGGACCTGACCCTTAGAAACTTACAAGTAAGCTGGAATCTTGAAAAATTCAAATCTTTATAAGTAAAAAGATTTATTAAAATGAATAACCAAGTGTTTTAATTGACATCAGAAGATCAAAACAATAAACCCTGAGAACATAGAAAAAAGATAAATAAAGATATGAGCAGAACTTAATACCACAGAAAACGTATAAAATTCAGTTGAGGTAGTAAGTCCAAAGAATATTCTTTGACAAGATTTAAAAGACACACTTTGATTAAGGAAAACCAAAACATAAGTAAACAATATACAGAAAGAATCAGGACAATGTTATAGCAGAGAATATCTGAAATGCCAGTAAATTTGAACATTTGTGTAAAGTGGACCATTTCCTAGCTCCTAAAGTTTACCAAAATTGACACAAGAGGAAATCATTTAAAGTCATCATGTCTGCCCTTGGCATTCTCGGAGCGCCCTGGCCTCAGAATGCAGCATCTGTAGTCCATGGTAAACTGCGGAGAGGGGGCGGGGCTGAGGGAGGTTGGAACACTGTCTTCACTGAGGGAGTGGGTGGGGCCATCTCTGCTGTGACTGAACAAAGGGCAGGGGAGAAGGGGGACCACGGCAGGGCCCTCAGAGCCCGGCAGGCCCAGTCGTGTGTCACAAGCATTTAGGCCCAGGCCAAAGTGCGCCTTCTTTGTCTGCACAGCTGCCCAAACTGTCACCTTTCCACTCAGGCCGCCCTCTTACTTGAAGTGTGTGTGGAACTGGTCCGCGCAGTACACCTCGATGCAAAGCTAACCATAGGTCTGGGCATCATAGCTTCCTGCCAGGTGACCGAAGTTCGCAGGCAGATGGGTCGTGGGACACACGTGGGGAGCCTCCTGCCCAGGCCACAGGCCGCCCAAAGCCACTATCCCAGATCGGGTGCAGCAAAGCAGTCCTGTCTGAGTCCCACCCTCTAGAGGGAGTAGTGGACCAACACTTGTAGAAAAAGGGGTCTGCGCGGGTAACTCATTGGAGGGACACAAAAAATTCTTTGCGGACTTTCTGCTGAAGCTTACGAGCGTTCACACCTAAGCCTCTTACAAGGTCAGCTGTTTAGATAAACATGAGCTCATGATCTAAATTTACACAATAATGAAGAAATCAGCTACAGGGGGAGACAAGAAGCAAAAACAATCAATACCAGAATTAGATTCCCTAGGCCAACCATCAGATGTTGGAATAATCAGGTGCAAGGCAGAAAGTATACATAAAACTTGAACTGAAACAAGGAACAAGGATGTTTTCAAAGACTGGTAGGATCTCTAAAACATTTTTAAAGTACATGTCATTGATAAAGCTAAATACTCAATGGTTGTGTAATACAACAGATTCATCATTGAGCAGAGTGAAATTATGCTGTTTTGAAAACTATGGCAGGTCAGATTTTCTGCCTAATTATATAAGAAGATTTCTCTAAAAAATACACATTATTTCAAAGACTTATTGGCTGTGAAATAAGTTAAGGGTATTTCAAATGGCTTGTTTGCAAAGAAAGGTGAGATGTAGGGAATCACAGAAAGTCGAGGGGAAAATAGGTCAATATATACATTGCCATATGGTGAACTAAGACTTAGGCCAGCCACAATGTAGAGGACCTGACCCTTAGAATCTTACAAGTAAGCTGGAATCTTGAAAAGTACAAATCTTTATAAGTAAAAAGATTTATTAAAATGAATAACCAAGTGTTTTAATTGACAACAGAATATCAAAACAATAAACCTTAGAACATAGAAAACATATAAATAAAGATATCAGCAGAACTTAATACAATAGAAAACGTATAAAATTCAGGTGATGTAGTAAGTCCAAAGAATATTCTTTGACAAGATTAAAAGACACACTTTGATTAAGGAAAACCAAAACATAAGTAAAGAATATACAGAAAGAATCAGGACAATGTTATAGCAGAGAGTATATGAAATGCCAGTAAATTTGAACGTTTGTGTAAAGTGGACCAGTTCCTAGCTCCTAAAATTAACCAAAACTGACACAAGAGGAAATCATTTAAGGTCATCATGTCAGCCCTTGGCATTCTCGGAATGCCCTGGACTCAGAATGCAGCATCTTTAGTCCACGGTAAACTGCGGAGAGGGGGCGGGGCTGAGGGAGTTTGGAACACTGCCCTCACAGAGGGAGTGGGTGTGGCCATCTCTGCTGTGACTGAACAAAGGGCAGGGGAGCAGGGGTCCCAGGGCAGGGCCCTCAGAGCCCGGCAGGCCCAGTGGGGTGTCACAAGCATTTAGGCCCAGGACAAAGGGCGCCTTCTTTGTCTGCACAGCGGCGCAAACTCTCACCTTTCCACTCAGGCCGCCCTCATACTTGAAGTGTGTGTGGAACCTGTCCACGCAGTACACCTCGCTGCACAGCTAACCATAGGTCTGAGCATCGTAGCTTCCTGCCAGGTGACCGAAGTTCGCAGGCAGATGGGTCCCTGGGACACACGCAGAGAGGCTCCTGCCCCGGCCACAGGCCACCCACTGCCACTGCCACAGATCGTGGGGTACAAAGCAGCCCTGTCTGAGGCTGTGCCTCTAGAGGGAGTAGTGGACCAACACTTGTAGTAAACGGGGTCCTCGCGGGCAACTCATTGGTGGGACACAAATAAATCTTTGCGGAGTTTCTGATGAAACTTACGAGTGTTCACACCTAAGCCTCTTACAAAGTCAGATGTTTAGGTAATCATGAGCCATGATCTAATTTTACACAATAATGAAGAAATCAGCTACAGGGGGAGACAATCAGCAAAAACAATCAATACCAGAATTAGATTCCCTAGGCCATCGATCAGACGTTGGAATAATCAGGTGCAAGGCAGAAAATATACAAAAACTGGAACTGAAACAAGGAACAACGATATTTTCAAAGACTGGTAGGATCTCTAAAACATTTTTAAAGTACATGTCATTGATAAAGCTAAATACTCAAAGGTTGTGTAATACAACAGATTCATCATTGAGAAGAGTGAAATTATGCTGTTTTGAAAACTATGGCAGGTCAGATTTTCTGCCTAAATATATAAGAAGATTTGTCTGAAAACTACACATTATTTCAAAGACTTATTGGCTGTGAAATAAGTTAAGGTTATTTCAAATGGCTTGTCTGCAAAGAAAGGTGAGATGTAGGAAATCACAGAAAGTCGAGGGGAAAATAGGTCAATATATACTTTGCTATATTGTGAACTAAGCTTTTGGCCAGCCACAATGTAGAGGACCTGACACTTAGAAACTTACAAGTAAGCTGGAATCTTGAAAAATTCAAATCTTTATAAGTAAAAAGATTTATTAAAATGAATAACCAAGTGTTTTAATTGACATCAGAAGATCAAAACAATAAACCCTGAGAACATAGAAAAAAGATAAATAAAGATATGAGCAGAACTTAATACCACAGAAAACGTATAAAATTCAGTTGAGGTAGTAAGTCCAAAGAATATTCTTTGACAAGATTTAAAAGACACACTATGATTAAGGAAAACCAAAACATAAGTAAAGAATATACAGAAAGAATCAGGACAATGTTATAGCAGAGAATATCTGAAATGCCAGTAAATTTGAACATTTGTATAAAGTGGAGCATTTCCTAGCTCCTAAAATTTACCAAAATTGACACAAGAGGAAATCATTTAAGGTCATCATGTCTGCCCTTGGCATTCTCGGAACGCCCTCGGCTCAGAATGCAGCATCTGTAGTCCATGGTAACCTGCGGAGAGGGGGCGGGGCTGAGGGAGGTTGGAACAATGCCTTCACTGAGGGAGTGGGTGGGGCCATCTCTGCTGTGCCTGAACAAAGGGCAGGGGATAAGGGGGCCAACGCCGGGCCCTCAGAGCCCGGCAGGCCCATTCGTGTGTCACAAGCATTTAGGCACAGGTCAAAGTGCGCCTTCTTTGTCTGCACAGCTGCCCAAACTCTCACCTTTCCACTCAGGCCGCCCTCTTACTTGAAGTGTGTGTGGAACCGGTCCGTGCAGTACACCTCGCTGCAAAGCTAACCATAGGTCTGGGCATCATAGCTTCCTGCCAGGTGACCGAAGTTCGCAGGCAGATGGATCGTGGGACACACGTGGGGAGCCTCCTGCCCAGGCCACAGGCCGCCCAAAGCCACTATCCCAGATCGGGGGCGGCAAAGCAGTCCTGTCTGAGTCCCAGCCTCTAGAGGGAGTAGTAGACCAACACATGTAGAAAGAGGGGTCCGAGCGGGTAACTCATTGGAGGGACACAAAAAAATCTTTGCGGACTTTCTGCTGAAGCTTATGAGCGTTCACACCTGAGACTCTTACAAAGTCAGATGTTTAGCTAAACATGAGCTCATGATCTAATTTTACACAATAATGAAGAAATCAGCTACAGGGGGAGACAATCAGCAAAAACAATCAATACCAGAATTAGATTCCCTAGGCTATCGATCAGACGTTGGAATAATCAGGTGCAAGGCAGAAAATATACATAAAACTGGAACTGAAACAAGGAACAAGGATGTTTTCAAAGACTGGTAGTATCTCTAAATCATTTTTAAAGTACATGTCATTGATAAAGCTAAATACTCAATGGTTGTGTAATACAACAGATTCATCATTGAGAAGAGTGAAATTATGCTGTTTTGAAAATTATGGCAGGTCAGATTTTCTGCCTAAATATATAAGAAGATTTCTCTGAAAAATGCACATTATTTCAAAGACTTATTGGCTGTGAAATAAGTTAAGGGTATTTCAAATGGCTTGTCTGCAAATAAAGGTGAGATGTAGGGAATCACAGAAAGTCGAGGGGAAAATAGGTCAATATATACATTGCTATATGGTGAACTAAGACTTAGGCCAGCCACAATGTAGAGGACCTGACCCTTAGAAACTTACAAGTAAGCTGGAATCTTGAAAAGTTCAAATCTTTATAAGTAAAAAGATTTATTAAAATGAATAACCAAGTGTTTTAATTGACATCAGAATATCAAAACAATAAACCTGAGAACATAGAAAAAATATAAATAAAGATATGAGCAGAACTTAATACAATAGAAAACCTATAAAATTCAGGTGATGTAGTAAGTCCAAAGAATATTCTTTGACAAGATTAAAAGACACACTTTGATTAAGGAAAACCAAAACATAAGTAAAGAATATACAGAAAGAATCAGGACAATGTTATAACAGAGAGTATATGAAATGCCAGTAAATTTGAAGGTTTGTGTAAAGTGGACCAGTTCCTAGCTCCTAAAATTTACCAAAACTGACACAAGAGGAAATCATTTAAGGTCATCATGTCAGCCCTTGGCATTCTCGGAATGCCCTGGACTCAGAATGCAGCATCCTTAGTCCATGGGAACCTGCGGAGAAGGGGTGAGGCTGAGGGAGTTTGGAACACTGCCCTCACAGAGGGAGTGGGTGTGGCCATCTCTGCTGTGACTGAACAAAGGGCAGGGGAGCAGGGGGCCCAGGGCAGGGCCCTCAGAGCCCGGCAGGCCCAGTGGTGTGTCACAAGCATTTATGCCCAGGACAAAGGAAGCCTTCTTTGTCTGCACAGCTGCCCAAACTCTCACCTTTCCACTCAGGACGCCCTCTTACTTGAAGGGTGTGTGGAACCTGTCCGCGCAGTACTCCTCGCTGCACAGCTAACCATAGGTCTTGGCATCGTAGCTTCCTGTCAGGTGACCGAAATTCGCAGGCAGATGGGTCCCTGGGACACACGCACAGAGGCTCGTGCCCCGGCCACAGGCCACCCACTGCCACTGCCACAGATCGTGGGGCACAAAGCAGCCCTGTCTGAGGCCGTGCCTCTAGAGGGAGTAGTGGACCAACACTTGTAGTCAACGGGGTCCTCGCGGACAACTCATTGGAGGGACACAAATAAATCTTTGCGGACTTTCTGATGAAACTTACGAGTGTTCACACCTAAGCCTCTTACAAAGTCAGATGTTTAGCTAAACATGAGCTCATGATCTAAATTTACACAATAATGAAGAAATCAGCTACAGGGGGAGACAATCAGCAAAAACAATCAATACCAAAATTAGATTCCCTAGGCCATCGATCAGACGTTGGAATAATCAGGTGCAAGGCAGAAAATATACATAAAACAGGAACTGAAACAAGGAACAAGGATGTTTTCAAAGACTGGTAGGATCTCTAAAACATTTTTAAAGTACATGTCACTGATAAAGCTAAATACTCAAAGGTTGTGTAATACAACAGATTCATCATTGAGAAGAGTGAAATTATGCTCTTTTGAAAAGTATGGCAGGTAAGATTTTCTGCCTAAATATATAATAAGATTTCTCAGAAAAATGCACATTATTTCAAAGACTTATTGGCTGTGAAATAAGTTAAGGTTATTTCAAATGGCTTGTCTGCAAAGAAAGGTGAGATGTAGGAAATCACAGAAAGTCGAGGGGAAAATAGGTCAATATATACTTTGCTATATTTTGAACTAAGCCTTTGGCCAGCCACAATGTAGAGGACCTGACCCTTAGAAACTTACAAGTAAGCTGGAATCTTGAAAAATTCAAATCTTTATAAGTAAAAAGATTTATTAAAATGAATAACCAAGTGTTTTAATTGACATCAGAAGATCAAAACAATAAACCCTGAGAACATAGAAAAAAGATAAATAAAGATATGAGCAGAACTTAATACCACAGAAAACGTATAAAATTCAGTTGAGGTAGTAAGTCCAAAGAATATTCTTTGACAAGATTTAAAAGACACACTTTGATTAAGGAAAACCAAAACATAAGTAAACAATATACAGAAAGAATCAGGACAATGTTATAGCAGAGAAAATCTGAAATGCCAGTAAATTTGAACATTTGTGTAATGTGGACCATTTCCTAGCTCCTAAAGTTTACCAAAATTGACACAAGAGGAAATCATTTAAAGTCATCATGTCTGCCCTTGGCATTCTCGGAGCGCCCAGGCCTCAGAATGCAGCATCTGTAGTCCATGGTAAACTGCGGAGAGGGGGCGGGGCTGAGGGAGGTTGGATCACTGTCTTCACTGAGGGAGTGGGTGGGGCCATCTCTGCTGTGACTGAACAAAGGGCAGGGGAGATGGGGGCCCACGGCAGGGCCCTCAGAGCCCGGCAGGCCCAGTCGTGTGTCACAAGCATTTAGGCCCAGGCCAAAGTGCGCCTTCTTTGTCTGCACAGCTGCCCAAACTGTCACCTTTCCACTCAGGCCGCCCTCTTACTTGAAGTGTGTGTGGAACTGGTCCGCGCAGTACACCTCGATGCAAAGCTAACCATAGGTCTGGGCATCATAGCTTCCTGCCAGGTGACCGAAGTTCGCAGGCAGATGGGTCGTGGGACACACGTGGGGAGCCTCCTGCCCAGGCCACACGCCGCCCAAAGCCACTATCCCAGATCGGGTGCAGCAAAGCAGTCCTGTCTGAGTCCCAGCCTCTAGAGGGAGTAGTGGACCAACACTTGTAGAAAAAGGGGTCTGCGCGGGTAACTCATTGGAGGGACACAAAAAATTCTATGCGGACTTTCTGCTGAAGCTTACGAGCGTTCACACCTAAGCCTCTTACAAGGTCAGCTGTTTAGATAAACATGAGCTCATGATCTAAATTTACACAATAATGAAGAAATCAGCTACAGGGGGAGACAAGAAGCAAAAACAATCAATACCAGAATTAGATTCCCTAGGCCAACCATCAGATGTTGGAATAATGAGGTGCAAGGCAGAAAGTATACATAAATCTTGAACTGAAACAAGGAACAAGGATGTTTTCAAAGACTGGTAGGATCTCTAAAACATTTTTAAAGTACATGTCATTGATAAAGCTAAATACTCAATGGTTGTGTAATACAACAGATTCATCATTGAGCAGAGTGAAATTATGCTGTTTTGAAAACTATGGCAGGTAAGATTTTCTGCCTAATTATATAAGAAGATTACTCTAAAAAATACACATTATTTCAAAGACTTATTGGCTGTGAAATAAGTTAAGGGTATTTCAAATGGCTTGTTTGCAAAGAAAGGTGAGATGTAGGGAATCACAGAAAGTCGAGGGGAAAATAGGTCAATATATACATTGCCATATGGTGAACTAAGACTTAGGCCAGCCACAATGTAGAGGACCTGACCCTTAGAATCTTACAAATAAGCTGGAATCTTGAAAAGTTCAAATCTTTATAAGTAAAAAGATTTATTAAAATGAATAACCAAGTGTTTTAATTGACAACAGAATATCAAAACAATAAACCTTAGAACATAGAAAACATATAAATAAAGATATGAGCAGAACTTAATACAATAGAAAACGTATAAAATTCAGGTGATGTAGTAAGTCCAAAGAATATTCTTTGACAAGATTAAAAGACACACTTTGATTAAGGAAAACCAAAACATAAGTAAAGAATATACAGAAAGAATCAGGAAAATGTTATAGCAGAGAGTATATGAAATGCCAGTAAATTTGAACGTTTGTGTAAAGTGGACCAGTTCCTAGCTCCTAAAATTTACCAAAACTGACAAAAGAGGAAATCATTTAAGGTCATCATGTCAGCCCTTGGCATTCTCGGAATGCCCTGGACTCAGAATGCAGCATCTTTAGTCCATGGTAAACTGCGGAGAGGGGGCGGGGCTGAGGGAGTTTGGAACACTGCCCTCACAGAGGGAGTGGGTGTGGCCATCTCTGCTGTGACTGAACAAAGGGCAGGGGAGCAGGGGTCCCAGGGCAGGGCCCTCAGAGCCCGGCAGGCCCAGTGGGGTGTCACAAGCATTTAGGCCCAGGACAAAGGGCGCCTTCTTTGTCTGCACAGCGGCACAAACTCTCACCTTTCCACTCAGGCCGCCCTCTTACTTGAAGTGTGTGTGGAACCTGTCCGCGCCGCACACCTCGCTGCACAGCTAACCATAGGTCTGAGCATCGTAGCTTCCTGCCAGGTGACCGAAGTTCGCAGGCAGATGGGTCCCTGGGACACACGCAGAGAGGCTCCTGCCCCGGCCACAGGCCTCCCAATGCCACTGCCACAGATCGTGGGGCACAAAGCAGCCCTGTCTGAGGCTGTGCCTCTAGAGGGAGTAGTGGACCAACACTTGTGGTAAACGGGGTCCTCGCGGGCAACTCATTGGAGGGACACAAATAAATCTTTGCGGAGTTTCTGATGAAACTTACGAGTGTTAACACCTAAGCCTCTTACAAAGTCAGATGTTTAGGTAAACATGAGCCATGATCTAATTTTACACAATAATGAAGAAATCAGCTACAGGGGGAGACAATCAGCAAAAACAATCAATACCAGAATTAGATTCCCTAGGCCATCGATCAGACGTTGGAATAATCAGGTGCAAGGCAGAAAATATACAAAAACTGGAACTGAAACAAGGAACAAGGATATTTTCAAAGACTGGTAGGATCTCTAAAACATTTTTAAAGTACATGTCATTGATAAAGCTAAATACTCAAAGGTTGTGTAATACAACAGATTCATCATTGAGAAGAGTGAAATTATGCTGTTTTGAAAACTATGGCAGGTCAGATTTTCTGCCTAAATATATAAGAAGATTTCTCTGAAAACTACACATTATTTCAAAGACTTATTGGCTGTGAAATAAGTTAAGGTTATTTCAAATGGCTTGTCTGCAAAGAAAGGTGAGATGTAGGAAATCACAGAAAGTCGAGGGGAAAATAGGTCAATATATACATTGCTATATGGTGAACTAAGACTTAGGCCAGCCACAATGTAGAGGACCTGACCCTTAGAAACTTACAAGTAAGCTGGAATCTTGAAAAATTCAAATCTTTATAAGTAAAAAGATTTATTAAAATGAATAACCAAGTGTTTTAATTGACATCAGAAGATCAAAACAATAAACCCTGAGAACATAGAAAAAAGATAAATAAAGATAGGAGCAGAACTTAATACCACAGAAAACGTATAAAATTCAGTTGAGGTAGTAAGTCCAAAGAATATTCTTTGACAAGATTTAAAAGACACACTTTGATTAAGGAAAACCAAAACATAAGTAAAGAATATACAGAAAGAATCAGGACAATGTTATAGCAGAGAATATCTGAAATGCCAGTAAATTTGAACATTTGTATAAAGTGGAGCATTTCCTAGCTCCTAAAATTTACCAAAATTGACACAAGAGGAAATCATTTAAGGTCATCATGTCTGCCCTTGGCATTCTCGGAACGCCCTCGGCTCAGAATGCAGCATCTGTAGTCCATGGTAACCTGCGGAGAGGGGGCGGGGCTGAGGGAGGTTGGAACAATGCCTTCACTGAGGGAGTGGGTGGGGCCATCTCTGCTGTGCCTGAACAAAGGGCAGGGGATAAGGGGGCCAAAGCCGGGCCCTCAAAGCCCGGCAGGACCAGTCGTGTGTCACAAGCATTTAGGCACAGGTCAAAGTGCGCCTTCTTTGTCTGCACAGCTGCCCAAACTCTCACCTTTCCACTCAGGCCGCCCTCTTACTTGAAGTGTGTGTGGAACCGGTCCGTGCAGTACACCTCGCTGCAAAGCTAACCATAGGTCTGGGCATCATAGCTTCCTGCCAGGTGACCGAAGTTCGCAGGCAGATGGGTCGTGGGACACACGTGGGGAGCCTCCTGCCCAGGCCACAGGCCGCCCAAATCCACTATCCCAGATCGGGGGCGGCAAAGCAGTCCTGTCTGAGTCCCAGCCTCTAGAGGGAGTAGTGGACCAACACATGTAGAAAAAGGGGTCCGCACGTGTAACTCATTGGAGGGACACAAAAAAATCTTTGCGGACTTTCTGCTGAAGCTTACGAGCGTTCACACCTAAGACTCTTACAAGGTCAGCTGTTTAGCTAAAAATGAGCTCATGATCTAAATTTACACAATACTGAAGAAATCAGCTACAAGGGGAGAGAAGCAGCAAAAACAATCAATACCAGAATTAGATTCCCTAGGCCAACCATCAGATGTTGGAATAATCAGGTGCAAGGCAGAAAGTATACACAAAACTGGAACTGAAACAAGGAACAAGGATGTTTTCAAAGACTGGTAGGATCTCTAAAACATTTTTAAAGTACATGTCATTGATAAAGCTAAATACTCAAAGGTGGTGTAATACAACAGATTCATCATTGAGAAGAGTGAAATTATGCTGTTTTGAAAATTATGGCAGGTCAGATTTTCTGCCTAAATATATAAGAAGATTTCTCAGAAAAATGCACATTATTTCAAAGACTTATTGGCTGTGAAATAAGTTAAGTTTATTTCAAATGGCTTGTCTGCAAAGAAAGGTGAGATGTAGGAAATCACAGAAAGTCGAGGGGAAAATAGGTCAATATATACTTTGCTATATTGTGAACTAAGCCTTTGGCCAGCCACAATGTAAAGGACCTGACCCTTAGAAACTTACAAGTAAGCTGGAATCTTTAAAAACTCAAATCTTCATAAGTAAAAAGATTTATTAAAATGAATAACCAAGTGTTTTAATTGACATCAGAAGATCAAAACAATAAACCCTGAGAACATAGAAAAAAGATAAATAAAGATATGAGCAGAACTTAATACCATAGAAAACGTATAAAATTCAGTTGAGGTAGTAAGTCCAAAGAATATTCTTTGACAAGATTTAAAAGACACACTTTGATTAAGGAAAACCAAAACATAAGTAAAGAATATACAGAAAGAGTCAGGACAATGTTATAGCAGAGAGTATATGAAATGCCAGTAAATTTGAACGTTTGTGTAAAGTGGACCAGTTCCTAGCTCCTAAAATTTACCAAAACTGACACAAGAGGAAATCATTTAAGGTCATCATGTCAGCCCTTGGCATTCTCGGGATGCCCTGGAGTCAGAATGCAGCATCTTTAGTCAATGGTAACCTGCGGAGAGGGGGCGGGGCTGAGGGAGTTTGGAACACTGCCCTCACAGAGGGAGTGGGTGTGGCCATCTCTGCTGTGACTGAACAAAGGGCAGGGGAGCAGGGTGCCCAGGGCAGGGCCCTCGGAGCCCGGCAGGCCCAGTGGGGTGTCACAAGCATTTGGCCCAGGCCAAAGGGCGCCTTCTTTGTCTGCACAGCGGCACAAACTCTCACCTTTCCACTCAGGCCGCCCTCTTACTTGAAGTGTGTGTGGAACCTGTCCGCGCAGTACACCTCGCTGCACAGCTAACCATAGGTCTGAGCATCGTAGCTTCCTGCCAGGTGACCGAAATTCGCAGGCAGATGGGTCCCTGGGACACACGCAGAGAGGCTCCTGCCCCGGCCACAGGCCACCCTCTGCCACTGCCACAGATCGTGGGGCACAAAACAGCCCTGTCTGAGGCCGTGCCTCTAGAGGGAGTAGTGGACCAACACTTGTAGTCAACGGGGTCTTCGCGGGTAACTCATTGGAGGGACACAAATAAATCTTTGCGGACTTTCTGATGAAATTTACGAGTGTTCACACCTAAGCCTCTTACAAAGTCAGATGTTTAGCTAAACATGAGCTCATGATCTAATTTTACACAATAATGAAGAAATCAGCTACAGGGGGAGACAATCAGCAAAAACAATCAATACCAGGATTAGATTCCCTAGACCATCGATCAGACGTTGGAATAATCAGGTGCAAGGCAGAAAATATACATAAAACTGGAACTGAAACAAGGAACAAGGATGTTTTCAAAGACTGGTAGGATCTCTAAAACATTTTTAAAGTACATGTCATTGATAAAGCTAAATACTCAAAGGTTGTGTAATACAACAGATTCATCATTGAGAAGAGTGAAATTATGCTGTTTTGAAAACTATGGCAGGTCAGATTTTCTGCCTAAATATATAAGAAGATTTCTCTGAAAACTACACATTATTTCAAAGACTTATTGGCTGTGAAATAAGTTAAGGTTATTTCAAATGGCTTGTCTGCAAAGAAAGGTGAGATGTAGGAAATCACAGAAAGTCGAGGGGAAAATAGGTCAATATATACTTTGCTATATAGTGAACTAAGCTTTTGGCCAGCCACAATGTAGAGGACCTGACCCTTAGAAACTTCCAAGTAAGCTGGAATCTTTAAAAATTCAAATCTTTATAAGTAAAAAATTTATTAAAATGAATAACCAAGTGTTTTAATTGACATCAGAAGATCAAAACCATAAACCCTGAGAACATAGAAAAAAGATAAATAAAGATATGAGCAGAACTTAATACCACAGAAAACGTATAAAATTCAGTTGAGGTAGTAAGTCCAAAGAATATTCTTTGACAAGATTTAAAAGACACACATTGATTAAGGAAAACCAAAACATAAGTAAAGAATAAACAGAAAGAATCAGGACAATGTTATAGCAGAGAATATATGAAATGCCAGTAAATTTGAACATTTGTGTAAAGTGGACCATTTCCTAGCTCCTAAACTTTACCAAAATTGACACAAGAGGAAATCATTTAAGGTCATCATGTCTGCCCTTGGCATTCTCGGAACGCCCTGGCCTCAGAATGCAGCATCTGTAGTCCATGGTAACCTGCGGAGAGGGGGCGGGGCTGAGGGAGTTTGGAACACTGCCCTCACAGAGGGAGTGGGTGTGGCCATCTCTGCTGTGACTGAACAAAGGGCAGGGGAGCAGGGGGCCCAGGGCAGGGCCCTCAGAGCCCGGCAGGCCCAGTGGGGTGTCACAAGCATTTAAGCCCAGGCCAAAGGGCGCCTTCTTTGTCTGCACAGCTGCCCAAACTCTCACCTTTCCACTCAGGCCGCCCTCTTACTTGAAGTGTGTGTGGAACCGGTCCGTGCAGTACACCTCGATGCAAAGCTAACCATAGGTCTGGGCATCATAGCTTCCTGCCAGGTGACCGATGTTCGCAGGCAAATAGCTCGTGGGACACACGTGGGGAGACTCCTACCCAGGCCACAGGCCGCCCAAATCCACTATCCCAGATCGGGGGCAGCAAAGCAGTCCTGTCCTAGTCCCAGCCTCTAGAGGGCGTAGTGGACCAACACTTGTAGAAAAAGGG
The DNA here is from genome assembly GCF_964165515.1 of Mesoplodon bidens. Taxonomy (NCBI): domain Eukaryota; kingdom Metazoa; phylum Chordata; class Mammalia; order Artiodactyla; family Ziphiidae; genus Mesoplodon; species Mesoplodon bidens. The sequence goes on from NC_138180.1 coordinate 11,131,023, forward strand.
GTCTGCGCGTGTAACTCATTGGAGGGACACAAAAAAATCTTTGCGGACTTTCTGCTGAAGCTTACGAGCGTTCACACCTAAGCCTCTTACAAGGTCAGCTGTTTAGCTAAACATGAGCTCATGATCTAAATTTACACAATAATGAAGAAATAAGCTACAAGGGGAGACAAGAAGCAAAAACAATCAATACCAGAATTAGATTCCCTAGGCCAACCATCAGATGTTGGAATAATCAGGTGCAAGGCAGAAAGTATACATAAAACTTGAACTGAAACAAGGAACATGGATGTTTTCAAAGACTGGTAGGATCTCTAAAACATTTTTAAAGTACATGTCATTGATAAAGCTAAATACTCAATGGTTGTGTAATACAACAGATTCATCATTGAGCAGAGTGAAATTATGCTGTTTTGAAAACTATGGCAGGTCAGATTTTCTGGCTAATTATATAAGAAGATTTCTCTAAGAAATACACATTATTTCAAAGACTTATTGGCTGTGAAATAAGTTAAGGGTATTTCAAATGGCTTGTTTGCAAAGAAAGGTGTGATGTAGGGAATCACAGAAAGTCGAGGGGAAAATAGGTCAATATATACATTGCCATATGGTGAACTAAGACTTAGGCCAGCCACAATGTAGAGGACCTGACCCTTAGAAACTTACAAGTAAGCTGGAATCTTGAAAAGTTCAAATCTTTATAAGTAAAAAGATTTATTAAAATGAATAACCAAGTGTTTTAATTGACATCAGAATATCAAAACAATAAACCTGAGAACATAGAAAACATATAAATAAAAATATGAGCAGAACTTAATACAATAGAAAACGTATAAAATTCAGGTGATGTAGTAAGTCCAAAGAATATTCTTTGACAAGATTAAAAGACACACTTTGATTGAGGAAAACCAAAACATAAGTAAAGAATATACAGAAAGAATCAGGACAATGTTATAGCAGAGAGTATATGAAATGCCAGTAAATTTGAACGTTTGTGTAAAGTGGACCAGTTCCTAGCTCCTAAAATTTACCAAAACTGACACAAGAGGAAATCATTTAAGGTCATCATGTCAGCCCTTGGCATTCTCGGAATGCCGTGGACTCAGAATGAAGCATCTTTAGTCCTTGGTAAACTGCGGAGAGGGGGCGGGGCTGAGGGAGTTTGGAACACTGCCCTCACAGAGGGAGTGGGTGTGGCCATCTCTGCTGTGACTGAACAAAGGGCAGGGGAGCAGGGGTCCCAGGGCAGGGCCCTCAGAGCCCGGCAGGCCCAGTGGGGTGTCACAAGCATTTAGCCCCAGGACAAAGGGCGCCTTCTTTGTCTGCACAGCGGCGCAAACTCTCACCTTTCCACTCAGGCCGCCCTCTTACTTGAAGTGTGTGTGGAACCTGTCCGCGCAGTACACCTCGCTGCACAGCTAACCATAGGTCTGAGCATCGTAGCTTCCTGCCAGGTGACCAAAGTTCGCAGGCAGATGGGTCCCTGGGACACACGCAGAGAGGCTCCTGCCCCGGCCACAGGCCTCCCACTGCCACTGCCACAGATCGTGGGGCACAAAGCAGCCCTGTCTGAGGCTGTGCCTCTAGAGGGAGTAGTGGACCAACACTTGTAGTCAACGGGGTCCTCGCGGGCAACTCATTGGAGGGACACAAATAAATCTTTGCGGAGTTTCTGATGAAACTTACGAGTGTTCACACCTAAGCCTCTTACAAAGTCAGATATTTAGGTAAACATGAGCCATGATCTAATTTTACACAATAATGAAGAAATCAGCTACAGGGGGAGACAATCAGCAAAAACAATCAATACCAGAATTAGATTCCCTAGGCCATCGATCAGACGTTGGAATAATCAGGTGCAAGGCAGAAAATATACAAAAACTGGAACTGAAACAAGGAACAAGGATGTTTTCAAAGACTGGTAGGATCTCTAAAACATTTTTAAAGTACATGTCATTGATAAAGCTAAATACTCAAAGGTTGTGTAATACAACAGATTCATCATTGAGAAGAGTGAAATTATGCTGTTTTGAAAACTATGGCAGGTCAGATTTTCTGCCTAAATATATAAGAAGATTTGTCTGAAAACTACACATTATTTCAAAGACTTATTGGCTGTGAAATAAGTTAAGGTTATTTCAAATGGCTTGTCTGCAAAGAAAGGTGAGATGTAGGAAATCACAGAAAGTCGAGGGGAAAATAGGTCAATATATACTTTGCTATATAGTGAACTAAGCTTTTGGCCAGCCACAATGTAGAGGACCTGACCCTTAGAAACTTCCAAGTAAGCTGGAATCTTGAAAAGTTCAAATCTTTATAAGTAAAAAGATTTATTAAAATGAATAACCAAGTGTTTTAATTGACATCAGAATATCAAAACAATAAACCTGAGAACATAGAAAACATATAAATAAAAATATGAGCAGAACTTAATACAATAGAAAACGTATAAAATTCAGGTGATGTAGTAAGTCCAAAGAATATTCTTTGACAAGATTAAAAGACACACTTTGATTGAGGAAAACCAAAACATAAGTAAAGAATATACAGAAAGAATCAGGACAATGTTATAGCAGAGAGTATATGAAATGCCAGTAAATTTGAACGTTTGTGTAAAGTGGACCAGTTCCTAGCTCCTAAAATTTACCAAAACTGACACAAGAGGAAATCATTTAAGGTCATCATGTCAGCCCTTGGCATTCTCGGAATGCCCTGGACTCAGAATGAAGCATCTTTAGTCCTTGGTAAACTGCCGAGAGGGAGCGGGGCTGAGGGAGTTTGGAACACTGCCCTCACAGAGGGAGTGGGTGTGGCCATCTCTGCTGTGACTGAACAAAGGGCAGGGGAGCAGGGGTCCCAGGGCAGGGCCCTCAGAGCCCGGCAGGCCCAGTGTGGTGTCACAAGCATTTAGGCCCAGGAAAAAGGGCGCCTTCTTTGTCTGCACAGCGGCGCAAACTCTCACCTTTCCACTCAGGCCGCCCTCTTACTTGAAGTGTGTGTGGAACCTGTCCGCGCAGTACACCACGCTGCACAGCTAACCATAGGTCTGAGCATCGTAGCTTCCTGCCAGGTGACCGAAGTTCGCAGGCAGATGGGTCCCTGGGACACACGCAGAGAGGCTCCTGCCCCGGCCACAGGCCTCCCACTGCCACTGCCACAGATCGTGGGGCACAAAGCAGCCCTGTCTGAGGCTGTGCCTCTAGAGGGAGTAGTGGACCAACACTTGTAGTAAACGGGGTCCTCGCGGGCAACTCATTGGAGGGACACAAATAAATCTTTGCGGAGTTTCTGATGAAACTTACGAGTGTTCACACCTAAGCCTCTTACAAAGTCAGATATTTAGGTAAACATGAGCCATGATCTAATTTTACACAATAATGAAGAAATCAGCTACAGGGGGAGACAATCAGCAAAAACAATCAATACCAGAATTAGATTCCCTAGGCCATCGATCAGACGTTGGAATAATCAGGTGCAAGGCAGAAAATATACAAAAACTGGAACTGAAACAAGGAACAACGATATTTTCAAAGACTGGTAGGATCTCTAAAACATTTTTAAAGTACATGTCATTGATAAAGCTAAATACTCAAAGGTTGTGTAATACAACAGATTCATCATTGAGAAGAGTGAAATTATGCTGTTTTGAAAACTATGGCAGGTCAGATTTTCTGCCTAAATATATAAGAAGATTTGTCTGAAAACTACACATTATTTCAAAGACTTATTGGCTGTGAAATAAGTAAAGGTTATTTCAAATGGCTTGTCTGCAAAGAAAGGTGAGATGTAGGAAATCACAGAAAGTCGATGGGAAAATAGGTCAATATATACTTTGCTATATTGTGAACTAAGCTTTTGGACAGCCACAATGTAGAGGACCTGACACTTAGAAACTTACAAGTAAGCTGGAATCTTGAAAAATTCAAATCTTTATAAGTAAAAAGATTTATTAAAATGAATAACCATGTGTTTTAATTGGCATCAGAAGATCAAAACAATAAACCCTGAGAACATAGAAAAAAGATAAATAAAGATATGAGCAGAACTTAATACCACAGAAAACGTATAAAATTCAGTTGAGGTAGTAAGTCCAAAGAATATTCTTTGACAAGATTTAAAAGACACACTATGATTAAGGAAAACCAAAACATAAGTAAAGAATATACAGAAAGAATCAGGAAAATGTTATAGCAGAGAATATCTGAAATGCCAGTAAATTTGAACATTTGTATAAAGTGGAGAATTTCCTAGCTCCTAAAATTTACCAAAATTGACACAAGAGGAAATCATTTAAGGTCATCATGTCTGCCCTTGGCATTCTCGGAACGCCCTCGGCTCAGAATGCAGCATCTGTAGTCCATGGTAACCTGCGGAGAGGGGGCGGGGCTGAGGGAGGTTGGAACAATGCCTTCACTGAGGGAGTGGGTGGGGCCATCTCTGCTGTGCCTGAACAAAGGGCAGGGGATAAGGGGGCCAACGCCGGGACCTCAGAGCCCGCTAGGCCAATTCGTGTGTCACAAGCATTTAGGCACAGGTCAAAGTGCGCCTTCTTTGTCTGCACAGCTGCCCAAACTGTCACCTTTCCACTCAGGCCGCCCTCTTACTTGAAGTGTGTGTGGAACCGGTCCGTGCAGTACACCTCGCTGCAAAGCTAACCATAGGTCTGGGCATCATAGCTTCCTGCCAGGTGACCGAAGTTCGCAGGCAGATGGGTCGTGGGACACACGTGGGGAGCCTCCTGCCCAGGCCACATGCCGCCCAAAGCCACTATCCCAGATCGGGGGCGGCAAAGCAGTCCTGTCTGAGTCCCAGCCTCTAGAGGGAGTAGTGGACCAACACATGTAGAAAAAGGGGTCCGCGCGGGTAACTCATTGGAGGGACACAAAAAAATCTTTGCGGACTTTCTGCTGAAGCTTACGAGCGTTCACACCTAAGACTCTTACAAGGTCAGCTGTTTAGCTAAAAATGAGCTCATGATCTAAATTTACACAATAATGAAGAAATCAGCTACAAGGGGAGAGAAGCAGCAAAAACAATCAATACCAGAATTAGATTCCCTAGGCCAACCATCAGATGTTGGAATAATCAGGTGCAAGGCAGAAAGTATACACAAAACTGGAACTGAAACAAGGAACAAGGATGTTTTCAAAGACTGGTAGGATCTCTAAAACATTTTTAAAGTACATGTCAATGATAAAGCTAAATACTCAAAGGTGGTGTAATACAACAGATTCATCATTGAGAAGAGTGAAATTATGCTGTTTTGAAAATTATGGCAGGTCAGATTTTCTGCCTAAATATATAAGAAGATTTCTCTGAAAAATGCACATTATTTCAAAGACTTATTGGCTGTGAAATAAGTTAAGTTTATTTCAAATGGCTTGTCTGCAAAGAAAGGTGAGATGTAGGAAATCACAGAAAGTCGAGGGGAAAATAGGTCAATATATACTTTGATATATTGTGAACTAAGCCTTTGGCCAGCCACAATGTAGAGGACCTGACCCTTAGAAACTTACAAGTAAGCTGGAATCTTTAAAAACTCAAATCTTCATAAGTAAAAAGATTTATTAAAATGAATAACCAAGTGTTTTAATTGACATCAGAAGATCAAAACAATAAACCCTGAGAACATAGAAAAAAGATAAATAAAGATATGAGCATAACTTAATACCATAGAAAACGTATAAAATTCAGTTGAGGTAGTAAGTCCAAAGAATATTCTTTGACAAGATTTAAAAGACACACTTTGATTAAGGAAAACCAAAACATAAGTAAAGAATATACAGAAAGAGTCAGGACAATGTTATAGCAGAGAGTATATGAAATGCCAGTAAATTTGAACGTTTGTGTAAAGTGGACCAGTTCCTAGCTCCTAAAATTTACCAAAACTGACACAAGAGGAAATCATTTAAGGTCATCATGTCAGCCCTTGGCATTCTCGGGATGCCCTGAACTCAGAATGCAGCATCTTTAGTCCATGGTAAACTGCGGAGAAGGGGCGGGGCTGAGGGAGTTTGGAACACTGCCCTCACAGAGGGAGTGGGTGTGGCCATCTCTGCTGTGACTGAACAAAGGGCAGGGGAGCAGGGTGCCCAGGGCAGGGCCCTCAGAGCCCGGCAGGCCCAGTGGGGTGTCACAAGCATTTGGCCCAGGCCAAAGGGCGCCTTCTTTGTCTGCACAGCGGCACAAACTCTCACCTTTCCACTCAGGCCGCCCTCTTACTTGAAGTGTGTGTGGAACCTGTCCGCGCAGTACACCTCGCTGCACAGCTAACCATAGGTCTGAGCATCGTAGCTTCCTGCCAGGTGACCGAAATTCGCAGGCAGATGGGTCCCTGGGACACACGCAGAGAGGCTCCTGCCCCGGCCACAGGCCACCCACTGCCACTGCCACAGATCGTGGGGCACAAAACAGCCCTGTCTGAAGCCGTGCCTCTAGAGGGAGTAGTGGACCAACACTTGTAGTCAACGGGGTCTTCGCGGGTAACTCATTGGAGGGACACAAATAAATCTTTGCGGACTTTCTGATGAAATTTACGAGTGTTCACACCTAAGCCTCTTACAAAGTCAGATGTTTAGCTAAACATGAGCTCATGATCTAATTTTACACAATAATGAAGAAATCAGCTACAGGGGGAGACAATCAGCAAAAACAATCAATACCAGGATTAGATTCCCTAGACCATCGATCAGACGTTGGAATAATCAGGTGCAAGGCAGAAAATATACATAAAACTGGAACTGAAACAAGGAACAAGGATGTTTTCAAAGACTGGTAGGATCTCTAAAACATTTTTAAAGTACATGTCATTGATAAAGCTAAATACTCAAAGGTTGTGTAATACAACAGATTCATCATTGAGAAGAGTGAAATTATGCTGTTTTGAAAACTATGGCAGGTCAGATTTTCTGCCTAAATATATAAGAAGATTTCTCTGAAAACTACACATTATTTCAAAGACTTATTGGCTGTGAAATAAGTTAAGGTTATTTCAAATGGCTTGTCTGCAAAGAAAGGTGAGATGTAGGAAATCACAGAAAGTCGAGGGGAAAATAGGTCAATATATACTTTGCTATATAGTGAACTAAGCTTTTGGCCAGCCACAATGTAGAGGACCTGACCCTTAGAAACTTCCAAGTAAGCTGGAATCTTTAAAAATTCAAATCTTTATAAGTAAAAAATTTATTAAAATGAATAACCAAGTGTTTTAATTGACATCAGAAGATCAAAACAATAAACCCTGAGAACATAGAAAAAAGATAAATAAAGATATGAGCAGAACTTAATACCACAGAAAACGTATAAAATTCAGTTGAGGTAGTAAGTCCAAAGAATATTCTTTGACAAGATTTAAAAGACACACATTGATTAAGGAAAACCAAAACATAAGTAAAGAATAAACAGAAAGAATCAGGACAATGTTATAGCAGAGAATATATGAAATGCCAGTAAATTTGAACATTTGTGTAAAGTGGACCATTTCCTAGCTCCTAAACTTTACCAAAATTGACACAAGAGGAAATCATTGTAAGTCATCATGTCAGCCCTTGGCATTCTCGGAATGCCCTGGCCTCAGAATGCAGCATCTGTAGTCCATGGTAACCTGCGGAGAGGGGGCGGGGCTGAGGGAGTTTGGAACACTGCCCTCACAGAGGGAGTGGGTGTGGCCATCTCTGCTGTGACTGAACAAAGGGCAGGGGAGCAGGGGGCCCAGGGCAGGGCCCTCAGAGCCCGGCAGGCCCAGTGGGGTGTCACAAGCATTTAGGCCCAGGCCAAAGGGCGCCTTCTTTGTCTGCACAGCTGCCCAAACTCTCACCTTTCCACTCAGGCCGCCCTCTTACTTGAAGTGTGTGTGGAACCGGTCCGTGCAGTACACCTCGATGCAAAGCTAACCATAGGTCTGGGCATCATAGCTTCCTGCCAGGTGACCGATGTTCGCAGGCAAATAGCTCGTGGGACACACGTGGGGAGACTCCTACCCAGGCCACAGGCCGCCCAAATCCACTATCCCAGATCGGGGGCAGCAAAGCAGTCCTGTCTGAGTCCCAGCCTCTAGAGGGCGTAGTGGACCAACACTTGTAGAAAAAGGGGTCGGCGCGGGTAACTCATTGGAGGGACACAAAAAAATCTTTGCGGACTTTCTGCTGAAGCTTACGAGCGTTCACACCTAAGCCTCTTACAAGGTCAGCTGTTTAGCTAAACATGAGCTCATGATCTAAATTTACACAATAATGAAGAAATCAGCTACAAGGGGAGACAAGAAGCAAAAACAATCAATACCAGAATTAGATTCCCTAGGCCAACCATCAGATGTTGGAATAATCAGGTGCAAGGCAGAAAGTATACATAAAACTTGAACTGAAACAAGGAACAAGGATGTTTTCAAAGACTGGTAGGATCTCTAAAACATTTTTAAAGTACATGTCATTGATAAAGCTAAATACTCAATGGTTGTGTAATACAACAGATTCATCATTGAGCAGAGTGAAATTATGCTGTTTTGACAACTATGGCAGGTCAGATTTTCTGGCTAATTATATAAGAAGATTTCTCTAAGAAATACACATTATTTCAAAGACTTATTGGCTGTGAAATAAGTTAAGGGTATTTCAAATGGCTTGTTTGCAAAGAAAGGTGTGATGTAGGGAATCACAGAAAGTCGAGGGGAAAATAGGTCAATATATACATTGCCATATGGTGAACTAAGACTTAGGCCAGCCACAATGTAGAGGACCTGACCCTTAGAAACTTACAAGTAAGCTGGAATCTTGAAAAGTTCAAATCTTTATAAGTAAAAAGATTTATTAAAATGAATAACCAAGTGTTTTAATTGACATCAGAATATCAAAACAATAAACCTGAGAACATAGAAAACATATAAATAAAAATATGAGCAGAACTTAATACAATAGAAAACGTATAAAATTCAGGTGATGTAGTAAGTCCAAAGAATATTCTTTGACAAGATTAAAAGACACACTTTGATTGAGGAAAACCAAAACATAAGTAAAGAATATACAGAAAGAATCAGGACAATGTTATAGCAGAGAGTATATGAAATGCCAGGAAATTTGAACGTTTGTGTAAAGTGGACCAGTTCCTAGCTCCTAAAATTTACCAAAACTGACACAAGAGGAAATCATTTAAGGTCATCATGTCAGCCCTTGGCATTCTCGGAATGCCCTGGACTCAGAATGAAGCATCTTTAGTCCTTGGTAAACTGCCGAGAGGGAGCGGGGCTGAGGGAGTTTGGAACACTGCCCTCACAGAGGGAGTGGGTGTGGCCATCTCTGCTGTGACTGAACAAAGGGCAGGGGAGCAGGGGTCCCAGGGCAGGGCCCTCAGAGCCCGGCAGGCCCAGTGGGGTGTCACAAGCATTTAGGCCCAGGACAAAGGGCGCCTTCTTTGTCTGCACAGTGGCGCAAACTCTCACATTTCCACTCAGGCCGCCCTCTTACTTGAAGTGTGTGTGGAACCTGTCCGCGCAGTACACCTCGCTGCACAGCTAACCATAGGTCTGAGCATCGTAGCTTCCTGCCAGGTGACCGAAGTTCGCAGGCAGATGGGTCCCTGGGACACACGCAGAGAGGCTCCTGCCCCGGCCACAGGCCTCCCACTGCCACTGCCACAGATCGTGGGGCACAAAGCAGCCCTGTCTGAGGCTGTGCCTCTAGAGGGAGTAGTGGACCAACACTTGTAGTAAACGGGGTCCTCGCGGGCAACTCATTGGAGGGACACAAATAAATCTTTGCGGAGTTTCTGATGAAACTTACGAGTGTTCACACCTAAGCCTCTTACAAAGTCAGATATTTAGGTAAACATGAGCCATGATCTAATTTTACACAATAATGAAGAAATCAGCTACAGGGGGAGACAATCAGCAAAAACAATCAATACCAGAATTAGATTCCCTAGGCCATCGATCAGACGTTGGAATAATCAGGTGCAAGGCAGAAAATATACAAAAACTGGAACTGAAACAAGGAACAACGATATTTTCAAAGACTGGTAGGATCTCTAAAACATTTTTAAAGTACATGTCATTGATAAAGCTAAATACTCAAAGGTTGTGTAATACAACAGATTCATCATTGAGAAGAGTGAAATTATGCTGTTTTGAAAACTATGGCAGGTCAGATTTTCTGCCTAAATATATAAGAAGATTTGTCTGAAAACTACACATTATTTCAAAGACTTATTGGCTGTGAAATAAGTTAAGGTTATTTCAAATGGCTTGTCTGCAAAGAAAGGTGAGATGTAGGAAATCACAGAAAGTCGATGGGAAAATAGGTCAATATATACTTTGCTATATTGTGAACTAAGCTTTTGGCCAGCCACAATGTAGAGGACCTGACACTTAGAAACTTACAAGTAAGCTGGAATCTTGAAAAATTCAAATCTTTATAAGTAAAAAGATTTATTAAAATGAATAACCAAGTGTTTTAATTGGCATCAGAAGATCAAAACAATAAACCCTGAGAACATAGAAAAAAGATAAATAAAGATATGAGCAGAACTTAATACCACAGAAAACGTATAAAATTCAGTTGAGGTAGTAAGTCCAAAGAATATTCTTTGACAAGATTTAAAAGACACACTATGATTAAGGAAAACCAAAACATAAGTAAAGAATATACAGAAAGAATCAGGACAATGTTATAGCAGAGAATATCTGAAATGCCAGTAAATTTGAACATTTGTATAAAGTGGAGAATTTCCTAGCTCCTAAAATTTACCAAAATTGACACAAGAGGAAATCATTTAAGGTCATCATGTCTGCCCTTGGCATTCTCGGAACGCCCTCGGCTCAGAATGCAGCATCTGTAGTCCATGGTAACCTGCGGAGAGGGGGCGGGGCTGAGGGAGGTTGGAACAATGCCTTCACTGAGGGAGTGGGTGGGGCCATCTCTGCTGTGCCTGAACAAAGGGCAGGGGATAAGGGGGCCAACGCCGGGCCCTCAGAGCCCGGCATGCCCATTCGTGTGTCACAAGCATTTAGGCCCAGGTCAAAGTGCGCCTTCTTTGTCTGCACAGCTGCCCAAACTGTCACCTTTCCACTCAGGCCGCCCTCTTACTTGAAGTGTGTGTGGAACCGGTCCGTGCAGTACACCTCGCTGCAAAGCTAACCATAGGTCTGGGCATCATAGCTTCCTGCCAGGAGACCGAAGTTCGCAGGCAGATGGGTCGTGGGACACACGTGGGGAGCCTCCTGCCCAGGCCACAGGCCGCCCAAAGCCACTATCCCAGATCGGGGGCGGCAAAGCAGTCCTGTCTGAGTCCCAGCCTCTAGAGGGAGTAGTGGACCAACACATGTAGAAAAAGGGGTCCGCGCGGGTAACTCATTGGAGGGACACAAAAAAATCTTTGCGGACTTTCTGCTGAAGCTTACGAGCGTTCACACCTAAGACTCTTACAAGGTCAGCTGTTTAGCTAAAAATGAGCTCATGATCTAAATTTACACAATAATGAAGAAATCAGCTACAAGGGGAGAGAAGCAGCAAAAACAATCAATACCAGAATTAGATTCCCTAGGCCAACCATCAGATGTTGGAATAATCAGGTGCAAGGCAGAAAGTATACACAAAACTGGAACTGAAACAAGGAACAAGGATGTTTTCAAAGACTGGTAGGATCTCTAAAACATTTTTAAAGTACATGTCATTGATAAAGCTAAATACTCAAAGGTGGTGTAATACAACAGATTCATCATTGAGAAGAGTGAAATTATGCTGTTTTGAAAATTATGGCAGGTCAGATTTTCTGCCTAAATATATAAGAAGATTTCTCTGAAAAATGCACATTATTTCAAAGACTTATTGGCTGTGAAATAAGTTAAGTTTATTTCAAATGGCTTGTCTGCAAAGAAAGGTGAGATGTAGGAAATCACAGAAAGTCGAGGGGAAAATAGGTCAATATATACTTTGCTATATTGTGAACTAAGCCTTTGGCCAGCCACAATGTAGAGGACCTGACCCTTAGAAACTTACAAGTAAGCTGGAATCTTTAAAAACTCAAATCTTCATAAGTAAAAAGATTTATTAAAATGAATAACCAAGTGTTTTAATTGACATCAGAAGATCAAAACAATAAACCCTGAGAACATAGAAAAAAGATAAATAAAGATATGAGCATAACTTAATACCATAGAAAACGTATAAAATTCAGTTGAGGTAGTAAGTCCAAAGAATATTCTTTGACAAGATTTAAAAGACACACTTTGATTAAGGAAAACCAAAACATAAGTAAAGAATATACAGAAATAGTCAGGACAATGTTATAGCAGAGAGTATATGAAATGCCAGTAAATTTGAACTTTTGTGTAAAGTGGACCAGTTCCTAGCTCCTAAAATTTACCAAAACTGACACAAGAGGAAATCATTTAAGGTCATCATGTCAGCCCTTGGCATTCTCGGGATGCCCTGAACTCAGAATGCAGCATCATTAGTCCATGGTAACCTGCGGAGAAGGGGCCGGGCTGAGGGTGTTTGGAACACTGCCCTCACAGAGGGAGTGGGTGTGGCCATCTCTGCTGTGACTGAACAAAGGGCAGGGGAGCAGGGTGCCCAGGGCAGGGCCCTCGGAGACCGGCAGGCCCAGTGGGGTGTCACAAGCATTTGGCCCAGGACAAAGGGCGCCTTCTTTGTCTGCACAGCGGCACAAACACTCACCTTTCCACTCAGGCCGCCCTCTTACTTGAAGTGTGTGTGGAACCTGTCCGCGCAGTACACCTCGCTGCACAGCTAACCATAGGTCTGAGCATCGTAGCTTCCTGCCAGGTGACCGAAATTCGCAGGCAGATGGGTCCCTGGGACACACGCAGAGAGGCTCCTGCCCCGGCCACAGGCCACCCACTGCCACTGCCACAGATCGTGGGGCACAAAACAGCCCTGTCTGAGGCCGTGCCTCTAGAGGGAGTAGTGGACCAACACTTGTAGTCAACGGGGTCTTCGCGGGTAACTCATTGGAGGGACACAAATAAATCTTTGCGGACTTTCTGATGAAATTTACGAGTGTTCACACCTAAGCCTCTTACAAAGTCAGATGTTTAGCTAAACATGAGCTCATGATCTAATTTTACACAATAATGAAGAAATCAGTTACAGGGGGAGACAATCAGCAAAAACAATCAATACCAGGATTAGATTCCCTAGACCATCGATCAGACGTTGGAATAATCTGGTGCAAGGCAGAAAATATACATAAAACTGGAACTGAAACAAGGAACAAGGATGTTTTCAAAGACTGGTAGGATCTCTAAAACATTTTTAAAGTACATGTCATTGATAAAGCTAAATACTCAAAGGTTGTGTAATACAACAGATTCATCATTGAGAAGAGTGAAATTATGCTGTTTTGAAAACTATGGCAGGTCAGATTTTCTGCCTAAATATATAAGAAGATTTGTCTGAAAACTACACATTATTTCAAAGACTTATTGGCTGTGAAATAAGTTAAGGTTATTTCAAATGGCTTGTCTGCAAAGAAAGGTGAGATGTAGGAAATCACAGAAAGTCGAGGGGAAAATAGGTCAATATATACTTTGCTATATAGTGAACTAAGCTTTTGGCCAGCCACAATGTAGAGGACCTGACCCTTAGAAACTTCCAAGTAAGCTGGAATCTTTAAAAATTCAAATCTTTATAAGTAAAAAATTTATTAAAATGAATAACCAAGTGTTTTAATTGACATCAGAAGATCAAAACAATAAACCCTGAGAACATAGAAAAAAGATAAATAAAGATATGAGCAGAACTTAATACCACAGAAAACGTATAAAATTCAGTTGAGGTAGTAAGTCCAAAGAATATTCTTTGACAAGATTTAAAAGACACACATTGATTAAGGAAAACCAAAACATAAGTAAAGAATAAACAGAAAGAATCAGGACAATGTTATAGCAGAGAATATATGAAATGCCAGTAAATTTGAACATTTGTGTAAATTGGACCATTTCCTAGCTCCTAAACTTTACCAAAATTGACACAAGAGGAAATCATTGAAAGTCATCATGTCAGCCCTTGGCATTCTCGGAATGCCCTGGCCTCAGAATGCAGCATCTGTAGTCCATGGTAACCTGCGGAGAGGGGGCGGGGCTGAGGGAGTTTGGAACACTGCCCTCACAGAGGGAGTGGGTGTGGCCATCTCTGCTGTGACTGAACAAAGGGCAGGGGAGCAGGGGGCCCAGGGCAGGGCCCTCAGAGCCCGGCAGGCCCAGTGGGGTGTCACAAGCATTTAGGCCCAGGCCAAAGGGCGCCTTCTTTGTCTGCACAGCTGCCCAAACTCTCACCTTTCCACTCAGGCCGCCCTCTTACTTGAAGTGTGTGTGGAACCGGTCCGTGCAGTACACCTCGATGCAAAGCTAACCATAGGTCTGGGCATCATAGCTTCCTGCCAGGTGACCGATGTTCGCAGGCAAATAGCTCGTGGGACACACGTGGGGAGACTCCTACCCAGGCCACAGGCCACCCAAATCCACTATCCCAGATCGGGGGCAGCAAAGCAGTCCTGTCTGAGTCCCAGCCTCTAGAGGGCGTAGTGGACCAACACTTGTAGAAAAAGGGGTCTGCGCGGGTAACTCATTGGAGGGACACAAAAAAATCTTTGCGGACTTTCTGCTGAAGCTTACGAGCGTTCACACCTAAGCCTCTTACAAGGTCAGCTGTTTAGCTAAAAATGAGCTCATGATCTAAATTTACACAATAATGAAGAAATCAGCTACAAGGGGAGACAAGAAGCAAAAACAATCAATACCAGAATTAGATTCCCTAGGCCAACCATCAGATGTTGGAATAATCAGGTGCAAGGCAGAAACTATACATAAAACTTGAACTGAAACAAGGAACAAGGATGTTTTCAAAGACTGGTAGGATCTGTAAAACATTTTTAAAGTACATGTCATTGATAAAGCTAAATACTCAATGGTTGTGTAATACAACAGATTCATCATTGAGCAGAGTGAAATTATGCTGTTTTGAAAACTATGGCAGGTCAGATTTTCTGGCTAATTATATAAGAAGATTTCTCTAAAATATACACATTATTTCAAAGACTTATTGGCTGTGAAATAAGTTAAGGATATTTTAAATGGCTTGTTTGCAAAGAAAGGTGTGATGTAGGGAATCACAGAAAGTCGAGGGGAAAATAGGTCAATATATACATTGCCATATGGTGAACTAAGACTTAGGCCAGCCACAATGTAGAGGACCTGACCCTTAGAAACTTACAAGTAAGCTGGAATCTTGAAAACTTCAAATCTTTATAAGTAAAAAGATTTATTAAAATGAATAACCAAGTGTTTTAATTGACATCAGAATATCAAAACAATAAACCTGAGAACATAGAAAACATATAAATAAAGATATGAGCAGAACTTAATACAATAGAAAACGTATAAATTTCAGGTGATGTAGTAAGTCCAAAGAATATTCTTTGACAAGATTAAAAGACACACTTTGATTGAGGAAAACCAAAACATAAGTAAAGAATATACAGAAAGAATCAGGACAATGTTATAGCAGAGAGTATATGAAATGCCAGTAAATTTGAACGTTTGTGTAAAATGGACCAGTTCCTAGCTCCTAAAATTTACCAAAACTGACACAAGAGGAAATCATTTAAGGTCATCATGTCAGCCCTTGGCATTCTCGGAATGCCCTGGACTCAGAATGAAGCATCTTTAGTCCATGGTAAACTGCGGAGAGGGGGCGGGGCTGAGGGAGTTTGGAACACTGCCCTCACAGAGGGAGTGGGTGTGGCCATCTCTGCTGTGACTGAACAAAGGGCAGGGGAGCAGGGGTCCCAGGGCAGGGCCCTCAGAGCCCGGCAGGCCCAGTGGGGTGTCACAAGCATTTAGGCCCAGGACAAAGGGCGCATTCTTTGTATGCACAGCGGCGCAAACTCTCACCTTTCCACTCAGGCCGCCCTCTTACTTGAAGTGTGTGTGGAACCTGTCCGCGCAGTACACCTCGCTGCACAGCTAACCATAGGTCTGAGCATCGTAGCTTCCTGCCAGGTGACCGAAGTTCGCAGGCAGATGGGTCCCTGGGACACACACAGAGAGGCTCCTGCCCCGGCCACAGGCCTCCCACTGCCACTGCCACAGATCGTGGGGCACAAAGCAGCCCTGTCTGAGGCCGTGCCTCTAGAGGGAGTAGTGGACCAACACTTGTAGTAAACGGGGTCCTCGCGGGCAACTCATTGGAGGGACACAAATAAATCTTTGCGGAGTTTCTGATGAAACTTACGAGTGTTCACACCTAAGCCTCTTACAAAGTCAGATATTTAGGTAAACATGAGCCATGATCTAATTTTACACAATAATGAAGAAATCAGCTACAGGGGGAGACAATCAGCAAAAATAATCAATACCAGAATTAGATTCCCTAGGCCATCGATCAGACGTTGGAATAAACAGGTGCAAGGCAGAAAATATACAAAAACTGGAACTGAAACAAGGAACAACGATATTTTCAAAGACTGGTAGGATCTCTAAAACATTTTTAAAGTACATGTCATTGATAAAGCTAAATACTCAAAGGTTGTGTAATACAACAGATTCATCATTGAGAAGAGTGAAATTATGCTGTTTTGAAAACTATGGCAGGTCAGATTTTCTGCCTAAATATATAAGAAGATTTGTCTGAAAACTACACATTATTTCAAAGACTTATTGGCTGTGAAATAAGTTAAGGTTATTTCAAATGGCTTGTCTGCAAAGAAAGGTGAGATGTAGGAAATCACAGAATGTCGATGGGAAAATAGGTCAATATATACTTTGCTATATTGTGAACTAAGCTTTTGGACAGCCACAATGTAGAGGACCTGACACGTAGAAACTTACAAGTCAGCTGGAATCTTGAAAAATTCAAATCTTTATAAGTAAAAAGATTTATTAAAATGAATAACCAAGTGTTTTAATTGGCATCAGAAGATCAAAACAATAAACCCTGAGAACATAGAAAAAAGATAAATAAAGATATGCGCAGAACTTAATACCACAGAAAACGTATAAAATTCAGTTGAGGTAGTAAGTCCAAAGAATATTCTTTGACAAGATTTAAAAGACACACTATGATTAAGGAAAACCAAAACATAAGCAAAGAATATACAGAAAGAATCAGGACAATGTTATAGCAGAGAATATCTGAAATGCCAGTAAATTTGAACATTTGTATAAAGTGGAGCATTTCCTAGCTCCTAAAATTTACCAAAATTGACACAAGAGGAAATCATTTAAGGTCATCATGTCTGCCCTTGGCATTCTTGGAACGCCCTCGGCTCAGAATGCAGCATCTGTAGTCCATGGTAACCTGCGGAGAGGGGGCGGGGCTGAGGGAGGTTGGAACAATGCCTTCACTGAGGGAGTGGGTGGGGCCATCTCTGCTGTGCCTGAACAAAGGGCAGGGGATAAGCGGGCCAACGCCGGGCCCTCAGAGCCCGGCAGGCCCATTCGTGTGTCACAAGCATTTAGGCACAGGTCAAAGTGCGCCTTCTTTGTCTGCACAGCTGCCCAAACTGTCAACTTTCCACTCAGGCCTCCCTCTTACTTGAAGTGTGTGTGGAACCGGTCCGTGCAGTACACCTCGCTGCAAAGCTAACCATAGGTCTGGGCATCATAGCTTCCTGCCAGGTGACCGAAGTTCGCAGGCAGATTGGTCGTGGGACACACGTGGGGAGCCTCCTGCCCAGGCCACAGGCCGCCCAAAGCCACTATCCCAGATCGGGGGCGGCAAAGCAGTCCTGTCTGAGTCCCAGCCTCTAGAGGGAGTAGTGGACCAACACATGTAGAAAAAGGGGTCCGCGCGGGTAACTCATTGGAGGGACACAAAAAAATCTTTGCGGACTTTCTGCTGAAGCTTACGAGCGTTCACACCTAAGACTCTTACAAGGTCAGCTGTTTAGCTAAAA
This sequence comes from Mesoplodon bidens, assembly GCF_964165515.1. NCBI lineage: Eukaryota > Metazoa > Chordata > Mammalia > Artiodactyla > Ziphiidae > Mesoplodon > Mesoplodon bidens. The sequence goes on from NC_138180.1 coordinate 11,148,927, forward strand.
ATGAGCTCATGATCTAAATTTACACAATAATGAAGAAATCAGCTACAAGGGGAGAGAAGCAGCAAAAACAATCAATACCAGAATTAGATTCCCTAGGCCAACCATCAGATGTTAGAATAATCAGGTGCAAGGCAGAAAGTATACACAAAACTGGAACTGAAACAAGGAACAAGGATGTTTTAAAAGACTGGTAGCATCTCTAAAACATTTTTAAAGTACATGTCATTGATAAAGCTAAATACTCAATGGTTGTGTAATACAACAGATTCATCATTGAGCAGAGTGAAATTATGCTGTTTTGAAAATTATGGCAGGTCAGATTTTTTGCCTAATTATATAAGAAGATTTCTCTAAAAATTACACATTATTTCAAAGACTTATTGGCTGTGAAATAAGTTAAGGGTATTTCAAATGGCTTGTGTGCAAAGAAAGGTGAGATGTAGGGAATCACAGAAAGCCGAGGGGAAAATAGGTCAATATATACATTGCTATATGGTGAACTAAGACTTAGGCCAGCCACAATGTAGAGGACCTGACCCTTAGAAACTTACAAGTAAGCTGGAATCTTGAAAAGTTCAAATCTTTATAAGTAAAAATATTTTTTAAAATGAATAACCAAGTGTTTTAATTGACATCAGAAGATCAAAACAATAATACCTGAGAACATAGAAAAAATATAAATAAAGATATGAGCAGAACTTAATACAATAGAAAACGTATAAAATTCAGGTGATGTAGTAAGTCCAAAGAATATTCTTTGACAAGATTAAAAGACACACTTTGATTAAGGAAAACCAAAACATAAGTAAAGAATATACAGAAAGAATCAGGACAATGTTATAGCAGAGAGTATATGAAATGCCAGTAAATTTGAACGTTTGTGTAAAGTGGACCAGTTCCTAGCTCCTAAAATTTACCAAAACTGACACAAGAGGAAATCATTTAAGGTCATCATGTCAGCCCTTGGCATTCTCGGAATGCCCTGGACTCAGAATGCAGCATCTTTAGTCCATGGTAACCTGCGGAGAGGGGGCGGGGCTGAGGGAGTTTGGAACACTGCCCTCACAGAGGGAGTGGGTGTGGCCATCTCTGCTGTGACTGAAGAAAGGGCAGGGAAGCAGGGGGCCCAGGGCAGGGCCCTCAGAGCCCGGCAGGCCCAGTGGGGTGTCACAAGCATTTAGGCCCAGGACAAAGGGCGCCTTCTTTGTCTGCACAGCGGCACAAACTCTCACCTTTCCACTCAGGCCGCCCTCTTACTTGAAGTGTGTGTGGAACCTGTCCGCGCAGTACACCTCGCTGCACAGCTAACCATAGGTCTGAGCATCGTAGCTTCCTGCCCGGTGACCGAAGTTCGCAGGCAGATGGGTCCCTGGGACACACGCAGAGGGGCTCCTGCCCCGGCCACAGGCCACCCACTGCCACTGCCCCAGATCGTGGGGAACAAAGCAGCCCTGTCTGAGGCCGTGCCTCTAGAGGGAGTAGTGGACCAACACTTGTAGTCAACGGGGTCCTCGCGGGCAACTCATTGGAGGGACACAAATAAATCTTTGCGGAGTTTCTGATGAAACTTACGAGTGTTCACACCTAAGCCTCTTACAAAGTCAGATGTTTAGCTAAACATGAGCTCATGATCTAATTTTACACAATAATGAAGAAATCAGCTACAGGGGGAGACAATCAGCAAAAACAATCAATACCAGAATTAGATTCCCTAGACCATCGTTCAGACGTTGGAATAATCAGGTGCAAGGCAGAAAATATACATAAAACTGGAACTGAAACAAGGAACAAGGATGTTTTCAAAGACTGGTAGGATCTCTAAAACATTTTTAAAGTACATGTCATTGATAAAGCTAAATACTCAAAGGTTGTGTAATACAACAGATTCATCATTGAGAAGAGTGAAATTATGCTGTTTTGAAAACTATGGCAGGCCAGATATTCTGCCTAAATATATAAGAAGATTCCTCTGAAAACTACACATTATTTCAAAGACTTATTGGCTGTGAAATAATTTAAGGTTATTTCAAATGGCTTGTCTGCAAAGAAAGGTGAGATGTAGGAAATCACAGAAAGTCGAGGGGAAAATAGGTCAATATATACTTTGCTATATTGTGAACTAAGCTTTTGGCCAGCCACAATGTAGAGGACCTGACCCTTAGAAACTTCCAAGTAAGCTGGAATCTTTAAAAATTCAAATCTTTATAAGTAAAAAATTTATTAAAATGAATAACCAAGTGTTTTAATTGACATCAGAAGATCAAAACAATAAACCCTGAGAACATAGAAAAAAGATAAATAAAGATATGAGCAGAACTTAATACCACAGAAAACGTATAAAATTCAGTTGAGGTAGTAAGTCCAAAGAATATTCTTTGACAAGATTTAAAAGACACACATTGATTAAGGAAAACCAAAACATAAGTAAAGAATAAACAGAAAGAATCAGGACAATGTTATAGCAGAGAATATATGAAATGCCAGTAAATTTGAACATTTGTGTAAAGTGGACCATTTCCTAGCTCCTAAACTTTACCAAAATTGACACAAGAGGAAATCATTGAAAGTCATCATGTCAGCCCTTGGCATTCTCGGAATGCCCTGGCCTCAGAATGCAGCATCTGTAGTCCATGGTAACCTGCGGAGAGGGGGCGGGGCTGAGGGAGTTTGGAACACTGCCCTCACAGAGGGAGTGGGTGTGGCCATCTCTGCTGTGACTGAAGAAAGGGCAGGGGAGCAGGGGGCCCAGGGCAGGGCCCTCAGAGCCCGGCAGGCCCAGTGGGATGTCACAAGCATTTAGGCCAAGGCCAAAGGGCGCCTTCTTTGTCTGCACAGCTGCCCAAACTCTCACCTTTCCACTCAGGCCGCCCTCTTACTTGAAGTGTGTGTGGAACCGGTCCGTGCAGTACACCTCGATGCAAAGCTAACCATAGGTCTGGGCATCATAGCTTCCTGCCAGGTGACCGATGTTTGCAGGCAAATAGCTCGTGGGACACACGTGCGGAGACTCCTGCCCAGGCCACAGGCCGCCCAAATCCGCTATCCCAGATGGGGGCAGCAAAGCAGTCCTGTCTGAGTCCCAGCCTCTAGAGGGCGTAGTGGACCAACACTTGTAGAAAAAGGGGTCTGCGCGGGTAACTCATTGGAGGGACACAAAAAAATCTTTGCGGACTTTCTGCTGAAGCTTACGAGCGTTCACACCTAAGCCTCTTACAAGGTCAGCTGTTTAGATAAACATGAGCTCATGATCTAAATTTACACAATAATGAAGAAATCAGCTACAAGGGGAGACAAGCAGCAAAAACAATCAATACCAGAATTAGATTCCCTAGGCCAACCATCAGATGTTGGAATAATCAGGTGCAAGGCAGAAAGTATACACAAAACTGGAACTGAAACAAGGAACAAGGATGTTTTCAAAGACTGGTAGGATCTCTAAAACATTTTTAAAGTACATGTCATTGATAAAGCTAAATACTCAATGGTTGTGTAATACAACAGATTCATCATTGAGCAGAGTGAAATTATGCTGTTTTGAAAACTATGGCAGGTCAGATTTTCTGCCTAATTATATAAGAAGATTTCTCTAAAAAATACACATTATTTCAAAGACTTATTGGCTGTGAAATAAGTTAAGGGTATTTCAAATGGCTTGTGTGCAAAGAAAGGTGAGATGTAGGGAATCACAGAAAGCCGAGGGGAAAATAGGTCAATATATACATTGCTATATGGTGAACTAAGACTTAGGCCAGCCACAATGTAGAGGACCTGACCCTTAGAAACTTACAAGTAAGCTGGAATCTTGAAAAGTTCAAATATTTATAAGTAAAAATATTTTTTAAAATGAATAACCAAGTGTTTTAATTGACATCAGAAGATCAAAACAATAATACCTGAGAACATAGAAAAAATATAAATAAAGATATGAGCAGAACTTAATACAATAGAAAACGTATAAAATTCAGGTGATGTAGTAAGTCCAAAGAATATTCTTTGACAAGATTAAAAGACACACTTTGATTAAGGAAAACCAAAACATAAGTAAAGAATATACAGAAAGAATCAGGAGAATGTTATAGCAGAGAGTATATGAAATGCCAGTAAATTTGAAGGTTTGTGTAAAGTGGACCAGTTCCTAGCTCCTAAAATTTACCAAAACTGACACAAGAGGAAATCATTTAAGGTCATCATGTCAGCCCTTGGCATTCTCGGGATGCCCTGGACTCAGAATGCAGCATCTTTAGTCCATGGTAACCTGCGGAGAGGGGGCGGGGCTGAGGGAGTTTGGAACACTGCCCTCACAGAGGGAGTGGGTGTGGCCATCTCTGCTGTGACTGAAGAAAGGGCAGGGGAGCAGGGGGCCCAGGGCAGGGCCCTCAGAGCCCGGCAGGCCCAGTGGGGTGTCACAAGCATTTAGGCCCAGGACAAAGGGCGCCTTCTTTGTCTGCACAGCGGCACAAACTCTCACCTTTCCACTCAGGCCGCCCTCTTACTTGAAGTGTGTGTGAAACCTGTCCGCGCAGTACACCTCGCTGCACAGCTAACCATAGGTCTGAGCATCGTAGCTTCCTGCCCGGTGACCGAAGTTCGCAGGCAGATGGGTCCCTGGGACACAGGCAGAGAGGCTCCTGCCCCGGCCACAGGCCACCCACTGCCACTGCCACAGATCGTGGGGCACAAAGCAGCCCTGTCTGAGGCCGTGCCTCTAGAGGGAGTAGTGGACCAACACTTGTAGTCAACGGGGTCCTCGCGGGCAACTCATTGGAGGGACACAAATAAATCTTTGCGGACTTTCTGATGAAACTTACGAGTGTTCACACCTAAGCCTCTTACAAAGTCAGATGTTTAGCTAAACATGAGCTCATGATCTAATTTTACACAATAATGAAGAAATCAGCTACAGGGGGAGACAATCAGCAAAAACAATCAATACCAGAATTAGATTCCCTAGACCATCGATTAGACGTTGGAATAATCAGGTGCAAGGCACAAAATATACATAAAACTGGAACTGAAACAAGGAACAAGGATGTTTTCAAAGACTGGTAGGATCTCTAAAACATTTTTAAAGTACATGTCATTGATAAAGCTAAATACTCAAAGGTTGTGTAATACAACAGATTCATCATTGAGAAGAGTGAAATTATGCTGTTTTGAAAACTATGGCAGGTCAGATTTTCTGCCTAATTATATAAGAAGATTTCTCTAAAAAATACACATTATTTCAAAGACTTATTGGCTGTGAAATAAGTTAAGGGTATTTCAAATGGCTTGTGTGCAAAGAAAGGTGAGATGTAGGGAATCACAGAAAGCCGAGGGGAAAATAGGTCAATATATACATTGCTATATGGTGAACTAAGACTTAGGCCAGCCACAATGTAGAGGACCTGACCCTTAGAAACTTACAAGTAAGCTGGAATCTTGAAAAGTTCAAATCTTTATAAGTAAAAATATTTTTTAAAATGAATAACCAAGTGTTTTAATTGACATCAGAAGATCAAAACAATAATACCTGAGAACATAGAAAAAATATAAATAAAGATATGAGCAGAACTTAATACAATAGAAAACGTATAAAATTCAGGTGATGTAGTAAGTCCAAAGAATATTCTTTGACAAGATTAAAAGACACACACTTGATTAAGGAAAACCAAAACATAAGTAAAGAATATACAGAAAGAATCAGGAGAATGTTATAGCAGAGAGTATATGAAATGCCAGTAAATTTGAAGGTTTGTGTAAAGTGGACCAGTTCCTAGCTCCTAAAATTTACCAAAACTGACACAAGAGGAAATCATTTAAGGTCATCATGTCAGCCCTTGGCATTCTCGGAATGCCCTGGACTCAGAATGCAGCATCTTTAGTCCATGGTAACCTGCGGAGAGGGGGCGGGGCTGAGGGAGTTTGGAACACAGCCCTCACAGAGGGAGTGGGTGTGGCCATCTCTGCTGTGACTGAAGAAAGGGCAGGGAAGCAGGGGGCCCAGGGCAGGGCCCTCAGAGCCCGGCAGGCCCAGTGGGGTGTCACAAGCATTTAGGCGCAGGACAAAGGGCGCCTTCTTTGTCTGCACAGCGGCACAAACTCTCACCTTTCCACTCAGGCCGCCCTCTTACTTGAAGTGTGTGTGGAACCTGTCCGCGCAGTACACCTCGCTGCACAGCTAACCATAGGTCTGAGCATCGTAGCTTCCTGCCCGGTGACCGAAGTTCGCAGGCAGATGGGTCCCTGGGACACACGCAGAGAGGCTCCTGCCCCGGCCACAGGCCACCCACTGCCACTGCCCCAGATCGTGGGGAACAAAGCAGCCCTGTCTGAGGCCGTGCCTCTAGAGGGAGTAGTGGACCAACACTTGTAGTCAACGGGGTCCTCGCGGGCAACTCATTGGAGGGACACAAATAAATCTTTGCGGAGTTTCTGATGAAACTTACGAGTGTTCACACCTAAGCCTCTTACAAAGTCAGATGTTTAGCTAAACATGAGCTCATGATCTAATTTTACACAATAATGAAGAAATCAGCTACAGGGGGAGACAATCAGCAAAAACAATCAATACCAGAATTAGATTCCCTAGACCATCGATCAGACGTTGGAATAATCAGGTGCAAGGCAGAAAATATACATAAAACTGGAACTGAAACAAGGAACAAGGATGTTTTCAAAGACTGGTAGGATCTCTAAAACATTTTTAAAGTACATGTCATTGATAAAGCTAAATACTCAAAGGTTGTGTAATACAACAGATTCATCATTGAGAAGAGTGAAATTATGCTGTTTTGAAAACTATGGCAGGCCAGATTTTCTGCCTAAATATATAAGAAGATTCCTCTGAAAACTACACATTATTTCAAAGACTTATTGGCTGTGAAATAAGTTAAGGTTACTTCAAATGGCTTGTCTGCATAGAAAGGTGAGATGTAGGAAATCACAGAAAGTCGAGGGGAAAATAGGTCAATATATACTTTGCTATATTGTGAACTAAGCTTTTGGCCAGCCACAATGTAGAGGACCTGACCCTTAGAAACTTCCAAGTAAGCTGGAATCTTTAAAAATTCAAATCTTTATAAGTAAAAAATTTATTAAAATGAATAACCAAGTGTTTTAATTGACATCAGAAGATCAAAACAATAAACCCTGAGAACATAGAAAAAAGATAAATAAAGATATGAGCAGAACTTAATACCACAGAAAACGTATAAAATTCAGTTGAGGTAGTAAGTCCAAAGAATATTCTTTGACAAGATTTAAAAGACACACATTGATTAAGGAAAACCAAAACATAAGTAAAGAATAAACAGAAAGAATCAGGACAATGTTATAGCAGAGAATATATGAAATGCCAGTAAATTTGAACATTTGTGTAAAGTGGACCATTTCCTAGCTCCTAAACTTTACCAAAATTGACACAAGAGGAAATCATTGAAAGTCATCATGTCAGCCCTTGGCATTCTCGGAATGCCCTGGCCTCAGAATGCAGCATCTGTAGTCCATGGTAACCTGCGGAGAGGGGGCGGGGCTGAGGGAGTTTGGAACACTGCCCTCACAGAGGGAGTGGGTGTGGCCATCTCTGCTGTGACTGAACAAAGGGCAGGGGAGCAGGGGGCCCAGGCAGGGCCCTCAGAGCCCGGCAGGCCCAGTGGGATGTCACAAGCATTTAGGCCAAGGCCAAAGGGCGCCTTCTTTGTCTGCACAGCTGCCCAAACTCTCACCTTTCCACTCAGGCCGCCCTCTTACTTGAAGTGTGTGTGGAACCGGTCCGTGCAGTACACCTCGATGCAAAGCTAACCATAGGTCTGGGCATCATAGCTTCCTGCCAGGTGACCGATGTTCGCAGGCAAATAGCTCGTGGGACACACGTGGGGAGACTCCTGCCCAGGCCACAGGCCGCCCAAATCCACTATCCCAGATCGGGGGCAGCAAAGCAGTCCTGTCTGAGTCCCAGCCTCTAGAGGGCGTAGTGGACCAACACTTGTAGAAAAAGGGGTCCGCGCGGGTAACTCATTGGAGGGCCACAAAAAAATCTTTGCGGACTTTCTGCTGAAGCTTACGGCGTTCACACCTAAGCCTCTTACAAGGTCAGCTGTTTAGATAAACATGAGCTCATGATCTAAATTTACACAATAATGAAGAAATCAGCTACAAGGGGAGACAAGCAGCAAAAACAATCAATACCAGAATTAGATTCCCTAGGCCAACCATCAGATGTTGGAATAATCAGGTGCAAGGCAGAAAGTATACACAAAACTGGAACTGAAACAAGGAACAAGGATGTTTTCAAAGACTGGTAGGATCTCTAAAACATTTTTAAAGTACATGTCATTGATAAAGCTAAATACTCAATGGTTGTGTAATACAACAGATTCATCATTGAGCAGAGTGAAATTATGCTGTTTTGAAAACTATGGCAGGTCAGATTTTCTGCCTAATTATATAAGAAGATTTCTCTAAAAAATACACATTATTTCAAAGACTTATTGGCTGTGAAATAAGTTAAGGGTATTTCAAATGGCTTGTGTGCAAAGAAAGGTGAGATGTAGGGAATCACAGAAAGCCGAGGGGAAAATAGGTCAATATATACATTGCTATATGGTGAACTAAGACTTAGGCCAGCCACAATGTAGAGGACCTGACCCTTAGAAACTTACAAGTAAGCTGGAATCTTGAAAAGTTCAAATATTTATAAGTAAAAATATTTTTTAAAATGAATAACCAAGTGTTTTAATTGACATCAGAAGATCAAAACAATAATACCTGAGAACATAGAAAAAATATAAATAAAGATATGAGCAGAACTTAATACAATAGAAAACGTATAAAATTCAGGTGATGTAGTAAGTCCAAAGAATATTCTTTGACAAGATTAAAAGACACACTTTGATTAAGGAAAACCAAAACATAAGTAAAGAATATACAGAAAGAATCAGGAGAATGTTATAGCAGAGAGTATATGAAATGCCAGTAAATTTGAAGGTTTGTGTAAAGTGGACCAGTTCCTAGCTCCTAAAATTTACCAAAACTGACACAAGAGGAAATCATTTAAGGTCATCATGTCAGCCCTTGGAATTCTCGGAATGCCCTGGACTCAGAATGCAGCATCTTTAGTCCATGGTAACCTGCGGAGAGGGGGCGGGGCTGAGGGAGTTTGGAACACTGCCCTCACAGAGGGAGTGGGTGTGGCCATCTCTGCTGTGACTGAAGAAAGGGCAGGGGAGCAGGGGGCCCAGGGCAGGGCCCTCAGAGCCCGGCAGGCCCAGTGGGGTGTCACAAGCATTTAGGCCCAGGACAAAGGGCGCCTTCTTTGTCTGCACAGCGGCACAAACTCTCACCTTTCCACTCAGGCCGCCCTCTTACTTGAAGTGTGTGTGGAACCTGTCCGCGCAGTACACCTCGCTGCACAGCTAACCATAGGTCTGAGCATCGTAGCTTCCTGCCCGGTGACCGAAGTTCGCAGGCAGATGGGTCCCTGGGACACACGCAGAGAGGCTCCTGCCCCGGCCACAGGCCACCCACTGCCACTGCCCCAGATCGTGGGGAACAAAGCAGCCCTGTCTGAGGCCGTGCCTCTAGAGGGAGTAGTGGACCAACACTTGTAGTCAACGGGGTCCTCGCGGGCAACTCATTGGAGGGACACAAATAAATCTTTGCGGAGTTTCTGATGAAACTTACGAGTGTTCACACCTAAGCCTCTTACAAAGTCAGATGTTTAGCTAAACATGAGCTCATGATCTAATTTTACACAATAATGAAGAAATCAGCTACAGGGGGAGACAATCAGCAAAAACAATCAATACCAGAATTAGATTCCCTAGACCATCGATCAGACGTTGGAATAATCAGGTGCAAGGCAGAAAATATACATAAAACTGGAACTGAAACAAGGAACAAGGATGTTTTCAAAGACTGGTAGGATCTCTAAAACATTTTTAAAGTACATGTCATTGATAAAGCTAAATACTCAAAGGTTGTGTAATACAACAGATTCATCATTGAGAAGAGTGAAATTATGCTGTTTTGAAAACTATGGCAGGCCAGATTTTCTGCCTAAATATATAAGAAGATTTCTCTGAAAACTACACATTATTTCAAAGACTTATTGGCTGTGAAATAAGTTAAGGTTACTTCAAATGGCTTGTCTGCAAAGAAAGGTGAGAAGTAGGAAATCACAGAAAGTCGAGGGGAAAATAGGTCAATATATACTTTGCTATATTGTGAACTAAGCTTTTGGCCAGCCACAATGTAGAGGACCTGACCCTTAGAAATTTCCAAGTAAGCTGGAATCTTTAAAAATTCAAATCTTTATAAGTAAAAAATTTATTAAAATGAATAACCAAGTGTTTTAATTGACATCAGAAGATCAAAACAATAAACCCTGAGAACATAGAAAAAAGATAAATAAAGATATGAGCAGAACTTAATACCACAGAAAACGTATAAAATTCAGTTGAGGTAGTAAGTCCAAAGAATATTCTTTGACAAGATTTAAAAGACACACATTGATTAAGGAAAACCAAAACATAAGTAAAGAATAAACAGAAAGAATCAGGACAATGTTATAGCAGAGAATATATGAAATGCCAGTAAATTTGAACATTTGTGTAAAGTGGACCATTTCCTAGCTCCTAAACTTTACCAAAATTGACACAAGAGGAAATCATTGAAAGTCATCATGTCAGCCCTTGGCATTCTCGGAATGCCCTGGCCTCAGAATGCAGCATCTGTAGTCCATGGTAACCTGCGGAGAGGGGGCGGGGCTGAGGGAGTTTGGAACACTGCCCTCACAGAGGGAGTGGGTGTGGCCATCTCTGCTGTGACTGAACAAAGGGCAGGGGAGCAGGGGGCCCAGGGCAGGGCCCTCAGAGCCCGGCAGGCCCAGTGGGATGTCACAAGCATTTAGGCCAAGGCCAAAGGGCGCCTTCTTTGTCTGCACAGCTGCCCAAACTCTCACCTTTCCACTCAGGCCGCCCTCTTACTTGAAGTGTGTGTGGAACCGGTCCGTGCAGTACACCTCGATGCAAAGCTAACCATAGGTCTGGGCATCATAGCTTCCTGCCAGGTGACCGATGTTCGCAGGCAAATAGCTCGTGGGACACACGTGCGGAGACTCCTGCCCAGGCCACAGGCCGCCCAAATCCGCTATCCCAGATGGGGGCAGCAAAGCAGTCCTGTCTGAGTCCCAGCCTCTAGAGGGCGTAGTGGACCAACACTTGTAGAAAAAGGGGTCTGCGCGGGTAACTCATTGGAGGGACACAAAAAAATCTTTGCGGACTTTCTGCTGAAGCTTACGAGCGTTCACACCTAAGCCTCTTACAAGGTCAGCTGTTTAGATAAACATGAGCTCATGATCTAAATTTACACAATAATGAAGAAATCAGCTACAAGGGGAGACAAGCAGCAAAAACAATCAATACCAGAATTAGATTCCCTAGGCCAACCATCAGATGTTGGAATAATCAGGTGCAAGGCAGAAAGTATACACAAAACTGGAACTGAAACAAGGAACAAGGATGTTTTCAAAGACTGGTAGGATCTCTAAAACATTTTTAAAGTACATGTCATTGATAAAGCTAAATACTCAATGGTTGTGTAATACAACAGATTCATCATTGAGCAGAGTGAAATTATGCTGTTTTGAAAACTATGGCAGGTCAGATTTTCTGCCTAATTATATAAGAAGATTTCTCTAAAAAATACACATTATTTCAAAGACTTATTGGCTGTGAAATAAGTTAAGGGTATTTCAAATGGCTTGTGTGCAAAGAAAGGTGAGATGTAGGGAATCACAGAAAGCCGAGGGGAAAATAGGTCAATATATACATTGCTATATGGTGAACTAAGACTTAGGCCAGCCACAATGTAGAGGACCTGACCCTTAGAAACTTACAAGTAAGCTGGAATCTTGAAAAGTTCAAATCTTTATAAGTAAAAATATTTTTTAAAATGAATAACCAAGTGTTTTAATTGACATCAGAAGATCAAAACAATAATACCTGAGAACATAGAAAAAATATAAATAAAGATATGAGCAGAACTTAATACAATAGAAAACGTATAAAATTCAGGTGATGTAGTAAGTCCAAAGAATATTCTTTGACAAGATTAAAAGACACACTTTGATTAAGGAAAACCAAAACATAAGTAAAGAATATACAGAAAGAATCAGGAGAATGTTATAGCAGAGAGTATATGAAATGCCAGTAAATTTGAAGGTTTGTGTAAAGTGGACCAGTTCCTAGCTCCTAAAATTTACCAAAACTGACACAAGAGGAAATCATTTAAGGTCATCATGTCAGCCCTTGGCATTCTCGGGATGCCCTGGACTCAGAATGCAGCATCTTTAGTCCATGGTAACCTGCGGAGAGGGGGCGGGGCTGAGGGAGTTTGGAACACTGCCCTCACAGAGGGAGTGGGTGTGGCCATCTCTGCTGTGACTGAAGAAAGGGCAGGGGAGCAGGGGGCCCAGGGCAGGGCCCTCAGAGCCCGGCAGGCCCAGTGGGGTGTCACAAGCATTTAGGCCCAGGACAAAGGGCGCCTTCTTTGTCTGCACAGCGGCACAAACTCTCACCTTTCCACTCAGGCCGCCCTCTTACTTGAAGTGTGTGTGAAACCTGTCCGCGCAGTACACCTCGCTGCACAGCTAACCATAGGTCTGAGCATCGTAGCTTCCTGCCCGGTGACCGAAGTTCGCAGGCAGATGGGTCCCTGGGACACACGCAGAGAGGCTCCTGCCCCGGCCACAGGCCACCCACTGCCACTGCCACAGATCGTGGGGCACAAAGCAGCCCTGTCTGAGGCCGTGCCTCTAGAGGGAGTAGTGGACCAACACTTGTAGTCAACGGGGTCCTCGCGGGCAACTCATTGGAGGGACACAAATAAATCTTTGCGGACTTTCTGATGAAACTTACGAGTGTTCACACCTAAGCCTCTTACAATGTCAGATGTTTAGCTAAACATGAGCTCATGATCTAATTTTACACAATAATGAAGAAATCAGCTACAGGGGGAGACAATCAGCAAAAACAATCAATACCAGAATTAGATTCCCTAGACCATCGATTAGACGTTGGAATAATCAGGTGCAAGGCAGAAAATATACATAAAACTGGAACTGAAACAAGGAACAAGGATGTTTTCAAAGACTGGTAGGATCTCTAAAACATTTTTAAAGTACATGTCATTGATAAAGCTAAATACTCAAAGGTTGTGTAATACAACAGATTCATCATTGAGAAGAGTGAAATTATGCTGTTTTGAAAACTATGGCAGGTCAGATTTTCTGCCTAATTATATAAGAAGATTTCTCTAAAAAATACACATTATTTCAAAGACTTATTGGCTGTGAAATAAGTTAAGGGTATTTCAAATGGCTTGTGTGCAAAGAAAGGTGAGATGTAGGGAATCACAGAAAGCCGAGGGGAAAATAGGTCAATATATACATTGCTATATGGTGAACTAAGACTTAGGCCAGCCACAATGTAGAGGACCTGACCCTTAGAAACTTACAAGTAAGCTGGAATCTTGAAAAGTTCAAATCTTTATAAGTAAAAATATTTTTTAAAATGAATAACCAAGTGTTTTAATTGACATCAGAAGATCAAAACAATAATACCTGAGAACATAGAAAAAATATAAATAAAGATATGAGCAGAACTTAATACAATAGAAAACGTATAAAATTCAGGTGATGTAGTAAGTCCAAAGAATATTCTTTGACAAGATTAAAAGACACACACTTGATTAAGGAAAACCAAAACATAAGTAAAGAATATACAGAAAGAATCAGGAGAATGTTATAGCAGAGAGTATATGAAATGCCAGTAAATTTGAAGGTTTGTGTAAAGTGGACCAGTTCCTAGCTCCTAAAATTTACCAAAACTGACACAAGAGGAAATCATTTAAGGTCATCATGTCAGCCCTTGGCATTCTCGGAATGCCCTGGACTCAGAATGCAGCATCTTTAGTCCATGGTAACCTGCGGAGAGGGGGCGGGGCTGAGGGAGTTTGGAACACAGCCCTCACAGAGGGAGTGGGTGTGGCCATCTCTGCTGTGACTGAAGAAAGGGCAGGGAAGCAGGGGGCCCAGGGCAGGGCCCTCAGAGCCCGGCAGGCCCAGTGGGGTGTCACAAGCATTTAGGCGCAGGACAAAGGGCGCCTTCTTTGTCTGCACAGCGGCACAAACTCTCACCTTTCCACTCAGGCCGCCCTCTTACTTGAAGTGTGTGTGGAACCTGTCCGCGCAGTACACCTCGCTGCACAGCTAACCATAGGTCTGAGCATCGTAGCTTCCTGCCCGGTGACCGAAGTTCGCAGGCAGATGGGTCCCTGGGACACACGCAGAGAGGCTCCTGCCCCGGCCACAGGCCACCCACTGCCACTGCCCCAGATCGTGGGGAACAAAGCAGCCCTGTCTGAGGCCGTGCCTCTAGAGGGAGTAGTGGACCAACACTTGTAGTCAACGGGGTCCTCGCGGGCAACTCATTGGAGGGACACAAATAAATCTTTGCGGAGTTTCTGATGAAACTTACGAGTGTTCACACCTAAGCCTCTTACAAAGTCAGATGTTTAGCTAAACATGAGCTCATGATCTAATTTTACACAATAATGAAGAAATCAGCTACAGGGGGAGACAATCAGCAAAAACAATCAATACCAGAATTAGATTCCCTAGACCATCGATCAGACGTTGGAATAATCAGGTGCAAGGCAGAAAATATACATAAAACTGGAACTGAAACAAGGAACAAGGATGTTTTCAAAGACTGGTAGGATCTCTAAAACATTTTTAAAGTACATGTCATTGATAAAGCTAAATACTCAAAGGTTGTGTAATACAACAGATTCATCATTGAGAAGAGTGAAATTATGCTGTTTTGAAAACTATGGCAGGCCAGATTTTCTGCCTAAATATATAAGAAGATTCCTCTGAAAACTACACATTATTTCAAAGACTTATTGGCTGTGAAATAAGTTAAGGTTATTTCAAATGGCTTGTCTGCAAAGAAAGGTGAGATGTAGGAAATCACAGAAAGTCGAGGGGAAAATAGGTCAATATATACTTTGCTATATTGTGAACTAAGCTTTTGGCCAGCCACAATGTAGAGGACCTGACCCTTAGAAACTTCCAAGTAAGCTGGAATCTTTAAAAATTCAAATCTTTATAAGTAAAAAATTTATTAAAATGAATAACCAAGTGTTTTAATTGACATCAGAAGATCAAAACCATAAACCCTGAGAACATAGAAAAAAGATAAATAAAGATATGAGCAGAACTTAATACCACAGAAAACGTATAAAATTCAGTTGAGGTAGTAAGTCCAAAGAATATTCTTTGACAAGATTTAAAAGACACACATTGATTAAGGAAAACCAAAACATAAGTAAAGAATAAACAGAAAGAATCAGGACAATGTTATAGCAGAGAATATATGAAATGCCAGTAAATTTGAACATTTGTGTAAAGTGGACCATTTCCTAGCTCCTAAACTTTACCAAAATTGACACAAGAGGAAATCATTGAAAGTCATCATGTCAGCCCTTGGCATTCTCGGAATGCCCTGGCCTCAGAATGCAGCATCTGTAGTCCATGGTAACCTGCGGAGAGGGGGCGGGGCTGAGGGAGTTTGGAACACTGCCCTCACAGAGGGAGTGGGTGTGGCCATCTCTGCTGTGACTGAACAAAGGGCAGTGGAGCAGGGGGCCCAGGCAGGGCCCTCAGAGCCCGGCAGGCCCAGTGGGATGTCACAAGCATTTAGGCCAAGGCCAAAGGGCGCCTTCTTTGTCTGCACAGCTGCCCAAACTCTCACCTTTCCACTCAGGCCGCCCTCTTACTTGAAGTGTGTGTGGAACCGGTCCGTGCAGTACACCTCGATGCAAAGCTAACCATAGGTCTGGGCATCATAGCTTCCTGCCAGGTGACCGATGTTCGCAGGCAAATAGCTCGTGGGACACACGTGGGGAGACTCCTGCCCAGGCCACAGGCCGCCCAAATCCACTATCCCAGATCGGGGGCAGCAAAGCAGTCCTGTCTGAGTCCCAGCCTCTAGAGGGCGTAGTGGACCAACACTTGTAGAAAAAGGGGTCCGCGCGGGTAACTCATTGGAGGGCCACAAAAAAATCTTTGCGGACTTTCTGCTGAAGCTTACGGCGTTCACACCTAAGCCTCTTACAAGGTCAGCTGTTTAGATAAACATGAGCTCATGATCTAAATTTACACAATAATGAAGAAATCAGCTACAAGGGGAGACAAGCAGCAAAAACAATCAATACCAGAATTAGATTCCCTAGGCCAACCATCAGATGTTGGAATAATCAGGTGCAAGGCAGAAAGTATACACAAAACTGGAACTGAAACAAGGAACAAGGATGTTTTCAAAGACTGGTAGGATCTCTAAAACATTTTTAAAGTACATGTCATTGATAAAGCTAAATACTCAATGGTTGTGTAATACAACAGATTCATCATTGAGCAGAGTGAAATTATGCTGTTTTGAAAACTATGGCAGGTCAGATTTTCTGCCTAATTATATAAGAAGATTTCTCTAAAAAATACACATTATTTCAAAGACTTATTGGCTGTGAAATAAGTTAAGGGTATTTCAAATGGCTTGTGTGCAAAGAAAGGTGAGATGTAGGGAATCACAGAAAGCCGAGGGGAAAATAGGTCAATATATACATTGCTATATGGTGAACTAAGACTTAGGCCAGCCACAATGTAGAGGACCTGACCCTTAGAAACTTACAAGTAAGCTGGAATCTTGAAAAGTTCAAATATTTATAAGTAAAAATATTTTTTAAAATGAATAACCAAGTGTTTTAATTGACATCAGAAGATCAAAACAATAATACCTGAGAACATAGAAAAAATATAAATAAAGATATGAGCAGAACTTAATACAATAGAAAACGTATAAAATTCAGGTGATGTAGTAAGTCCAAAGAATATTCTTTGACAAGATTAAAAGACACACTTTGATTAAGGAAAACCAAAACATAAGTAAAGAATATACAGAAAGAATCAGGAGAATGTTATAGCAGAGAGTATATGAAATGCCAGTAAATTTGAAGGTTTGTGTAAAGTGGACCAGTTCCTAGCTCCTAAAATTTACCAAAACTGACACAAGAGGAAATCATTTAAGGTCATCATGTCAGCCCTTGGAATTCTCGGAATGCCCTGGACTCAGAATGCAGCATCTTTAGTCCATGGTAACCTGCGGAGAGGGGGCGGGGCTGAGGGAGTTTGGAACACTGCCCTCACAGAGGGAGTGGGTGTGGCCATCTCTGCTGTGACTGAAGAAAGGGCAGGGGAGCAGGGGGCCCAGGGCAGGGCCCTCAGAGCCCGGCAGGCCCAGTGGGGTGTCACAAGCATTTAGGCGCAGGACAAAGGGCGCCTTCTTTGTCTGCACAGCGGCACAAACTCTCACCTTTCCACTCAGGCCGCCCTCTTACTTGAAGTGTGTGTGGAACCTGTCCGCGCAGTACACCTCGCTGCACAGCTAACCATAGGTCTGAGCATCGTAGCTTCCTGCCCGGTGACCGAAGTTCGCAGGCAGATGGGTCCCTGGGACACACGCAGAGAGGCTCCTGCCCCGGCCACAGGCCACCCACTGCCACTGCCCCAGATCGTGGGGAACAAAGCAGCCCTGTCTGAGGCCGTGCCTCTAGAGGGAGTAGTGGACCAACACTTGTAGTCAACGGGGTCCTCGCGGGCAACTCATTGGAGGGACACAAATAAATCTTTGCGGAGTTTCTGATGAAACTTACGAGTGTTCACACCTAAGCCTCTTACAAAGTCAGATGTTTAGCTAAACATGAGCTCATGATCTAATTTTACACAATAATGAAGAAATCAGCTACAGGGGGAGACAATCAGCAAAAACAATCAATACCAGAATTAGATTCCCTAGACCATCTATCAGACGTTGGAATAATCAGGTGCAAGGCAGAAAATATACATAAAACTGGAACTGAAACAAGGAACAAGGATGTTTTCAAAGACTGGTAGGATCTCTAAAACATTTTTAAAGTACATGTCATTGATAAAGCTAAATACTCAAAGGTTGTGTAATACAACAGATTCATCATTGAGAAGAGTGAAATTATGCTGTTTTGAAAACTATGGCAGGCCAGATTTTCTGCCTAAATATATAAGAAGATTTCTCTGAAAACTACACATTATTTCAAAGACTTATTGGCTGTGAAATAAGTTAAGGTTATTTCAAATGGCTTGTCTGCAAAGAAAGGTGAGAAGTAGGAAATCACAGAAAGTCGAGGGGAAAATAGGTCAATATATACTTTGCTATATTGTGAACTAAGCTTTTGGCCAGCCACAATGTAGAGGACCTGACCCTTAGAAATTTCCAAGTAAGCTGGAATCTTTAAAAATTCAAATCTTTATAAGTAAAAAATTTATTAAAATGAATAACCAAGTGTTTTAATTGACATCAGAAGATCAAAACAATAAACCCTGAGAACATAGAAAAAAGATAAATAAAGATATGAGCAGAACTTAATACCACAGAAAACGTATAAAATTCAGTTGAGGTAGTAAGTCCAAAGAATATTCTTTGACAAGATTTAAAAGACACACATTGATTAAGGAAAACCAAAACATAAGTAAAGAATAAACAGAAAGAATCAGGACAATGTTATAGCAGAGAATATATGAAATGCCAGTAAATTTGAACATTTGTGTAAAGTGGACCATTTCCTAGCTCCTAAACTTTACCAAAATTGACACAAGAGGAAATCATTGAAAGTCATCATGTCAGCCCTTGGCATTCTCGGAATGCCCTGGCCTCAGAATGCAGCATCTGTAGTCCATGGTAACCTGCGGAGAGGGGGCGGGGCTGAGGGAGTTTGGAACACTGCCCTCACAGAGGGAGTGGGTGTGGCCATCTCTGCTGTGACTGAACAAAGGGCAGGGGAGCAGGGGGCCCAGGGCAGGGCCCTCAGAGCCCGGCAGGCCCAGTGGGATGTCACAAGCATTTAGGCCAAGGCCAAAGGGCGCCTTCTTTGTCTGCACAGCTGCCCAAACTCTCACCTTTCCACTCAGGCCGCCCTCTTACTTGAAGTGTGTGTGGAACCGGTCCGTGCAGTACACCTCGATGCAAAGCTAACCATAGGTCTGGGCATCATAGCTTCCTGCCAGGTGACCGATGTTCGCAGGCAAATAGCTCGTGGGACACACGTGCGGAGACTCCTGCCCAGGCCACAGGCCGCCCAAATCCGCTATCCCAGATGGGGGCAGCAAAGCAGTCCTGTCTGAGTCCCAGCCTCTAGAGGGCGTAGTGGACCAACACTTGTAGAAAAAGGGGTCTGCGCGGGTAACTCATTGGAGGGACACAAAAAAATCTTTGCGGACTTTCTGCTGAAGCTTACGAGCGTTCACACCTAAGTCTCTTACAAGGTCAGCTGTTTAGATAAACATGAGCTCATGATCTAAATTTACACAATAATGAAGAAATCAGCTACAAGGGGAGACAAGCAGCAAAAACAATCAATACCAGAATTAGATTCCCTAGGCCAACCATCAGATGTTGGAATAATCAGGTGCAAGGCAGAAAGTATACACAAAACTGGAACTGAAACAAGGAACAAGTATGTTTTCAAAGACTGGTAGGATCTCTAAAACATTTTTAAAGTACATGTCATTGATAAAGCTAAATACTCAATGGTTGTGTAATACAACAGATTCATCATTGAGCAGAGTGAAATTATGCTGTTTTGAAAACTATGGCAGGTCAGATTTTCTGCCTAATTATATAAGAAGATTTCTCTAAAAAATACACATTATTTCAAAGACTTATTGGCTGTGAAATAAGTTAAGGGTATTTCAAATGGCTTGTGTGCAAAGAAAGGTGAGATGTAGGGAATCACAGAAAGCCGAGGGGAAAATAGGTCAATATATACATTGCTATATGGTGAACTAAGACTTAGGCCAGCCACAATGTAGAGGACCTGACCCTTAGAAACTTACAAGTAAGCTGGAATCTTGAAAAGTTCAAATCTTTATAAGTAAAAATATTTTTTAAAATGAATAACCAAGTGTTTTAATTGACATCAGAAGATCAAAACAATAATACCTGAGAACATAGAAAAAATATAAATAAAGATATGAGCAGAACTTAATACAATAGAAAACGTATAAAATTCAGGTGATGTAGTAAGTCCAAAGAATATTCTTTGACAAGATTAAAAGACACACTTTGATTAAGGAAAACCAAAACATAAGTAAAGAATATACAGAAAGAATCAGGAGAATGTTATAGCAGAGAGTATATGAAATGCCAGTAAATTTGAAGGTTTGTGTAAAGTGGACCAGTTCCTAGCTCCTAAAATTTACCAAAACTGACACAAGAGGAAATCATTTAAGGTCATCATGTCAGCCCTTGGCATTCTCGGGATGCCCTGGACTCAGAATGCAGCATCTTTAGTCCATGGTAACCTGCGGAGAGGGGGCGGGGCTGAGGGAGTTTGGAACACTGCCCTCACAGAGGGAGTGGGTGTGGCCATCTCTGCTGTGACTGAAGAAAGGGCAGGGGAGCAGGGGGCCCAGGGCAGGGCCCTCAGAGCCCGGCAGGCCCAGTGGGGTGTCACAAGCATTTAGGCCCAGGACAAAGGGCGCCTTCTTTGTCTGCACAGCGGCACAAACTCTCACCTTTCCACTCAGGCCGCCCTCTTACTTGAAGTGTGTGTGAAACCTGTCCGCGCAGTACACCTCGCTGCACAGCTAACCATAGGTCTGAGCATCGTAGCTTCCTGCCCGGTGACCGAAGTTCGCAGGCAGATGGGTCCCTGGGACACACGCAGAGAGGCTCCTGCCCCGGCCACAGGCCACCCACTGCCACTGCCACAGATCGTGGGGCACAAAGCAGCCCTGTCTGAGGCCGTGCCTCTAGAGGGAGTAGTGGACCAACACTTGTAGTCAACGGGGTCCTCGCGGGCAACTCATTGGAGGGACACAAATAAATCTTTGCGGACTTTCTGATGAAACTTACGAGTGTTCACACCTAAGCCTCTTACAATGTCAGATGTTTAGCTAAACATGAGCTCATGATCTAATTTTACACAATAATGAAGAAATCAGCTACAGGGGGAGACAATCAGCAAAAACAATCAATACCAGAATTAGATTCCCTAGACCATCGATTAGACGTTGGAATAATCAGGTGCAAGGCAGAAAATATACATAAAACTGGAACTGAAACAAGGAACAAGGATGTTTTCAAAGACTGGTAGGATCTCTAAAACATTTTTAAAGTACATGTCATTGATAAAGCTAAATACTCAAAGGTTGTGTAATACAACAGATTCATCATTGAGAAGAGTGAAATTATGCTGTTTTGAAAACTATGGCAGGTCAGATTTTCTGCCTAATTATATAAGAAGATTTCTCTAAAAAATACACATTATTTCAAAGACTTATTGGCTGTGAAATAAGTTAAGGGTATTTCAAATGGCTTGTGTGCAAAGAAAGGTGAGATGTAGGGAATCACAGAAAGCCGAGGGGAAAATAGGTCAATATATACATTGCTATATGGTGAACTAAGACTTAGGCCAGCCACAATGTAGAGGACCTGACCCTTAGAAACTTACAAGTAAGCTGGAATCTTGAAAAGTTCAAATCTTTATAAGTAAAAATATTTTTTAAAATGAATAACCAAGTGTTTTAATTGACATCAGAAGATCAAAACAATAATACCTGAGAACATAGAAAAAATATAAATAAAGATATGAGCAGAACTTAATACAATAGAAAACGTATAAAATTCAGGTGATGTAGTAAGTCCAAAGAATATTCTTTGACAAGATTAAAAGACACACACTTGATTAAGGAAAACCAAAACATAAGTAAAGAATATACAGAAAGAATCAGGAGAATGTTATAGCAGAGAGTATATGAAATGCCAGTAAATTTGAAGGTTTGTGTAAAGTGGACCAGTTCCTAGCTCCTAAAATTTACCAAAACTGACACAAGAGGAAATCATTTAAGGTCATCATGTCAGCCCTTGGCATTCTCGGAATGCCCTGGACTCAGAATGCAGCATCTTTAGTCCATGGTAACCTGCGGAGAGGGGGCGGGGCTGAGGGAGTTTGGAACACAGCCCTCACAGAGGGAGTGGGTGTGGCCATCTCTGCTGTGACTGAAGAAAGGGCAGGGAAGCAGGGGGCCCAGGGCAGGGCCCTCAGAGCCCGGCAGGCCCAGTGGGGTGTCACAAGCATTTAGGCGCAGGACAAAGGGCGCCTTCTTTGTCTGCACAGCGGCACAAACTCTCACCTTTCCACTCAGGCCGCCCTCTTACTTGAAGTGTGTGTGGAACCTGTCCGCGCAGTACACCTCGCTGCACAGCTAACCATAGGTCTGAGCATCGTAGCTTCCTGCCCGGTGACCGAAGTTCGCAGGCAGATGGGTCCCTGGGACACACGCAGAGAGGCTCCTGCCCCGGCCACAGGCCACCCACTGCCACTGCCCCAGATCGTGGGGAACAAAGCAGCCCTGTCTGAGGCCGTGCCTCTAGAGGGAGTAGTGGACCAACACTTGTAGTCAACGGGGTCCTCGCGGGCAACTCATTGGAGGGACACAAATAAATCTTTGCGGAGTTTCTGATGAAACTTACGAGTGTTCACACCTAAGCCTCTTACAAAGTCAGATGTTTAGCTAAACATGAGCTCATGATCTAATTTTACACAATAATGAAGAAATCAGCTACAGGGGGAGACAATCAGCAAAAACAATCAATACCAGAATTAGATTCCCTAGACCATCGATCAGACGTTGGAATAATCAGGTGCAAGGCAGAAAATATACATAAAACTGGAACTGAAACAAGGAACAAGGATGTTTTCAAAGACTGGTAGGATCTCTAAAACATTTTTAAAG